>NC_062547.1:99824776-100493670 GCF_016906955.1 Phacochoerus africanus | reverse complement strand
AGGCTGCCGGCGGCGATCAGGGCGCGCTGGTGTCGGGGGGCCAGGTCCAGGGCCGGACGCAGCCAGCCATTCAGGAAGGCAGCGCTGGAGAGCAGAAGGCAGCCAGCGAGGAGGATCACACACTTTGCTCTTTTTGTTGTGCGGGTGGCGCCGGGCTCTCGCTGCCTTCTTCTTTCGGGAGGTGACGGAGGGAGAAAAAATACGAGATAATTCACGCCGGCGACGATTTCACAGCGAAATAGAAAAAATAAAATCAGAAGAAAAGAATTGCAAAAAAAAAAAAAAAAAGCGAAAGAGACATCCAAAGTAGGTCGAATAAATAATCCTCTTCTTTCCTCTTTCTTGCTCCTTCTTCTGCTTCTTCTGCTATAACACACAGAGCTAGTTAAAAAAACCCTGGAGATCGCCCAAAATGTTCTTTTTTTAGTATTTTAAATAAGTGCTCTTCAGCCGGGAACCAACACCCTCCCTCCAAAAAAAATCATATATGTATAAAATAACGATAAGAATACGAAGGGGGTGCCTCCTCCTCCTCCTCTTTTTTTTTTTTTTCCTTAAGTTTAGCCCTCACTCCTCTGCAGGAATGGAGTAAAAGAGACAAGGAGGAGGGAGAAAAAGGAAAGAAGAAGAATACGGTGGAAACAACTAATAGAAATGTAAGAAAGGGAAAGAGGAGAGAGAGAGGGGGAAAAAAGAGAGAAAGAGATTGAAGAGAGAGGCGGAAGAGAGAGACAGAGAGAGAGAGAGGGAGAGAGAGAGAGAGAGGGAGAGAGAGAGAGGGAGAGAGAGAGAGAAGAGAGAGACCCCAAAATTGAATGCGTTTAAACGGGAGGACTCGCAGAGCAGTGTTTCCGAAAGGGGGATCTGCGCGAATGTCTGTATATGTGAACTTTGACACTACTATTGAAACGACACGTTTCTATGGAGATCGCTGCCTTATATGGAGCTCTGTGTCACGGAGCCAAGAGAAGGGCTTGCTGGCAACCTGATAATCAAAGGCGACTGACTGGTCAGAGCCCTGAATCGGGGGGAGAGAAAATGGGAGGCTAAGGTTAGCCAAGCCTCCCGCACGCCATTGGTTGGAGAGCCCCTCCCCCCTCCTCTTTTCCTTTCTTTCTCCCCCCCCCCCCCCTTAGGCTACTACAGACGGGAATGGCGTAGAGAGGAGGAGAGAAAGTGAGGGAGGGGGGTGTGCTTCTGACAAGCGCAATTTACATTGAGATCGCCCTGCGCTGCTATTTACTCTGAGACCTGATTAGTATGGGTCGTCTATGGTCACACACACGCACTCTCTCTCTCTCTCTCTCTCTCTCACACACACACACACACACACACGCACATGAGCACCAGAGGGGGAAGGGATGGCGAAGGGAAGAATGCCTTGCAATGGGTAAAAAGAGAATCGAAGGGACATTATTTGTTTTCTCCTGAAAAGTTTTTAAAATTAGGTTTTATGAGCGTGAAGTGTCATTGAAAATGTTAGGAACATTTTAAATGGGAATTAAACTCTCACCATTTTAATGATTCGTGAAATATTCTGGGTTTGGATTGTTTTCTTCTTTCACATATAAGCACAAGCCAAGAGTGCATTCTGCTCATTTTATATTCCTTCAAGAAACAAAGTAGGGACTCTCTATTTTTTGGTCCAATGTATGTTTTGGTTTTAAAATTAAAGGTTTAATTACGAGAAAACACACTCTTGGAATTTGCAGCTATTTCCACAAAATCAATCCGAATCAACGGTTCCTCTTCATCCCAAAGATGATTTTAAAAATAAACTTTCCAGTCAATCCGATTTTTTCTTCTTCTCTTTCTTTTTCTTTTTTTCCTTTTTGGTATCCTGAGGCTGTTCCAAACTCCAAACAAAGCTTCAATAATTATTAATAAAACAGTAGTAAGTTCTCATATTGTTGGCGGTCGGGGGGGGGGAGTTGCTGGCCAAGTCTGAGTCCCAGGGAAAGACGGAAAGGGGTGAGCGAGAAAGGAAGAAGGCAAAGAGATGGGAGATGGGGAGAGGAGAGGGGAAGGGAGGGGAGAAACGAGAGGGGGGAGGGGGGAAGAGAGAGAGAGAAGGGGAGAGAGGGAGAGAGAGAGAGGGAGAGAGGGAGAGAGGGAGGGAGAGAGGGAGGGAGAGAGAGAGAGAGGGGGAGAGAGAGAGAGAGAGAGAGAGAGAGAGAGAGAGAGAGAGAGAGAGAGAGAGAGATTCCCAAAGGCGATTGGTCGCCGGTGGAGGGGCGGGCAGGAGGAGAGGGTCCCGCCGCGAGGCCTGCAGGAATCGCTGGCTCCGGCTGCCACCTAGCGGACGGGAGCCGCGCCGGGGAGACGCACAGTCGGGTCCCTCCTCCCCTCCCGGCAGGCAGCCTGTGCCTTTTCTCCAAACGGAGACAGCACTTTGAAAATTCTTTCAATGGATTTTTTTTCCTTGAAAGATCGTACTGGGGGAAAATGATACTTCTATTAGTTACATATTCTCCAATCGCACACTCGCACCCCCCCTCGTTTTGAGATCGCTCCCCTAGGCAGGCTCAGGCGGGCGCGGATCGGCGCGGAGTGACAAAGCCGCTGCTGCTGTCGCCGGGGGTGGGAGCTGCGCGAGCCCGCCCGCCCCTCGACTCGGGAGACTGTAAAAGTTTGTCTCAGCTCCAGCATCCCGAGCCTCAACACGCCCTCAGGTAAAGGTGAGAGTAAATGGCCACGCTGTATCGACAGAGGTTGGGTTTATTTTTTAATACTCGTTCTCACTTTAAATTTCATCAGGGAGGGGTTTAGGAAGCGCTGCGCGTTTGGGGTGCGTTTTGCGCTTCCCGGTCTCTCCAGCCTGCAAGTCAGGAGTCGGCGACCGCTTAGTGATGAGCGACGATTTTAAATAGCAGAATAAAGGCTTTTTCGTGTCTGCCCCACAGCCCCTCCAGCTCGAATAATGAAGAGACAGTCAATGCAATCTGCAAGCGGCGGCCCATTGTACGCAGCTGATGGAAAGAAGGCAACCGGGGCCGGCGAGGGCTCCTTGCCCTCTCTCCTCTCCTCAAATAAACGCGCTCATGTCTCCTGATCAGTTAAAAGGTGAAATGAACACGATTAAAAGACAAAAAGAGAGACAGAGATAGAGAGAGAGGGAGAGAAGAAAAGAAGGAAGAAAAAGAACAAGCTTTCTACATATAAATTCTAAATTTTATTCCTCATGTAGTACAAAGGCAGGCAGTCGAGGGCAGAGAAAGCAGGCAGGGAGAGGGAGACAGGGAGAAGCAAAGAGAACGTGGAGAGATACGGAGCGAGTGGAAGAGGAAGGAGGAAGGAGAGCAAGCTCCAGAGAACTGGAGGCGCCCTGGACGCCCAGCCCTCCGGCCCAGCCGCCCTCGGACTCTGGACCGCGAGTCGTGGGCACCAGAAGCGAGACTCGGCCAAGTCCTGCCCTACCAGGCAAGTAACGCAATGATTATCGTTTCTTTTGAACTCGGGGTAGGCAACGCGGACAGGCCGGGAGGCAGCCTTTGCTCGCATGGCTTCTGCAGGCCATGGCCGCAGTCCAGTTAGCCAGGGCGGGACGAGAAGAACTTTCCGCAGGTCCTGCTCCGGAGCTGCCCTCTGTCCTACGGCGGCGTGGAGGCAGGGATCGCGTTCGCGGGGCCGCCCTGGAACTGAGGATCTCGCCCACCAAGCTTCAGTCCAAATTCAAAATAGGTCTTCCCCACCCCCATTCCCCCCCCCCCCCAGCGGCGGGAAACCGCTGCAGTCCTCCAGCTTGGGGCTGAGGACTGGAGCAGCGGATCAGCAGGTTTGGCATCTTTGCTGCCGACAATCCGTGCACCCCCCCCCCCCGGCCCCTCCTGCGCCGGAGCCTGAGCCTCGATGGAATTGGGTTCGGAGTCCGGCCGGGTTGGCCCTGTCGCCTGCGCCTTGCCTGGCCTCAACCATGCCCTGGTGAGCTCGGCTCCTGCAGCACAACAGCGGACGCCGTTTGTAACGGGATCCCCTAACGTAACGCGATCGATGGCCGCCTGTTTGATGTGGGCGATAGTGTCAGCGGATTAAAAGGGACACCAAGCCGCCCTCCCCAGCGGAGAACACGCGGTGACGGCGGCAGGGAAAGAGCCAGATTCACAACCCGGCACACTCCTCGCACCGCGGCAAGAGGGCTGGGGGCGAGGAGGGGTCACCTCCCTAGGGGTGAGGACCGAGCGGGTGTGTAGGAGAGGAAGAGCCTCAATTAAAACCTACTGGGGCGCTTTGCCCAGCGCTGGGCAGGGGCGCGCGTTTGCGTCAGAGGGCGTGCAGGGCGGGCTCAGGGGGCGGGGGAGCCAACGCCGGAGCGGGGGGGCGCGCCCGGGGGCTGGGTAGGCGCAGGAAGGAACCAGCAAAGCCTCGACGGCCTCAGTTCGGCCTTGCAGGCTAGCCGGAGGGCGTGGCTGGAGGAAGAGCTGAGACTCCCCGAGACCCGCGGTGCCCACTCACAATCACTGTGGGCTCTTCCTGCCAGCCCCCACTCTGGGCTTCCAAACTTGGAAGAGGCCCGTGGGATCTGGCGTGACCCTGGGGATGGAAGAAGCGGAGCCTCGAGTGGCATCAGTCAGAGCCTCCGGCTCTCTGGCGGAAGGGAGGGAGGGATCCAGCCCTCCGCCTTAGCCTCTAAAGGAAGGAGGTGCGGCAGTAGGTGATGGTGCCCGCAGCTATGGAAATCTTCAGCTTCTCCAAGCAGGGGGACAGTTCGAACTCCTGCAGGGTATATGCGCCAACTTTCTGTCGTGAGAGCGGCAAAAAGAAACCTAGGCTTTTTGAGGAGAGGCACTGGTCCCCTCTCCGACTCGTCCAGCCCCAGGGGCACTCTGGGATCAGTCTCTCTTCTGGACCGTGTGTTCCCCAGCCGCAGAACTCTTCCACTTGTACTCACAGCCCCACCTGCAGCAAATAGCTTCTGTGGAGGGACTGAGGGGTCAGCTCAGGTCCTGGTGGGAGCCCTGACTTTCTCTCTACAAGGATGCCGTTTGTTACTGGTTCAATTTGGCGCATTGATGCTGAGGCCTGATGCACCCTGTGTTTAACCAGGAGATAATGATTACTGTTGTTGCTGGGGAGGGCACCTAACAGAAAAGTGATCGTATTTTGTGGGACCAGGTGGGTCCTCAAACTGTGACTATCCACACTCACATTCAGCTGCAGAAGCAGAAAAACAGTTGGAATTTCCATCTTTCTTCCACTTGTCCTTTCTTCTCCAAATCTTCCTCCTTCCCTTCTCACCCATTCCCTTGTTTCTGAGGACCTCTAACTGAGTCTCAGCCTCTGTACTTGCCTCTTGGATCCAGACCCACTGTGGCCCTTGTCTCGGCACACGAATTGAGACTGCCAGCATGGTGGCCGTATATGCTCAGCCCTCTCCAAGGTCTCTTTCCTGCTGAGTCTAGTATATAGGAAAAGCCTTGTAATCATTATCTCCTGGTTAAACACAGGGTGCATCAGGCCTCAGCATCAATGCGCCAAATTGAACCAGTAACAAACGACATCCTTGTAGTCCAGGGCCTGGACTACCAGGCCTCACTTCTCAAGTCTTCCTCTGTCCTCCACCCTCATAGGCCAGTTCAATGCAAAGTCTCCATTATGACATGAGAAGTTACCCCTCCGCTTAGGGAGGGGAATCAGGCTTACAATATCCCTTTTGGGTTGCTAGCATCATGGCTCAGCCTCAGCCATAATTACTTATCAAAAGGCTTCCACACAACATTTGCTCTCGCTTAGCTGGACAGCCAATAAACAGTTGTGGCCTCGTGGGAGAAGGAGAGAAGCAGAGGTCTGGGGCTGCACATAAAGTATGACTTGCATTCCAGGCACCAGAGTTGGGATCCATGCAGTCTGTCTAGCTGATTAACGCCCCAATCCTCACTACCTTTCTTTCCTCTAAGACTGGAATCATTCTTCGCTAATCCAATGACCTCGTTGATATTAGTATTTTGCTCTCCCCAAACTCAACAGATCATTTGTTTTGCATTTTTGGTAAATCACCCTGAAAAAAAAAAAAAGAAGGTGGCCTTGTAAAAATGTTTTCTACATATAGTTTGAGAACCTAGAGCTTTTGCAAATAACTGCATGTGTGTAGAAAATTTTCTCCTATATCTCATCCCTGCCCCATAAATCATTAAAAAAGGTATTATTTTGTTTAGAGAGACCACAGAACAGAAATAACCCTGTTTTATCAAGCCCATCTGGAGAGATGAACATGCCTGCAATCGTTGGGAGAAAGGTCAGTACTTCTAATCTTACTGCAGACCTTTCCCAAAGAGCTTATTTTAAAGGTGCCGAATCAATTAGTCTCCCTTGGTGTGAGATTAAGGCTGTGTAAAACGAAGTTGAAGAAGATGTATTTTAAAATGGTCTTGCATAGATCTTTTGAAGGAAAGGGTGGTGAGAGGCCCAGGAACGCCTGCCTAATGTTTTGTGATTATTTAAAAACAAAACCCCCAACAAGCAAACAAACAAACAAAAGCCCTGCCTATGTCAGAAACAACCCTTTCTTTCAAGACTGAACTCAATCTGAATTGTGGCTACAGCTGGTTTCGGCCTTTGTCAACATGAAGACAAGGGTGGAAAGGCCAAGTTGGGAGGGCTTCTGCTGGACTGCCTGCTCTCAACCTGCCTATGTAGTTGAAGCATGGATTCGGCAGGCTGGCGCGCTCATTATCACTCTGATATTGCCTGGGCATTTCTTCTTTGTCACCTTTGGGTCGAAATGCCCAGAAAGAAGTGCTTTACCTTAAAAAGCAGTTTAGTTTTCTGTCACAAACTGGCCAGTTCAAGCACGAGTTTTGGAAAAGAGAGATAAGGGAAGCAGTTCCTCTTTCTGCTTGGGCCCCCAGTTAGAGGGCCAGGAGTTGCCAAGGGAAAACGGCAGGAAAGCAAGTGCTGACCTTTGGATGCAAATCAAGCCTTTTATAGAAGGAAAAGTGACAGTCATTCCTAGCACTGAAGCCAGGGCCAAATATTTACTTTTTGTAAAAAATCAAGCTTTAGTTATTTAAATGCATTTATGCAAAAAGAAAGAAATGGAGACCTTTGTGTTACAAAATGTATTTATTTTAAATGCCCGACTTGAGTGAAGAATAAGGTATGGCTCTTCTTCCTAGGGAAAATGAGTTGGGTTTGGGTGAAAAGTTGAAGTTGTGAAATGACTTTGAAGCTTGTTAAAGTACTCTGACAATGCAATTAACTACTATATAATAATTTCCCTTCATAGTAACTTGTCAGAGCACCTATTTCTTTTACTACAGGATTAGCTCATCAAAAGCAGATCTGAGTTGGACATTCACTGAATAAAAACTGCTCAAACACGCCACTTTCTTTACTGCCTATAACGTAAACTAAACTAGTGGAAAAGTATTGGCTCACAAAGCTAGCAGATCTGTTGGTAACTGTAGTCATGCTATGACCCTATTTTACCTATCAGAAGTTTGATGTAAATAATAAACCTAATGTTTCCTTCTCAACTGTCAGTGGAAAGATATGTTTATTACAGTGTCCTACATCAGTAGGGGAGAGAAGGTTTAGGTAAAGTTTAAATGACAAAGAATGAGCATAGTACACCACTGATACAAACCACATGAAGCAGTAAATAATTATGCCCTCTGTTATGCTATGTATATTTTATTTACCCACTTCAGAGGTGGTGGATAATAAACCTAGTTCATCTGTGGGAGGAGTTAATAAAGTATTCCAAATGCATGATCTAACAAAACTCAATGATAGTTCTATGTTTTATTGTTAACCATTTGCATGAAATCTTTTGAAGCTGAAAAGAAAAAGCAAAGGGCTTTTGTGTTAGTTGATCCTTGGCTATTCTAGGGCTCAGGTTGGTGTGAAAGGGACGAGGAGGTCACTTGAAATCTCCTTTTATCTACTCTTATTTTCTCTCTGGATCAGCAACTTTGAATAGACACCATCTAATCGCTCTTAATGGAAAGAAACTACGGGAGCAATGAAAATGCCTTTACTCTAGAAGTGAATACATGTGTGCAGACAGCGAGCTGAGCTTGCCTTAGGACTACATCTCTGCACACATGTGCTTAGACATTTTTCAGGGTGCATGGATGTTTATGTAAATGCTTCCCATGCATTCTGGGTTGGGGGTTTGATTGGGTTGGTTATTTTGCCCTTACACATAAGTATGCAGACACTCACATTAGAAATCTTTATCAAGTCCAGATGATACTTTCAGCTGACCCATTTTTTCAGTTTTTTCTTGCCCTTATTCTCTGGGATGTCGTATTTAGGTCCCCCCCAAAAGCAAATAATTATGAACACGATGGCCAAGTCTTTTAGTGAAGACATCTTATTTCTTTTCCGTTTTCAACTAGAAGTCACACTGACAGGAGGATTTCTCTTCACAGCGTAGAGATTGTGTGACAGGTGGGAGGTGACGGTGTAAGACAAGACCATTACTTTCAATTTCTCTCCAGTATTTTTACTTTTTGGTTTTTCTTGGCATTTAATTGGTTAAAACACAATAAATAAGTGGAAAACAAAAGCCTGGCATTAGACAGTTTTAAAGTTTTTCTGGCTATAGATACATACTTCCAAATCTTTGAAGCTGAGTAACTGATGATAATTTGTTTTGAAATGAGAATTATTTTAGTAAGTCTCACATGCTGACTATGATACTATCTAAATAAACCTGCTTAGGCATTGTTACATGTACTTCATAAAAGAGAAACACCCCTCAGGTTGTGAGGTATGCATGGTTATCCAGAAAAGGACATTTGATTTCTAGGACTGAAGGCATTGGGCTTTACTTCCTAAGAAGCCCGTTCACCCTCCTTCCCCACCCCAACCCCCAGTTCCATGTTCTTCTAAGTAAAATTCACATTGCTCCCAGAGCCTGGGACACTTTGTTGTAAATTCCTTTAAGGGAATACTTGGTTACCAGGGCTACAAGTTCTCATCTCAACCTGCCAACCTCCCCGCCCCCTGCTCCAGATCACGGAGACCCTTGGCTATCAGGGCTGGGACCTTGGGCCCCTTCCCCTCCTGCCTCCAGCCTACCAGAGATTGAAGTTCCAAAGTTCGAGGTTGGGTAGGAAAGGATTATCCCTCTTTAACTCCTCTCCTTCCTGCCCTCAATTCTGAACCCCAATGGATCTCTTTCTGGGATTTTCTGGTGAATAGGGGTGTAGGAGCTGCCCCGTCCAATAAAGATTAAATTAAGTAGAAGAATCCCAGCCGCTGGATATTTGGAAGCTCCGGTGGGGCGTCAAACTGACATTTAACACATTTTTTCCACTCACTGTGCACAAATCTTGGACGTGTTGGGCTTAACTTTAGAAAGGAAAAAGACAGGGAAAGAAGGAAGGAGAAAAGAAAAAGTGAAGAAAAACATTCTTAGAAAAACCTCAGTTTCAAGGGGATAGTGACTTTGCACCCAGAGAGACTGAAGGCAGAAGCAGGTCTTCCTGACCTTTCAACTCTTTTCATTCCCCAATCACTCTAAGAATTGGAGGAACCCTCTCCTGCCTGAGGGCTCAGGATTTTGCTGTTTTGGTGAGTCTGTGTCTACTTTTATCTCTCAGGGACTAGGTTTGTGGCCCAGGGTCACCACTGGATGTGGAGCAAGAAAGGTGCACTCAGAACTCAGTTGCCTCCTCTATGCTGACTTTTTTTTTTTTTTTTTTTTTTTTAATTTAAACTCTAAGGTTTTGCTAGCATGAACTGAGAACTGAGCAGTTCCTTTCAGTTACTGCCCAGCAGGAGAAACAATGGCTCTCTCTGTCAGCAGCGCTTAGTTCACTGGACACTGACCTTGGAGCTGAGGGTGCAGCCAGGCGATCCCTCTCCTGGGAACCATCCTGGCCCCCAAATATTGGCCTCTCACTCCCACCTGCTCCTCTAGTCCCAGGACGCAGTCCAGAGGGGCAAAAGGCAAGTCCCTTCGTGGCAATGGTTTGCCTGTGCAAATAAAACACTGAATAAATTAACCTCAAACCAGCTAGTTGGGGTGTAGTAGTTTAGCAGGACTAATTGCAGACAATGGAGCTGAAATGACTTTTCCAATTAGCTGCTGGTTGGAGTTTAGTTGGAAGAACTGTCAGCTCCAACGATGGGTAATTGCTTTATTGCTCACAAAACTATCATCTATTTAGAACATATGTGCTAATTACTTTGGATGGGCGTCGGAAAAAGAGACCATAAATCTAATAGCACTTAAAAAGGTCTGTGGTGCTTGTAAGCAACACCAGTCCTTTGCACTTTATCTCCTGTCCAGGTTGGCATGATGGATGGCTGTCTTTCAGAAAGGCTAAGGTTTTGGACCAGAGGCACCAGTGGGATGCTGTGGTCAAGTCCCATGCAGGAGAGATGGCGAACAGTGCATGCTGTGCTGAGGTGATAAATCACTGTCATCAAAACCAGTCCCCTCTTTAGCTGTGCACTTTTTTCATTTTCGTAAAAGATTACTTTAGAAATCTTTTAATTGGATTATGCTGGGAAATTAATCCCCTTTAGCCTTGGCTAAATTTATTGTGGCCACTATCAGGAGGAAAGCCCTGTAACTGCAGCGAGGGCCACGTCCTCTTGCTCCCTCCTTCCCTCAGCCTTCCAGGGTCTCCCAGCCATCAGTGACAGCCATGCTTCAACTCCTCAGGAGTGACTGTGTGAGAGAGAGTGAAAAGACATCTGGGTGGAAAGCCACAGCGCTTCCCAGTGAATCTCCTTTGTCCTAAATGCCACGTTTCTGTCTCACTCATATTCAGCATTTCCATAGCATCGTGCCTTCTTCCCAAGTGGTTCTGGGGGCCTGAGACCAGCGAGGAAGGAGGCTTGAGTGTCGGGAAAAGAAAGTGGAGTGTGCAGAAAGCAGAGGGCTGCCAGCCAAAGTCATTACTTTGTTCTCTTCCCACAACTCCCCTATCCCCCTTCTGGGTCTCTACCTGGGAGCTGGGTTTGAGAAAACACTTCCCACTCTACTTTTCTGCGCAAAGACGCACGGCTCGCTCTTGGCGTTTTCTTTGGCAATAAGTCTGGAGGCACTTCCCATGGACATGAACAGCGGTTGGGGTCAGAGAGCTAGTTTCTTCCTGTTTTCCGGCTCCTAGGGTATCAGCGCAAAGTTGGGCGGGGACCTCCCTTCTAGCCTCGCGGTCCAGAGTCCTTATCCTGGACAAGCGCAGCTCGGGCCGCTGCGGAAGCTGAGAGTCGGCCCCGCCGGCCGCTTATCTCAGCGGGAGATGACAACATCTGCCTGAAACGGGATACCTACTCTTGCAGCTCAATTTAGCTCTTAATAGCAGACCTCTGAGGTGTGGTTAATTGATGGGGATAAAGGCGTAATGACTTGACGGGGAGACGCCAATGATCCTTTAATATACTTTTAAAAGAACAACAACCACCCCAAACACCAGCGTGTCATTGCTTGGTGGGAGGAAAAGACTAGGATCTGGAGGCAGAAAAAGCGACACTTGTGCTGTTTGTATCTAAAGGCTTTAGTGAGGGGTAAGCCCTAGCTCTCAGGGCTGGGGCGCCCAGGAACCACCAGGGCGCGCAGCTCTGGCTGGCAGAGGGTTGTTGCGCGACAGCGGGCGGCGGGGGGCGGGGGGGGGGGTGGGAACGGGAGGACGACGACTGGGCCACTCTATCAGCCCCTACCCTGCAAGACAGGCAGGCACCTTCGTCTGCTCTCCATCCAGGGCTGTCCTTTATCCTGTGAGAGCGAAATGATCAAGTGGCATTGCCGGGCGGACACTGGCGGGGGTTCCGATGCCTGGACAACCTCCGAGGGACCCCAGCACCAGGAGGGAGAGGCACGCGCCTCTCTCTGTGTGTTTATTTATTTATTTTTGTGTGTGTAGATCACCCCGAAACGCAGATCCAGAGCACAGCAGCCCCAGCATGTGGCGGCGTATTTCTCTGTCTGCCCAGACCCCTGGGGCAGGGCGTTCTGGGATTTACCTGCGCGCAGCTGGGTCCCGCCTCGGGTCCCAGGCGCCTCTGCGCACCACCCACCCAGACTTCCGCCCGCTGCTGTGTCCTCAGTGCCCTCCCATTCCTTCACCCGACCTCCCTTTGCTCAGTTGTAGTTTAGTCTCCAGAGGGTCAGAGGAATGTATTACACCGCGCAAGCCCATCACGAAAATGAAAAAAATCAGATCGCCTTTTCTGTTTGCAAAGGAGGACCTCCTCCAGGTCCGTTTGGTGGTGTTCCTCGCAGGTTTTGCGAGTATCCTGCTTTATACTTAGGAAAGGGATACCCGTCTTGCTTCGGTTTCGAGCTCCCTCTGGAAACAGAAGGAGAAATGACTCCAATCACCGTCCATATTTTATTGTATTGAGAGATCTCAGGTGTTTCGGCTGCTGCTATTGTCTGCCTTCCTCCCTAAGCCCACATAACAGGGATGAAAGAGTCCCAAGAAACTTCATTTCCCCAAACCCAAACCCTCTTGCCGAGAAGGCTTGCATAGTCACAGGGTGAAGCTCTGGGGTAAAAGATTTGAAGAAAAGCAATTAAGTGTCTCAACTCGCAGAGTGTGCCCGTCTCGGGTGGTTCTGTCTAACCTCATTTACTGTGGTCCTGCCCTCTGTAATGTGTAGGAATTCAAGACGCACGGTCGCTTAGCCGTCGATCCTCCCATCCCTTTCGCAGCCCCAGCCGGGGGCGACTCCAAGGCGGCGGTCAGGTCCTAGAGCACCCGAATCAGGGACAGGGTCCCAGGTCCAGGTCCATGCCCTGGTCGGCGACTCCCGGTCAAGAGCTCCTTGCCTGTGATGAAGTGCGTGACCTGGTGGCGGGTCCCCGAGGCTTTCCTGAAGGCCTGTCGCCTTCAGACAGCCGGGGTCCTGAGGTGACAGTGACGGCCGCTAGTCAGCCTATGCCCTCGGATCAGCGTGGCCCTCGCGCTGCTGGCCCGGAGGGCGGCCAGGAGGAACCTGCCCGAAGTCCGCAACGTCCCCACGGCCGTCTAGGGCCCTTACTCCAGCGTCTCCTCCGTTCCTCGCCTCACAAGGGCGCTCCCTTGCGAACGAATACTGCGCTCTGCACACCAGTTTTTTCCGATAGGGGCCCGGGGCCCCTCCCGGGGGCCCTCCCACTCCCACTCCTTCTCTCGAGGCCGGGAACTAGGCCCCGAGCAGCTCCCGGAAGCAAGGCCCACATCCGGGTACGAAGCCTCGCTCGCTGGCTTGGCGGCCAGGCTCAACGCAAGGGGGGCCGCCCCTAGGGGCGGAGGGCCTGGGCCGCGGCGTGGGCGCGTCTAGTCTTCTTCCAAGCCCAAGGGCAGCGCTTTCCCGGACGCTGAATGCTCCCACTCCGCGAGCGGCCGGAGTGACGAGTCTCGGGCTCGCGCAGAGGAAGATTCAAGAAGGAAGCCGTGCCCGACCGGGGGGTGGCGCACGCTCCCCGCCGCGCCCTCGGCCGGCCCTGGCGGTTTTTGCCCCTTGGGGTGGGCACTGCAAACTTCTATGGAGTGGTCCCACAGGCAGTGAGACGGCCTCCGCCTAATTTCGTCAGATTCGCAGACCCACCGTCGAGCGAGACCGCTTTTGCGAATCAAACTGGCTGCTCTGGTCTCCTTTCTTTGGCCAGAGAGCGCAGAGTCCTGCGGCCTTCGCCCCAAAGTTTGCACGTCCTTGGGCAGCTGGTCCTTTTCAGGTGTTGGGTTGAGAGAGGGTAGGGGGCAAGGCTGGGGAACCTCAAATGCGATTTTCTAGTCTAAGGAGGAGCTTGATTTTTAAGAAGTTGTAAAGTCAGTGGGAGTTAACTGTGTTATCTTTGAAAACATCCGTCTTCAGGGCAGAAACAGCACAGAGACGCTGCTGTGTAGTTCATAAAAAATATTTTTGGAAGACCAGATCTAGAGAGCTTTCCCAGAGACTGTTTTATAATCTCTCAGTTTAGAGAGTTGCCCTGTATCTCGCCACTAGTGTACTGATGGTATCTTCCTTCAGACAGGAATTGAAAAACGGAAATTTCACCACCCTCCAGCCAAACTTTCGAGGACTGATTGCAGAGGAACTGGTGCTCCAGATGTTGCACTAGAGGCGCTGCAAGTGTGAGCAGGTAATGTGGAGAAGAGTGACATTGTTAACAGAAAGCATCTAATTAACAGTGACTTCATTTGATTGGAAGGATGAAAAAGCCTTTTTAAATCAATCCAGATTCACTGGCCTAAACTCAGCCAATTTATGAATATGGAGCCTGACTGGGATCTGCTTTCTTTCAAACATGTCATCTTAGGGGTAATGGCATAGGTGAAGTCATTTGGTTACACTGTGGAAACTTTTATAGTGCCTTCCTTGGGAATTTAATTCAGTGCTTCTTCATTTTATTAGGAACAGACTGACTCCATCAACTGTGCTCTCCCTGTTTAGAGGCAGGACTGCTTGAAGCAATTAGGTTCACCAATTAGCATAGTTTTACTGACCCCAGCACCAGCACTGCTCCTTAGATTATCCATTTCTTCAAAGTCAGGAAAAAGCTGGAGCACAACATGCTTCCCAGGTGTCTAGGTTGAGGAAATAAGCCCACAAGCAGGGTAGCACAGCAGTGCAAAAAGCTTTCTAACATTCCCCAAAATGTTTGTTTCAACAACTTTGGTGGATTTTGGATTTTTCTTCTATTCTCTGATTCTTGATCCTGTAATACTTCTATCTTTCAAATACCCTTTAAAGTGTCTCTTCTTTGGTTGTATTTTGGCAGAATTGCGTTTAAGAAAGTGAATGCTCCCCTTTTCTGACTGCCTGCATGCTAATGATGCTTGTGGACAATGGTAGGGTCCAGAAAGAGGAAAATGCTGAAGGGCTTTTTTTAAACTCAGGTGAGAGGGTAAGGGTGTGTGTGTGTGTGTGTGTGTGGGCTTGGGCCTGCATGCAACTTAAAACCTTTCAGGAGAGGTCAGAGGGTAGATACAGGAGATGAGTCATTGCCTTCCCTAATATTGAAGATTTACCTGCAAGACTTTGTTACAGTCTCTTCATTGTGACTTCAGCTAGTTGATGACCAAGGTCTTTAGTAATAAGTGTCTGGAGCCCAAAGTAGTCTGAGAGATGAGGGGCTTTGCTCTTGCCACTGTTGTGGGTTTTGAAGGGATTACATATATGTAGCTATTTGCTTTCTCTCTCCCCCCATCCCTTTCCCTAAAATGTATATTCCTGTTAGATTTCAGTAGATTACATTGCTGACAGTTCATCAGTAGCAGCAACAATGTAATACCCTTAACCTTATTAAATCAATAAATACTAGATACATGCATTGAATTAAAAATGCATCAGCATGGCCAGGAATTGCAATCATACGGCCATGGACCTCAGAATTGAAGATGCCACTCAACAATTGACTAGTTAGCATTTATTTAACCTTTTTTTTTTTTTTTTCTGTTTTGGATGTGTAATTAGATGTTCTGGGTTTTTAACATTTCAGGGACCATTGTGTCAGGTCTGTTTTAGTTTATTTCTTGAAAATTATTTTCTTTCGCTAACTCCTCACATTTAACCACGAAAAAGATGCACACGTTTAACAGTAGTAATACACTGAAACTTTATAGTTGTTGTCATTAGTTTTCATCTAGGGAATATACTTCTGCTCAGAATATATTACTCTAGGAAGATATACTCAGGTGCATAAATTTCTACATAAGCACAACTAAATTTAGATGCATATGTATTTGTATATATGTAAATACATTATTTAGTGTAAATGTATTGCTCTATATCAATTATAAGTTTATTTTTAGAAAGAAACCACATTTAAATTTAGTTTTCAGCATTGTTAACTATAAGCCAGAGAGCTATTTATTGTTTTAAAACAAGTTACTTATTTATAATTTGATTGCTTATTGGAATTTATAACACAAGGGATTAAATTAAAATTTTCATGTCTTTAAACTTAATACTTAGGAAGTTGTACATATCTCATTTGATTTTATTTCGTGTGTGAATAATAGCTCAAATGTGGTTTACCAGGAATTGGTCACTTAAGTTGTAGATTAGTAGGTGAATTTACAGTTAGTCCCTGCTGAAAACAGAGCATGTGTTTAACACCTGGAAATTTAATGGAAAAAGTAATATTACTCTAGCTGGATATTTGTTCATACTGATTAATGATGCTAATTATTTTAAAACATTCATCCCCTATTGATGTCAGCCAGCATATATGGTACTGAATTCTAAAGATATAGTCATCGGGCCTTGAGTTCACCACACTGTGAAAGAAAAAAATCTTTATTTGATGAAATAGGCAATCAACTGAAATCTATCCTCTTTAAATAAACTGATTCCTCAGTATTTTCCCAGTGTTGGTGTAAGTTGTTGTCTGTGATGTCCCCCAGGGCTCTTTCCTCTGCTCTCTGATTTGGTATATAAAAGCAGCTCCGAATGATGGATTACTGTGTCATTGCAGCCTGCGAAGGATTAATTTGTTTCATTGATTTCTCTTTAGGCAGATTGCCAGAATTTGCTGCTTCCCACCTTTCCTCAAGACTTCTAGAAGTAATAGACAGTAATAGCCTAAGACAAATCAGCTCCTTCTTGTAAAATAGAATCATGAAACTAGGAGTCCTACAAAAGCTATGGCAAACTTTTTATTCATATATTAGGAGAACAATTAATAGGCTACCTAATATGCTTTAGAAATATTTTTAGTTGAAAAATTTCCTTCATGACTGAAAACATCATTTTAATAGCTCTTAAATAAGCATTTATAGTGTTTATCCCATACAAATTTTCTTTAATTTGTAAGGAGAAAATATGCAACTCAGGAAAAAAAATGTGTTGTTTATGTGACTGATAAATACTTTTCTTTCTATGCCAGATTTGAGGATTGAATAGCATGTCAACATAACTTTAAGTCCATGTACCTATAAATATTTATAAGAGGGTTCGACCTAAAGAATTTTTAGAAACTTTGGACAAGGACAGAGAGTATTAGAGCATGGATATGAAATTGTTTAACTGTTTAAAGAAAAAAATCTTTTTCTGATTAAAAAAGTTGTATCTACTCATACTAGAGAACTTGCAAAAGTTAGAAGGGACATTTCGTGTGCTTAATCTAAGACTTTTCCCCAGACATTTTGCACACACACACACACACACACACACACACACACACCCCCCATAGCTGTAAATATAAACCGTGTCCTGCTTTTTTTCAGTTGATGTTATACAATGAAAATGTTGCTATATAATTGAAATTATTATTAAAGTCAGTTATATCACTGTATATTGTTTTAACATATATGATTTAATTAATCATAGTTCTACTAGAGAGTTAGATTTCGAATTTTTCATTATTGTAAATAAAGTAATGATAGATAGCATTTAAAGTATAAATTTTATCATCCTCTGTTTATTTCCTTATAATATATTATTAGAAAGGAAATTACTTGGCCTGAGGGTATAGACTATTTTTAAAGATTCTTGATATGAACTGCCAAATTGTTTTTCAGGAAGATTCTTCCAGTTGATACTCGTACTGTTTGAAAAATGTTCTGTTTAGAGGCAGCATTCTAATTCATGTTACATGAGCAAAGAAAACAGAGCCACACTCTTCTCCTTGTGTTCTGAAAGCAGTGGTAGCATTTTGCATATACTTAGTCTCTCAGAAGTATTTTCCCAACTGCAGATGTGAAATAGGCTGGTTATACAAATCTATTTGTTTCCCTTCTGTAGTGCTGAAAATTATATTGATTTAATGATCTCAAGTTATACATTTTATGCAATTAGTTGTGTAGTAAAAACTAATATTGTCATGTGCTAATGTCTTTTTTTCCCCTCTATTGTGCTATGGTAGTAGTCCATGCAATATCAGCAAGTTTATGCTTTTCCTGTGTTTTGCTGAAAGGAAAAAGGAACATCTGTTTCCATTATATATCTGCATCATAATGATAACGATTAAATAGCTATTATGGTAGTATACAGTAAATATATTTTGCTGAATGACCTATACTTTCTTGTTGGAAAATTTCAGATGTTTCAGAGGCACTTAGTTTTTACAGGTAGATTTCATGAAGAGGTTTAGAAAGGCCATTGCTTACTCTTGGCAAATCATTGCAGTGCCTGTTTCACTAAAAACAAATGAACAAAGAACCCTGATGATTAAACACTAGGCTCTCTGATGAGACTATTGAATATATTTCTCTTAGGCTTATGTTTAGAGTACAAATTATTAGGTATTTCTCTCAGTGTTCTTAAATGGGTTAATCATGCTGCTAATAATAAGGTTCATTTTGTGTTTTCTGCCATTTGTGTATCTTTAATATTTTACTAAGCTGGAAATTTGAGATCGTTATATATATATACTTACAGCCTATTTCACTCTTTTTTTTTTCTTATATTAGGGGACGTAGTGATATTTACCTTTTAAGCTCAGCAGGAGAATGTTTGAAACCACACACTATTTCCATTGACCTTTAAAATTCCAGAGAAATGTTTTCATTTATTTCTTTCAGCTTTTGGTTAAAGGGATTCTGGTAGTTTCTTAAAAAATGATTAGAAAATATTCTAGACAAAAAATGGTATACAAAGAGAAACAAACACTCATGCACTCCAAACTCAATTTGAAAAATAAAATGTTACTAGAACAAATGAAGCTCTTCCTGATTGTGTTTCCTTATGGCTTCTTGAAGAGATAATAATCTTTCTAAATTTGGTCATTATGAACTTTTTTTAACATGGTCCAAATATTGGACACAAGTGACTTGTCACTAAATTTCAAAATGTTAGAGCCGCAACAGCTGTTATAACCCTTTCAATCTGATCACCTGTGACTAGGTATAAGTCTCTGTGCTTTATTGTCCTCATCTGCGAAGTTAAGGATAGGTCTGTGTGTTCTCTTATTTTTCTAGCCATAATTTTAATTTTTTGATTATCTCTTATTTTCCATATGAAACAAAATAAAACAAACAAGACAAAAGACAGAGGCTCACAGAGGTTAAGCAACTTGCTCAAGACCATACAAGTAAATCACAGAACTGGGAATAAAACTCAGTTCTTTCCACTTCCATTCAGACACTCTTTTTTACAGTCCACATTGTCTGTCATCTCTGGGTACTGGCTGACTGCTGCTCTAGCCTGTGATTAAAGGCTATCCACAGGCATGTATGATTTTGTGATTGTGCGTGCGGGAGAGGTTTCTTTCTCTTAGAATACCTTGTCTGTAGGGAAAAACATTGAAGCCATATCAGCCTGGAAGTTACCTACAGAATGAGAAGGCTGTGGGTCCTGCAGAGCCTGTGATTCCCTTCTGTATTTTTTGGACTTCCCTGGACAGAACGACAGTTTGGATATAATGAGGCTTCATTACCCTACAGTTAATTTTCTGATCTTTTCGTGGTAACTGGACCAGGAAAATAGGGAGGGGCACAAACACAGGTGTCTCTTTAAAGTACAAGCATCTAAATTTCAGTATATTTTGACAGTCAGGAGTTTAACAAGTTATTTCTTCCTTTTTTATGTAGCTTATGCTATGGTCAAATCACAGATGACTTTATTTTGAAAATGAGTTTGTTCCTTGTTTCTATTTAGCAGCCAGCTTACCAGAGCACTAAAGTGAAAGTAGCTTGAATAGAATAATGTGGAAACATGTTTTTAAAATCTCTTTGGAGAAAAACCCCGTTCTAAAAATGGCAACTTAGAATTACATGCATGTTCATTCTCTTTCAGGTTTTTACTCTAACAAATTTAATTCATTCTTAGTTAAGATGAGTAAGCTTGACTCATAATATTCACACACAGTGCCATGCCTCTCTTATGAAAAAATAGTAGTATAACTAGAAGTAGACTTATGTGTCCTATTGTAAAACCATTCTCCCCACCCTATCTGTTGTTTCAAGACCAAAAAGTTGGTTTAATAAATTTTTTGCTTCCCTCTGTAAATATATACTTGGAAACTTGTAATAGTAGTAATCCTTCTTTTTAGGGCACATGAAGCTACTCATACCAACTTTGTCAATGCTATATTCTCAAGGTAGTTGCGTTTTAACAGTAAAGCAGATAGCACACTTTTCTCTGAGTATTTTGGATCAGTTAGCTTATGTGTTCGGTGGCTTGTATAAGGAAATTTTCCATAGTAATATTAGATTGGGAAAGAGAGATGCAGTGTAATCAGATACCAGCATTTAGTACCCCTTTTATTTGGCCATTGTTTTATTTGTTCACACTCATTGAATATGATTTCTTTCATTTCTGTAGCATTTCTGTCTGGAGAGAAAGCTGTGTCTGTGTATGTGTAAGTATTTCAAACGGCAATTCTCGTCTAATTGAAACTTTTAGTGAACATCTGTAGTGTGTAATAAAAGAAATTTTCTACACTGATTAAATTTCCCCATATTGCTCTAGTAGATAGGTAAAACTCAAAGAGAAAAGGTATGGCTAAAGGAAACTAGCCCCTGACTAACCTGTTTTGTTCTTGATTGCATTGTGAATCTGGACAATGATGGTGAATATAAGGAATTTTAACCACCAAACCAACAATGCTAAAAATCAGAGAAATTCCAGTGAGACACAAGAATGTATGGTTTCTATATTGTCTGCCTCTTACCTCACTTTCTTAGTTATAATAGTTGTCTGTAGAAAGGTGGTGTGGTATTTACAAAAACAGCAACCAAATATGTAGAAAGATAATTTTCTTTTGGCTATATATACTACCAGGATTATAGGTCCTTCGATATCTACACTGTTTCTACTCAGTCCTTAATAATTTCACTTTGGACCAAGTTGAGGTTATTTTAAAGTCAGTGTTGGGAGTTCCCGTTATGGTGCAGTGGAAACAAACCTGTCTAGTATCCATGAGGATGAGGGTTTGATCCCTGGCCTCGCTCAGTGGGTCTGGGATCTGGTGTTGCTGTGAGCTGCGGTTTAAATTGCAGACGTGGCTGGGATTCTGAGTTGCTGTGGCGGCAGCTGTAGCTCCAGTTTGACCCCTAGCCTGGGAACTTCCATATGTCACGGGTGTGGCCCTAAAAAGCAAATATATATACACACACACACACACACACACACACACACACACACACACACATACATACACACGCATATATATACATACATACATATATATATAGAGAGAGCAAATATATATATATACACACACACGCATATATATACACACATACATACATATATATGGATGGAGAAAGCAAATATATATATATATATATATACATACACACGCATATATATATACACACACATACATATATATATATATATATATAGAGAGAGAGAGAGAGAGAGAGAGAGAGAGAGAGAGAGAGAGTGCACGTACTCGTGCACGTGCGCCAGTGTTGGCTACATGTTTTCTGTTGACACAGCCAATATACATTTTCCAGCTGTGACCTTAGAATTTGTCTGTGGGTTAAAAGGGATAGAACTTTCTTCTGCTGATGTTAGATTCACACATAGTAAAATTTGGTTCATGGCATGTTTTGAATTCTCCTATGTTTAGAATTTTCCTATTAGTAGATTCTTAGGAGAATTATATTACTATTGTGCTTATTGTTTTTAAGGTATAGTTAACACCTACTTGAGGTCTCATGCTTAAGGCATGTGAAATAGATAAAGGCATAGTCCCTGACCTCAGGGGGATAATAATTGGTGCTTTCTTTTGCCAATAATTTAACAGATTGTATTTTTCTAATATAGTGAATTTGTGATTTTATTAATATTACTGTATTAAGATTTTAAAGGAAAAAATACATTGTTTGCTATTGCTGTTCTTTACTTTGTGAGAAATTCTTAGAATTATAATTTGAGGAGTTCCTATCATGACTCAGTGGATTAGGAACATGACCAGTATCCATGAGGATGTGAGTTCAATCGCTGGCCTTGCTCTGTGAGTTAAGGATCCTGAATTTCTGTGAGCTGTGGTGTAGGTCACAGACAAGGCTTGGATCCCATGTTGCTGTGGCTATGGTGTTGGCTGTGGGCTGCAACTCTGATTTGACCCCTTGCCTGGTAACTTCCATATGCCACAGGTGCAGCCCTAAAAAAGAATTATTTGAGTTTAGTCAAAGCTATATTGTATTATTATTATAAGTTTCAAGTGTATGGCGTTGCAATTTGACATCTGTGTATACGACGAGGTGATCACCACAGGTCTAGTTACCATGCATCACTATACAGTTAACCCCTTCACCCATTTTACTCACCTCCTCCCACCTCTTCTCTTCTGGTAAACACTTATCTGATCTCCGTTATCTCTGAGCTTGCTTTTATCTTATTTTGTTTGTTCATTTGTTTTGCTTTTTAGATTCTACATATGAGTGAAATAATATACTTTTTTTTTTCCATTTGATATGTTTCACTTAGCATAATATCCTCAAGGACCATCCGTGTTGCCACATCCGTGTTGTCACAAATGGCAAGATTTTACCACACACAGACACATACACATATATATACACCATATTTTTTTCCTGCCCTGAGACATATAGCATTACCAGAGCCGCAGTTGTGATCTTTGCCACAGCTGTGGCAACGATGGATATTTCACTCCACTGTGTCAGGCCAGGGATGAATCTGCATCCTGGCACTGCAGAGACATTGCCAATTGCTGCATCAAGAACTCTGTATACCACATCTTTTTTTTAAATCCATGCATACATCATTGGGTATTTAGCTTGCTTCCATGTCTTGGCTATTGTAAATAATGCTGCCGTGAGCATAGGGGTACATATATATATTTTCAAATTAGTGTTTTCTTTTTTTTTTTTTTGCCATTTCTTGGGCCGCTCCCGTGGCATATGGAGGTTCCCAGGCTAGGGGTCTAATCGGAGCTGTAGCTGCCAGCCTATGCTAGAGCCACAGCAACGCAGGATCCGAGCAGCATCTGTGACCTATACCACAGCTCACGGCAACGCCGGATCGTTAACCCACCGAGCAAAGGCAGGGATCGAACCCGCAACCTCATGGTTCCTAGTCAGGTTAATTTCCGCTGCACCATGGTGGGAACTCCATATAAGATTTATATTTTAAAAAGAGACAGAACCCCCATCAGTAATAGATGGTAGAAGGTTACAATGGGTTATGTCATACTATTAGAGTTAATCTGATGTCAGCATAAGTTGCAAGGTCGTTTTAGAAAAACTGGAAGACTGACTAGAGCTAGAGCTGTCAAGGTAGTTTTAGAAAAACTAGAAGACTGGCTAGAGCTTTGTGATCTGAGGGAGTAAGGGAGTTATACTGTCCAGCTTTGAAAGCCACGTTCTAACTGATGTCTGTGACAGCCAAAAGTCATGAAGATTCTATTTTGAACCTTACCAAGTTTCATTATTAAGTTTAAATGTGTTTTGAATTTTGACAAATAATTTTAAAATTCTGAAAGTCCTTCATTTTATAGTGAGGGAGTAGCCAAAGGCAATATTTTAAAATACAGTACCTATGATAAAAACTTTTGTTCTTACGTAAACTTGTCTAATTATTTGTTTCACCCAAGAGAAGTGCAAAAAACCCTTATTTAAATTTTTTTTTATTTTTTTGCTTTTTAGGGCCACACCTGATACATATGGAGGTTCCAGGCTAGGGGTCAAATCAGAGCTACAGCTGCTGGCCTACACCACAGCCACAGCAACTCAGGATCCAAGCCGCGTCTGCAGCCTATACCACAGCTCATGGCAATGCCAGATCCTTAACCCACTGAGCGAGGACAGGGATTGAACCTGCAACCTCATGGTTCCTAGTCAGATTTGTTTCCACTGTGCTGCAGAGGGAACTCCAAAATCCTTAATTTTTGAATTTTCCTTTTTATATAAGTAGTATAACCATATTATCATCATTATATGCTAAACATACTTCATATATTATTCCCTTTTTACTGATGAATAATTTGAGGCTCAAACATGATTAAGTATTTGCTCAAGTCACATAGCTGATGAGTAATAGAGCAAGAATTGGAGTTGAAGTATGTGTCATTGCAGAGTCTGTTTCTGACCTGTGCTGATTTCACTGCTTCTTATCAAGTAACTCATACTACCTTTTGATTTTATGATGGGTCAAATCATATTCTTACAGGTACATAAAAACACATAGAACAACTCTCTTACAGAACAAAGTCTGTATAATTTCATGTTATTCTCGTGTTCCAATATCATTAGGATGATGTCATTCTCCAGTGTTTGATTATGTGATGCTGTATGTGGAAATGGCACTCTATAGGATGAAGGTTGAATCACATCCCCTTAGAGATTTTTGGCACTGGGTTGATTTAGCTGTTAAATAGCACTTTTTGCTACAAAATTTAAAAATGAATAGCAATAAATGTTATCATTTCTGACTTGTAATCTTTCTTCAAAATGTTTTAGTCTTTAGCGACTTTCAAGGGAATAAAAAATCATAGTTTTCCTTAGTGCGTGTACTGTTTTGCTAGGGCTGCTGTAACAAAGTACTGCAAGTAGGGTGGCTTTAGCAACATAAATTTATTGTCTTTCAGTTCTGCAGGCTAGAAGTTTAAGTCGTTGGCAGAATCAATTCCTTCCAAGGGCTATGAAGGAGAGAATCTATGCCATATCTTTCTTGTAGCTTGTGCTGGTGTGCTGGCAGTCGTTGGTATTCTTTGGCTTATAGAGGTAGCACCCTGATCCTTGTCTTCATCTTCGTGTAGTGTCCTCCTTGTGTGTATGTCTGTCTCTGTGCCCACATTTCCTCTATTTATAAGGTTATCAGTCATATTGGATTAGAACTCACCCTAATGACCTCATTTTATCTTATTTGCCAAAACCCTGTTTCCAAATAAAGTAACGTTCACAGGTACTGAGGTTTAGGACTTCAACATCTTTTAGGGGGACTCAACTCAACTCATAGTAGTAGGCAGTCTTTTTCTGAGATAATAAATTTGAAAATTCTTTTGTAGTGGTTATATACATAAATTTTCAGTTTGTCAAATAATCGGTATAATTATATGCACATATATCCATAAAGGAGTCACGTCTGAATATTTGCTTTTGAATAGGACTGATTTTGCATTAGCGTTATTTTTTATGTACTAATATTCTTGTAAAAAATCGTAGGATGAACAAACTGGAGAACTATTCAGAAAGGGTTTTAGTATGTTTGGCTGTCATAATGTGCAGGACAGATAATGAACTATTTTGTATGGTATTCGTTGTGCTTCCTGGATTTGAGTGAGTGATTCCTTCCCCATATTAGGGAAGTTTTCGGCTATTATCTCTTGGAATACTGTTTCTGTCTCCTTCTCTCTCTCTTCTCCTTCTGGCACCCCTGTAATACGGATGTTGGTGCGTTTCACATTGTCCCAGAGTTCTCTGAGACTCTCTTCATTTGTTTTCAATCTTTTTTCTCTTTTCTGTTCTGCATCCATAATTTCCACTAATCAGGACAGATAATGAACTATTGATGATGCATGTACAAGGTCATTATAGATGGTGGTATTATGAAGTTGGGATTTAGGTAGGCTTTCAGGGTAAGAGGATGTTACAGAATCAGAAAGGGCATGGGTTTAGGTTCTGATGTAGGTGAGTGTATTTTATGTATAGTGGGCTGTGGTGGTGAAGGGAGTCTTTGGAGCCAATTGTGTTGTCAAGGAATCCTGGCTCTGTCTCTTTAGGGTTAATGCCAGTTGTAGCTTTTAAGTTTTGAGGAATTGCTCTAGGATTTATTTTTTACTTTATCAAGTAGAAAATTTCAAGTATAGCAATAATAATAAGAGAAATACAGCCTGTAATCCCATTGTCCATAGTTAGTCATTATTAAAATTTTGGTGTCTTTTGTTTTTGTTTTTGTTTTTTAGGGCTGTACCTGCAGCATATGGAGGTTCGCAGGCAGAGAGTTGAGTCGGAGCTACAGCTGCCAGCCTACGGCACAGCCACAGCAAGTGCCACAGCAACGCGGGATCTGAGCCACATCTGAGGCCTACACCACAGCTCACGGCAATGCTGGATCCTTAACCCACTGAGTGAGGCCAGGGATCGAATCCGCATCCTCATGGATATGAGTTGGGTTCATTACTGCTGAGCTGGAATGTGAACTCCTATTTTGGTGTCTTGATACACACTTCTGCCATGCTTTTTCATTGACATTTTATCACATAAACAGTTTTCTAAAAATAAATTAGAGCCTGTAGTATTCTCTAAATATATATGGATTGAAGATCAAATGGGTAACAGACCTAATAATGGCCATTGGTGAATTGGGTCACCATAGTTCCATAAACCATTAAAGTCAAGTCTCATGTGATTTGGTCCCATGTCTCCACTCTTGTTTTTCCTTCTATCTTTCACACTGTCATGCTCCTGGCTTACTTCCTGTAGTTAGGACAGAGATCTGGTGTTTTAGCTTAATAAGGCATCTCTCTGATCTTTCTTACTCCTTTTTTCCCCTCATCTGCTAGTTCCACAAAGCTTATTGTAGTTCTCAATGTATTGTGTACCCTTTTGCATATCTATAATTTTCACTTCTTTCTGTTAAGAATAATCTTTCTCTGTTTGTCCCTCTGTTCAGCAGCTGCTCAATCTTTAGTACTCATTTCACACTTATTTCCTCTCTTAAGCCTTTATTCTAAGCCAGTTTCCTTTCCCTTTTAGACTCTAATAGCACTTTCTATAAAACTTGTTACAAACTGATTTCAGGGTATTATAGTGGCTATTTTCCATCTTCTTATTAGACTGAGTTATTTAAGGGCAGAGATCATCTTTTATTTATACTGGTATCCATGGAACTTAGCATGGTATCTAGTAGGTGTTTGAGCAAAACATATGTTGAATTAATAATCTTGTCCTGCCAGGAATGGTGGCAGTAGCTAGAATAATTGATAATTTTTGGGGTGATTGGTGAGGAAGTAAGAAGATGAGTTCAGTTCAACTTACCAAACTCTTACTAAGCATTTAAAAATTCTAACTGCTCTGCGAGACATTGTGGGAATGAAGCCAGAATGAAGTGGAACTTTAAGAATTTTCAGCTTAATTCCCAGTTTTGGTAAGTTGTTGGGAGATGATGGAAGGAATGTAAGGAAGAGTTGATAAGGAGAATGACCCTTTAAAATAGAATCGTGACTGGAAAGGAAATGTTTATGTGGTACTTTAAAATTAACAAAGTTTATTTGTTTACAGATGGCAGTAGACCTACCTCACAAGTGGGAGCAGATATTCTCAATGTTTCTATTGAAATTTCTTTATCTCCATTTGCAAGAGGAGCTCTGGAGCCTCATTCTCGTGGTAGCTACCAAGTTCTGGTACGATGCTGTGCTCTTCCACTTCATCCTCCCTGTTCTAGCAGAGGATCTGAGTTAGAATTTCTCTGTTATTGCAAGAAACTATGTAGAACTGAAAGTGGAGTGTTTCCCATAATACCGATATTGTGATTTCTTTGAGATTGTCTACTATGCTTTTTTTATCTTTATACCTGTCACAGAACCCCCAAATAGTGAGTGGTTTGCTCATCATAGGTACTTAGCAGCATGATTTTGTTTGAATTATTTGCAGCCATTAGCTGCTTCTTACTGATTTTTAGCAAATATTAATCTAACTTCTTAGTCCCTTAAATAGTAAAGAAGTGTATAAGATTAATTTTATTTATACTAAAAACTATGTCTTTAGTAGTGTTTAGTGTTTATCCAGCTCCTCAACCGTTTTTTTTTTTTTTTTTTTTTTTTTTGCTTTTTAGGGCTGCACTTGTGGCATATGGAATTTCCCAGGCTAGGGGTCAAATTGGAGCTGTAGTCGCCAGCCTATACCACAGCCACAGCAACGCAGGATCCGAGTTGCATCTGAGACAAGCAAAGCTGGATCCTTAACCCACTGAGTGAGGCCAGGGATCAAACATGCATCCTCAATGGATGCTAATCAGATTCATTTCTGCTGAGCCATGACGGGAACCCCCAAGTCCTCAAGGTTTATGAAGAAGATTCAACTGGCAGCTGATAAAATTCTAGATCTGGAATTTGTTTAATTACAAAACTTCTATTCTGTATTAACATGAATGAACACTGTAGCTAGTAATGAAAGTGTTTTTTCTTTATAAAAAATAGAAGTATTTTTCAGAATTCTGGGAAATGTTGAAATAATTTTGGCTCTAGTCATACTGCGTTTAATGCTATTGAGAAAATTGCTAACATTAACAAAAATATTTTGTAATTTCCTCTGTTATTGCTACTGGTGATGAGGGATGTAAAGTTGGCGTGCTTTCATGATTTGAACATTTCATTATAACTTTGGATTTTACATGTCAGAAGCAATTTTAGTTAAGATAGTTGAGAACATTTTTACTTAGGGATAGAGGTCAGGCTCTGATTATTTGTATTTTTAGGTCAGTGATGTAAAGAATCACTGTAATCATGCTAATTACATTCATGTATACTTCATGTATACTTGAAGTAAATACATGTATAATTTTGTATGTTAATATTGCATAGTATTTATGTATTTCTGTGACTTTATTTTTAGTTCCTTAGAACATAGTGGTTTGGGACCAAGGAATAGGTTTCACTTCTATATTGGTCATTTTATTTTGTTATTTTCTGTGACCACTGGTAACATTCATTTTGCAGATATAAGCTGTTTTCATCAGGGAACTTTGGCAAGAGAATGGCTGGATCAGCAAGTCCATCTCCATCATGGAACAACAACTTGAAGCTCATCTCTGTTGATGGTGAGTCAATGTCATCTTCAGACAGGAACAATCATGCTAGTGTTATTTTATGTTTTCAGTGTTATTAAACAACAGTTTGGTTTAAATTTTGTTTTATGAGACATTATTAGGATTTTGAGCCATAATATTTCATTACTTAAGTCTAAAGGATTGCATAAAAATCAACCTAATAGTAAAAAGGAAAGGGAATAATAATTTAGTGTTTATGAATATACCTAAAAGTAGTTTGATTAGCTTTTGTCATCTCTGTTCTTATTTTTATATAACACATGCTGGCTAACTTATTCATGACTTTTGTTTAAATAAATATTGGCCAGCACAGAATCACACATACATGATTATTTTAAAATGTATTACTGATTTCAGGAAATTTCAGGATAACTGTAGTGTAATTGTGATGACTCCCTTCCATTTTCAAATACATAGATTATTTGGTCTTTCATCTGGTAGCCATTGTTAATGCTTACTGCTGCTTGTTATCCCAGAGATACAGTGGATGACAACATATATACATTTAATATTATTACAAGAGTTATTAATATTAATATTAAGATTGGACTCTTCCTCCCCATACTCTGTAAGTAATTAAGTATAACTTGATGCATTCTTCAAAATCTCTTTCCTCAAAAACATTATTTTTAGATGATTTGTCTCATTAATATTATTATTTTCACATTAAGCCTACATCAAATATTTTTAGTTGGACTAGATTTTGGAAATTTCTTCAGTATTATAATGCAAGTCAAACAGAATTATTTAGTGTATAAACTTGAGTATCAGGAGTTCCCATTGTGGCACAGTGGAAACAAATCCGACTAGGAACCCTGAGGTTGTGGGTTCAATCCCTGGTCTCGCTCAGTGGGTTAAGGATCTGGTGTTGCTGTGAGCTGTGGTGTAGGTTGCAGATGCAGCTCGGATCCTGCGTTACTGTGGCTTGGGCATAGGCTGGCAGTTGTAGCTCCGATTTGACCTCTAGCCTGGAAACCTTCATATGCCATGGATGCAGCCATAAAAAGCCAAAAAAACCCCCAACCCCCCAAAAAAACAAACAAACAAAAAACCCCATGAGTATCATAACTAGGATAATTTCTGTTGTATCTATTATGATAAGACACCATTTCTTGAATAATTAATATTTGCTCAGCCCTATGCTAAGTGCTTTCTATATCTTATTGTATCTTTACAACATTATTATAGGGCAGAAATAATTATCCCAGGTTTATAGATAAGGAAACTAAGACTCAAAGAGTTCAGTAATTTATATAAGTTCAGTAATTTGGAATCCAACCTTGGACTACCTGACCTCGGACCTTCTGGGCAAAGCTCCAGTTTATAAATGTGGTGTTAAGCTGCATGAAGCTTTTATATATGTAACTTAAGACTGGGCTGCTTTACTTTTGAAGCATAGTCTGACTAGTTCACAGTGATTTTATACTACTGATTGAGGTGTACCATGGGATGTGTCTGTGTATAACATTTACTTTTGTGAGTTTACAGGGACATAACTTTTGACAGGCTGTCTACATATTATATGTACTTGATGTTGTTTGTGTATACAAATGCATCTATGAATTCTTCAAGTAGAATCTTGATGATGCTTCCTTGGTAAACTTGGTGTATCTTTAGTGTCTGCCCCACTCTTCAGGTAGTAGAATTGCTGCTCAATTTTGCTGGAGGCTGAGACCCTTGTTTTGGGAGAACATTTACCCATTATTATAAGACAGGTTGGCCAAAATGGTGATGTTAATTTTTTGTCAGATACATAATGAAATATGAAATGTTAGTTTGACCATTGTTGAACAAAGCCAAATGTGTACATTGTTTAGATATTATGGAAACCTATGGTCCTGTGATTTTTCAAAGGTTTCTGTTGTTTATAAGATATATATCATGCTCTCTTTAGAGTACATACAGGATTTTTGTTATTGGGCCATTGCATACTGCTTCAGGAATATCTCTGATAGCCTTCTCCCTTACCACCCAACCTCATATATACTCCATACATGTTAACCTCAGTTAAACTGAATAGTCACCCTACCATGACTAGGGTGACTAGTTGGCATTGTGATCTTCCCTCCTTCCTCCATGATGAATACCAAATTTTCATTTAAGATTCAACTTTGTGGAGTTCCTATTGTAGCTCAGTGGGTTAAGAACCTGACATAGGTCCATGAGGATACGAGTTCAATCCCTGCCCTCACTCAGTGGGTTAAGGATCCAGCATTGCTGCAAGCTGTGGTGTAGGTCACATATATGGCTTGTATCCTGTATTGCTGTGGCATAGCCCTCAGCTGCAGCTCTGATTTGACCCCTAGCCTGGGAACTTCCATGTGCCCCAGGTGAGGCAGTAAAAGAAAAAAAAAAAAAAGATTCAGCTTTGTTATCGCTCTGAAGCCTTTCATGGCTACTGACCTCTGTCATTGTACCTTACATTCTTTGAAGCCTTTCCAGTACATAGATCTATTCGAGAACCTATATTTTATTGCATTTATTTACCTGTATGTCTCTTTCTAAGAAGACTATAGATGTCTTAAAGGCAAGTATAAAGGGTATGTGCTAATTCATTTTAGATCCTCAGTTTTTAGTACAGTGTCTGGTACATAGTAGGTGCCTAGTAAGTACTGTTGAATGAAAGAATGAATGGTTTATCTCTTTAGGAAAAAAAAGACGATCCTCACAGTTGGTATGATAATGGTGATAAAGTGAATTCCAAGGTGGAGTTCTACACTTTTCAGGGAACATTCAGTGTGGAAAACAGTATCCTAAGGTCTCACCATAATCGTTATTATTTTCTTGGAATCAATACAGTTTATAACTGGAATTTTATCTTAACCTAACATTTATTATTGGAAATTAACTTAGAAAATTTAGATAGTTGAATTTTTCGTAAGTATTAGATTTCAATAATGAATAGACTGGATCTTGACTTAAGGACTTATTATTTTCTGTAAGGAGAATCACTTGTGCTCTGGTGTTATAACCAGTCTAAAGTTGGATAAATACTTTTCTGCTTGAAAATAATGAGAAGTTGAAGAATGAACCTATTATCACATTTAACATTCTGTTTGCTTTAAAACTATGTAATTCTTTTTTTTTCTTTTTCTTTTTTTTAGGGCCACACATACGGCATATGCAAGTTCCCAGTATAGGGGTCAAATCGGAGCTACAGCTGCCGTCCTACACCACAGCCACAGCAATGCCAGATTGGAGCTGAGTCTGCAGCATATTACACAGCTCACAGCAATGCTGGATCCTTAACCCACTGAGTAGTGCCAGGGATGAAACTTGCTTCTTCATGGGTACTAGTTGGGTTTGTTACCGCTGAGTTTCATGGGAACTCTGAAACTATATAATTCTTATGTCCCGCAGTCTTAATTAAATGCTAATAATGGGAGTTCCTGTCGTGGCACAGCGGTTAACGAATCCGACTAGGAACCATGAGGTTGCGGGTTCGATCCCTGGCCTTGCTCAGTGGGTTAACGATCTGGCCGTGAGCTGTGGTGTAGGTCGCAGATGCGGCTTGGATCCCGTGTTGCTGTGGCTGTGGCGTAGGCCAGCGGCTACATCTCCAATTAGACCCCTAGCCTGGGAACCTCCATATGCCGAGGGAGCGGCCCAAGAAATGGCAAAAAGACAAAAAAAAACCCCACAAAAAACAAAAAACAAATAAATGCTAATAATGGCCAGTATTACCAGAGTGACAAGTTCTTACATAGCTTAGTAATTTTATATTTTGAAAAACATTAACTTATCATATTACCTCTTTAGTAATATGCCAAACTTTAAATTGGTTTATATTTTATGTTTATGATTTAATATGATTATATTAATAATTATATATCTATCATATAGTTCAATATGATTATATGTTATAATAACTTGATAACATTATTATGTATTTAATAAGAAATACATATTATCTAGTAACATATATTAGAGGTCAAATATTTGTCCATCAGCTTATTGTTTTAACTGAGGAAATAATATACATTGGAGACACTAATAGGAAGTTTAAGGCTTTTCATATTAGCTAGATTCTGTTAAATTATTTTCATTGTTTTAGCCTATATAAAAACAACTTAAGAAAATATGCTGAATTTAGAATAAGCTATATTGAAGTAGCATATTCACTAAATTTAACTTAAATCAGGTAAGTGTTGAGAAGTTTGGAAGGAATGAAATTTTCTTTGCTCAACCTGCAAACACGAAGACTTTTAATTTTGTAGGAAGACATAAAATACTCTGGTCATTCAACTCATATATCCTTTAGTGTATTTAATAGTCAAAAACATCTAAGTAAATATGTGTGGTTTAATTTGTGATGCTTAGAAATAGCGATCAAAAGTGGCAATAAAAGTCACAAAATGAAATAAGAATATTTAAAAAAATCCAGAGGTTTTACTGTGGCTCATTATTCATTCCATTTCTGGCAGCCTACAGGATTACAAATCACTTGATTGACTAACTAGACATTCTTAAAGTGAATTGTGAATCAGGTTCATTTTTCCTGGTTGATAGTTGGCACATGCTGTAACTCTTATCCTTTGTGATATATCAAATTCTTGTAACAGTAATAAGAGATATAATCAACTCTTTATTTCAGGAAAACTAAATTGCCTTTTCAAAAAATGAAATGTGGTTGCCAACATTTTAGCAACAGAATGTAATTTCTGCATTTGTATCTCAGGGTGGAAATCACAATGATGACGTTATTTTTCAGATTAAAAACATCTTTAGAATGGTTCTCCATCAGGCATAAAACTCCTATTGATATCAGTCCTATAGGCTGCTCAGGAAGTTGCTTGAGCCTAGGTTGCAAAAACAGATTTTTTTTTTTGCGTAGTATTTAAGAAATGTGTGTTGGAAGAATTGTACATTTTAAACATTTTCCTTTGTAGAAATGCAGTTTTCCCCAAATTCATAATTTGTAGTGAAGCCATGATATTCTAAACTTTAGAATATAAAGCATTTTAATGCTTATTAATAGAGAGAGTCTCTTTTTGAGTAGGAAAAGCAATCATAGTGACCTGAATCTTGATTCCTTCCATTCATAAAACCAAATCAAGAGGGTCGTTTCTGCTTTCGAATACATTCTGTTCTCTTTTGACCTAGAGTTCTTTATGCATAACTATACCGGCAAGTGAATGGCAAAAAATTCCTATAGTATAACTACATTTTCTTTGATCCCATCCATCCAAGCAATTGAAAATAAAATGCATGCTCTATAATGTGGTATATTCAAAATTTGAGAATCTTGCCCCAAATTCAGTTATTGCTATAGTAAAAGTGATGTCCTTTTATTGAAAATTCTGAGGTATGAGACTGTAGGGCCCCAATTGTTTAGCAGTATTTTTGTGAGGTCTTCTTACTAATAAAAATATTGTATATGATAATGTAATTCTGTGTTACTTATAAAGGCAAAAGCATCAAGTTAATGGAAGCTTTGCATATATAAGGAATATAGAATTGTACTGCCATAATTCACAGCACAGTAATTAGTAGCTCAGAGTTCCAGTTCCTTTTTTTTTTTCTTTTCTTTTTAGGGCCACACGTATGGCATATGAAAATTCCCAGGATAGCGGTTGAAGTGGAGCTGCAGCTGCTGGCCTGTGCCACAGCCACAGCAACATGGGATTCGAGTCACGTCTGCAACCTACACATACCACAGCTCATGGCAAGGCTGGATCCTTAACCCACTGAGCAAGGCCAGGGATCGAACCCGCATCCCCACGGATACTAGTTGGGCTCGAAACTTGCTAAGCCATGACGGGGACTCCCTATTTCATTGTCTTTAAAAATGTTTTACAGAAGTTTTTGTTTGAATAACATTCTTCTACTACGTTAATTTATATGAAAAGTTGCAGTAGTAAGTTATAATTACACATAATTTTATAAACAGTTATAAGCTTTTGATTTTAGTGTTGTTATCTCTAGAATTGTCTAAAGTTCTTGAATTTACACTTTAGCCACCTTGAAATTTAATTTTTAATCCCCAACACCATTAATTATGTGCCTAGTAGTTAAAATTGCTATTAAACATCTTTTATGGGATTTAAAATTTTATTCCTGATTAGGCAATGAATTATAGATATAATCATTTGTTACATTCATTTAAAAATTATGACCAAATGATTAATTCTCCAAAGATGTTTTTAACAATATAAACCATTCTGGTTGAATTAGAATTGACGAATCAGAAATGGAGACAAAAAGGATCAGTTTATTAATTAGAAAAAAACTTTAAAATCTTTTATGACTTCGGTAGATTTTTTGTGAAATGACCATAACGAATCTGACTAGGAACCATGAGGTTGCAGATTCAATCCCTGGCCTCGCTCAGTGGGTTAACGATTCGGCGTTGCCGTGAGCTGTGGTGTAGGTCGCAGACGCGGCTCGGATCCCGCGTTGCTGTGGCTCTGGCGTAGGCTGGTGGCTGCAGCTCTGATTAGACCTCTAGCCTGGGAACCTCCATGTGCTGTGGGGGTGGCCCAAGAAATGGCAAAAAGACAAAAAAAAAAAAAAGAAATGACCATAAACTAAAGTGGGACCCTATAGTACTGCCATTTTCAGCCTGGCTCAGTACTTTTTATCTCTGTACATTTGTAATCTAGAAACATTAGTGTACTTAAGTATATTGAGGTAAGCATTATATGGTAAAATGGGCTTTTGTTGCTGTGACCTGGCCACAGAATTTGAGAATAGGAAAAGACTGGGGTGGAAAGGAGGAGACCAGGAGTTCCTGTCATGGTGCAGCGGAAACGAATCCGACTAGGAACCATGAGGTTTCGGGTTTGATCCCTGGCCTCGCTCAGTGGGTTAAGGATCTGGTGTTGCCATGAGCTGTGGTGGAGGTCACAGACACGGCTCGGATCTGGCATTGCTGTGGCTCCTATTTGGCCTCTAGCCTGGGAACCTCCATGTGCTGCAGGTGTGGCTCTAAAAAGACAAAAAACAAACAAACAAACAAAAAAAAAGAAAGGAGACCAAAAATATTTTTCTCAGTTACAGAAATGGACTGAATTATTTTGGTTATTTGTTTACATTGACTAAATAAAATAGATTTCTAGATTGTCTTCATTTTGTGATGTACAACCTGATTGCTTCCATTAATTGATTCCCTTGAACAGTTTAGCATCAGTATAGTTATAGTGAAAGGGAGTGCAAGTATCTGGAGATTATGGTTATCTTGAAGGAAAATATTTAAGAGTAAATTTCTGATATTTCCCTTTCTATGTATATAAAGGGTTCAGGATGTTCAGTATAAAGTCTGCCAAATCCTTGTATTCCAAAGCTTACACTTTAACCCTTGACATTTTTTCTCCCTCCCTTTTCCCACTAGATGTATTAGGAAAAAAATTTCCATTTTTGTAAGATGGTCCAAGTATCTCATATCATATAAGTATATATTGCATTTCTCAATATCAACATTGGTATAACTGTTCTAGTATTGTACAATAAAAGTGGCAGTTTCTATCCTGGTGATATAGAGTGAATTTTTAAGTAGCATCTGATATATTAAAATTTATGGCCCTTTTAAATTTTTTTGGTTAAATCCTTTGTTGGCATAGTTTTGATAAGCCCTTTATTTCTCTTGTTTAGGCAATGCTTTTAAGGGTGAAACTATAGATTAATAGGTGTGGAGTACACAATTATTATATCTTACTTTTTATTACATGAATACTAATATGGTATAAGTGTACTGTGTATTGATTTTAGGCCAGTATGCTGTTGATGTTATGGATAATCTTTTTTTAATTTAATTTTTAAAATTGAAAATTATTTTTATTGCAGTATAGTTGATATACAATGTGTTAATTTCTGGTGTATAGCAAAATGATTCAGTTATACATTTATTTATACTTTTTCATATTCTTTTCCATTATGGTTTATCATAGGATATTGAATATAGTTCCCTGTGCTGTACAATAGGATCTTGTTTATCTATTCAATGTATAATAGTTTGCATTTTCTAGTTCCAAACTCTCAATCCAACTTTCTCCCACAATCCTCCTTGGCAACCACAAGTCTGTTCTGTGTGAGTCTGTTTCTGTTTCATAGGTAAGTTCATTTGTGTCATGTTTTAGAGTCCACATATAAGTGGTATTTGTTTAGAGTCCACATATTATATGGTATTTGTCTTTATCTTTCTGACTGACTTCACTTAGTGTGATAATCTCGAGGTCCATCCGTGTAGCTGCAAATGGCATTACTTCATTCTTTTTCATGGCTAAGTAATATTTCATTGTATATACATACCACATATTCTTTAATGGATAATCTTTAAAATAATTTTTTAAAGGAGCCTCCTTTTAATTGAATTTAATGATATATGTTTAAAAAATTATATATGGTTTTGATGCTGAGAAATCTCTATTATTATGCTAAAAATGGAGTTCCCTGGCGGCCCTATGGTCAAGGACTCAGCACTGTCACTGCTGTGGTCCGGATTACTGCTATGGCTCAGGTTTGATCCCTGGCCTGGGAACTTCTTCATGCCTTGGACACCCTCCTTCTCCAATAAAAGGATTAAAGACACATGAATTTTAAAGGTGATAGATGCTGATTGGAATCAGTAATGTAGCATTAATAACAAAGAAGAACAGAAAAAAGATGTTTTGTTTTAGTTAAAACTAAAGGTCAAAAGCACTATTGATTATTATTTTTGGTGTGTTCTACTTTCAATGTCTGCTTAGTTGGTGTACCCCAGAGAAACAGAACCAGCAAGATACATATATACATATACATACATGCTTTTATGATTTATTTTAAGAAAGTGGCTCACATGATTTTGGGGACTGGCAAGTCTAAAATTGTTAGGACAGACTGGCAAGCTGTAAACTTAGAAGATAATGCTGTAGTTGGGAGGCGGAATTTCTTCTCGTCTAGGACCTTCAATTTTTGCTCTTTCAGCCTTCAACTTGTGGAATGAGGCCCACCCACATTAGTGCAGATATTTCTGTTACTGAAAGTCAGCTGATTGTAGATGGTAATAATATCTACAGAATACCTTGACAGCAATACCTAACTTAGTGTTTTTGGTTAAATAACTAGGTATGATAGCATAGCCAAGTTGATGTATAAAATTAACCATCAGAGTTGGTCATTTAAAAAAAAATTAAGTCACAGAAATGTGTAGAATAAAACTATCAAACTATTATCACAGAATATATTAGGCAACTTCTTGAAATGAAAACTATCAATTCTAGAGATAATAGCTGATATCCATTTGTCATTAACATATTAATTGAGTCCTCTGCATGTGCCTGTACTGGGAAAGAATGGCATGTGAAACCACGAATGGACTCTACTCTCTAAAGTTTACTGCTTAATGTTGATGCTTAGGAAAAAGGCAAAAAGTGATTGTTAACTCAAAGACAAACCCATTTGACTAAAGCCCGATTTTCCTTTGATTTGCCTTATGTAAATTTATATACATAAACTTTATGATATATCAATGTATAAAATAGTCAACTTTATCTTCAATTATTTGTATTACTTTCATATTGTTTCTTAGAGATTTTTTGAGAAAATTTTGGAAAATTTTCATATTTTAATTCATTGGTACTGTGAAGTGACTGTTCTTCAAGCACCATGCCCTTTATAAAAAGAAACCCCTCTATGTATCAGTTTACACTGCCCTTATGTTTATTGATTGTGTGCTGCAATAATAGCACAAATTCTTTTAAAATTGGGAACTCATTATATGCTAGATACTTTATAAAACCTCTCTCTATTTCATTCATAGTTCTGGTTTAGAGATGAGGAAATCTTTGGTCAGAGTTAAATAACTGTAGGTGATGGAACAGGACCGAAACCCAGTTCCGTCTGAATCTGAAGCTCATGTTTTTTTCCTGTCTCACCCAGCTTGTCTTTGTATGAAACTTAGCTTGATTACTGGATCTCTTGGGACAGCCTATATAATTATATATTCCTCTTAATATAAGATTCCATGTTAGTTTTCATTATAATTTAGGGCTAAATAAAAGTTTCTGTCTTCTACTGAATATATAGCTTTTGATAAATGACAAAAATGTGCCATTTTACTTTTTGCCTTGGCTTTCTACAAGCTCAAGACTAATATTAATACTACTCACTTTTAGTCATTTCCTCATCTGTAGCTCCTGTGTAATCATATTCTATATTTGTTCATTTAATTACTGCGCTTTCCTTTAATTTTAAAGAAATCTGTTTTATAAAATGTTTTAAATTATAAATCAACATAGTCTTATAAAGAAGAGAGATATGGATTATAGATAGACAAAAACAAATACAGAATATTTATTTATTATTTTGTAATCTGCTTTGTTTTCTTCACTAATATGTCTTTGTGCTTCAAACAGTATATAACACAGAGTAGAGATTGGTGAATGAGTGGTTAAGTTCATTTACCTTCTCTCGGACTTCTAATTGGTTCTAAGCAGTTTAAATTTATTTATATTTAATGCATTTATTGATGTGGTCGACTTTGCTGCTCTATTTTTAATTTTCTGTTTGACATGTCTTTTCTGTTTTTCTCTCCATTTTTGCCTTCTTTTGGATTGATGTGGTGATTAATTTTATGTGTCAACTTGACTAGGCTGCAAGATGCCCAGATATTTCATCAAACATTCTTGTGTATCCATGAGGGTATTTCTGGATGAGATTAATATTTAAAACGGTAGACTGAGTAAAGCAGATTGCTCTCTCCAATATGGGTGGGCCTCATCCAATCCATTGAAGAGCTGAATAAAGCAAAAAGGATGATTAAGGAGGAATTCTTTTTGCCTTGTTGCCTTTGAGCTGGGACTTCAATTTTTTCCCCATCCTCAGTCTCAACCTGAGACATCTTCCTGGGTTTCAAGTCTACTGACTTCTGTATGTTATTGGCTCTCCTAGTTCTTAGCCCTTTGGACACACACACACAAACATTCTCTCTCTCTCTCTTTTTTCTTTTTCTCTCTCTGTTGGTTTTGGTTCTGTTTCTCTGAGTAACCCTGACTAGATAATTGATATTTTTTATTATTCCATTTCTCTCTAATAATTTAGAGGTTCTAACTCTGTTTCTCTTCATTTATTGGTAACTCTAGAAATTATGATAAATATAATTATCAAAGTTTCAAGTTAATCATCAACTTTAACTTCCTTTTGTACAATGTAAAGACTTCAGAACATATTAACCTCAGCTCACCCTCTCCTGACACATTGTTGTGTAATGTTTATTTTTTAGTCCCATGAGACTTTTATTTTTATATTTTATTATATTTATGTACATATGCGCACATATTTGTCACTTTATTTGCTGTTGATTCTTTCTTACATGTTAGATCTTTTATCTGGGAGCTCATTCCTGCTGTCTGTAGTTTATTCTTTTGCATTTCCTCTAGAGAGTATATGCTGATGGACAAACTCCATTTTTATTGTTTCCCAAAAGTCTCTATTTTGTGTTCATTCTTTAAACATATTTACCTGAGTATAAAAATTCAGATATGACAGTTTTGTTTGTCATCATGTTTAAGATCTTATTCCATTGTATTCTGGTTTTTACTATTGTTTTTGTGATGTCAGTCATCAGTCTAACTTTAATGTATGTGTATATGTATATTCATGTATGTGTGTGTGTATACACATATATACACATGTATGGCTGTGATATATATATATATATGTATATATATGTATATGTGTGTGTATATATAGCTTTGGGGCAAAGCATCTAATTCTGCATATCATTTAATTCACTCATTTCAAATATGTATTCAATAATTTTTTTAGTAAATTTAGTGTGTTATGCAGCCATCACCATTGATCAGTTTTGGAGCATTTCTGTTAGCCAAATAAGTTTCCTTATGTTCATTAACTGTAAATCTCCACCCCCGTCCTTTTTTTAAAAATTGAATTATAATTGATTTGCAATGTTGTGTTAGTTTCAGTTATATAGCCAAGTGATTTAGTAGTGTGTGTATATATTTGTGTGTTCATGTATATATGTTTGTGTGTTCATGTATATATATATATTTTTCCTTTTCAGATTTTTCCTATTGTAGGTTATTAAAAGATATTGAGTATAGTTCCCTGTGCTATACACTAGGTCCTTGTTGTCTGTTTTATACATCTTAGTGTGTATCTGTTAATCCCCAACATCTAGTTCATCTCCCTCCCTTTCCTTTTTGGCAACCCCCATCCCTCCTCCTTTATTCCAGACAACACTAATGTATTTTCTGTCTCTATAGATTTTCCTTTTCTGGGAATTTCATATAAATTAAATCATACAATAGGTGGTCTCTTGTGTCGGTATTCTTTCTCTTATAGTATTTTGAGGTTCATATATATTGAAGCATGTGCTAGTAATTTGTTCTTGTTATTGATGAGTAGTGTTCCACAATATGGATATACTACATCCTGTCCGTCTATTCATCAGTTGATGGACATTAAGGATTTTAAGGTTTTTTTATTATGAATATGAATAATACTGCTAAGTGAATCCATGTTTGTTTATGTAAATGTGTATTTTCATTTCTCTTGGATAGATACCCAGAGTAAAATTGCTCAGTCATTTTGGAAAATTTATTTTTTACTTTTTATTAGACTGCCAAACTGTTGTCCAAAGGGGTTGCATCATTATATATTTCCACTGGGAAAGTATAAAGACTCCTGTTTCCCACATCCCTGTCAACATTTGTTATTATCTGTTTTTAACAACAATTTATTATGACCATCCTAGTAGATGTGAAATTGCTTCTCATTGTGTTTTTAATTTGCATTATCCTATGATAATGAATACCTTTTTGTGTGCTTATCGGCCACCCGTATATTGTCTTTGGTGAAATGTTTTGTCAAAAATTTTACCCCCCCTTTTTTGGGCCACACACATGGTATGTGGAAGTTCCTAGCCCAGTGACTGAACCTGCACCAGACAGTGACCCAAGCCACAGCAGTGACAACAATAGATCCTTAACCTTCTAGGCCACTAGGGAGCTCCTGAGTTTGACTTTTTTTAAAAAAAATTTAATTTAATTTTATTTTTTGGCTACCCTTTTGCATATGGAATTACTGGGCCAGGGATTGAGTTTGACTTTTTATTTTTTATTTATTTTATTTTAGGTTTTTTTTTTTGGTGGGGGGGGGCATGCATCTGAGGCATATAGAAATTCCCAGGCTAGGAGTTGAATCTAAGCTGCAGCTGTCAGCCTACGCCACAGCCACAGCAATGCCAGATCAGAGTTGCGTTCTATGATCTACACCTCAGTTCACAGCAATGCCAGATCCTTAACACACTGAGCGAGGCCAGGAATCGAACCCACGTCCTCATGGATACTAGTCAGATTCGTTACTGCTGACTGACAACAGGAACTCCAAGTTTGACTTTTTTAGATTCCACAGTATTTGTCTTTCTCTGTCTGACTTATTTCATTCATTAGTGAACTAAGTCAGCTTCATCCATGTTGTTGTTTCTTTCTATGGCTGAATGATATTTGTGTGTGTGTTAGAGAGAGAGAGAGAGCGCGAGAGAGCGAGCCAGGGGTGGAGTTGGGAATGGGGAGGACAGGTTTCATTCTAGGTATTGTCTTCGAGGTCCAGCTTAATATGGCAAGGGTTTTCTGTTAGCCACCCTCCTTAGATGAGGCTCTCTGCCTTCAATGTTTCAGAATTCAAGCTTAAATTTGCCAACTGGCAGATGTCTTCATAGATGTTTGATGTTCTTACTAGAGAGAGCACTGTATTTTATATTTCACTCAGCATTTGGCCGGACAGTTTCCCATTATCATGTCATCTCAGTGCTTTAAGGTGATGGCATTTAAAAAAATTCTTCATTTTTAGTTTTCAGTGAGAGAAATGGTCTCAACTAGTAAGTCTCAGATGGGGATGATTTTTTTCCCCCCCAAGGGACATTGGCAATGTCTGGGGATATTTTTGGTTCTTACAGTTGGGGTTGAGGGAGCTACTGTCATCTAGTCAGTAGGCTCTGATTCGACCCCTCACCTGGGAACCTCCATATGCTGCAGGTGCATGCGGCCCTCAAAAGATGAAAAAAAAAAATGGTGACTATTGATTTAAAATTTGGATATTTCATTCATTAATTTTTTATAAAATAAATTTTTATTAAGTTAATTCACTAAAATATTATTTATCTTGATTGCTGAGCTTCTTGGCATCCTCTTGAATTTGCATCATAAAGGTGGCCTTTCTCCTTTCATTTTAGTTCTGGCCCTGCCTGTTGGGAGACATTCTGTATAGGTAGCTAACATAGGATGGAGGGCCTGGGGCTGACAGAAGACTATTTCTAGGGCAGGACAGGTCCTAGGATGCTGTCCTAATAAAAGAATGGGGGAAAGTTTGAAGAACAGTGACATGGTGTTCAAATAGTCCATTGTCTCTGAATAAAGGTTCTTGTTCAAGGGATTCAAGGTAAAGTTGCAAGGGCCTCATAGGCATACCAAGCCTATCAGTAAGAAACTGAGTTGGTAATTCCTCATAAGAGAGCAGGCATATAGGAAGCAGTTGATTGTTCTTAAGAGAGGAGGCATAGCCACCAGACTTAAGACCATGGCTATAAGGATTGGGGTTGTGATTTCTGCTGAGGGAGATTGAAAGTTAATGGCTTAATATGCTATTCCTACAAAAAGGGTAACGAGAACTCATTCTTTCTCATTGGGTGTAGTAGAGGCAAGAGAAGCCTCTTGGCTTGGATTTGGTATCCCTGTTTATCACATGGGAGGAATGAATTTTATGGAAACCAGTTGGTCAGCTTTTACTAGCTTCACTTTCAGAGCTTCCCCTGCTTAATGTGGTGAATGATTAAATGATAAGGAAGGGAACTAGATTTTCACTGAAGCAGATTTTTAGGAACTTCTTATCTCAGTCAAAGTGAACCCAGATTCAAGGTAAGTTAGAGCCTGTGGGTAGAGTGTGGGGCATTGGTGAACCCTTATGGGGAGTTGGAGAAGCCTGAGGCAAGAGAAATGAAGTGAGAGCTAATGTTGGAAAACATTTTGAAGCATTTATTTCTAAATTGTTAAAGTGAAAAACCCATTTTATTCTATTAAACCAGCTGTTTGTGTGTCATTGCAAGTGCTCATGTACCTACATGTATAGCAGAATAGTGACTATCTTCCTTTATTGATGTTTCCATGCTTCCCCCTGCCCACCCCCACGAATCTCTCATTCCAGTTGAATCACAACAGTTTTACTGTATTTTTTTTCAGCGGGCAAAAAGAATCCACTTGTAAGTGTGTGTGTTTTAAAGGAAAATTCTTCTTTATATCTGAATGCTCATTTCTAGGATATGTTCTCATTTTAGATTTTAGCGTAACTCAGCTAAGACCATAAAAGGTCTTTTGAGTTGTGTCAGAAATCATGTAAAAACTACTGTCTATTTGTATTGTAGAGGAAACTCTGAGGGCTTCAAAGCAGTTTTTAGTGTTGGAATGTGAGAGAACTAAATGAATGCTAGAAACAGATAGGTTTCCATGAGGATAATCTGCAGTGGTCTAAACCCTTGAAATAAAAAGAAATGGAATCCAGTAACATCTTGATGGAGAATAGACCTCAACCCTACTGAAGATCTTACCTTTTTTTTTTTTTTTTTCGTTTTTAAACAGATGATGTACACTTATCAGGCGTATTCTTCTTCAGTGGAAGAGGATATTCAGTATTGATGAGTTTCCATTTTTTTCCATGGCACGTTTGCCCTCCCCCCCGCCCCCTAGTTCCCAAAATACCACTCTTGCCTGTATATAAAATCAATGACAACTATAATATATATTTTTGAAATAATTCCAGTGGTGATTTTTAAAACATTCAAGATAAATTTATCGCATAGCAATTTAGTAAGTTAATTGGCAGCCCAGAGTACATTTATGGTCGTGAGGCATATTCTAGAAACTTTTTGGATTGCATATGATAGGCTTGCCAAAAAAGCTTATCATAGATAGATCAATCCCTATAGGTCTTAAGATCCTTTCTCACTGGCCTGCCTATAAATAAGTTGCTTTATTTTTTTCTTTTTGTCTCTCTTTATTCCTTGCTTCTTGCACATTTATTCTCTTATGTATATTAGCTTCTTAATGGTGTTTTAAAATTTAATATTTCAAAATTTACCAATACATTTATTTTTACATTATTGTATTTTTTCTTTTCCTCCCTTCCCTTCCCTCATATTTCTTCTTCTTCTTTCTTCTTTTTTTTTTTTTTTGTAATGGCTGTAGCTGTGCCACAGAATGGCCAAAGAAAGGGCCTTATCACAAATGAGCAAAGTTAAGGTCCTGTTTCTTCAGTTTCTCTCTAGTGGGTGTTTTAGTCAGTCTAAGGATGGCCTCCCTAACACTACCTACCTAGTGACATGTGGGCTAACTTTCTCTAATATACTTTCTGCTCTACAGATGTCGTATTCATTCTTTTGGAAAAGATAGTGCTTTCTATAACTGCATATCATTCAACTTTTATGGGTATTTGTTTTAAAACCTCTGATTGCTGAAATAGTTGTTGGCTTTTAGACAAATAGAGAACCAAGAGCTAAGAGAGTCCCTCTTGGGAAATCTTCCATGTAGTGTGCCTGGTGTGACCTTGCAGGTAAGTTCATGGGAGGAGGACCAGTAAAGGTTCTAAGTAAAACTCTTGGTAGCTCTTACACCAGTCTGGTTCTAATTTAGTTATTTCCTAGGTGATCCTTTTACTTGGCAGGATTTTGGGAGTATCCTTTGGATGTAAGGACTTCCTATCTTTTTTTCCTAATTATTTGGATTAAGAATGTATTTATGGGAGTTCCCGTCGTGGCGCAGTGGTTATCGAATCTGACTAGGAACCATGAGGTTGCGGGTTTGGTCCCTGCCCTTGCTTAGTGGGTTAACAATCCGGCGTTGCCGTGAGCTGTGGTGTAGGTTGCAGACACGGCTCGGATTCTGAGTTGCTGTGACTCTGGCATAGGCCGGCGGCTACAGCTCAGATTAGACCCCTAGCCTGGGAACCTCCACATGCCGTGGGGAGCAGCCCAAGAAATAGCTAAAAGACAAAAAAAAAAAAATAATAAAAAAATTAAAAAATAAAAGTTAAAAAAAAAAAGAATGTATTTATGATTACTAAGTAAAGAAAATGAAAATCCTGGTACTAGGAATTCCATGATTCTAAAATATGGAAATGGGATTTATTTTTATTAAAATACCCCCCCCCCCACCGCCGACCTCCTTAGGGCTGCACATGCAGCATTTGGAAGTTCCCAGGCTAGGGGTCGAATCAGAGCTGCAGCTGCCGGCCTACACTATAGCCACAGCAACACAGGATATGGGCCACGTCTGCAACCTATACTGCAGCTCACAACAATTCTGGAGAATTTATCCCACTGAGCGAGGCTAGGGATTGAATCTGCATCCTCATCGATGGGAACTCCCTGCTTTCTTTTAATGTTAAATTGAGAAAGCCTTTATTTTGTTATTTTTATATCATTCTTACTGGAAATTTTTCATTCTATTCATCATTGAGTCAATAAGATCTTAATGTGAAACGAGTCGCTATAGTAGGAAAAACATAAATTGTAGTATTAAAATAGCTGGATTGGTAGCCTCACTCTATTATTTCTTAATCAAGTGACTTTGAGAAAATCAGTTTACTTTTCTTTTTCTTTCTTTTCTTTTTAAAAAAATTTTATGCGTGAACTATGCCATATAGTAGTTCCTGGATCAGGGATTGAATCCAAGCTGCAGCCACAGCAGTCCTTTAAGCCACTGTGCTGGGTTGGGTATTGAACCCACTGCTCTGCAGAGATTCAAGTCACTGCAGTTGGATGCTTAACCCACTGTACCACAGCAGAAACTCTTAGTTTGCTTTTCTTGTAGTTTTAGCTTCTTCATTTGTAAAATAGGAATGCCAATACCCCATAGGGTTATTATCAGACTCAAATAAAATATTCGTGAAGGTATTTTATAAAGTATAAAGAGGTATATATGTTTTGTATTCCAAGTAATAACAACTGTACTTGGTAAATTATTCTCTAAACACCCTATTTTGAGAGGCAGTAAAGTCATATTGCTTAAGTTTAAATTCCAAATCTTCTTACTGGGGGTGTGGCCTAATCTCTTAGTTTCACTGCTATTTTAAAAAATGAGAATGATATTAGTGTGTATCTCATAGGGTTTTTATGAAGATTAAGTTAGCTAATCTATGTCAAGTACTTCCAACAGTGTTCAGCACATCCAATAAATGTTACCTATCATTATTATTATTCTTAGATTTAAAAAGGAGGCTCTTTTCCTACATTAAAGACCATATTTACCATTTATCAAGTAGCCACTCTGTTGTGAAGTAATCTAAGCAATTAATTTAATTTTCCTTAATGATAAATACATATGCAAATGCAATGTTAAAGTTTTTTTCGTTTGAGAAAACTCATTTCAAATGATAGAATTCCTGATAAGGAATATACATATATTCCTCCTAGTATTTTGGCAAATTTATTTGTATTTTCAGTATAGAAAGGAAATTTAGGAAATAATTCCTGAAAATAAATCCATTAACTAATAAAGGACCCTTTGAAATGTGATTATGCACTAGTTTATTCATTCTTGAAATAAATTTTCATTTAAAAGATAATTTTAGCTACTTTTATACTCACTAATAATTTGTGAGAATTATTTATATAATCTGTTTTAAAGGAATCATCAAAATGATCAAAGCAGGAGCTTTGAAGGATTAGTTAAAACATGATGAAGATAATCAATTTAATGAAGTAATTTATTCAAGTAAATGACTAATGTAAGGTAAAATCTGACCAACAAAGACTAGTATTTTGAAAATACATTAATAACTAAAAGATTGTGTGATTTTTGTTGTGTGCTAATAAGTGTAGTAATATCTAGGGCAGATTGAGATTGATTTGTAATATTCAGGTTAAAAATTTATTCTTTTTCTATTCTCCATAGAAGGCATTATATATATACCACTTGTTACATTGTAAGTGCTTTCACATTTTGTGTGTTAATACTTCCGTGAAGTGTACAGTATAAAAGTGATTTAAATGTTTGATGATTGCTACACAGTCCAACACTGATTTCAGCCAGTTAGAATGTTGCAGTTTTGGCTTAATTATAAAAGGAGCCTGAGTCTCATGGTCTTTGTGACAACCCAAGGTCAGGTGACCTGGATATGTCCTGCCAAGCTGTTCCTGTGGAATAAATAGGCTGTTTGTAAACAGGATGGCTAAGCAGTCTCACAAGATTTCAAGTTCACAAAGTGTGAGGCAACTGGGTAAAAGGTCAAAGGTTAAAGGTAATAAGTCATTTTGGGCCTGTTCTTTTGTGGAGTCTTTGGCTGCCTTTCAGTCCGAGGTCTTGGAAATAGTTCACACACAGGCCTTTTGCCAAAAGACTACTGAGAGTTGGCTCAGACAGGATTCTATTACAAAATCCTCTCCCTTTCTTTCTCTTACTCTCTCTTTCTGTCTGAATTCTACTGTCTGAAATTTATAAAAATGCAATGAATTAAAAAAACTAAGTATATAAATGAGGCAACCAAGAAAATTCATGCCTTACATGAGATATCTAGAATGACTTTTTTTTTTTTTAGGGACAGAGATCCATAAACTGAATCTATTATGATAAATACTTGTAAAAGTGATTGCAAAGTACATTTTAGACAAAGAGTAAGCATATAAAAATAACAACAAAGATTAAAATTTTGGCAGGAAACTTGGGGCTATTGTAGGCTTTTTAAAAGAAGCACTATATATCTGTTCCACCTAAGCCACCAGAGGCAGTCTTTAGACAGTTTAGTGAGATATTTTAATTAATGAACTCTTCTACTATTGTATGTTGGGCTATTGTTAAAATTTGCTGTGTATTATGAGGAAAAAAAAGTATAATTAGACTTACTCAAAATTTCTCATCTCCCTTTAGATTTATGCTGTTGTTATTCTTGCTCAGTCAGAATTCATTATAGGAATGGAAAAAAAAAAGTGAACATTAGATTTACCTTCTCTGGCATTAAAACTTAGCTTGAAGAGCTTTCTTCAGGTCCTTGGCCATTGTATTTGTCTGCATTATTAGTGTGTTTTCTTCTGTTTGTATACTACTACAGAGTTACAATTTCTATCTTGGCCTTTGGAATATTTTTATCCTTGCATTTGAAATACTTTATCAGTAAAGATGTGGGCAGTGGATATTCTTAAGGGCAAAGAAAAGAGAATAGATGGCAAAATAACCATTGCCAAACAGAAAGTTTGAGCTGGAAGCCATTCTAACTGGGAAAAATTAAAACATTTCATTAGGAAACTTAGTGTAGCGTCTAGTGGAAACCAAAGCATGCAGTTTGGATCATAATGAGTGATACCTTGGCTTTCATTGTTTTACTGAACTGATGAGGATGGGTGTGGGAAGGATGGGATTTTTTCCAGTGTATTTCATAAAGTCTGATTTCTTTTTGCCTTGTAGAACAGTGAAACAAATCCATTTGTCTTTTAAAAAGAATTTTCTGAGCATATCAACTCATAGGTCTTGTCTTTACCCTCTTCAGAAAATTCTAAAAGAAAAAAATTTCTCTGAAGTTTGAGAAATTATTTGCCATTGTTTTCCTTTCCTTAAATTTCTTAATATCAGGAACATGCTGTATAAAGCAGTATAATACATTTATTGATAAACAGCTTTCTCTTTTCTGTTTTTTTTTTTTTATTAAACAGAATGACAGTTTATGTTCCTTTGTTTATTGACTTCCACTAGACTGTGGACTGTGTTGAAGAAATTAGAAAATGACAACTTTTAAAATAATGCATTTTATTTTAAATACAACCTATACAAATATAGATCTTTAATAAAAAGATCTATATTTTTTCCCATGTAAAGGTTTTCAGAGAAAAATTTGAAAAATATTTAGTCCTTTTAAAAAATTAAGAAAAGTAAACTTTTAACAAATCACTGAGCCTTTCTGAATCTATTTTGTCATAGAGGCTACTAGCACTCAATCTTTAAGGTTTTTCCCAACTCCAAACTAAGCTGCATCTCACCAAATGTTTCTAGGACTAAAGAACTCTCTCATTTGCTCAATTTGGTATTTCTGTCCTTTTTCTCAGTGAATAAAATGTTAAGGAGAAAATGAATAACTCCATGAACTATGAAAGATGCCATGAATCCATTTTTAAAGAGAAATTAGCTGGAGTTCCCATCATGGCTCAGTGGTTAACGAATCCGACTAGGAACCTTGATGTTGTGGGTTTGATCCCTGGCCTTGCTTAGTGGGTTAAGGATCCAGCGTTGCCATAAACTGTGGTGTAGGTTGTCAGCTACAGCTCCAATTAGACCCCTAGCCTGGGAACCTCCATATGCTGCAAGTGCAGCCCTAGAAAAAGACAAAACAAAAAACAAAAAGCAAGAAACAAAACAAAAAACAAAGGAGAAATTAGCATTGTATTTCCTTGTTTGCCACTCTACTCTTGCTATTATTGGAGTTAATATCATTGGTCCTGCTTCTGCTGCCTCAGATGATAGACAAAGACTAGGCTGATGAGGCCAGTAAGTAGCACTTCTGTAACACCTTAAAGAAAGGGCTAGGCGATCTCTGGTGGAATCAGAGATTCATATTTCTGGCACAGAAATCTCCATAACAGTCATGAATCAAACGACCATTTGAAAACCTCCCAATTAGGCAGAACCTCTGATTGAAATTAAAAATATGGATATTAGGTTGTTCCCTTATCTTGGTTATTATGAATAATAATGCAAAGAACACAGGAGTTCTGATATCTTTTTGATAATTGTATTTTCGTATTCTTTGGATATATACCCAGCAGTGGAATTACTGGATCATATGGTACTTCTACTTAAATTTTTTTTTTTTTGGCTATGCCCATGAAGTTCCCTGGCCGGTGATCAAACCCGTACCACAGCAGCAATCCAAGCCCCTGCAGTGACAACGCTGGATCCTTAACTGCTGCACTGCAAGAGAACTCTCTACTTTAAATTTTTTTGAGGAATCTTCATACTGTTTTCTACAGTGACTGCACCAATTTATTTTCCCACCAACAGCACACAGGGGTTCCCAGTTTCCTTTGGCAATTCTTTTATGGTTCCATACACATTTTAGGATTTTTCTATTTCTATGAAAAATGCCATTGGTATTTTGACAGTGACTTTATTGAATATGTGGATTGCTTTGATGTGGATATTTTCTTGTTTGCTTGATATATCAGTGTCACTCAGCTAGTTTCCACATTTCTTTTAGAGGGAATTGCTCTGTGTATAACTGGATTCATTGTGCCCATGAGAGGAGCAAAGTTCAGGAGCCTCCTGTATTGTCATTTTGGACTGGAACTCAGAAGCAAGTTTTGATAGAAAATCTTAAAGTAAGCATTCTGGACATCATGCGTATGATACATAACTGGTATTCCATTCTGTTTCCAGCTCCAGCCAGGTAAGTTTCTTTGTATGATACACAACTGGTATTCCATTCTGCTTCCAGCTCCAGGCAGGTAAGTTCCTTTGTAGCTGAAAAGTGTGTCAGCTTTTTTCGTTTTTCAGTGTCCCTCAATGGGACACACCCACAGTGGAATATTATTCAGCCGCAAGAAAGAAGGAAATCCTGCCATTTGTGACAGCATGGACCTTGAGGGTACTATGGTAAATGAAGTGAGCCAGACAAAGAGAAATATTGCATGGTATCCCTTATATGTGGAATCAAACAAACAAAATTCATACTCTTAGGAACAGAGAGGAGAAAAATGGTTACCGGGGACTGAGAGGTAAGGGAAATAGGGAAAGGTTGGTAAAAGGGCACAAGCTTTCAGCTGTAAAATATGTAATGCCTGAGATCCTCTGTAAAACATGGTGACTATAGTTGATAACGATGTTTTTAAAAAGTGCAGCTATTATAGATATTAGAATATGAATTTCAGACTATCATTTTGACCTCTCTGATTTATTTTAGGGCAAATCACTTAACATGTTTGAGTCACAGTTTTTAATTTGTAAAATGGTTATAGGGCTAATGTAAGAATAAAATGTTAATTTTTAAAAAGAACCTGTCTAAACTATAAACTTACTATAAAGGTTACCCACTGCTTTTGCAAAGTGTGGAAGTTGTGAATATTTATACAAAATAGTTAAAGAAAATAACTTTATCCCTTTTCCTGCAACATAGCAATTTATTGCTTATATTTTATATTAATAGGAATACATGAATAAAAATGAGGTTCGAGGTTTAGTATAAGTTCTAAATTCACAGCTAGAATTCCTGATCTTCAGCATCTCCATAATATAAATTAATTTCTGTTTGAAAATTAGGCATCATATTATTAAATAATTTACCTATGACCACTTTGGCTTTGATCCCCCAGAAAAGAGAAGCAGCAAATTATAGGTACTTTGAATAAACTATAAGGGAAAAAAGAGCATTAAAATTTTTATTTGGTACAACTCTGTGTCAGTTAAGACAATTGCCAAATTTGTCACTCATTCTATAATCTACATGTTACTGAGTCAGTGGTAGATACTAATCAATTTTAAGCTTTTTGTTACCTTTTACCTTTCTTCAAGCATTTTATTTTATCTTATTTTATTTTATTTTTTTGGTTTTTTTTTGGGGGGAGGGGCTGCATCTGCAGCATGCAGGAATTAAAGGGCCAGGGATTGAACCTGTGCCACAGCTGTAGCCTGAGCCATGGGAGTGATAACACCAGATCTGTAACACACTGCACCACCCAGGAAACTCATCAAGCATTTTAAAGAACTTTTTTTGGAGAACTTTTAAAAAATTTTATTGAATTATAGTTGATTTACAATGTTGGGTTAATTTCTGTTACACAACAAAGTGATTCAGTTATACATATATATAAACATTTTTTGTCAGATCCTTTTCCCATGTAGGTTATTACAGAATATTGGATAGAGTTCCTTGTGCTATGCAGAGGTTTCCATTGACCATCCATTCCATATACAATAGTGTGCATGTGCCAGTCCTAAGCCCCCAATCTGTCCCTAACCCCTGCCTGTCCCCTTTGGTAATTATGTTTGTTTTTAAAGTTTGTGAGTCTATTTCTGTTTTGTAAATAAATTCTTTCATATAATTTTTTTTCCAGATTCCACATATAAGTGGTATCAAGCATTTTGTATTGTCATTTGGCCATTTTCAGCATCAGTATAGTTACCAGTAACTTTGGTGAGCCCTAGACCTTTAATATGGGACTGCTTTAGGAAATTTTATCTCTTTATTTCTCTGCACTAAAAACAGCAGCTGTACCAACTACTATTTGCATTATGTGAGACTAAGTAGTCTTTAGAGTCACTAATCCAGGATAGCCAGCTTATGTTGAAGAAGACTGTACATACTATACATACACCTACACACACCACCACATATAGTACTACATACATTCATACGTATAATTTTCTTCATCATAATTCATATTCTCTTTTGAATTGTATTAAGCCAAAAATAAGAATTACTTTTAATGCTGTTCATTTTTTTATTAATGGCTATTTTTTGAAGATATAGAATTAGTTGTATCTTCACTCTTTAAATTCGTAAATAAGCAAAATATAGAACATTTCAAATTCATACTATTGAAGGGTTTCTCTCGGAGTTCCCATCGTGGTTCAGTGGTTAACAAATCCGACTAGGAACCATGAGGCTGTGGGTTCAACCCCTCGCCTTGCTCAGTGGGTTAAGGATCCAGTGTTGCCATGAGCTGTGGTGTAGGTCGCAGACTCGGCTCTGATCCAGCATTTCTGTAGCTATGGTGTAGGCCTGCGGCTACAGCTCTGATTAGACCCCTAGCCTGGGAACCTCCATATGCCGCCGGTGTGGCCCTAGAAAAAGACACACACACACACACACACACACACACACACACACACACACACAAAAGAAATGTTCCTCTCAGGTATTTAGAAGATATAAAATGTATTACATTTTTATTAGTAGATCACCTCATGTGTTTATTGATGAAGTATTGTGGCATTTCCAATTACTTGATTTTGCAATTAAAATTTTTATTTTGATCAAAGAAATATATAAAAGTCACAACTCTTTTTTTTTTTTTTGGAAATTGGAAAATATGGAAGCTTTAGTTTACCATGAAAGGCAAATGTTATGTTATTCTGATGTTTCAGTCTTGACCGTCATCTTGAATTTGCTCATGTAAACAATTTCCTTTGTCTTTGATGGAGGATGAGAGCTCATTTGGGTTCATTAGAGTCTCCATCACGTCTGGGGCAAGTCCACTTCAGAATGGGCTGTGTTACTCTTAAAAGTGCTCTTAAATTAAGAATCTCGTCCTAGATTAAATACTTTCTAATTTAGGTCAAGGCATTCTTCATTTAGTAGAACTTATATATTTCTTCCTCTTGAAAGAAAAAGAATATTAATAAAGTTTTTGCTCAATCTTATTAAAATTTCAGTGGTTATTCTACTATCCAGGAATTTTCCTTTTGGTAATTGAGTGTGGTAAATATGTAAAAATGATACTGTGCATTTGACAGCTTTTTCAGGTGTATTTGGCATTCTTTCTTCAGAAAAAGGAGAATATGGAAGCATTTGTAAAGAGTGGAGACTACCCAAAACAAATTATTTCCAACTTAGAAGATGCAAAAGTACAAAACAAAAACTAAAAAAAAATTAAGTAAAATTTAATTAAAAAATGTCCTCCACATATATGTATGTATTTATACAATTTTTAAAGGTTACACTCCATTTACGGTTTTTATGAAATATTGGGTACATTCTCCGTGTTGTAGAATTTAACCTTGTAGTCTGTCTTACACCCAGTAGTTTGTACCTCCCACTCTCCCTTACTTATACTCCTCTGTCTCCTCCCACTGGTAGCCACAGGTTTGTTCTCTGTATCTGAGTCTATAAAAATAAAATTTTAAACAATCTTCAGTTTTTGAGCATATGGAAACTATTATAATAATATGTCTATATGCAGTTCCCTTTTTAAATAGGCAGATCACATTTTTCTTTTTTTCTTTTTAGGGCTGCACCCACAGCATGTGGTAGTCCCCAGGCTAGGGGTTGAATCAGAGCTACAGCTGCCAGCCTACATCATAGCCACAGCAATGTGGGATCCAAGCCATGTCTGTGACCACAGCTCATGGCAATGCCGAATCATTAACTGACTGAGTGAGACCAGGGATCAAACACGCATCTTTGTGGGTCCTAGTTGGGTTTGCTAACGGCTGAGTCATGAAAGGAACTTCCGTGTTTTTATTTTATTTTTTATTTTATTTTATTCTTTGTCTTTTTAGGGCCGCACCCGTGGCATATGGAGGTTCCCAGACTGGGGGTCGAATTGGAACTACAGCTGCTGGCCCACATCATAGCCACAGCAACACAGGATCTGAGCCGCATCTGCTACCTACACCATAGCTCACGGCAACACCAGGTCCTTAACCCACTGAGCGAGGCCAGGGATCGAACCCGCAACCTCATGGTTCCTAGTCAGCTTCGTTTCTGTTGTGCCATGATGAGAACTCCCTGCATTTTTATTTTTCAAGTATGTGATTTACATGAAGTTTAATAGGATCTGTATATTACCATAAATAATAGTGCATGTGAATTTGTCTCTTAAAAACCCTTTGAGTCTTAGCATTGAGGCTCTAGATACAGTAATAGTCAATTTGTCTTTCTATAAATAGGATTTTTAAAAACCTCAGTAGAAATATCAATTTGTACTTAGTCATCATGATGAGTAATATTCTAGAATTTTTCTCTTAGTTTAGACTTCTTAGATGTTATTTTAGTCTAATTTTTCAAACACGCTGTATTAAAGTATTATGTTGAACAAAATAGGTAGTAGCAGCTTTTATAGAATCCTTTCCTGTAAGAGAGCACACATCTTCCTTGTAATCAAGATGGATATCTTCCTTTATGTCAAACTTTAAGAATTACCAGGCAATAGCAAAATACATGGGGCTCTAACATGCATGTCTGTATAGAAAGCATTATTTTAGAGGGTCTTCCTTTAGAAAATTTCATATACATTTATGTGTACTTCCATATACTTTAGTTGGGATGATGTATATACTAACAAGTAAGTTATTACCAAAATATACAGCGGAGAAATAGAAATTAAGGGTCCTCTCAGCATCATAAAGTGTGGCAGTTTTTTGTGTCTATCATTATTTCCATACACTGAATATTCGTGTGGATACATACCTTCATGTTTTCTATTTTAGTGACATATGTAATAGAGTTATATATTTTCCTTACTTAAATATGTATATGGAGACTTGGCCAAAAAGTTAAAATAGTCCACCTAATGAATGTGAGTTGGGAGTGAATGTGAGGTATAATCTCTTCCTGTCAGTATCAGTTCTTTTATGAGTGCTAGGCCAAGTGTGGTTCTAGGATTTAAAGACAGGTGTATATTTTTAATACAAAATGAAATGCAAGCCAATTAATTTATCTGGTACTCAATCAAAGAGGAAAGGTAATGTGCTATGAGAGAAAGTATGTTTGTCTTCATGTGCCATTTCCCTAAAGGATTTTGATCATTCACAAAATTTCCTTATATGCTGAGTTTAGATCCTAATCCCTGAGAAAGAGGCTACTTAACTAGCGGTTTTTTTGGTTTAATTAAAAAATTTAGTAGGAGTTCCTTTGTGGTGCAGCGGGTTAAGGATCTGGCATTGTCACTGCAAGCAGCTTGGGTCGCTGCTGTGGCGAAGCATTTGATCCCTGGTCTGGGGACTTCTACCTATTATAGGTGTGGCCCCAAATCCTTTAATAGTCTACTGGGCTATTTTAATGTACTTTAAATCGACTTTTTTATATAATGATTTTTATTTTTTTTCCATTATAGCTGGTTTACAATGTTCTGTCGATTTTCTGCTATACAGCATGGTGATCCAGTTACACACATGTGTGTACGTTCTTTTTTCTCACATTATTATGCCCATCATAAGTGACCAGACATAGTTTCCAGTGCTACACAGCAGGATCTCATTGCTGATTTCTGCGCCAGCCTCTACTGTGATGATTTCTCATATGCATATTGTAGGGAGCCCAAAGTAGCATAATACTGTGGGTTAAATTATCAGTTCTGACATAGATCCCCCTTAAGCCAGACCAGTTTCTTTACTGCTACCACCCTACATTTGTGTATGGATGTTTTTTTTTTTATTTTTATACAGTGTCCAAAGTACTTTTAGCATGTATATCACTTAATTTTTCCTGTCATGTAATTGTTACTAAATTTTTGAGTAAATGAACTGTCACATGAATGTAATGATTCTCATTTTAAAGGTAAAGAAACGTAAGTGTAGCTGAAAACAGATGTATTATCTTGGAATATAAAGATCTGGGTTCATATACCACTTCTGAAATCATGTGGATTTGGAATTGAAAAAATCTTGTCTTTTGAGTATCTGTTTTCTCATCTGTAAAATGGGGTTTTGAAGGTTATTGGGAGGATTAAATGAAATTACCTATGTGAAAATGTTTTAAACTGTAAATATAAACATAACATGCAAATATAAAGCCAGGGTTACAGTATTCTACTACATTACCAATTGTAAATCCATCAGTTTATAATATGTTGGAAAAGAACAGTTGTGTTCTGTTTTTGTTTTGTTTTGTTTTGTTTTTTGCTTCTTTTTAGGGCCATACCTGCAGCATATGGAAATTCCCAGGCTAGGGGTTGAATCAGAGCTGCAGCTGAGGCCTATGCCACAGCCACAGCAATGCCAGATCCGAACCGCCTCTCTGACCTATGCTGCAGCTTGTGGCAACACTGGATCCTTAACCCACTGAGCAAGGCCAGGGATCGAACCCACATCCTCAAGGATATCAGTTGGGTTCATTGCTGAGCTACGACAGGAACTCCCTAGTGTTTTTTCTGCTGTTTCCATATGACTTAAGGTCTAGAGACACTAAGTCTACTTACTATTAAGTCTGTTTTATATTATTAATATTTGTCATGAATGCAGTTTTGTAAAATTCTTGCTCAAACTTCAAAGGTCATTTTATGCCTGTAATGCATTGTAGAGGTCCTTTGAATGAATGCTTCTCCCCGCCCCCCGCCAAGTTCATACTTATTCAGATTTGTAAACTACAAAGAGAGTTATAAATAGGTAGGTTACTCACAAAGTTTCATTATTCCTCCTTTAACCCAGTCTTTCCCAGAAAAGGTGATGACACACTTAGTGATCAATTTGTTTATTTTATTCATCTCTTCTGAAAAGAATATAAACCTGATTAGTTATGACATTTAAATTTTATGATAGGAGTGTATGAAAATAAGTTGCCTAATTATTTTTGCCCAGTAACATTCTAGATATATAAGAAAATACTTCATGTTTCTTAAATATTTCTTTCTCATGATATTTTTGAGGGTATTATGCAGTTACATAGCTGAATTTTTTTTTTTTGCCTTTAATATCCCATTCATTGTACCTTAAAACAATAGGATTGTTCTCTAAAACCTACAGTAAACAGATAAGCTAACAAAAATCAAACCATCACAGCAGAAAATAGAAATGGAATTATGTCATTAAATAAAAGAAAAAAAGTTTTGAGAAGGATATAGAGGACCAATAGGAGATATCATCAGTGTGTTTCTTGCTTGGTAGTTGTTTTCTTTTAGGAAAAATCTTATCAACTGGAGAGACTTGCTCTTTCTTTGAAGCTAGCTCTGGTTTCTCTGAAATCTGATTTTGTATTCCCAAGGCTCCACTCTGTAATGCCAGTACAAACACACATTAGCAGCTGTTCAACACTTTAAAGAGTTATCAAGAAGGTATAAAGCAATTACATACTTTGTTTTAGAACCTTGAGAAGGTTTTAAAAAACTTCTGGAGTAGTAGGAAGGGGAAAAATAAGAATGAATATACTTTATGAAAAGTGTATATCAAATAATAATGTGAAGTAGTTGAGACGATTGTATTCTATCAGCAAGAGATTCAGGAAAATATTCCCATTATAATTTATAAACTAAGTACATGATAGTTTGTATTAACTATATAGTTTAGTAAGTCTGCTACCAGGTTTCTTTTTCTAGTTTGATAGATATGTGCTATTCTAGTGAATCTTTTTATTAGTCCATTGTATAGTGAAAGAAATGTAGTAATTCTAAATAAAATAGTGAGACCTCTTTTTTGATGATATGAAGGACTCTATTCTGTTTTAGTTTCTTAACTTCACAGAGGTATCCTGCTGGTATAATACTTAGTATTACTGCCCTGAGTTTCAAATGTCTCTAACTTTACCTTATTGTTTGTGGTGCAATGAAAAGATGGAGAGTCAGAACATCTGGGTTTCAGTCCTGGCTTTTCTACTTATTATTTGTTTTGCGTTTTTGGCAGTTCACTTAACTTCTCTTGCCCTTGTGTCCTTATTTGTAAAAGAGGGCTAATAGTACTGACTTATAACTCACAGGGTTGCTGTGTAGCTCAAGTGAGAATTTATGTAAAAATGCCTTGTAAATTGTAAAGTGCTATTAGATATTCCACATAAAATACTTTCTTTAGAATGATAAAGGCTAAAGAGAAAAATGTGCAAAGGTAACTTAATATTATTTGTATTTAAAAGCATTCATATGAGTGATACGAGCCATAATCTTTATTAGGTAGGGTGGGAATACTCCAGAAAGGCTACTGCTTTGTTTATTGTTAGTAGAGGATGAGAGAGAAGTTTAGTATAGGGTATAGATTTTATGTCATGTATATTCTTATTTTTGAAGTCTCTTTCAGCTCTAGAGTCTTGTAATCCTACTCTGTGACCTTGTTTACCTGTGTACCACATAGGAAAATACTCTGTGTATGCACATACATGGCACAGTGTATCTACATGTAATGCATGTAACATTATGTCTGTGTATACCGAAGTACTGCAGTAGGTATACTAAGAGTTTCTTTTGGGGAGAGAATTTCATTCATTTTTTACATTCATTTTTGTGGTTTTTTAATCAGGAACAAGTTAATTGCCCTGGCTCTAATATTTAACCACATTAATTATGAAAACTTGGCTATCAATTTGTTAATGTCATGCTTATTATTTATTTATTGATTTCATATTATGTGCCTTTTCAGCAGGTCCTAGAAATCACTTGATGTAGATATTAGTAAGGATGCATTATGTTTTAGGTTATTACCTTAAACTTAGCTATAAAGAGATAAAATTGGTATACACAGGAGATAAAAATGATATACTTCTTGGATACACAGCTGTCCTTTGAGGGAGATTTCTGACATTATCTCTAGTCAGTCATCTATTTATTGAGGTTCAATTTATTTAGAGCAGAGGAGAGATTTTCTAAAAGTGAAACAATATTTTGCTGTTAATATCATCCATTGATTAACATGTATTTATTGATGATTTACTCTGTCAGACACTATGCTAGATGCTGAGGATAAATTATGATTACTTATAATCTAGTGAAGGAGGTAGACAATCAGATAATTTCAGAATTAAATTTAAAATTGATTATTAAGGAGAGGTATTGGTCTTGTGAGAACACACATTTGAGGGAAATAAAAAAGCAGTAGGTACATATTTGAATGATAAAAAGTGGGAAACTACCTTCAGAAATCAATAGCAATTATTACATGTATCCTATGTATCACAGAATTCTAGTTATGAGTTTTGATGAAATTATGAGTAGGAGTAATTTCCTATTGGCCAAAAATAATTTTGATGTAATAAAGAATTATATGAACTAGATTATGAAAGCAATATTATATATAAAAATGGACCATTAGAGAAAACCCCCATGGTTTTATTTTATATGCTTAGAATTGGTACAGTAAATTTATATGTAAATTATTATTTCTTTACACATGTCACTTATACACAGTGTTTATTTGCCTTGAAAAGTAGGAAAATGCAACTTTGGAAACTATGATGCTAGCCAAAATAAAATTCTTTTTTTTATTTTTGTGGACGCATTAAGAATTTATATAATAATATAAATTATTATATTTTCATTGCACAACTTTTTTTGAAATTTAACTTTGTAACCTTATAAAGGAACAACATTAATTTCACTCTGAATTTTTCTGTTTTGCTTTGTCACATGAACTATTCATAATGTTTGAATTGTAGAAATTATAAGAAATTTTAAAAATAAAAAATTTTTGTTTTATAAGATATTTTTTATTTTTTCATAATAAACTCCTAAATCTAAATTTAAAGTTCCTTAAATTTAATTATTTAGCATTTTTGAGTCCCAGTTATACTGTGGTGTAATGATAGATCTGCTTCCCTAAATATTTTCTTTTTTATGACTGCATCCACAGCATGGGCCACAGCTGTGGAAATGCTGGATCTTTTAGCCCACTGCACCAGCTGAGAATTGAACCTGCACCCCCAAAGCGACCTGCATTGCTGCAGTTGGATTCTTAACCCACTGTGCCATGGTGGAAACTCTTCCCTAAGTATTTAATTAAATATGTAAGCAATAATTGCCGCATCTAAAATATTTTTCTTGCTAAAATGGAAAAAAGATATTTTAATACTATTTATATTCTTGTTGATTACCAAATGGAAGGTAATTTATAAATAATCCCAGAGTTTATATACTATCAGCCTTTCCTCCATTTATAGGAAAACTGGCCAGACTTATGACAGCACCTCTCACTTCATTATGTGAGCTCCCTGAGTGAATTTCATTAAAAAAATTATTTATTTATTTACTTGCTTTTTAATGCCACACCTATGGCATATGAAAGTTCCCAAGCTAGGGGTTGAATCTGAGCTACAGCTGCTGGCCTACACCACAGCAACATGGGATCCAAGGCACGTCTGGACATACACTAAGTTCACAGCAACGCTGGTTCCTTAAACCACTGAGCAAGGCCAGGGATAGAAACTGCACCTTCATAGATACTATTGGGTTGGTTACCATTGAACCACAACAGGAGCTCCTGAATTTCATTTTTGAGTGGGTGTTGGAGGTAAAAATCCCTTGCTGGATTGGAAGCTGGAAGAAGAAAATGTTTGCCTTTGGATTGTATATTTTAATCATAAGGATAGTGTCGCTTTTGTTCATCAACATGCCTCCCCCCCAGGCTGTTTGGCTATTTTTAATTAGATTTATCAAAAAGTTGCAATTTATTGCATGTATAATTTTTGGTATAGAATATTTAGTACTGGATATTGCTAGAAATGCCAAGCTGAAAATATTTTCTTCTTTCTTCTCTCTCAATCTTTGGATTTAAAATAAATGTTCTTTTAAGTAGCCCTGAATTTAACATTCAGCAGTGTTATCCTGGCTTTGAATATCTAGCAGATCATGAAAGAAAAGTTGAGAGTTTCAGACTGAATTGTTATTATATACTAAAATACACTGTAATCTTATCTATCAACTCCTGGTTTATGGTGGTCTCCATGAGGGTCAACTGTTGTAATTAGGATTAATGGACCGTAGAATGCTTTCCCCCCCTTTGGGGACATGCTGTTCCCCAATTTCCAATCCTTGCACTCTCCAAGGTTGAATTTTCCCCTCAGCTAAAAAAAATACTTATGTTCAATTAGAAAACTGCCCTCCTCCTCCTTATGGTTGGAAAGTTAATCACAGGAGACATTTGTTAAGTTCTACACATATTTTATGAAAGGTGATAGAGATCAAAAATGCCTCAATAGTTATGCCACCAAATAAATCCAAAAGCCAGAGATAATAACCTCCATTTCCTGTTATTTGTACCACCATCCAAAATGTAAGACCAGATCCTCACTATTTAGAAACAGTCATGCAGATCAGTCAGAATAGCCAAACTTCTCCAACCTGGACATTTCTGTCACACACTTAGTGTTGTAACTAAAAGCTCTGTGGGTGAATAGCATAGAGTGACCCAATTCTTCTACATTCTCTGGTTGCATGATGACACGAGAACACCGGAATGAGCTGAGATCTCTGGCTGCTAATGTGTGATGAAGCATAAATATACATTGTAACTATGCATAATTTTAGAACTTTCATGAGTTGAAAAAAACTCATGGGAGCAATGATGTAACTTACATAGAGAATCACTTTTTCTGTTGAGGGTGTTGGGATAGCCACAAGAAAATCAACCACCTACTACAAAAGCTTCCAGCTTTGATAAGTGAGATTTTTTTTTGAGAGCCATGGATCATGGAGTAGCTGATCATGTATCTTAACTCTCTTTATTTTTCTATTTGATGGACAATAAGAGGTAGAATCATGTAGCAGTAAGGAATTTGGGTTTCAGTTGTGCAGATTTTTGACACTTTGATACCAATGAATGATTATTCTAAGTAACTTACTAAGTATGTATTTGAAAGAAGAAAGTGATTGAAAATCGACAGTGAATTCAGACTCTTTAGTTCATCCTGTACAAATAAGGAAACTGAGGTGAATAGAATATAGAAAGTTAATGTGAACTGGTACTAGAAAGTTAATATAAACTTCTCCTGGTCTTAGTGTTATTTTCAGTTTTTTATTCAATATATTTATAATAGTTCTAATTTCTCCATATGTTACATTTAGAATCTAAGTAAAGTAATACATTTTTGAAATATCTTTGTTGACTTTTGAAAATTAATTGTAAAAATCATGTCAGTTAGAAACTATACAAGGATATTGTGTCACAGTTTGGATCTGTTGTCTGCATTTAACAATGTTATATGTGTTCATTGAGACTATACATATGATAGTTGATCTCCTGGGTTTTTAGCTCTCCAGGTATGATAAAGATTGAAATATCATTCCCTTTCAAAAAGTTATTTAAAAATTTAAATTAGTAAATATTTCAAAGAAACTAAAATTAGGTGAGTTTGAATTAGGAAATATTAGAAAAATTAAACTGGAAAGTATTTCAAATATACTAAAAAGACAAACATACTGAAAAATTTAACAAATATTAGTATTTTGACATATTTGTTTTATTTATTTTTGTTGTTTTAAAGAAACAAAAGGTCATAGAGACTGTAGAATCCCTTCATATTCTATTTTAGCTCACTTCACTTCTCCAGCAGTAAGCACTGTCCTCAAATTGGTGTGTATTCTTCCTCCAAGTTTTTATATTTCTTTCTGCGTATGTACCTATAAAGTATATATACCTGCTCTGCCAATGTGGTTAGCCACTAGCCATTTAAATTAAAATTTAAATACAATACATTATTGTATTTAAGTAAAATATATTAAATTCCTCAGGAACACTAGCCACATTATAAGTGTTTAATATCCACATGTGGCTTAGGCTACCATATTAGATAGTGCAGATACGGAACATTTTCATTACTGCAGAATGTTCTGACATATACCATTGCTTTCATGTTCTTAAACTTTATGCAAATGGTATCACATACTGTTCATTTTCTGGAGCTTGTTTGTTTTACTCAGCATAATATTTTTGAGATTTATCTATAATGACACACTGATTGATGGATATTAGGCTATTTCCAATTTTTAAAGGTTAAAATAATTTGCAGTGAGCCCTTTTATGTTTATTCCTTTACATGTGTAAAAAAGACGTGTAAAAATATCTTCAGGGTTTGCATTGGTTGGTTGTTATTGTTATCAACTTTGCATGATATGGCCCACTCATTAGCTAAAGTTGCTATACCTATTTATAATTCAACTAGCAGTGCTAAGATTTCCTTTTCCTCACCTATTTACTAATACCTAAAATTATTAGACTATAGTGTCAAATGTGAGTTTGTTTTAATTTGCATTTTCCTGCTATTTAGTGAGGATGAGCAACCTTTCGTGTATTTACTGGCCATTAGGATTTCCTTTTTTTAAATTAAGTAGATGCCTTTATGAAATGCACTTTATTTTATTTTTTAATTTTAATTTTTATTTATTTTTTCCGCTGTACAACATGGGGACCAAATTACACACACATGTATACATACTTTTTCCTCCCATTGTTGTGTTGCAAGGTAAGTATCTAAACATAGTTCTCAATGCTACACAGCATGATCTCATTGTAAATCTTTTTTTCTTTTTTTGCGTTTTAGGGCCATACCTGCAGCATATGAAAGTTCCCAGGCTAGGGGTCAAATTGGAACTACAGCTCCCAGCCTAAACCACAGCCACAGCAATGCAGGCAAGGTCCAATTCGTGTCTGCAACCTACACTACAGGTCATGGCAACGCCGGATACCTTATACACTGAGCAAGGCCAGGGATGGAACCTGCATCCTCATGGATACTAGTCAGATTCGTTTCCACTGCGCCACAGTGGGAACTCCAGTAAATCTTTTTTTTCTTTTTGATTTAGAAGTTCTTCATAGTAATTCACTTTTGGTTATATGTATTGTAAATTTGTCCCATTTTGTGGCTTGTCTTTTTACTTTGTTATGTCTTGATGTATAGAAGTTTTAAAATTTATTGTGTAAATTTTTTTTAGCCTTTCCCTCTAATGCTTGTACTTTTTTGGCTCTTGTTTAAGCTTTTACTATTTTGATGCCATACGGTTAATTTCCTGCTTTTTCCTCTTAATATCATTATAATTTTGCTTTCTAGATTTAGGGTTTTTAAATCCACCTGGGATTTATTTTATGAGGCAATAATCTAGTTTTTCCCCCATATGTATAACTAATTTTCTCAGCATCATTTAAAAAAATAATTTCTCCTTTCCCCAGTGACCTGTGTTGCCACCTTTTTAATCTTCAAAATTGTCATACGTAAATGGATCTCTTTCTGGGTTTTCTGTTTATGTGTTTAGGTTTGTTTATCTCTGTGCCAGTATCATGCCATCTCCTGCTTTATAATATGACAGTGGCTGTTCAGATAATCCTTTCCACCTTGTTTATCTTCAGAATTGTCCAATTTTCACTCTGTTCTCTCACATGTGAATTGTAGGGTCATAGTGTCAAGTTCTGTTAACAATCCCCAGGGGATTTCTGTTGGAATTGAATTTATAGAGTAATTTAGGGAGAACAGACATTTTTATGAAACTCAGTCTTTCCATCCACCAACATGGTATATCTTTCCATTCAGCTATATTTCCATTTATGCCCTGACAATAAAGTTTTATAATTTCCTTTATAGAAGTCGTACTCAGATTTCGTTAGGTATTTTCTTAGGTACATTGTGATTTTGCTTCTATTGTGAATGAGATCTTTTATTATATTTGTTTGGTTGTTTTTTATATACAGGAATGCTGTTAATTTTTTGTATATTGATCTTATACCCAGTAACCTTGTTGAACTGTATTACTAGTTTTGATAATGACTATTTTCCCCTAATCTTTAAGCTTTTAATACTTTTAAAATTGATTAGGATTTCCTGTGCAAGGTTCAACAGAAGCAGTATTAACAAAAATTTTCACCTTGTTTCTAACTTCAAATACTTAGAAAATGTTACTGTTACTGTTAAATACCAGATTAAGGGAATTTCCTTGTATTTTATTTTATTTTTTATTTATTTATTTTTTTGCCTTTTTAGGGCTGAACCCACTGGATGTGGAAATTCCTAGGCTAGGCGTTGAATTGGAGCCGCAGCTGCCTGTCTAGGCCACAGTCACAGCAACGCTAGATCCGAGCCACGTCTGTGACCTACACCACAGCTCACAGCAATGCTGGATCCTTAACCCACTGAGCAAAGCCAGGGATAGAACCCACATCCTCATGGATACCAGTAAGGCATGTAACCTGCCGAGTCACAGTGGGAGCTCCCATTTCCTTATATTCTTAGCTTGCTAAGAGGTTCTTAATAAAAGAGAATGTATGGATGTTGAATCTTTTCCTGTATTTTAAGAAAGATCATATTTTTTTTCATTAATATTTTGATGTAACAATTATATTAATAGGTTTTTAAATGTTAATCTATCCTTGAGTTCTGGGATAAACCTACTTGATAATGATGTAGTAACGTAGATAATGTATGTGTGTGTATATATATAGACATACAAATGATGTACAAAAACACACTTTGAGGGCGTTCCCATCGTGGCTCAGTGGTTAACAAATCCGACTAGGAACCATGAGGTTTCGGGTTCGATCCCTGACCTTGCTCAGTGAGTTAAGGATCCGGTGTTGCCAGTGAGCTGTGGTGTAGGTCGCAGATGTGGCTCGGATCCCGCGTTGCTGTGGCTGTGGTGTAGGCCGGCAGCTACAGCTCTGATTAGACCCCCTAGTCTGGGAACCTCCATATGCTGTGGGAGCAGCTCCAGAAAAAAAGACAGAAAACAAAACAAAAAAACAACAAAAAAACACACTCCGTGATTAAATTGATTAAATTTTCTATTGCTTTGTGTAGGATTTTAAAAATCTGTTAATAAATGAGATTGGTGTATAGTTTTTTCTTACATAGTTTTTATAATTTTGAGCATTAAGATTATGCTAGTCTTGTAAAATGAGCTGAATAGATTTTCCTATTTTTCTATTCTCTAAAATGTCGTTTAAAATAAGGATTACCTTTTTCTTTAAGATTTGGTAATACTTGTATATGAACAGCTTTGGGCTTATGCTTTCTTGCGGATAGATATTTGCTGATTTAAGTTTTTGATGTTCATGAACATATTCAGATTTTTTGACATTCTTCTTCAGTCAAATTTAGGTTACTTAAACAGGATGTCCCAAAAGTCTTGGTGCAGTTTTAAATTTGAATGACTTCAAGAGTATGAATGCCACCTCTTTATAAACTTATTTAGAAGTTTATATAAATTTATTTTAAGTTTTGTGGTTTTAAAATCACAAATATATATTTTTTTCATTCAGGGTTTGTAATCTTTCATAGGAGCTGACACAAAATATTAAAACATTTATTATTAATTCTTTTCTGGTTTTCCTTTTTTTGGTGCAATTTATTGAAGAATTTAGTTTACTAATCCGTAAAGTTTCCCATTGTGTTGGGAGGAGGCATATAAGATCTTGGAGTTCCTGTCGTGGCTCAGTGGTTAACGAATCCGACTAGGAACTATGAGGTTGCAGGTTCGATCCCTGGCCTTGCTCAGTGGGTTAAGGATCTGGTGTTGCTGTGAGCTGTGGTGTAGTTTGCAGAAGTGGTTTGGATCCTGCATTGCTGTGGCTCTGGCATAGGCTGGTGACTACAGCTCCGATTAGACCCCTAGCCTGGGAACCTCCATATGCCGCGGGAGCGGCCCAAGAAATAGCAAAAAGACAAAAAAAGACAAAAAAAAAGATCTGCTTGTTCATTTTGTTGTGCAGTAGTGAAATTGATCAGTAGTTTCAGGTATTGTCAGCCTGATCCATATATTATAAGTTCCCCATGTGCTTTTTATCTAATGATTTTAGCACCTGAATGGCCAAATTCATCGTATCATTCAGAGTTGTAAAGTCTAACTTTCTTTTTTATTTATCAGCGGAAACATTAAATAAAGAACTTGCCCTCGTCAACTATTCATTTATTCTGAGGTACAGTTAATAAAAGATAAGAAAAATAATGTCCAATCTTCCCTTTTACTTAATAGTTTTCAGAATAATAAGTGGTTCCCTAGCATCCTGTGAAGACAATATAAGTTTTTATTTTTTTATCATTATGAACACATGGGTTTTCAACATATTTAGTATCTTGATACTTTGAAATATCTTTTTACTAAAATTATTCCATATTTTACTGTCTCTTCAAGTTAGCTAATGAGCCCTTTTGACATAATACCATTAGTCTTTGGCTATGTTCTTCTTTTCTGGTACAGTATGCTATTTCAAGCTCATCTTACATTTTCCTACCCTAGATCTGGTATCAGCTGTACTAAGGTAACCCTAGTTCCTTTTAGTGCAAAATGGTATTTAGAGAACACCATCTGGATGATACAGTGCTCAGTTCTCTGGATTTGTCAATGTATCTAGGCCTTTTTAGTGGAAATATGAACAATAAGATGAACTTTTTTTTTTTGAGAAAAATACCTCATGAATTTATCCTGGTATTTCCATTTCACATTTGAGATTATGGGGTTTTTACCTAACTTTTTTTTTTTGGTGTGTTTGTGATTTTTTTTTTTTGGTTTTATTTTTATTTTGTTTTAATTGTTATTTCCCCAATACAATTTTTTTTTCTACTGTACAGTATGGTGACCCAGTTACACATACATGTACACATTCTATTTTCTCACATTAACATGCTCCATCATAAGTGACTAGACATAGTTCCCAGTGCTACACAGCAGGATCTCATTGCTAATCCATTCTAAAGGCAATAGTTTGTATCTATTAACCCCAGGCTCCCAACCACCCCACTCCCTTTCCCCTCCCCATTGGCCACCACAAGTCTGTTCTCCAAGTCCATGATTTTCTTGTTTATGTTTTTAACACATATGCTGAAAACACTGGTTTCTAGAGACATTAATATAATTATTTGCTCTCTATTATTTTAACAAGAAAACTTCCATTACTAATAATATGGTTACTGAAATCATTTAAAATTTCTTTGCAATTCTTTTGGTCTTTGTTGTATGTACCCCTAAGGACTTACAGTTAAATTACTTTGTTTTAAATTCACTTTTTGAAATAATTGCTCTCTATGTGTTTAGGCCATCAATTTAATACATATATTTGTCTGTTTCATTTTATTTTCACATTTTAAGGCTTGCTTTGTTTACATAGTTTCAAAACCAAATCTAGAAAAATAAGATAAATTTTGAGTAGTCTAATTTCTATTCTTCTCCCTTCCACTCTCTTCTCTCTTGTCCACAGGCACATAATTTAATTAGCTTTTAATTGATCTCTCTTTTTTTAAATGGAATCATGTGTTTATATATTTGTATTTTCTTTGTTAACACATGCATTCTATTCACATTGTTCAGTAACTAGCTTTATTATTTAATATTTCCTAGAGATCATACCATAACAGTTTATAAAAATTCTTATTAGGTTCTGTTTTTTATCTGGCATGAGTTTATTATACCATGCATGTAATGTAAATTTGAACCCCAAACCTATCTTTAGGGTTTACTGTTTCATGGGAAACTTTTTTATTATCTAGAGCTTTTGGCAGAAAACCAGCTTTCTCACTACTGTCCTGAGCTTGTGCACAGAGACTGTATTTTGTTTTTAATACTCTTTTTCATGGAATAAAGAATCTTTTTATTATCTGAACCTTTTACTCATATTAGAGTTATTTTCTAATTCCCCTACTTGTATGGGCCTCAAACCATATATTCTGTCTCTACGTAAAGACACTAAAACATCCCTCAGTTAGCATCTTAGCCTCTTGTAACTCTGGCTTTGAGTTCTCTTTTTGTTTCAGGAGTCTGGGTATTTCTAAGCTATGTATTATTATTATTTTTTGATTGTATTTTATCCAGCATTTCTTTGTGTTTGGAACAGGACTAATTCAGTTTGTCATCTTGCTAGAAGTACATTGACAGCATTTATTTTCTGTCACCCATGTCCATCATTCCTTTTCTGTACTTAGCTGGCTGAAGGGACATACGCATTCACACATATGAAACAATTTTATGAGGTATATCTTATGTGAAATTATTATGACATTTACTTCCCAAACCTCTCCCCTTTCTTTCACCTGAAAGTGTTATTGACCTTCTGTAATAGTTATTTTAAGATGGTTTTAATACATTCTCTTCCTTTTTCTCCTCTCTGCCTTGCTTTTTTTTTCTCTCTCTTAAGTAAAAGAAAAATTCATGTAGGGAACCTAGATCAACCAATCTTAGTGCTTCTTTCAAAAGACCAGTAAGTAAAGCCACAAGGCTTTTAGACAACAGCATTATAGTGAATATAAATTATTTTTAGTAAAATAGAAAAAATCTACCTGAGTATAATTTGTGGACACTAGTGCAGATTATTGGTTCAGAGTATTTCTAAAGTCTTTGAAGACTCATCTAATGACATTCATTCCTGTTTGATTTTATGTCTTTGTTTTACTTGTACTGCCCTCTAATTAGTGTTTTCCGTATTACTTTCTTTTATACTCCTCTATATGCAGGACAGGTGTTTCATTAAAACTGTATCTACTGTTGGCATGTCACATAGAGGAACTTTTATAATTTATACATTTCAATTAGATCTTTTGCTATGCATTTTTGTAAGTTAAAATATTAATATTAATATTAATATCAATATGGAGGCAATATTATATGCATTAAGTAGTTTGGAAATAAACATGTCATAGTTAAATCTTCAGATCCCTCAAAAATATCTGTAGCTTTCAGAAAAATTTTCCATTGGAGAATGACACATTTACTTGAAACTTTGAGCAGAGGTAAGAATTTTGCAAAAGTATGAGAAAAATTGTTTAAATCATTTCTAGTTTCTTTTTCCTTAAAATTAAAAAATTCAGTTATAATTAACATATAATATTATATTAATTTAAGGTGAACAGCATAGCATAGTGATTTGATATTTTTATACTTTACAAAATGATCATTGCCATAGAGCCGTTACCATCTGTGACCATACAGAGGTCTTACAACAATATAAGATGGTCACAGATGGTAACTGGCCTATTGCAGTGATCATTCTTGTGAGTTATGTGTTTTGTAGCTGCAAGCTTGTGTCTCATAATCCCCTTCACTTATTTTTCCATCCTTCAACCTCCCTCCATTCTGGCAACTACCAATCTGCTTTCTGTATGAGCTGCTGTTTTATTTTGTTTATTCATCTGTTTTGTTTTCCAGAGTCTACGTATAAATGGTTGTCATTTTTTTTGGTATCAGGGTGATGTACTCATAGAATAAGTTTGGAAGCATTTGTTCCTCTGTAATTTTGGGGGATAATTTGTGAAAGATAGGTGGTTAATTCTTCTTTAAATATTTGGTAAAATTCACCTGTGAAGCTCTCTGAACCTGGAGTCTTTCTTTTTCTTTTTTTTTTTTAATTTTTTGGTTACTAATTAGTTTTGTTACTAGTAATCATTCTATTCAGATTTTCTGTTTCCCCATGATTCAGTTTTGGAGTATTGTATGTTTCTGGGAATTTATACATATCTTCTAGTTTATCTAATTTGTTGGCGTGTGATTGTTCATACTATTGTCTTGATCTTTTGTCTTTGTGTGGTGTCAGGTGTAATTTCCCCTTTTCACTTCTGATTTTATTTATTTTAGTGCTTTCTTTTTTTCTTAATGAGTCTGGATAAAGGTTTGTAAATTTTTTTTTTTTTTGGGAACCAACTGCTAGTTTCATTGATCTTTTCTATTGATTTTTTAAAAAATTCTGTTTATTTCTGCTCTGATCTTTATTATTTCCTTCCATCTACTAACTGCGGGCTTTGTTCTTCTTTTTCTAGTTCCTTTAAATGTATATTTAGATTGTTTATTTTAGTTTTTCTTGTTTCTTGAGGCAGGGCTATATCGCGATGAACTTCCCTGTTAGAACTCCTTTTGCTACATCTCACAGATTTTTAAGGGTTATGTTTCCATATCATTTGTCTCAAGGTATTTTTTTTATTTCTTATTTGATTTTTTTCATTGAAATTGGTTGTGTAATAGCATGTTTAGTCTCCATATGTTTGTCTTTTTCCCAGTTTTCTTCCTGTAGTTGATTTCTAGTTTTATGCTGTTATGGTCAGAAAAAAAGCTTGATATGGTTTCACTCTTAAATTTATTGAGACTTGTTTTGTGGCCTAACAGTTTATCTATCCCCAGAGAAAGTTCCAAGTGCACTTGAAAAGAATGTGTATTCTGCTGCTTTTGGATGGAATGGTGGTATTTAAAAAGTCCCCTATTATTATTGTATTTAGAGTGTATTGCTCCCTTTATTTCTGTTAATATTTGCTTTATATATTAAGGTGCTTCTATGTTGGGGTATCATAAATGTTTACAAATATTATAGACTTCTGTCAGATTGACTTCTTTTCATTATGTAATATCCTACCTTCTTTCTTGTTATGGACTTTATTTTAAAGTCTGTCTTATCTGATATGAGTATTGCTACCCCAGCTTTCTTTTTGTTTCCATTTACATAGAATAACGTTTTCCATCCTTTCATTAAAAAATTTGTTTTATTATAGTTGATTTACAGTGTTCTGTAAATTTCTGCTCTTTAGCAAAGTGACCCAGTTTAATATATGTATACATTCTTTTTCTTATTCTGTCTTCTGTTATGTTCTATCACAATGATTGGATATAGTTCCCTGTACTATACAGCAGGATCTCACCACTTATCCACTCCAAATGTAGTATAGTTTGTGTCTACTAACCCCAAACTTCCAGTCCATCCCACTCCCACCCCCTCAGCAACCAAAACTCTGTTCTTCATGCCCATGAGTTTGTTTCTTTTCTATAGATAAGTTCATTTGTGTCATAAATTAAATTCCAGAATATCATATGGTATTTGGCTTTCCCTTACTGACCTACTTCACTTAGTATGAGAGTCTCTGGTTCCATCTATGTTGCTGAAAATGGCATTATTTTTTTCTTTTGTATGGCTGAATAGTATTCCATTGTGTATATGTACCATATCTTCTTAATCCATTCATCTGTCGATGGATATTTAGCTTGTTTCCATATCTTGGCTATTGTGAACAGTGCTTCAGTGAACATAGAGTGCATGTATCTTTTTCAATGAAAGTTTTGTCTGGATATTTGTCCAAGAGTGGGATTGCTGGATCACTTGGTAGTTCTATATTTAGTTTTTTGAGGTACCTCCATATTGTTTTACATAGCAGTTGTACTAATTTACATCCCTACCCACAGTATATATAGGAAGGTTCCCTTTTCTCTACACCGTCTCCAGCATTTGTTATTTGTAGACTTACTAATGACGGCCATTCTGACCAGTGTGAAGTGGTACCTCATTGTAGTTTTGATTTGCATTTCTGTAATGATAAGTGATGCTGAGCATTTTTTCCTGTGCCTGTTGGCCATCCAAATGTCTGCTTTGGAGAAACATCTTTTTGGGTCTTCTTGCTGCTGAGTTGTAAGAATTGTTCATATATTTTGGAGATGAAGCCCTTGTTGGTTGCATCATTTGAAACTATTTTCTCCCAGTCCATAGGTTGTCCTTTTTGTTTTTGTTTGTTTGTTTGTTTTTCATGGTTTCCTTTGCTGTGCAAAAGCTGGTCAGTTTATTTAGGTCCCATTGGTTTATTTTTGTGTTCATTTCTATTGTTTTTGGAGACTGACCTAAGAAAACCTTTGTACGGTTGATGTCAGAGAATGTTTTGCCTATGTTCTCTTTCTAGGAGTTTGATGGTGTCTTGTCTTATGTTTAAGTCTCTAAGCCATTTTGAGTATATATACGTTTAAGTCTCTAAGCCATTTTGAGTATATATACATACATATATATACATATATATATATATATATATATATATATATATATATATATATATACATATATATATATTTTGGCATGGTGTGAGGGTGTCTTCTAGTTTCAGTGATTTACATGCAGCTGTCCACTTTTCCCAGCACCACTTGCTGAAGAGACTGTCTTTTTCCCATTTTTTATTCTTGCCTCCTTTGTTGAAGATTCATTTGCTATGGGTGTCTGGGCTTATTTCTGGGTTCTCTATTCTGTTCTTTTGGTTCCTATGTCTGTTTTGTACCACTACCACACTGTCTTGATTACTATATGTTTGGAATATTGTCTAAAGTGTGGGGGAGTTATGCCTCCTGCTTGGTTTTTGTTCTTGAGGATTTCCTTGGCAATTCTGGGTCTTTTATGGATCCATATACATTTTTGGATTGCTTGTTCTAGTTCTGTGAAAAATACCGAGGGTAATTTGATAGGGGTTGCATTAAACCTGTAGATTGCTTTGGGTAGTATGGCCATTTTAACAATATTAATTCTTCCAATCCAAGAGCACGGCGTATATTTTCATTTCCTGAATCCTCTTTAATTTCCTTGATTAGTGTTTTATAGTTCTCAGTATATAAGTCTTTCACCTCCTTGGTCAGGTTTATTCCTGGGTGTTTAATGTTTTGGGTGTGATTTTCAAAGGTAATTGTTTTTTACATTCCTTTTCTAATGTTTCATTGTTAGTATACAGAAATGCAGCTGATTTCTGAATGTTAATCTTGTGTCCTGCTACTTTGCTGAGTTCATTGTTCAGTTCTAGTAGTTTTTATGTGGAGTCCTTAGGGTTTTCTATATATAATATCCTGTCGTCTGCATAGAACGACAATATTACCTCTTCTCTTCCAGTTCAGATACCGTTTATTTCTTTTGTTTTGTCTGCTTGTTGTGGCTGGGACCCCCAGTAAATACTGTGTTGAAAAAAATTGGTGAGAATGGGCATCCTTGTGTTGTTTCAGATTTTAGTGGGAAAGCTTTCGCCTTTTCTCCTTTGAGTATTATATTGGCTGTGGGTTTGTCATAAATGGCTTTTATTTTGTTAAGACATGTTCCGTGTATACCCACTTTGGCAAGAGTTTTTATAATGAATGGGTGTTGGATATTGTCAGATGTTTTTTCTGCATCTATTGAGATGAACAAGTACTTTTTGACTTTACTTTTGTTGATGTGGTGTATGACGTTGATTGATTTGCATCTGTTGAACCATCCCTGTGAACTTGGGATGATTCCCACTTGGTTGTGATGTATGATCTCTTTTATATGTTGTTGGATTTGGTTGGCTCAAATTTTGTTGACAATTTTTGCATCTACATTCACAGCAGATATTGGCCTATAATTTTCTTTTTTTGTTGATATCTTTGTCTTGTTTGGGTATTAGGGTGATGGTGGCTTCATAGAATGTCTGGGATTTTTCCTTCTTGTTCTGTCTTTTGGAAAAGTTTAAGAAGTATGGGCGTAAGTTCTTCTTTGTATATTTGGTAAAATTCACTTGTGAACCCATCTGGTCCTGGATTTTTGTTTGTAGAGAGTGTTTGGATGACATATTCAATTTCACTTCTTGTGATTGGCTTGTTCAATTGATTTCTTTCTTCTTGGTTCAGTTTTGTCAGGCTGCATGTCTCCAGAAAGTTGGCCATTTCTTCTAGGTTTTTAGATTTGCTAGCATATAATTGCTCAGAATATTCTCTTATGGTTTTTTATATTTCTTCATTATCTGTTGAGATTTCTCCTTTGTCACTTTGTATCTTGTTTCTTTCTCTCCTCTTCTGGGTGAATCAGGCCAGATGTGTGTATATTTTGTTTACCTTTTCAAAGGACCAGCTCTTGCTTTTATTGATTTTTTTCTATTGTTTTTTTGAATCTCTATTTTATTGATTTCTTCTCTGATCTTTATGATTCCCCCCCCTTTTTTTTTGCTGATTTTAGGTTTTGTTTGTTCTTCTTTTTCTAATTCTTTTAGGTGGTAGGCTGTGTTGTTGATTTGAGATTTTCTTTTTAAGGAAGGCATGTATTGCTCTGAACTTCCCTCTAAGATCTGCTTTTGTGGCATCCCATAGATTTTGAATAGTTTTTTCATTGTCATTTTTCTTGAGGTATTTTTAAATTTTTCTTTTGATTTCCTTATTGACCCATTGGTTTCTAAGTAACGTGCTGTTTAGTCTTCCTGTAGTCAGTTTTTTCTCATTTCTTTTCCTGTGGTTGATTTCTGGTTTCAAGCCATTTTGGTCAAAGGTGCTTAAAATAATTTCTATACTCTTAAATTTGTGGAGGTTAATTTTGTGCTCCAGTATGTGGTCAATCCTAGAGAATGTTCCATGTGCACTTGAAAAGAATATATATTCTGGTTTATTTGATTGTAATGTCCTAAAAATGTCAATTAAGTTTGAGTTTTCTGTTGTGTCCTTTAGGATCTCTGTTGCCTTACTGATTTTCTGTCCTAGAGGATCTGTCAGTTGATGTGAGTGGAGTGTTAAAGTTTCCTCTATTATTGTGTTCCCATCAATTTCTCCTTTTATGTCTGTTAGTATTTGTTGTGTATATTTGGGTGCTCCTATATTAGGGGCATATTTATTGATGAATGTGATATCCTCTTCATTTTATTTTATTTTTGTCTTTTTAGGGCTGCACCTGTGGCATATGGAGATTACTCAGCTAGGGATCAAATTGGAGCTGCAGCCTCTTGCCTACACCACAACCATACCATTGCCAGATACAAGCTACATCTGTGACCTACACCACAGCTCATGGTTCCCCTGGATCCTTACCCTACTGAGCAAGGCCAGGGCCCAAACCTGCATCCTCATGGTTACTAGTCAGATTCATTTTCCACCGAGCCATGATGGGAACTGCCTAATATCCTCTTCTTGAATTGTTCCTTTTGTCATTAAATCATGTCCTTTGTCTTTCTTTATGACCTTCATTTTAAAGTCTGTTTTGTCTGATATAAGTATTGCAACTCCTGCTTTCCTGTCTTTTCTATTAGCATTAAATATCTTTTTCCATCTGCTCACTTTCAATGTTTATACATGTCATTTGCCCTAAGGTGAGTCTCTCATAGGGAGCATATTGTAGGATCTGTTTTTTTATACAGTCTGCCACTGTATGTGTTTTGTATAGAGCATTCAGTCCATTGAAAGTCAAGGTAATTATTGATAAATATGTATTTATTGCTTGTTTCCAGTTGATTCTATGTTTCTCCTTTGTTCCTTTCTTTTTTTGGTTGGATGATTTCCTTTTATTTTATGCTTGTGTTCTCTTCTTTTTAGTTTTCTGCATGTACTGTTTAATTTTGATTTTGGTTGCCCTGTTCTTCAAGGATGTCACCCCCTTCCTATATGTGCTTGCTTTAGCCCGAGTGTCATATAGGATCAAACACATTATAAAAAAAGGGTCTAGATTTTCTTACTTTCTTTCCCTACATTTTATGATTTTTGATGTCCTTTTTTTAACATGTTCATGTTTATCCCTTTGCTGCTCCTAGGTTTATCATCACTTTTAAAATAATTTTTTTTCCTTTTAGATTTGTATGCTGGCTTATTTAAGTGATTACTTTCCAATTGTGATTTCTTTCATCCTATTTGTTATCACTTCTTTTTTTATTTAGAGGAAACCTTTCAGTATTTTTTTTTAGAATGGGCTTAGTATTGCTGTACTACTTTTAGTTTTTGTTTGTTGGAAAATTCTTTATTTCTCCTTCTATTTTAAATGATATTCTTGCTGGGTAGGGTATTCTAGGCTTCAGATTTTTCCTTTTTAGGACTTTGAGTATATCTTGCAACTCTCTTCTGGTCTCTAGTGTTTCTGTAGAGAAATCAGTTGATAGCCTTATGGGGGTTCCCTTATAATTGATACTTTGTTTTTCTCTTGCTGCCTTTAGAATCCTCTCTTTCTCCTGCTGCCTTTAGAATCCTCTCTTTATTTTTAACTTTTGCTGTTTTTATTATAATATGTCTTGGTGTGGGGCCTATTTGGGTTCAACATGTTAGGGGCCCTCTGAGCTTCCTGTGTCTTGATATATGTTTCCTTTAGATTTGAAAAGTTTTCAGCCATAATTTCCACAAATATATTTTTGATGCCCTTTTCTTTTTCTTCTTCTTCTGGAATCCCTATTATGCATAGATTGGCCCTCTTTATATTATCCCACAGATCTCTTATATTGCTTTCATGTTTTTTCATTTGGTTTTCTGCCTGCTGTCCTGATTTGGTGATTTCCATTATTCTGCCTTCCAAGTCACTAATTCATTCCTCTGTGTTATTCATTCTTCTCTTCAGTGTCTTTAACTCAGCTTGCATCTCTGCAAATATAGTTTTTCTTGGCTCATTATATTATATATATTTTATATATAATATAATTTTATATTATATATAAAATTATATATATTTTATATATAAAATATAAGGCTCATCCTTATATTTTATAGTTTCTTTCTAACCTAGTCTGAATTACTGTTCATATCCTCTCTTAATTCCTACATATTCACTCTTAATTCCTTCATTATTTTCACTATCTCCATTTTGAACTCAGTGTCTGTTAGACTCAAGATGTCTGTTTGATTATTTACTCCTTTGGGGGAATTCTCCTGTTTTTTTAACTGGGAATGATTCCTGAGATTCTTCATTTTGCTTATGTTTTCCTTATTCTGTGAGTTTAGGGAAACCAACTGCTGTAGTCTTGGAAGGCTATTTATTTGTGAGAGCACCCCTGGATATTTTGTGAGGGCTTACTATTTATTTTTGGCATGAGGGCTGCTTTTGGTTTGGATGCTTGCTGTCTCTTTCCTCAGTGTATGCACACTGTTATCCCCTTGATAGGGTGCATACATGCTTCTGGGGAGATGGAGGCAATTGGCAGGGCTAGTAGCCAGTGTCTGGTTCCAGGGCCCTTGACAGTGTCTCAGGGACCTGCAGGAAGGTGGCACTGGCTACTCTCAGTTGCAGGGCCCTGGGAAATGGTAGTGACCCTCAGGCAGGTGTAAGCCATGCCTGGAGCATTTAGCAGTGGCAGCATCAGGGCATGTGCATTCCAAGGGGAGTGAGAGCATCAATGGGTGGTGTTTGGTTATAGTGCCCTTCTTTGTGCTGACCTCTGAGGTGATTGGGGCTGTAGGTAGGGTGCTTGTTTATGGACCCCTGAGAGTATCAGGCAAACCCATCTCAGAAGTCTGAGATGACTGTGGTGATTTTCTCCAGCCACCTGTTTTTCATGCAAGAGTTACCCTGTCATTTGTAGAACATGCAGCCGGTGCCGCCACCCATAGCCCATACAAGAGGTGCCTTGCCATCTGTAGTTCTACCCTCTGAGAGTCTGCACATGTGCAGAGAAAGATATTCCTATGGTGGTCTGCCCCTCCTCCTCTTGCTCTCCCCAACAATGGTGCCTTGCTTTTCCTTCAGGCTCAGACCTCCCAGGTTCCCTTGGCTGTGGCACTCCACTCTCCCACCCTTGGAACCCTGCTTCCTAGCCCCTCAGGCTGTCTCCACACAGCCATGCTTAGTCCTTTCCCTGGAACTAACCTCCAGAGCCTGTGTCTCAATGCCTAGCCTCCTTTCAAGCATCTCAGGCTGTGGTGTCCCAGGAGGTAGTACTGATGGTCTGTGTGGCTCTCTGTCTGCTTTGCCCTCCTCAGTTCAGCTGCTGTGATTATCTCTGAGCCCTTGAGGTCCCCTCTGGCTTGACTGATCTCTCCATCAGCTAGGTGGCTTCCCAGGGTATGAATTCCTTTCCTCTTTCACATCTCCCTCTCAGAAGTGATAGTCCCATCCTGATTCCTTTCTTTCTCTCTCTCTTTTTCCTTTTGTTCTTCCCAGTTATATGGAGGGTTTCTTGCTCTTTTTGGAGGTTTAAGGTCTTCTGCCAGCATTCAGTATATGTTCTGTGTGAATCGTCCTACATGTAAATTTTTTTTATGTGTGTTTGTGGGAGAAGGTGAGCACCATGTCTCACTCCTCTGCCATTTTGATCCCACCTTCCCATCCTTTCATTTTTAGTCTGTATGTGTTTTTAGATCTGAAGTGAGTGAGTCTCTTGTAGGCAGCATATAGGTGGCTTTTGTTTTTTGATCCCTTTAGCTGCCTTATGTTTTTTGATTGGAATAGTTAGTCCATTTACACTGAAAGTAATTATTATTTTTTTTCTTTTTTTTTTTTTGGTCTTTTTGCCATTTCTTGGGCCGCTTCTGCGGCATATGGAGTTTCCCAGGCTAGGGGTTGAATCAGAGCTGTAGCCACTGGCCTACACCAGAGCCACAGCAACGCGGGATCCGAGCTGCATCTGCAACCTACACCACAGCTCATGGCAACGCCAGATCCTTAACCCACTGAACAAGGCCAGGGATCGAACCTGCAACCTCATGGTTCCTAGTCGGATTCATTAACCACTGCGCCACGACAGGAACTGCTGAAAGTAGTTATTGATAGGTATCACTTATTGCCATATTGTTGTTTTAAGGTTCTTGTGGTTCTTCTCTGTTCTTGTCTTCTTCTCTTTTTTTTTTTTACCCTGTAGTTTGATGAATTCCTTTAGTGTCATATTTGTGTTCTTTTCTCTTTGTTTCTTGTAGATTTTTGGTTTGTGTTTAACATGTGGTTTATATTAACCTTTATATATATATATAATATATATATATAGTATATATATATTTTAAGCTGATAGTCACTTATGTTCAATGCATTCTAAAAGTACTGAATTTTTACCACCCTCCCATGTTTTACATTTTTGATGTCATATTTTACATCTTTTAAAAGATTTTGTGTATCCCTTAACTCCCTGTTGTAGTTATGGTTGATCATACTACTTCTGTCTTTTACCCTTTATACTAGCTTTTAAAGTAGCTTATGTACTTGCCTTCACTGTGTATTTGTCTTTACCAATAAGACTTTTCCTTTTATATGTTCTTATTTATAGTTGTAGCTTTTTCTTTTCTGCTTAAGGATGACCCTTTAACATTTTTTTGTAAGTCCAGTTAAGTTGTGATGAACTCTTTTATTTTTACTTGTCTGGGAAACTCTTTGTCTCTTCTTCAATTCTAAATGAGAAACTTGCCAGGTAGAGTATTTTAGGTTATAAATTTTTTTCCTTTGTGTACTTTAAATATATCCTGCCACTCCTTTCTGGCCTATAAAGTTTCTGCTGAAAAATCATCTGGTAGTCTTATGGGGGTTTTCCTTTTATGTGATTAGTTGTTTTTCCCTTACTACCTTTAAGATTATCTTTTTATCTTTAACTTTTGCCATTTTAATTATATGTCTTGGTGGGAGTCTCTTTAGGTTTATCTTGTTTGGGACTCTGTGCATCCTGTGCCTAGATGTCTTTTTCTTTCCCTACGTTAGGGAAGTCTTCAGCCATTATTTCTTCAAATACTTTTCTGTCTCAGTATCTTTCTTTTCTCCTAGGAACCTATAATGCAAATATTTGTATGCTTGATGTTGTTTCAGAAGTCCCTTAAACTCTCGTCATTTAAAAAATTCTTCTTTTTGCTCTTCTGATTGGGTGATTTCTACCATTTTATCTTCCAGATCACTTATCCATTCTTCTGTATCATCTAAGTTGCTGTTCATTCACTCTAGTGTATTTTTTATTTCAGTTATTGTATTCTTTTTTTTTTTTTCTTTTTAGGGCTACACCTACAGCATATGGAGGTTCCCAGCCTAGGGGTTGAATCAGGGCTGCAGTTGCTGGTCTATGCCATAGCCACAGCAATGTGGGATCTGAGCTGCATCTGTCACCTACACCATAGCTCACAGCAATATTGGATCCTTAACCCACTGAGCGAGGCCAGGGATCCAACCCACATCTTCATTGATACTAGTTAGGTTCTAAACCTGCTGAGCCACAATGTGAACTCCTACTTATTGTATTCTTTAGTTCTGATTGGTTCTTTCTTGTATTTTCTAAGTCATTATTCAAGTTCTCCCTGAGGTCTTCCACTCTTCTCCTAAGTTTATTGGCCATCCTTATCATAGTTTCTTTGACTTATTTATCAGGTAAATTATCTATCTCCATTTCATTAGGGTTTTTTCCTTAGGTTTTATTTATTTATTTTTTTTCATTTGATACATATTCATTTTGTTTGACTTTCAGTTTTTGTTTCTATGAATTAGGTGAAACAGTTACTTCTCCAGATCTTAAAGGAGTGACCCCGTGTGGGAGCATCCCCTGTGTAGACTATTTACAACTGACTACTTTAGCAGGCTGGCTGGAGATAGAGTGGCCAGGCACTATGAGCAGTCCCTGGAGAGCACTGCATCTGAGTCCCACTGACTTGGCAGAGCTGCTGTGGCTAGATCAGGCCCCGGTTGGCATTAGTTCTTGGGGAGCACTGTGCCCAAGGCCATGTTGATGGGGAAACTGGGGATGAAGTGTGCCCTGGCTGGGTGTAGTCCCTAGGCCAAGGCTGCCTTGGAGGGGTGGCTGGAACTGGAACAGGTGTGGGCAGGGGAGTCTTGGGGGTACTCAAGTGATGGCTCTCACTGGTGCCCTTGACACTGGAGAGAGTACTTTTACAGTTCTTTTCTCATTTTGCAGAAGCTCTAGGGCTAATAAATGAATTCCTTCCTGTATATTCTAGGTGCCCATTAAACTCTTACTTTTCCACTGTCTCCCAGGGTGTACGATTCTCTGTTTAGGCAATTTAGCAATTTCCCTCCCTAGTGCAAGTTGCTATATTGGAGTGGAAGGTTCCCATGGATATTATGTCTCTGTATTTCCCATTCATTCTGTGTAGTCCTTCTATGTTCAGTCAGACCTTAATTTTATTCCAGAGGAATTGCTCTATATGTGAGTGTGGATTTGGTGTGTGCATGGGAGGTGAGCTCAGTGTCTTCCTTTATCATCATCTTAGACCTCTTCAATCCTAGTTTTGAGTTATGTAAGTCATAAAAATAATAGTGAGTTTATTCTGACTTATTTTTGTTAGCTTTTATGTCATATTATGTATAATGTTTTAACCAGAGAGAAAACCAGTGCAAGAAAGACAATTAGATATTTTTTCAGACTACTTTAAATAACTCTAAAGTACCCCCCAAAGTATTAATTCTATGGTGTTATTCTTTATTTTTAAAGAAACTTTGAAGCATAATATTTGTTATTTTTAAAAAGAGTATTTAGAAAATCAAGCACAAAAATGGCATAATGCTTTTAAACTTGTGCATTGATCACCATACTTAAAAGTGAAATGTTTTTTAATTGACCCTTGATTAAAATCATGTAGTATGACTTTTACTGACATGTTTATTGAAAACATGAGGAATGTGAGAAAGTTAACACTAACTTTTCCTGATGTGTCATGCTGTAAAGTTTGCCATCATTTTCTTTATACATTCATGATGTCATCTGTGTCAAAGTTACTGAGTCTGTATTAAATTAAATGTACTTGAGCATAGTATATACATTTGAATATGAATTAATAGGTAGAGACAATAAAACACATTAATCAATAAGGAAAAACAGAGTTCAACAAAGTAACAACCCAAGGTCCTGTAGTTGTTATTATTCCACAGTGATATGGAATTAAGAGAGAAAGCTTAATTTTCTGTCTAATTGAATTTGCAAAAGCTCGATCTTTCATCCACATGTTTAAAACAGGAGCATGTTGGAGATTCCATTGTGGTTCAGCTGGTTAAGGACCCAGCGTTGTCTCTGCGAGGATGTAGATTTGATTCCTGGCCTTGCTCAGTGGGTTAAGGATCCGGCATTGCTGCAAGCTGCAGCATAGGTCTCAGAGGCAGCTTGGATCTGTGTTGCTGTGGCTGTGGTGTAGACTGCAGCTGAAGCTCTGATTTGACCCCCTAGCCCTGGGAACTTCCATATGCCACAAGTGTGGTTATAAAAAGAAAAAAAAAAACCCCCCAAAAAATAAAAAAAACAGGAGTATGTCTTTTCTTGGAAACTGTAAGCCAACTAGTTGAAAGTTTGACAGCTAAGTGAAGAGAATACAATTTTATATTTGGTTTTAGGCAGCCAGAGTTTTTTGTTTTGTTTTGTTTTATTAAAAATATAGTTGATTTACCAGGCAGCCAGAGTTTTAATCACTGTTTTGGTGATGGGGAAATGGGAAGGTTTGCCTTTCACACAGAAACTTAAATGTAGCATAATAGCTTCATCATTCTTCATGCACATCCTACACATTGCATTAACAGAAACTCAACCAAAAAGTTGGGCTTTGAGTTATTTGGTATTTATCATATTCTATGAGAATGATTAGATAAAGCTACTAGTAATCACTGAAACATGTGGAAGAATTGTATCTTTAAAGTACTGTATTTATTAAAAGCTTTAAGAAAGGGATGCATTTTAGAAGTCCAATCATTTAGACAGTATTTCAGAGTCAGTGGGTTTCTTCTCATGTAGTTTTTTATGTATGTAATCTGCCTTTTTGAAAATTGGCACCATTTAATGCAGATATGTGTATCTACAGTAAAAAGGAAGCCAACTAAAGCAAACACTTATAAAGTGACCCACGTACCTGCATGTAGTATGTCTTTGTTTTTCTGCAAGGAAGAGACAGTATTATGCACCTGGAGCTGTTGCAATCTTATAGAGGGATCAGAATTAGGTGAAAAGTTGTTGCGTGTTGAAATACCAAAGATGAATATTCAGTTAACAAGAGCAACAACAAAAAAATGTCAAGAAAGTCATGGTATGTAAATTAAGAATGCTTGGGAGCAATTATATGGTATGGCCAGAAAGACATTAAAAATACCTTTAATTTTTCTGTTTTCAATTCATGTACAAAAAAAAAGTAGAAAACATTTTTATCTATTTAACAGTGCAAACAGTTTCCATAATACATATATATGTACTATTTAACAGTGCAGTTTCCATAATACATAATACATATATATAATACACACACACACACACACATATATATATATTTTGCTTTTCAGGGCCACACCCACAGCATATGGAGGTTCCTAGGCTAGGGGTCGAATTGGAGCTACAGCTGCCCGCGTATGCCACAACCACAGCAATGCAAGATCTGAGCCGCATCCGTGACCTATATGACAGCTCATGGCAATGCCATGTCCTTAACCCACTGAGCGAGGCCAGGGATCGAACCCTCAGCCTCATGGTTCCTAATCAGATTCATTTCTGCTATACCATGATGGGAACTCCCATAATATATATATTAAGAGAGGATGCCTAACTACTTCAGAAAACTCAAGGTAGGGAGATATGGTAGAAAGAGAAGGGGATAATAGCAGATGTACCGACAAAGTTGGGGGTGGAGTTTCTCCTAAAAGGGCCAAACCATGCCATGTCCCTACTTCTAATTTCTTGAGTAGAAATCTTAAAAAAAAAGATTTCCCCTGGACTCTAGAATTTATAGGGTTGGCTTAGCCAGTATTAACATCTCAGCACTTTCTTTTCCTCATAGACAAGTCTGTTTGATCAATGCAAGACATAAACTGATAGAATGCTTTGCTAATTATTTTTGTAAAGACAAAGATGAAATGTGGGTTTTGTGTTTATTTCATATTGCTGTCTATGAATGAGTAAAGGAATTCAGAATTTCTTTTTGTTTGTTTCATTTTCATTTTATTAACTTGCAAGGATACCTAATAATATTTGAAAGAAGGATACTTGGTCTTGAAGAAGTAATTTTGTTTTTTTCCTCCTAATCTTTCAGCATGGGAATACTGAGTTTCTCCTTTATGTTCAGATCATGGTATAAGTTTAGCAATAATACCATGTATCTTCAACAATTTTGAGAAATGTATACTGTATTTAGTTTATGGTATCCCAAAAATATTCTTTTCCTGATTTTAAAGATGTAAAATAAATTCAGAGGATTTGTTTGAGAAGACCATTTCCAAAATAATTTGTAACTAGTTGAGTAAATAGTGTTTTGAAATAAATTTATTTTCTCTTAGAAATTAGATGTTAAGTAATAGCCCTATTTGTGTATACAAATATACTTTATTATAACATTTATATAGTGTACATAGTTATATGTTGAATACTAAAAATGTTGGGAATAAATTATTTTTTTTTCCAAATAGAAAAAGGTATTATCTTAGGATTCCTAACTTACCTACATTACCTGGTTTTGACCAAGTGTAAGCTGTTCTGTCTCTTCTTGAAAAGTGTGTAACATTTACATTTCATCATAGAAACTGTACTTTTAAGACTCTTATCTTAAAGTTTTTGAGAGGTTCTTACTATATTTGCATTTTCTCCATGGTCTTATTTTCTTCAAAATAATTGCAGTTTAGTGCCAGATATGGAGGTATAATTGTATTTTTCTTAATGAGAAAAAAAGACCAAAAAAAAAATCAAGCATTAAAGATTAAAACAGAGAAAACTAAAGTACTAAAAAGAAGAGCAACTTATATGAAATCCTATAGAGATTGTAGCTTAAATCCATATAAACACAATATCACTCTTCAAAAAATTCATGATGTTTGAAAGAATCAAAGAAAACCACCCTAGACCTTAGAAGCAGTTATTTAAGTAGACCATCGACTATATGGCCTTTTGTGTCTGGTTTCTTTCACCTAGCATGTTTTTGGAATTCATCCTACTTATAGCATGTATCCTTTTTATGGCCAAACACACACACACACACACACACACACACACACAGAGTACACACATACTTCAATTTGTTTGTTTATCCATCTATCCACTGATGGGCATTTGGGCTATATCTACCTTTTGGCTATTATGAATAATGCTGCTATAAACATTCATGTACAAGTTTCCCTGTGGACATGTATTTTAATTTCTATTAGGTATGTACTTAGGAGCAGAATTTCTAAGTCATATGGTAATTTTGTGTTTAACTTTTTGAGAAACAGCAATCTTTTCCATAGTAACTGTACTGTTTTATTTTTTATTTTTGTCTTTTTAGGGCCACACCCGCAGCATATGGAAGTTCCCATGCCAGGGGTCTAATTGGAGCTGTTACCGCTGTCCTATGCCACAGCCACAGCAATGTTAGATCCGAGCCACGTCTGCAAACTACAACACAGCTCACGGCAATGCCAGGTCCTTAACCCACTGAGTAATGCCAGGGATCGAACCTACAACCTCATGGTTCCTAGTTGGATTTGTTTCCGCTGCGCCATGACGGGAACTCCTTTTTTCTTTTCTTTTTTTTTTTGTCATTTGTACTGTTTTAAATGCTCACCAGTAGTGTACAAGGTTTCCCATTTTTCTACATCCTTGCTAATAACTTTGTATTTTTGTTTTTTGATTAAAGGTGTTATAGTGTATATGAAGAGTTTTTTCATTGTGCATTTCCTTAATAACCAATGATGCTGAAATTATTTTTCATATGCTTTTTGGGTATTTGTATGCTTCTTTGGAGAAATGTATATTCAAGTCTTTTACCCACTTTTAATTTGCACTATTTGTTGTCTGTTGAGTTGTAAGAGTTCTTAATATACTTTCGATTTTAATCCATCATCAGATGTGTGATTTGCAATTTTTCCCTCCATTCTGTAGATTGTTCCTTCACATTTTTGATAATGTTCTTTAATGTACAAAATTTTAAAAATTTTTATGAAGTCCAATTTTTCTATTTTTATTTTTATTTCTCCTCTTTTGGTGTCAAATCTAAAAATCCATTGCCAGATCTGAAGTTATGAAGATTACCTTTGTGTTTTCTTCTGATAGCCTTACAATTTTAGTTCTTATATTTAGATCATTGATTTTGGTTAATTTTTGTATAAGAAGTTAAGGTATGAGTCCAACTTCATTATTTGTCTGTGATTTTCTATTTTTACTTGCACCATTTGCTGAAGACACTTTTTTTCCTCTGTTGAATGATCTTGTCAAAAGTCAATTGATTATGATTGATTTATTTCTAGACTCTCAATTCTTTTCTTTTGGTCTCTCTGTCCTTACTCTAGTTTTTCAAATTGCTAAGTGCGAGTCTTCCAACTGTTGTTTCTCTTTTTCATTATTGTTTTGGGTGTTTGAGGTTCCTCACAGTTCCATATCAATTTAAGGAACTGTATTTCACTTTGTGGAAGTATTGTCATCCTAACAATATTAACTCTTCCAATTCATTAATATGGGATATATTTCCATTTATTTAGGTCTTTAATTTCTTTCAGCAACATTTTGTAGTTCTCAGTTTATAAGTCCTTCACTTAGTTCAATTTATTTCTCAGTATTTTGTTCTTTTGAATGCTATTGTAAATGGAATTGTTTTCTTAATTTCCTTTTCAGATTGTTCATTGTTGCTGTATAGAAATACAACTGATTTTGTGTGTTGATCATGTATCCTGTATCTTTACTGAGTTAATTGATTAGCTCTAGTAGTTTTTTTTTGTGGATTATATGGAATTTTGTATATATAGAATCATGTCACCTGTAAATATAGTTTAACTTCTTTCTGTTTCTAAAGGCATCATCAATTTGGATGCATTTTATTTCTTTTTCTTGATTAATGCTCAGGCCAGAACTTCCAGTACAGTGTTGAATAGCAGTTGTTAAAGTGACATCCTTGTCTTGTTCCAGTCTTAGGGAAAAAATCTTTCCTCTTTCCCTATTGCGTATGATGTAACTTAGTTCTTCATAAATTCCCCTTATTATATTAAGGAAGTTCCTTTCTATCCTAGTTTGTGGGTGCTTTTTATCATGACAGGGTGTAGAATTTTGTCATATGTTCCTTCCATATATATTGGGATGATAATGTAGTTTTCCCCTCTATTCTCTTAATTGGGTTTGTATTACATTGATTTTCAGAAGTCCAACCACCGTTGCATTCCTGAGTTAAATCCCATTTGGTCATGGTGTGTAATTTTCTTTACTGTGCTCTTGGATTTGATTTGCTACTATTTTTGTTGAGGAATTTTGTCTCTATATTCATAAGAAATATTTATAGTTTTTTTTTAATGATGTCTTTAGTATTAGGTTAATTCTGGTCTCATAAAATGTGTTAGAAAACTTTCTCCATTTTTTGGAAGAGCTTGATCAGGAATTGTATTAATTCTTCTTTAAATGTCTGGTAGAACCTACCACTGAAGCCATATGATCCTGATTTTCCTTTTTGAGGGAGATTTTTATTAACTGATTCAGCCTCTTGTTAGAAGCCTGTTAAGATTTTTGTACTTCTTCTTGAGTTAATTTTGGTAGTTTCTGTTTTCCTAGGAATCTGTCCATTTCATCTAGATTGTCTAATTTGTTGGTATAAAATTGCTAATAGTATTTTTTCATAATCCTTTTGATTTCTGGGAGGTCAGAAGTAATGTCCCTGATTTCATCTTTTGTTATTTGCATATTCTCTTTTTTTCTTAGACAATTTAGTTAAAGGTTTGTCATTTTTGTTGTTTTTTTTTTTCAAAGAGCAAATTTTTTGTTTCATTGATTCTGTCGCTTTTCTCTATTTTATCTCTGCTATAATCATTCTTTCTTTTCCTTCTGCTATGTTTGATTTTATTTACTTTTCTTTTTTTAGTTTCTTAAGTTGTGAGGTTGGGTTACTGATTTGAAATCTTTTTTTTAAATAGATATTTTTTAGCTATAAATTTCCCTCGGAGCACTGCTTTTGCTGCATCCTTTAAGTTTATGTTGTGTTTTCATTTTTTTAATCTAAAGGTTTTTTTCCCCTAATTTCCCTAGTGACTCCATTTTTAATCTATTGGTTGCTTAAGAATTTGTAATTTAATTTCCATGTACTTGAGATTTTTCCAGTTTTCCTTCTGTTATTGATTTCTAGCTTTGTTCCATCATAGTCCACTCCAGTTTAATCATCCATTGAATGATTTTGGTGTTTCAAAATTTGAGAATTATTTTGTGGCTTAACCTATAGTCTGTTATGGAGAATGTTCCCCATGAAGTTAAGAAGAACATATATTATGTCATTGTTAGGTAGGCATGTTCTGTATATGTCTGTCAGGTATAGTTGATTTGTAATGTTGCTCAAGTCCTCTATTTTCTACATATCCTATTTGTTATTGAAAGTGGGCTGTTGAATGTCCACCCATTATTGAACACTGTCTATTTCTCCCTTTAATTCTATCACTGTTTGCTTTATATATTTTAAGACTCTGTTGTTTGGTGTGTAAATAATTGTTATATCTTCTTGGTGAATTGATCCCCTTTTTGCTATAAAATGTTTTTCTTTGTCTCTTGCAACAGTTTCTTATGTAAAATCAGTTTGGAAGTCTGTTTGCATGGAATATCTTTTTCCATCCTTTCAGTTTTAATTATCTGTGTCTTTGCATCTAAAGCATCTCTTATAAGCAGCATGTAGTTGAATCATATTTTATAAAAAATTATTCTGCCAATATCTATCTTTTAATTGGTGGTTTTAACTTAGTCACCTTTAAAGTAATTACTGGTAGAAAAGGACTTGATTCTATTGTGCTGTTTGTTTTCTGTGTGGCATTTTTTTTGTTGTTCCTCAACTCCTCTAATACTGACTTCTTTTGTGTTTGATTTTCTTACATATACCATTTTGATTCCTTTTCTATTTCTTTTTTTTCCATATACTTTTAGTTATTAGTGGTTGCCATGGGGATCATGGTTAACATCCTAAATTTGTAAAACTCTAGTTTGAATTGATACCAACTTAACTTTGATAGCATACATTAACTCTACTTCTACCTGGTTTCATCTTCCCCTTTATGTTGTTATTGTCACTGATTTCATCTTAATGCTTTGTCCATTAACATAGATTTATAATTACTGTTTTATGCATTTGCCTTTTTAAGTGAAATAGGAAATAAAAAGAAGGGTTATGTACCAAAAATCCAGTAATACTAGGTTTTATATTTATCTGTGTAGTTACCTTTACCATTGATCTTTATCTCTTTGTGTGGCTTGGAGTTACTGTCTAGTAACCTTTTGTTTAAACCTTAAGGACTCTCTTTAGCATTTCTTATAGAGTAGATTACTGGTAATGAATTCCCTTTCCTTCTGTTTGGCTAGGAATGTTGTAATTTCTCCTTTATATTTGAAAGATTGTTTTGCTGAATACAGAAGTCCTGGTTAACATGTTTTCCTTTTCAGTTCTTTTAATATATTGTCCTACTGCCATTTGGCCTCCATGGTTTTTTGATGAGAAATAAGCTGTTAATCTTTTTTGAAAATTCCTCAACCACTTCTCTCTTGCTACTTTATAGATTCTCTTTGTCTTTTATTATTTGATAATAATATGTCATGGTGTGGATTTCTTTGAATTTGTCCTGCTTGGAGTTTTTTGAGTGTGTATGGTTATATGCTTCATTAATATTTCCTCAAATATTTTTTCTGCCTCTTTTTTTCTTCTCTTCTCCTTCTGGGACTCCCATAATGCATGTTTTGATATGTTTAATGGTGTCTCATAGGTCTCTTAGGCCTTGTTTGTTTTTCATTATTTGCTTTCTTTCTGCTCAGACTGGGAGGTTACGAATTGCCCTGTCTTCAAATTTGATGGCTTCTGCTCATATATATTGTTGAATGCCTCTTGTGAATTTTAAAATTTTATCTCTTGTACTTTTCAGTTCCCTAGTTTCTACTTTGATACTTTAAATAATTTCAGTCTCTTTGTTGATGGTATTCCTTTCCTCTTCATAGGTTTGTAATTTCCCTTAGTTCCTTGTCCAAGGTTTTCTTTAGCTCTTTGAGCATACTTAAGACAGTACATTTAAAGTCTTTGCTCAGTAAGTTAATTTTTGGGCTTCCTCAGGACAGTTTCCATCAACTTCTTTCTTTCTTTCTTTTTTCTTTTTCCCTGCGAATGGGTCATATGTTCCTATTTCTTTGTGTGCTTTGTAATTTTCTTGTTGCGATCTGGACATTTTGAACATTGAAGTATGATTCTGGAAATCAGATTCTCCTGTTACACCAAGGACTGTTGTTACTTGATGAAGTCTGCAGTTGTTCATTTGTTTAGTGACTTTTTGAAATTATTTTTTGCAAAGTCTATGTTCATTGTCATATGTGATCACTGAACATATGTTCTTTTATCCCTGTGGTCAGCCAGTGACCTGACAGAGATTTCCTTAAATGCCTGGATAAAGTAAGAGAAAAAAATTTAAAGGGCATTCTACCTCTTTAAATTCCTTCAGTGATGCCAAGGAAGCAGTTTAACCCATTAGTGTTGAATCAGTGACTATCCTCTGTGCCGGCCCTGTAGTAAACTCCCAGGCAGATCAGACTACAGAAGTCTGGTTGTAGAGGAGAATATCCTGATTCTCCACCCTGATGCCAAAAGGTTGTATCGGGAATTCAGGCCATCATCCCCCTGGTTACTTTTCCTGGGGCTTGAGGATTGCTGTTACTATGCATAATGATGAAATTCATGAACATTTATCAGCCTCTTTCTTTGTTAAACACTTCCCTGGATGCTACAAGTGTTCAGGTAGACCCCAGAGTTCTGAAATATTTAATTCTAACGGCTCAATAGTTGTTTTTGTAAAGGGACTTATTCTAGAGCTTCGTACTCTATCATCTTCCATAACATCACTCTTTTCCATGTTTATTCTTAAAAGAGTTCCAGTTTGGACAGTAAGTTTTATTATCACACATTAGTAATTAAATCACAGGAGCAAGAGAAAAGTTGAAAATAAATTCTTACATAAAAATAAACCATGAAGATCATCAATAAATATTGATTACCTAAGGAGTATAAGCTGTCAAATGAATGCTAGAGTTTTCCTAGTTTCAGTTTAGTATAGTTCCTACTCTTTAGAAATTTTTATACTACTGTAGCATTGGTACAGTGATTGCCTTTGTTGGAAGAGTTGACAAATCACATTAATTTTCATTGTGAGTTTAAAAGTGGGCTATTGTCATCATAACATGTGAACTGAGGTGGAGTCTGTGGAACAGCCTTATCTCTTGTTGCTAACATGGGTGCCATATTGTCTGTCTTTCTACTTGCTCCCCCTTCTCAAATCTGTGGGTGGGTCATGAACAATTGCTTCATGGCTGTGTGCAGTCTGCAGACCTTATGTTGTGTAGGCCTGCTATAGACAATGCTCTTTAATTGGGCAGAAAAGTTGCTGCATTGGCTTCTCTCCCATTTCAGAAGGCTGAGTACATGCTGTTACTGCAGCATTTCCAATCTATGCCAGCTCGAGGAGCAAGATCCTAGGATTGAAAATCAAACTAGAGGCTTGACATGGTGATAAACAGCACTGCATTTTGACTTTTGAATTTGATTATATTTGTAATGTAAGGAGGTACTTTTTTGAACATGGATTAATGCGCCTTTACTCATTCTGGAAATTCACTAGACGTCAGCTTTTTTTTAGTCTTATGATTTTCATTAAAGTTTTTGGTAACTACGCAGAAAAGAATAATAGAGTATATTTGGGAAAAATACTTTCAATGAGATCTTGGGTTGACTGGCAGGCTGACTGTCCATCTCTTTCCCGCACACTCAGAATGCTATGTTATTATGTAAACTTAGTCTTTAAAAATGTAAGTGAATGAAAGTGGAAAAGTGGAAATGACTTGCTTACCTTTTTTCTTTGACCTGTATTAAACATGAATAAGGTAATTTTGGTAAAATTAGGTAAAGATTTTTTCTCCTTCTATAAGTAGCCACATTTTATGGTTGAATTTTAAATTCTGGTAAAAGAGGATTGTGATGAAATGTCTTTCAAAATATTAGCTATAGCATGTGAAAGGACTGCATATAGTATTTTGATAGTACAAAAACTTTCTTTAAAAAATATTTTTACTATAATTAAAATATCTAAATTATAATCACCTACTAAGAAACAAATAGTTTTAATCTTCCCCATGGTTCTCCATGTGACGTTAATGCTATGTACATTAGTATTGATGCTTGAGTTTAATATTACTTTTTCTAGTGTTAAAATTGCTAACACTATAGCTTTGGTAATGCACATTTGAATATTTAATTATGTTGCTATAAACAGCTTCTCTAATGCTACATTTTCAATGAGTATGATGGGCCTTCTGTTAGTGCTGGCATTTAAGCAATCTTGCTTTCTATTTTCCTGTTATATATACACAATATGATGTATTCCCACCTGAGATTGCCCTGAAGTTTCTCTTGGGAAACAGAACATGATTTGAAAGATGTTTTCTGTTGTATGTTGCTCAAATCAAGCTTTGTATTGAATCAAGCCAAATGATGAAAACATAGTCCAGCCTTCTTTCTAGCAGAATGCAATTACTTCTAATGCCTATAGTAAAAAGACCAAGTAATTGAGAACACTTGTCTTTGTTTTCAGTTAGCAAAGATTCTTATTAAGAATGTTCATTTTTTAAATTCAAAAAGGTGGGTTTATTTTAATGAACCAGGAATTTGGAACTTTGAAAATTAAAGCATGTGCAGGTTATCCTCTTCATCAAGGGGACATATACTACTGCTGTGCTCATGTGAAGCAATAATGAGATATCATAAGCAAACAGTAGATGATTCATGTCAGATGGTTCTTCAATAACATTGTGGCGGGGTTGTGGTGGCGGGGGGAGGCAGCTGATGTATGGGATATTGAAGGCAGATTAAGTTGTTAATGTATATTAGTATATTCTTAATTTCCTTTTAATTGAAAAAGACATATTGACTTTAATTAGAACCATTTCACAGGAACTGTCAATTAGCACATGTCAAACTAGTTAATTCAGAACAGAATTCTTTTAATTAGGGTCTGCTTTCCTTTAACTATGGGGCCAATGAAATCAGCCTTTCCTTATCTAGATTTTAAATGTCTCTAAGACATATAATACAAATGTAGACTCTTATCTATTATTAGAAGCCCATATGGATAACATTAAAATGATGATGCTGGCATTGTTCATGCAGCACAAATCAGAGTCCCTTTATGACTGTTAGAAAAAAATGGCTTTGAACAAAGACTATTTTAAATACCAGATTTATCCTACTTTAAAGAGACTACAAAATTTATGACATGCATGTTCACATTTAAAGTATTATTTAATACGTCTGCTCAAATAAATGGGCCTATTCAAACGTTGTGTGTGTTCTATCAGCCGAAGACACATAAAACATTGTCAAACTATACAGCAACATTTTTCCCTTAAATGAACTGTAATCAAAAAGGGAAAACAGACTGAATGATTTTTTTTTGCACAACATAAAAATAGCATTGTTAACTTTCATTGCATCCAAAGATTTAATACCAATAGTTGAAAAGTGACTAAACCACTAGTAGTGAGCAAATGTGATCTTAGTTATCATACAGTGTAAAATCTTGCTTAATGTAATGATGTGGAATTATAGCATTTTAGTTGCAGTTGGCAGGAGAATTGGCACATACAATGAGCTTGGTAGGACAGGGCTGTGTGATGTTTACCTACAGGATATGTATACTCAAATTTTATTATTTATTTATTTTTCAATGTTATTTTATTGGAGTATAGTTGATTTACAATGTTGTATTTGTTTCAGGTGTACAGCAAATTGAATCAGTCATACATATAAATATATCCATTCTTTTTTTCCCATGTGGGCTATTACAAACTATTGAGTAGATTTTCCTGTGCTTTGCAGTAGGTTCTTATTAATCATCTATATTATACAGTGATGTGCACGTGTTATTCCCATCCTCCCAATTCTTCCTTCCCCCCAGTGGTTACCATAAGATTGGTTTTTAAGTTAAATGTAAAGAGAGAATTAATATGAAAGCTAGCTACTTTAATTAATTAATTAAAGTTAGCTTTATCATGTTAGGTTTAGTCAATATTTTCCTGAGTTATAGCAAGCGAGAATAACAGAAATTGATCAAAAGAATGCTTAGTAAGCTAAATTCTGGATTCCAAAGAAAATTATCTAGTAAGATATTTTATGTAACCTCAACTTGTTCATCTTATTTTAGATGCATTTAACTTAATTACAGTAGTTACCTTTCTAAAGTGTGCTATATATTGTATCATTGACTATATTTGTGCCAGTTGAATTAAATGAAGAATTGTCATAATCTAGTTTTGGTTAACGCTGACAAAGCAACAGGGCAGTGAACAAACAGATGAAAAAAATGCAACCAAAAAAACCCATTCTTATTCTTACAGAGCTGACCTTTCCTTGTGAACTATTTCCAGAGTTGCCTTAGCTCTCTACTCTGTTGAGGTAAAAGCCTACATTAAGCATGTCCATATTTTCTTTAGATCTGTGGCTCTTAACTCCTATGGTGTCATACAGTCATTTGAATCTGTGATAAAAGACATTAATCCTCTTCCTGGAAAAATCCACATAGGCTTACATGTGCTAAAATGTTCAGAATGGGAAATCTTAATTTTTTTTTTCTTTTTAGGGAATATGGAGGTTCCCAGGCTAGGGGTCTAGTTGGAGCCAATAGCAGCCAGCCTGCGCCACAGCCACAGCAACACAGGATCCAAGCTGCGTCTGCATCCTCCACCACAGCTCATGGCAACACCAGATCCTTAACCCACCAAGTGAAGCCAGGGATCGAACCCGCAACCTCATGGTTCCTAGTCGGATTTGTTAACCACTGAATCACAACGGGAACTCCAGGAAATCTTAATTTCTTAAAAAATAATTTGGTGCAGCTTGCTGAAAGATGTAACCTCAGTTTGATATAATTAACTACTTGTAGAGTTGCAGGTACTATACTTGGTTCTGGGAATATATCAATGAGTAAGATGAAAAACTTTAGCATCTGAATCACTATGACAAATTATTAGCAATTTTCGAAAATTACTACGTGATTCTTTTTTTTTTAAATCTTTTTAACTCTCAGGGTTCCCATTGTGGCGCAGTGGAAACAAATCTGACTAGTATCCATGAGGATGCGGGTTCGATCCCTGGCTTTGCTCAGTGGGTCAGGGATCCCATATTGACATGAGCTGTGGTGTAGGTCACAGATGTGGCTTGGATGTGGCGTTACTGTGGCTGTGGTGTAGGCTGGCAGCTGTAGCACTGATTCAACCCCTATCCTGGGAACTTCTGTGTGCTGTAGGTGTGACCCTAAAAAGCAAAAAAAAAAAAACAAAAACAAAAACAAAAACAAAAAACATTTTAACTCTCTGAACTGTTTAAAATTTGATCTGTATTTACAAATCTTACACAATTTAGCAATCTGATAAGACTTTACATAAAAATTGCCTGCAAAATATAATTACTGAAACAGTAGAGATTAATTTTATGATGTTAAGTCAACAGGTTTTACTAATCCTTTTAATCTTACTTATAATGCTATTTTGGTTAATAATCTCAAGTAATGTTAACTAATATAATTTTGATCCATCTCAGTTCTGTTTATTCATTTAAATTTTATAATTTATTATTTATAAGGAAGACATAAGGCATGCTAATATAATTTTAATAAATTAATCTTATTTAAATTCAAAATAAACTGTGCTAATGATTTTGGGTGGGGGTGCTAACTAACTTCTTTTTTTATTTTATTTTTTTAATTTCTTTATATATATATTTTTTCTACTGCACAGCTTGGTGACCCAGTTACACATACATGTATACATTCTTTTTTCTCACATTACGTGTTCCATCATAAATGACTAGACAGAGTTCCCAGTGCTACACAGCAGGATCCCATTGCTAATACATCCTGAAGGCAACATTCTGCATCTATTTACCCCAAGCTCCCAGTCCCTCCCAGTCCCTCCCCTTCCCCCCTTGGCAACCACAAGTCTGTTCTCCAAGTCCATGATTTTCTTTTCTGTGGAAAGGTTCCTTTGTGCCATATATTAGATTCCAGATATAAGTGATATCATATGGTATTTGTCTTTATCTTTCTGACTTACTTTGCTCAGGATGAGAGTCTCTAGTTCCATCCATGTTGCTGCAAATGGCATTATTTTGTTCTTTTTTTATGACTGAGTAGTATTCCATTGTGTATATATGCCACATCTTCCTGATCCAATCATCTGTCGGTGGACATTTGAATTGATTCCATGTCTTGGCTATTGTGAATAGTGCTGCAATGAACATGCGGGTGAATGTGTCTTTTTTAAGTAGAGTTTTGCTGGATACATGCCCAACAGGGGGATTGCTGGCTCATATGGTAATTCCATGTGTAATTTTCTAAGGTACCTCCATGCTGTTCTCCATAGTGGTTGTACCAGCTTACATTTCCACCAATGTCTTCTTTATAAAGAAGACATAGGCATACTAATATAATTTTTATAAATTAATCTTATTTAAATTCAAAATAAACTGTGCTAGTGATTTTGGGTGAGGGTACTAACCAATTTCTTGATTATCCATGATTGGTCATCTATGCTGTGCTATAAATTTGATCAGTGACTGAACTGGGTCTACTTTCCAGAAATATCAACATATCCAGGTCAATTTTTTTCAGTGAATAGTCTTTTTTGTTTTTTGGAACTCCAAAATTATAATAATTTTTTTATATAATGATTTTTATTTTTTTCCATTATAGCTGGTTTTACAGTGTTTTGTCAATTTTCTACTGTACAGCATGGTGAATAGTCTTAATTCCTTTTAAAAGGGGGTATTGTGTGTGTGTGTGTAAGAGTATACTATAGCTTTGTTTTGTATGTATGTATGTATGTATCCATCTATCATCTCTCTATCTACACACACACACACACACACTTAAGAATACTAATATATTCGGTATATTTTTTTTAGTCTCAATTTGCTCCTTGATTGTCTGTAGCATTTTAAATTCCCTTGTCTATTTTTGTTTATGAAGAGTTGACCCGTGGTATGTTTGCCAGCAACAAACATTTTGACCTTAGGAAATTTATAGGACACATGGTCCTTAACTTAGGTATAGATGGTAGAGATTTTTTTTTTGGTCTTTTTGTCTTTTTAGGGCTGCACCCACAGTACAGGGAGGTTCCCAGACTAAAGGATTAATCAGAGCTGTAGCTGCCAGCCTACGCCAGAGCCACAGCAATATCAGATGCAAGCCACATCTGAGACCTACACCATAGCTCATGGCAACGCTGGATCCTTAACCCACTGAACGAGGCCAGGGATAGAACCCACAACCTCATGGTTCCTAGATCGATTCGTTTCCACTGCTCCATGACAGGAACTCCCTAGATGGTAGAGATTTAAACAAATTTTTTTATTATAGTTGATTTATAGTGTTCTGTCCTTTTCTGCCGTATAGAAAAGTGACCTAGTTTTACATATGTATACATTCTTTTTGTCATATTATCTTCTATCTTGTTCTATCACAAATGATTGGATATAGTTCCCTGTACTATACAGCAGGATCTCACCACTTATCCACTCCAAATGCAGTATAGTTTGCGTCTACTAACCCCAAACTCCCAGTCCATCCCACTCCCTCCTCCTCCCCCTGGCAACCACGAGACTGTTCTCCATGTCTGTGATTTGTTTCTGTTTTGTATATAGGATCATATCTGCCATATTTTAGATTCTACATATAAGTGATACCACATGTTATTTGTCTCTTTATGACTTACTTCACTTAGTATGAGAGTCTCTGGTTCCATCTATGTTGCTGAAAATGGCATTATTTTTTCTTTTATATGGCTGAATAGTATTCCATTGTGTATATGTACCATATCTTTTTTTTTTTTTGTCTTTTTGCTATTTCTTGGGCGACTCCAGCGGCACATGGAGGTTCCCAGGCTAGGGGTCTAATCGGAGCTGTAGCCACCGGCCTACACCAGAGCCAGAGCAACGCAGGATCTGAGCCGTGTCTGCAACCTACACCACAGCTCACGGCGACGCCGGATCGTTAACCCACTGAGCAAGGGCAGGGACCGAACCTGCAACCTCATGGTTCCTAGTCGGATTCGTTAACCACTGCACCACCACGGGAACTCCCCATATCTTCTTAATCCATTCATCTGTCGATGGATATTTAGCTTGTTTCCATATCTTGGCTATTGTGAACAGTGCTTCAGTGAACATAGAGTGCATGTATCTTTTTCAATGAAAATTTTGTCTGGATATTTGTCCAAGAGTGGGATTGCTGGATCACTTGGTAGTTCTATATTTAGTTTTTTGAGGTACCTCCATATTGTTTTACATAGCGGTTGTACTAATTTACATCCCTACCCACAGTATATATAGGAAGGTTCCCTTTTCTCTACACCGTCTCCAGCATTTGTTATTTGTAGACTTACTAATGACGGCCATTCTGACCAGTGTGAAGTGGTACCTCATTGTAGTTTTGATTTGCATTTCTGTAATGATAAGTGATGCTGAGCATTTTTTCCTGTGCCTGTTGGCCATCCAAATGTCTGCTTTGGAGAAACATCTTTTTGGGTCTTCTTGCTGCTGAGTTGTAAGAATTGTTCATATATTTTGGAGATGAAGCCCTTGTTGGTTGCATCATTTGAAACTATTTTCTCCCAGTCCATAGGTTGTCCTTTTTGTTTTTGTTTGTTTGTTTGTTTTTCATGGTTTCCTTTGCTGTGCAAAAGCTGGTCAGTTTATTTAGGTCCCATTGGTTTATTTTTGTGTTCATTTCTATTGTTTTTGGAGACTGACCTAAGAAAACCTTTGTACGGTTGATGTCAGAGAATGTTTTGCCTATGTTCTCTTTCTAGGAGTTTGATGGTGTCTTGTCTTATGTTTAAGTCTCTAAGCCATTTTGAGTATATATACATACATATATATACATATATATATATTTTGGCATGGTGTGAGGGTGTCTTCTAGTTTCAGTGATTTACATGCAGCTGTCCACTTTTCCCAGCACCACTTGCTGAAGAGACTGTCTTTTTCCCATTTTTTATTCTTGCCTCCTTTGTTGAAGATTCATTTGCTATGGGTGTCTGGGCTTATTTCTGGGTTCTCTATTCTGTTCTTTTGGTTCCTATGTCTGTTTTTGTACCACTACCACACTGTCTTGATTACTATATGTTTGGAATATTGTCTAAAGTGTGGGGGAGTTATGCCTCCTGCTTGGTTTTTGTTCTTGAGGATTTCCTTGGCAATTCTGGGTCTTTTATGGATCCATATACATTTTTGGATTGCTTGTTCTAGTTCTGTGAAAAATACCGAGGGTAATTTGATAGGGGTTGCATTAAACCTGTAGATTGCTTTGGGTAGTATGGCCATTTTAACAATATTAATTCTTCCAATCCAAGAGCACGGCGTATATTTTCATTTCCTTGAATCCTCTTTAATTTCCTTGATTAGTGTTTTATAGTTCTCAGTATATAAGTCTTTCACCTCCTTGGTCAGGTTTATTCCTGGGTGTTTAATGTTTTGGGTGTGATTTTCAAAGGTAATTGTTTTTTACATTCCTTTTCTAATGTTTCATTGTTAGTATACAGAAATGCAGCTGATTTCTGAATGTTAATCTTGTGTCCTGCTACTTTGCTGAGTTCATTGTTCAGTTCTAGTAGTTTTTATGTGGAGTCCTTAGGGTTTTCTATATATAATATCCTGTCGTCTGCATAGAACGACAATATTACCTCTTCTCTTCCAGTTCAGATACCGTTTATTTCTTTTGTTTTGTCTGCTTGTTGTGGCTGGGACCCCCAGTAAATACTGTGTTGAAAAAAATTGGTGAGAATGGGCATCCTTGTGTTGTTTCAGATTTTAGTGGGAAAGCTTTCGCCTTTTCTCCTTTGAGTATTATATTGGCTGTGGGTTTGTCATAAATGGCTTTTATTTTGTTAAGACATGTTCCGTGTATACCCACTTTGGCAAGAGTTTTTATAATGAATGGGTGTTGGATATTGTCAGATGTTTTTTCTGCATCTATTGAGATGAACAAGTACTTTTTGACTTTACTTTTGTTGATGTGGTGTATGACGTTGATTGATTTGCATCTGTTGAACCATCCCTGTGAACTTGGGATGATTCCCACTTGGTTGTGATGTATGATCTCTTTTATATGTTGTTGGATTTGGTTGGCTCAAATTTTGTTGACAATTTTTGCATCTACATTCACAGCAGATATTGGCCTATAATTTTCTTTTTTTGTTGATATCTTTGTCTTGTTTGGGTATTAGGGTGATGGTGGCTTCATAGAATGTCTGGGATTTTTCCTTCTTGTTCTGTCTTTTGGAAAAGTTTAAGAAGTATGGGCGTAAGTTCTTCTTTGTATATTTGGTAAAATTCACTTGTGAACCCATCTGGTCCTGGATTTTTGTTTGTAGAGAGTGTTTGGATGACATATTCAATTTCACTTCTTGTGATTGGCTTGTTCAATTGATTTCTTTCTTCTTGGTTCAGTTTTGTCAGGCTGCATGTCTCCAGAAAGTTGGCCATTTCTTCTAGGTTGTCAAATTCGTTGGCATATTGTTGTTCATACTATTCATTTATGTCTTTTTTTTTTTTTATTTCTTCATTATCTGTTGAGATTTTTTTTTCATTTCTTATTTTGTTTATTTGGGTTCTCTCTGTCTTCTTCTTGGTCATTTTGGCCAGATGTTTATCAATTGTGTGTACTCTTTCTAAGGAACCCACTTTTTTTTTTTTAGTTTTTTCTAGGGCCGCTTCCTGTGGCATATGATGGTTCCCAGGCTAGGGGTCTAATTGGAACTGTAGCTGCTGGCCTACACCAGAGCCACAGCAACTCGGGATCCGAGCATCTGCAACCTACACCACCACATCTGCAACCTACACCACAGCTCAGGGCAACGCTGGATCCTTAACCCACTGAGCAAGGCCAGGGACTGAACCTACAACCTCATGGTTCCCAGTCAGATTGTTAATCACTGTGCCATGACGGGAACTCCTAAAGAACCCACTTTTGATTTTATTGTTTTTTTTCTATTGTTTTTTAATCTCTGTTTTATGGATTTCCTCACTGACCTTTATGATTTCCGTCATTTTTTTTCTGACTTTAGGTTTTCTTTGTTCTTCTTTTTTCTAATTCTTTTATGTGGTAGGTTAAGTTTTTGATTTGAGGTTTTTCTTCTTTTTTGAGGAATGCCTGTATCACTATGAACTTCCCTCTAAGATCTGCTTTTGTGGCATCCCATATATTTTTGAATGTTTGTGTTTTCATTCTCATTTCTCTCAATGACGTTTTGTTTTAATTTTCTTCTTGACCCTTTGGTTTTCTGGTAGAATGTTTTTTATCAGCCATCTAATCAGTTCATGCCTGTTCATGAACCCCTCAAGGTAGTGAGCCACGTCTACCTCTGGAATCTGAGGTGGCTTCAGTGGTTTGCCCCTACCACCCATAGCCAGTGCATGAGGTGCCCTGCCACCTGAGAGCCTGCGTGTATGCAGAGAAAGATATTCGTATGATGGTCCCGCCCCTCCACTTCTTGTCCTCCCCAACAATGTCACTATGGTGCACCTCTTATTAGCCCCTCAGGTTGTTTTCATCACAGCCAACTCTAGTCCTCTCCCCAGAACTGACCTCCAATGCCTGAGTCTTAGTGCCCAGCCCCCTCCTGAGTGTCTCAGGTTGTGGTGTCCCTTGCGGTCATACTGATGGTCTCTGTGGCCTTCTCTCTGCTTTGCCCTCCTCGGCCCAGCTTCTGTGCTCTTCTCTGAGGCTTTGATATTCTCCCTCCACCCTGGCTGATCTCCCTGTAGGTAAGGTGGTCTCCTAGGGTACAGATTCCTTTCCTCTTTCTCAGCTCCCTCTCAGGAGCGCTGTTCCAACCTGATTCCGTTTTTTTTTTTTTTTCCCTCTTTCTTTCTCTCTTTTTTCCTTTTGTTCTACCTGGTTACGTGGAGGCTTTCTTGCCCTTTTTGGAGGTTTAAGGTCTTCTGCCCGCATTCAGAAAATGTTCTGTGCCAGTCGTTTTATGTGTAGATTTTTTTTTTGTATGTGTTTGTGGGAGAAAGTGAGAGACACTTCTTACTCCTCTGCCACCTTGATCCCACTCCTAGAGATTTTATGTATTAGTTAAAAAAGGCAAAAGTTATGCATATATCAGGTGTTTGTCAATCAAACTGTAGCTATTTAACTTTGACTTGGTTAGCAGAATTTTAACATACTATTTAAATTATTAGAAGCTGTGATTTCATAGTTTTAGCCAGACAGGAATATTCTAGGAACACCACAAGTATGTGTTAAACACCTATTATTTCAGAAACAGTAACATTAGGCATTATCTTTTTGAACATTAGTTAAAACATTGGTTTTTCTCTTGACTGTGTGGAACCTGTTAAGTATTAATAATCAGTAAATTAGCAATTGCCTTTTTCAAAATTATTTATTTAGTGCTTTACAGTTGAGATATTTTCAAGACCATTATCTTATGCAGGATAAATAAACCCATCATTATAGTTTTTAGTTTGCTTTCCTTCACTGATATTATTAAGGGTTTTGTATGTAGAAAAGCTGGGCTCAAACCCTAGTATCACTATTTAGTAGGTTTTTAAATGCAGATAAATTATCTAACCTACCTGATGTTAAGTTCCCTCCTCTGAAAAATGGGAATAATTATACCTACTTTATAGTATTGTAAGGATTAAATGAAAAATATGAAGCATTTAGCATCATGTATGTTAATATATTCAGTAAATATTGGTTTGTATCCCATTTTCAAGCAGTTTGGTTGTGCTGTCTCTACTGGGAGATGCAGCTTTTTGTTAAATAAATTCATACTTACATGTACACACAAATTGTTAAGATGAGTGCTCTACTAATTTATTTGTTGGGTTTTAACAGGGAAACTGTAGCACTGTTCTTGGAGCTTCAGGAGAAGCCAGCTGATGACAACTGTCTACTTTTTTTTTTGTCTTTTTGTCTTTTCAGGGCCACACCTGCAGCATATGTAGGTTCCCAGGCTAGGGGTCCAATCGGACCTACAGCTGCTGGCCAACACCAGAGCCACAGCAACGCCAGATCCGAGCTGCATTTTTGACCTACACTGCAGCTCACGGCAGCGCTGGATCCTTAACCCACTAAGCAAGGCCAGGGATCAAACCCGCAACCTCATGGCTCCTAGTCGGATTCATTTCCACTGCGCCATGCTGGGAACTCCAGAAAATTACCTACTTTTAACCAGCAATCTTTGCTTTACTGTACATTTGAAATATTTTATGACACTCAATGAAATGGCTTCTAGCAAAACCTCTTTGTTTATAATAGTCCAGTGTAGAATATTATAATATTCTTGGAGTTTATGTTGTGGCTCAGTGGGTAAAAAACGTGCTATAGTGTCTGTGAGGATCTGGGTTCAATCCTTGGCCTTGCTCATTGGGTTAAGGATCTGGCATTGTTGCAAGCTGTATCACAGATGTGGCTTGGCTCTGGCATTTCTGTGGCTGTGGTGTAGGTCAGCTATTGCAGCTCCAATTTGCTTAGCCCTAGGAACTTCCATATGGTGCAGGTGTGGCCATAAAAAAATATTCTTGAATAGCAGTATTAGCTCTTGAAATGCAAAAAAGATACATTAAAATGACCAATATTTATATCAACCATTTGTAATCATTGCAAATATTTTGGTATATTATATATATGTGTACATATGTGCTGAGAATTTTACAAGGTCATAACATTTTATTCAAAATTCTGATGTAAATAGCTGTATAGTATTCATTTTTAAATTTAAGCTTTTTTTGAAGTTTGCATTTTCCCCCTTCTGCTCCAGTAAGTAATGTAGGATGTACATATATCTTTATATAGAAAAACTTTATTTGTATTTCTGATGATTTCCTTAGTATAATTCTTAGAAGTAGAGTTATTGGTCAAAGAGAATGAACATTAAATATATGTATATTTACCCTAAATTGCTTTCCAGAAAAGTGTCAATTTATACTCCCACTAATCCCAAATAGGACTTTCTGACAAAAGAGTGAATTGCTTTTTGGCTAAGTAATTAAGTCAGTTGATTAGTGTATAGTTTTTTGCTAATTGATTTTTGTCTAATTGATTGTCACTATTTTAAGAAGAGGCCAGATAACATTCTAATGACCCATGTGATCTTACCTAGGATTTTCAAAAAGATAGATTTTAATTTAAAAGTAATATTTAAGGTAATATTTGTTGTTTAGTGGTTTGGCATAGTCATATATTGACTTTTTTTATGTGTTGCAAGGTCTTTTTGGGGCTAATTTCTATAGCAAGTTTTAGAGGAAAATAGAGATTCTTCTAATGTGCAATCAAAGTATTTGCATTATTGGCAATATACCCATAGAGAAACTTATGGGTAAAAATTAGCTCATTCTATTTTGTAGTAAAATCAGAAATAGGAAAAATAAGCTAACATGATAATATCTAATGAGGGAAATTTTCTGTTGCAGAGGTCTGTGTTTCTATTAATCCCTAAAATGACTACATGATTGTATTTGTATGAGTAGCATCAGATACAGACACATTGATAGAAATATATATCTACTTACAAAAAAGATAAATACAACATGAGTTTAGAATTTTAATAAATTCTGTTTTAAAGGTGATTTAAATCTTTAGATAATATGTTTTGAGATTTCAACAAAGATGTGTAATATCTATGTATGCCACTTCTGAGAGTTATTTAGGTATTTTTCTCTTGTTTAGATGCATTTAGTACAGCTTCTAACATAGGGAAATGAGAACTGAGTCCTGTATGATAGATCTTTTATGGGGCAATAGAGAAATATAATTTTACTTGGTGATTTTTGAAGTCTCCATCTAGGCACACTGGCAACCAATTTTACTTTTATTATAGAATTTAGACAACAAGGACATGCTCTCAAGCTAACACAAAGGGCATATGAAAGGAGAAAACAATTTCTGTTTTTGCTTTTATTAAATATTTTCATATTTTCTTTGTACGCCAGGCACCTTTTCATGTTTATTGTACTATGCTGATATCAGTATCATATTTCATTAAGTTAACACGAAGTTAGTGAAAGCAAAAGGCAGAATGTTTTGCTGCTCTTGCTATTAGTTTACTTTTTGTCCTATAAATATTTACCTTTTATGGTTATAAGGTATTTCAAAATGGGAATGCCTTAGGGAGATGCCTTTGGTTTTAAGTCAGATTAATCTGCAAACCTAAATTTGGACCTATCCCTTCAATCTCAGTAAGTATGTTGTGATACTAATATAGACAAATACAAACAGTTGTTATATTCTGCACGATTGAAAATACATGTCATTGAAGGCATAGCTTGGTAATGAACACACACACACACACACACACACACACACGCACACACGCACACACTCACATCCACCCACAAGATCCCCCTTTTGCATTGGAATTAGCATTCTTCAGCCCTGGAACTAAGAAAAACAAATAATAGAGTCACAACGCTAGCTATACATACTTTACACTAACTGTATCAGACTCGATAGTACTCTGCACTTGAATGTACACTGACAGAAATAGTGAGTGTGGGTGGGGGGAATTGAAAAGATGAAACATGAAATATGTAGAAGAGATTAATACTCTAGGCTTTGATTTTTAATTTGTAGAATTAACTTTTCCCTCTTAAATCTTGAATTTATGATTGTAATTTGATTTAATTTAAGCATAGTTACCAAAATCGTCGAATAAATCATTTAATACTTGGTGTCTTGTTTGTTGTTGAGTATATTGATTAGCTCTAAGTAGGTCATCATGTAGTTTATAAATCTTAATGCCTTGTCACTTATAAATATGCTTGATATTAATAAAACCCCATTTCTCCTTGCTTTGATTTTTCTTTGGTCTCTAAGATTAATGGGCAAAACTGAACTTCACTATAAATTTCTCCTAAAATTTTGATTTATAGTTTACTTTCTCAAGACTCATTTTAAATTATAGAGATCATGTTCTACTTATTCCTTTTATGGAAGAACAAGTTGATGTTCTGGGGTATGATGTTTTGGGAGGTATTTGACTGAAATGAATAGATATTGTTATGCTGGCTGCTGCTAAGGTTTTAGAAATTATTCTTCAAAGAGTGCAGTTGAACACCAAGGCCAGCGTCATTAGGTAATGGTTGGAAAGATATATATCTGCATACACAATCACTTATGAGCCTGATGTTTGTCAGTTTTCATTTATTTTAATTTGAATAAGCACCAGGATCAACTTAATAAAAAAGGTAATTCCAGGCCCAGGATTTTAGCAAATATAGTTTAGTGGGTGTGTCATAATTTTTTAAATGAAATTCGAAGATAAAAATCAAAGATGTTGATTGTTGTACAGCACAGTGCCTATACTTAAAACTGTGGTATTGTGCACTTTTAAATGTTGAGGATGAATCTCATGTTAAGTGCCCTTACAACATAAGAAAAACAAAAACGCAAAAGAATACAAGGACATTTTTTGAGATTATAGATATGTTTATAGTACCTTAATTGTGACGATGTGTGTGTGTGTCCAGACATACATTAAATATATGCAGTTTTATATATATCAATTATATTTAGTAAAGCTGCAAAAAGATGTTGATTATATTTTAAAGATGTTGATTATATTTTAAAGATATATTCTAGAGATGGAAGAGGAGAAAATTAAGCAGATAAAGTCCTAAAGTGTTCAGAATTCTTAATTTTGGAGGTGAAAGAGACTGGCTTCAGGACTTTTTTTTTTTTTCTTCAGTCTGTGCATTCATGATGAGTACTTGATACTGAAAATGATGATGGTGTTTTCCTTGGCATCTAAGGAATATATAAGAGTAAGAGTTTCTCATTAGAGAACTTTTCTTCTAGTAAGGCTACTGATTCACAGGGAAAAAAACAAACTGCAAAGGCAATATACAAGTGAAAAACAATTTATGATGGAAGAAGCAAAAAAGGAGAAAGAGAGATAGCAAAAGTGAGTAGATACCACTAGAGGAGATGTGAGAGGAAGGAAAATGAGGGAAAGTGAACGGGATTAAGAAAAGATTTTTCCCCATTCTCCAAGGTTTTAACCATTTGAGGTCTGACTGCCTTCCTTTAGCTTCCATCCTCTTATTATTCTCCAGCTATTAAAAATCTTACTCTGATTCTGGTGTAAATCCAGTTCTTCCAACCTTTTATCTTTTCTGTCCACTGGTATTCTGGGTTCACATGGCACCATAACCATCACTGGTCTTCTTAGTTCTCATTGCATTATCAGTAGCATTTGCTGAAACCTTTCCTTGAGTATTCAAATCCTGCCACTTAGTTAATTAAACAGATTCACTGTTAATGGTAATTCAGTGTCAGTTTTTACCAGGCAATGTTCTAGGCTCTGGAGATATAATAGTTAATGAGATGAAGTCTCTGTCCTCATGGAGCTTACATTATAATAGATGAATAAATATATATTTGATTTGATATGAGAAAAAAAGGTGGAAATTGAGGGGACAGAGAATAACAGAGTATGCTCCTTTAGAGAGGGCGGTCCAAGGAAGTTTTTTCTGTGGAGGTGATATTTAAGCAGAAATCTGAATGAACTGAGGCAATCAGCCATATGAGTTTCAGGGCACTGGTAACTGGAAGTGGGATGAGTCAAGTGCAAAGGATTATTATGTTTGGTGTGTTGAGAGATTAGTAAGAAGCACAGTGGATGGAGGGGAAGAATGGTAGGAAATGAGGGTAAGAGTTAGGTAGAGATCATGAAAAGACTGATAAGCCACAGTAAAGTCCTTGAATTTTATTCCAAGCGTGAGGGCAAGTCATTTCACTTAGAGGGTTGAGAGCAGGGAGGCAATGTGGACTCACTTCACTCTAGGAGTATTTTCTCAGATGAAAGTAGAGCTGCAAGGTATCAGGAAAATTCTTAGATACCAATCCAGTTGCATTTATTAATATAAAAGCTTCGGTAGGGATGGGAAGTGGTTGTTCAGGAATAGCTTGCACTGGATGACACTGCTCAAAGTCTATTTTACCTTTGAAAGAGTACTATAGTACCATGCAGGAGTTGGTGACTCTTTTCTTAAAAGGGTTTTATTGATTAATACTTTCAGAGGCCAGTGGAAGTGAAGTCATTGGTAGCTAATTCAGTAAATATTTCTGTGGGCTTAATACATAGATAGATTTTTTGGGGGGGTTCTTTTCTTTTTTTTTGGCAAATGTTAGGCTGTGTAGGTGTTTGTCCCCATTTTACAGAGAAGAAATTGAACTCTGAGGTCCTCTTATGTCATAGCTGTTGTGAGTACTTGATTAATCTGAATATTCTCACTGAAGTAGGCTCTTTGCCTCAGTTACCTTGGGTAATTGCAACAGTCTAGATCTGAGTATTAATCATGTTTAATCAGGCAATGTGCTGTTAAATTTCTAAGAATATATTAAAGGGCTAATTAAAAGACTGTCTTCTGTTTTAAAATACATACTTTCTAATTATTTTCTGGAAATTAAAGGACTTGTCATTTTAGAAAAATTAGGAAATACAGTTTTTACACACACACATTGTGACAGCCTTTTTGCTTCCTTCTTTTTTTTTGATATAGTAATAAATGTGCTTCTTTATTAACACACTAAATACCAGGAGCTAGTGAGGTCTAATTAGTATTGTAATTTTTTAAAAATTTCCCCAATACATAATATTTTTTTCTACTGTACAGCATAGTGACCCAGTTACACATACATGTATACATTATTTTTTCTCACATTATGATGCTCCATCATAAGTGACTAGGCATAGTTCCCAGTGCTACACAGCAGGATCCATTGCTAATCCATTCCAAAGGCAATAGTCTGCATCTATGAACCTCAAGTTCCCAATCCATCCCACTCCCTCCTTGTCCCCCTTGGCAACCACAAGTCTATTCTCCAAGTCCATGATTTTCTTTTCTGTGAAAAGGTTCCTTTGTGCCATATATTAGATTCCAGATATAAGTGATATCCTATGGTATTTGTCTTTCTCTTCCTGATTTATTTCACTCAGTATGAGAGTCTCTATTTTCATCCATGTTGCTGCAAATGGCATTATTTTGTTCTTTTTTATGGCTGAGTAGTTTTCCATTGTGTATTATATACCATGTCTTCCTAATCCAATCATCTGTCAATGGACATTTGGGTTGTTTCCATGTCTTGGCTATTGTGAATAGTGTTGCAATGAACGTGTGGGTGCATGTGTCTTTTTTAAGGAAAGTTTTGTCTGGATATATGCCCAAGAGTGGGATTGCTGGGTTCTGCTTCCTTCTTGTTAATGTATCAGAACAACACTTGAACCAATGTAAACCAATGGATTGTGGTAGTCTTGTTATTACGTTTAGTTAAATAGGGGCAGAATGAGTAAGTTTTACTCACTTGGTCCAATGTTACCAATCATTTTAGATTTGCCCTGAAACAATTTATGACTTGCAAGTGAGTTTTGGAAACTTAGGAAGTGTGTTTGATAACTCCATATGTCCAGAAATGTTGTTACAGACTTTACTGAAGAGCTTAGTTCTGTAGCATATTGAGGAATAGTAATTCAAAGTCTTATGCTCTGGTGGCCTATCTGTAGGCCATAATACCAAATCCATTATTTATTTGGTATAATTCACCTAAAGAAAGTAAATGAAATAAAACACTCCCCCTTCTTTTGATAGCTTCCTTGCTTACTCCTGACTGTAGAAGTAACATCTCGCTTTACAATATCTGATATGGAAGGGAGTATGCTTTTTGTAATTATTTTGTAATTCAGTTTCTATTTTGAAGTTGCTATTCTGTCTAGATGGCTGACATTTTAATATTAATTAGGGGATCCTACCTTTTCCTGATGCTCTGCTAATTCTGGGATGGGGCAGTGAGTTCTACTTAGGCATTGTCCTCTTTCCACAGTGGTGGCATCTGTAGAAATGCTTATCCTCCATTTTTTTTTTTTTCTGAAATGAGTCAGTAATTGTAAGTTAACACTGACTTATTCTTTATTCCCATCCACAGGGTTTTATCTGGTAAAGTAACTCTGAAACGTCCATACTATTGATAACATTGTAATCTTTCTGTGGTCTCCAGACTCCACTAAGATTTAGAGCATTTCCTGAGACTGCCATTTGTCTAGCCTCTTAGGGGCTGGGTAGGGCCTGAGAAACTCTGTGAGGTTAGTACCTTATTTACCTATCACACTATCCATCCAGTTCTATGGGATCTTTCTGCCTTATTGAGTCTGTATCTAGGAAGTGGGACACGGATTGCCTCTGTTCTCCTATAAGAACAATGTCTGTATTCATTGTTGCTTTGACTCTTCTCCAGTCTATAGAATTTTCATCAAGTCTGGAGGGTGAGGAAGTCTTGTGTTTTGTTGGTTTGTTTGTTTTTAAGGTATTCTAAATCTGTTTTCTGTGCCAGATATTATAAATTCATGGGCTGAGTTTGACTCACAGAAGTGCTTTTAGCTTGGGAATTACTTCAAAAATTGGGAAAATCCATATAAAGATCTAAATTTTCAGATTTATTTTTGCAGAAAACAGTCATCTGGCAACACAGGACCTGCATTTCCATATGGTAAAAATCAGCTGGATCTGCATAGTGGCTCCTTACAGGGTTTTCTCATTTTGGTCTCCACATTCCTTTTTGTTTTGTTTTATATTATACACTTGCTTGGCTTTGGTAAGTGAATGTTCCAAGTCCTCTCCATGATTCTCAAGGTTCAGGATTTTGAAATTCATAGGTCAGGAAAAAGACTCCTTATTTCTGCTTCCTAATGTCATTGCTTTCTCTGAGGCAAGGTAAACCTATCTACTGCTGGAATTGAGGAAGACTCTAAGAATAATAGGGGGGAAAATTGTCTAGTATTTCAAAAATATTAAACCTCTATAAGATATTATCAGAATTTTATTTTTCTAATTTAGAAGTGTTTTGCTACATTGATTTTTAAAATAAACTGTTATTGGGGTATAAATTAAAGAAAATAAACTTTACCAACTTAAAATATGTAATTCAAACTTTTTTTCCAAAATGATTGTATCATTTTACATTCCCACTATCAATGTATGAAAGTGCAGTCGCCCAACAGTCTTGTTATCATTCGTGTTATTAATGTTTTAATTTTCATAACTGTTGAGTAACTCATACCTAGTGATATCTACTTGTGTTTTTTAAATTGAGGTATAGTTTATGTACAATATTATATAAATTTCAGGTGTACAATATAGTGACTCATAGTTTTTAAAAGTTATACTCCATTTATAGTTCTTATAATATATTGGCTATGTGGGAGTTCCAATGTGGCTCAGTGGGTAATGAACCTGACTAGTATCCATGAGGTTTTGGGTTTGATCCTTGGGCTCACTCAGTGGGTTAAGGATCTGGCATTGCTGTGGCTGTGGTGTAGGCTGGCAGCTGTAGCTCCAATTTGACTCCTAGCCTGGGTATAGCCCTAAAAAAAAAAAAAAAGCCAAAAAATATATTGGGAACTTCCAAATGTCATGGGTATAGCCCTAAAAAAAAAAAAAGCCAAAAAATATATTGGCTATACACCCTGTATTGTACAATATATCCTTATTTATTTTATATATAGTAGTTGTACCTTTTAATCCCCTATCCCTATCTTGTCCCTCCTCACTTCCTTCTCCCCATGGTAACCACTAGTTTGATATCTATATTGTGAGCCTTTGTCTTTTTTGTTTATATTCACTAATTTGTTTTATTTTTTAGATTTCACCTGTAAGTTAAATCATAAAGTATTTGCCTTTCTCTGGCTGACTTATTCACTTAGCATAATACCTTCCAAGACCATCCCATGTTATTACAGATGACAAAATTTCATTCTTTTATGGCTGAGTAGTATTCCATTGTGTTTGTGTGTGTATGTATACACACCACATCTTCCTTTATCCATTCATCTATTGAAGCAATTTAGGTTGCTTCCATGTCTTGGCAATTATAAATCATGTTTCTATGAACATTGGGGTGCAAGTATCTTTTCAAATGAGTGTTTTTGTTTTCTTAAGATATATAGCCAGGAGTGGAATTGCTGAATCATATGGTAGTTTTATTTTTAGTTTTTTTTGAGGAACTTTCATATTGTTTTCCACAGTGACTGCACCAATTTACATTTGCACTAATAGTGTATACATGGGTTCTCTTTTCTCTACATCTTAGCAAATTTTTATTGTTGTGGTCTTTTTGATGATAGCTATTTTGGCAGGTGTGAGGTGATAACTCATTGTGGTTTTGATTTGCATTTCTCTGATAGTGATATTAATCATCTTTTCATATGTCGACAATCTGTATGTTTTCTTTGGAAATATGTCTATTCAGGTCTTCTGCCAATTTTTGATTGGGTTGTTTGTTTGTTTTGATATTGGATTGTATGAGCTGTTTGTATGTTTGGGAAATTAAGCCCTCGTCAGTTACATCATTTGTAAAGATTTTCTCCCAGTCTGTAGGTTGTGTTTTCATTTTCTTTGTGGTTTCCTTTGCTGCAGAAAAGTTTATTAGTTTGATTATATCCCATTTGTTTATGTTTTTTTTTTTTATTTCTGTTGCCTTAGGAGACTGACCTAAGAAAACATTGCTACAATTTTTGGCAGAGAATGTTTTACCTTATATTCTCTTTTAGGAGTTTTATGGCATCCCATCTTTTTATTTAAGTCTCTAAGCAACTTTGAGTTTATTTTTTGTGTATGGTGTGAGGGAGTGTTCTAAATTAATTGATTTACATGCTTCTGTCCAGCTGTACTAGCACTACTTGCCAAAGAGATTGTCTTTTCTCCATTGTATGTGTTTGTCTCCTTTGTTGAAGATTAATTGACCATAGGTGTGTGGGTTTATTTTTAGGCTCTCTGTTATGTTCCATTGATCCATATGTCTATGTTTTTGTGCTTATACCATGTTGTTTTGATTACTATAGCTTTCTAGTAGTGTCTGAAGTCTGAAAGGGTTATGCCTCTGGCTTTGTTCCTTTTACTCAGGATTGCTTTGGCAATTCTGGATCTTTTGTTGTTACATATATACTTTAGGATTATTTGTCCTAGTTCTGTGAAAAATGTCATGGGTAACGATAAGGGATCACATTAAATATGTAGACTGCTTTGAGTAGTATGGTAATTTTAACTATGTTAGTTCTTCCAATCCAAGAGCATGGGGTATCTTCCCATTTCCTTGAATCATCATCACTTTTCTTTACCACTGTTTTGTAGTTCTCAGCATAGCTAAGACTTTCACCTCCTTGGTCAGGTTTACTCCTAAGTACTTTATTTTTTGATGTGATTTTAAATGTTTTTTTTTTTTTTTACTTTCTGATATTTCATTGTTAATGTAAAGAAATGCAACAGATTTCTGTATGTTAACCTTGTATCCTGATGCCTTGCTTAATTCATGCATCAGCTGTAATAGTTTTTTGTGTGGTGGAGTCTTTAGTGGTTTCTCTTTATAGTATCATGTCATGTACATATACTGACAATTTTGTCTCTTCCTTTATGGTTTGGATACTTTTTATTTCTTTTTCTTGCCTGATTACTGTGGCTAGGATTTCCAATACTATATTGAATAGAAGTGGTAAGAGTAGGCATCCTTGTCTTATTCTACAATTTAGTGGGAAGACTTGCAGCTTTTCACTATTTGGTATTATGTTGGCTGTGAGTTTGTCATAAATGGCTTTTATTATGTTGAGATATATTCACTCTGTACCCACTTTGGCAAGAGTTTTTATCATGAATGGATGTTAACTTTTATCAAATGCATTTTCTGCATCTATTGAGATGATCATGTAATTTTTGTCTTTTCTTGTGTTGACATAGTATATTACGTTGATTGATTTGTGTATATTGAACTATCCTTGTGATTGTGGAATTAATCCAACTTAATCATGGTATATGATCCTTTTTATGTGTTGTTGAATTTGGTTTGCTAATATTTTGTTGAGGATTTTTGCATCTATATTCATCAAATATATGATGAATAAAACCTGCAGTTTTATTTTTTGTGTCCTAGAATGTGTTCTATCCTAGAGGATGTTCCATGTGTACTTGAAAAAATGTGTGTTGTGTTTCTTTTGGATGTAATGTCCTAAAAATATGAATTAAGTTAACTGTGCTACTGTGTCATTTAGAATCTCATTTGCTTTATTGATTTTCTGTCTGGAAAATCTGTCCACTGATATCACTTGTTGTGTTAAAGTCTGCTGCTCTTATTGTATCCCTGTCAATTTTCCCTCTTTATGTCTGTTATTATTCATCTTATGTATTCAGGTGCTCCTATATTGGGCACATATATTAACAAGTGCGATATCTTCTTGTATTGATTCCTTTATCATTATATAGTGTCCTTCTTTGTCTGTCTTTAAAACAGAAAAAACAGGGTTAGGGTTAGGGTTAAAGTCTATTTTAAAGTCTATTTTAAAGTCTGTTTTAAAGTCTGTTTTGTCTGATATGAGTATTGCTATCCCTTCTTTCTTGTAATTGCATTTGCTTAAGGTATCTTTTTCCATTCTCTCACTTTTAATCTATATGTGTCTTTCGCCCTAATCTGGAACTCTTGTAGGGAGCATATTGTTGGTTCTTGTTTTAGTATATGATCTGCCACTCTGTATCTTTTGATCAGAGCATTTAGTCCATTTACATTTAAACTAATGTTTGATAAGTATGTATATATTGCCATTTTAAACCTTGTTTTCTAGTTCATTTTTTATTTCTTCTTTATTTCTTTTTGGTTTTCCTTTTGTGGCTTGATAGCTTTCTTTTGTATTATGCTTGGATTCTTTTATTTCTGGTTTATGTGAGTCTAGTGTATATTTTTGATTTGTGGTTACCCTGGTTTTCAAGTATGTTAACCCATAGCTATATCTACTTGCTTTAGACTGTTAGTCATATAAGCTCAAACACAGTCTAAAAGATCTATGTTTTCTTATTCCTCTTCCCTACATTTTATGATTTTGATGTCATATTTTACATTTTCATGTTTATTGTTTTGCTGTTCAATGTAGTTATCATTTTCACAGAATTTTTGATTTTTTTCCTTATTTAAAAAATTATGGGGAGTTCCTGTAGTGGCTCAGTGGCTAACGAATCTGACTAGGAACCATGAAGTTGTGGATTCGATCCCTGGCCTTGCTCAGTGGGTTAAGGATCCAGCATTGCCATGAGCTGTGGTGTAGGTTGTAGATGCAGCTCGGATCTGGCTTTGCTGTGGTGCTGGTGTAGGCCAGCGGCTACAGCTCTGATTATACCCCTAGCCTGGGAACCTCCATATGCTGTGAGAGTGGCCCTAGAAATGGCAAAAAGACAAAAAAAATATATTTGATTACAGGGAGTTCCTGTTGTGGAACAATGGAAGCAAATCCGACTAGTATCTATGAGGATGCAGGTTTGATCCCTGGCCTCTCTCAGTGGGTTGGGGATCCAGCATTGCCATGAGCTGTGGTGTAGGTCGCAGATGCAGCTTGGATCCTACGTTGTTGTGGCTGTGGCATTAGCCAGTGGCTATAGCTCCAATTCACCCCCTAGCCTGGGAACTTCCATATGCTGCAAGTGAGGCCCTAAAAGCATCAAAACATAAAATAAAATAAATTACAGTTTATTACAATGTTGTGCCAGTTTTTTTCTGTATAGAAAAGTGACTCAGTTTTACATATATATATATATATATATATATATATATATATATATACACACATTCTTTTTTAATATTCTTTTTCCATCATGGTCTATCCCAGGAGATTGGATATAGTTCCTGTGCTATATAGTAGGACCTTGTTTATACATTCTAAAGGTAATAATTTACATCTACTAACTGGCAACTCCCAGACCATCCCACGCCTTCCTCCCTGCCCCCTTGGCAACCACTGTTTTCTATGTCTGTGGGTCTGTTTCTATTTTGTAGACTCATTTGTGCCATATTTTATATTCCACATTTAAGTAATATCATGTGGTATTTGTCTTTCTCTTTCTGATTTACTTCACTTAGTATGAGAATCTCTAGTTGCATCATACTGCTGCAAATGGCATTATTGGTTTTTTTTTTTAAAATGACTGAGTGGTAGTCCATTGTTTATATGTACCACATCTTCTTAATCCATTCATCTGTCATTGGGTATTTGGGTTGTTTCCATGTCTTGGCTTTGATTGTTTTTTTAATCTATGTACTGGCTTATTTTAGTGATCTTCATTCCTTTTAAATATTTACCTTTCCTAGTGTGACATTCCCTTTCCTATGTATTCTTGATTCTTTTTTATTTAGAGAAGACCTTTCAATATTTCTTTTAGGAAAGGTTCAGTATGCTGGATATAATGGATTTTATATTGGTGCTATATTTTGTTATATTCCTATAAAGAATATTGGCCTTTTCCTGGTATACAATTAAATTATTTGAAGTCATTTTAACACTTTCATGGTTTGCTTTTAAGTTTTATTAGGGGTTTCAGAGAAGCCTTTAGTTTAGCTAAAATAGCCTCATTCCAGACTCTACTGACACCTCATGTATTATGTTGTTTCTCCACTCTGGCATGTGTGAACTATCCTTAGGCCAGTGTAACTATGGGAATTGTTTAACGTACTATTTTCTGGCATTTTGTTCCTCAATCTTGAGGAGTTTCACTCCCTATATATCCCGATCAGAATTCAGCCAGAGATTTGATGAGACCCTCTACAGATCTCCAAGTTCTCTTTCTTTTTGATAACTTCTTGTCTGATAATCTTCTCTATGAATTCTAACTGTCAGCTTACCCAGATGCCTGTCTCTTTCTCTTAAGCTCCTGGTGACTTCTGGGCCCTGTTTGGATTCTCCAACTCTGCTCTGAATCCTGAAAATTGCTTCTAGATAGTAAGCTAGGGCAATTGGAGGGCTAAACTAGTTCGTTTTTACTTCTTTCAGAAATCATAACCTTATGCTGCCTGTTATCCATTATCTGTAAACTTTTGTTTCATGAATTTTATCCAGTTTTCTGATATTAGTGATTGGAAGGCAGTTTCCATAGCAGTTAATCCTTCATGTGTAGAAGTGAAATTCTTTGTCAGATTAAGAGTTTTGTTAATGCTTTTAAGAGTAATGGTGTTATCATTTTTTTTGTACTTTTGCTGAAAATGTCTATGAATTTTACAAAGTTATAGTGTATTCCCTACTATATTATAGTTTATTAAGGTTTTTGTCTTATTTAAAAAAATTTTTTTTGGTTGCACCCACAGCATGCAGAAGTTCCTGGGCCAGGGATCAAACCCACACCAACCACAGCAATTACCCAAGCCACATAAGGTGACAGTGCTGAATCCTTAACCTACTAGGCCACCAGGGAACTCCAACAGTTTATTGTTTTAAACCAGTATATTTTCTGATAGGACAGTTTTCTGTAATCTTTATAACTGAAAGCAAGAAATGATATGCACTGTATTTATACAGTAGGTAATTGTAAAAGCATTTTCCAATCGTCTTTGAAATGCATTATGTGATTTTTGAGGTACAATAAAATGATCTTAAAGTTATGTAAATGCATATCAATGAAGTACTTCTCTTCAGAAACTCCAGCCATAGGCAAACAAAGTAGAGAGGGCCTATTGCCCTCTAGTATGCTTAACTTTGCGTTAATTAAATTAGTATTAAAATTACTTTGTATTTGCTGCGTATATCCCATGTACTTTTTTTTTTTTTTGCCTTCTCTAGGGCTGCTCCCACGGCATATGGAGGTTCCCAGGCTAGGGATCTAATCGGAGCTGTAGCCACAGGCCTACACCAGAGCCACAGCAACGTGGGATCTGCAACCTACACCACAGCTCATGGCAATGCTGGATCCTTAACCCACTGAGCAAGGCCAGGGATCGAACCTGCAAACTCATGGTTCCTAGTCGGATTCGTTAACCATTGAGCCATGATGGGAACTCCCCCCATGTACTTTGTAGGGAAAATGGAAGAATGATTCTGAAATGTACTCAGTGGGAGGGAGAATCCAATTTAGAATTAAAATTTGGAGTAGACATAATCATTAAATGACTATCTATTACACTTTTAATTCACCAAGAATTTTATAATTGTCAGTTTTATTCAAAAACCTCTCTCTGAAAAACTTATGAATTAGACTTAGATAGTCCTTTCGCTGTGGCTTCCAGGATACTGTCATTATGTTAATCAAAACTCAGATTTCCGGACTTCCTGCAATGGTGCAGTGGGTTAAAATCTAACTGTAGCAGCTTGGGTATCTGCAAAGGATTGAGTTCAATCAACAGCTTGGTGCATTGGGTTAAAGGATATGGTATCGCTATAGCTGCAGCTCATATTCAGTCCCTGGCCTGGGAACATCCATATGCCACACGTGTGGCCATTAAAAGGAAAAAAACCCCTCAGATTTCTGATTTATTCTTAATTTGTTAAAATAGAACTATTAGTAATTCTGCCTCATCTGGGATTATTTTTTAAATAATTAGTCTATCATTTTTTTCTGATCATTTGCTAGATTATCACACTGACAGTGACAGATACAGGTAGAAGATCAGAAATGCAATATTTCCTTGGTGTTTGAGACCAAATACATCAGCTTTACATTAATATCCTACAGTGTGTTAAGAGGTTTATTAAAAGAGTTGGATTATTAATTAAATTTAGGAAACATTGCTTCTTGTATCTCTTTCTTGAATATTCATTACGTATGTAAAGATGTAGGAAATCTTACATCTTTATAGGAAATCTTGTAGTTAAGAAACCTGTTTGATTTTAATTCAGCACTTCCAACACTTACTCAACTACTACTCTTAACCAGCTTCTACCCATGAACATCTTGACACCTCTTGAGACACTAGTAGTCCACAGAATACAATTTTGGAAATGCTGCCTAGATGATGTTGATATATGATTTAGTTATATTGTAGCTATATCTGGGCTTCTAGCATTATAAGAAATGTTAAAGAAAAGTTAATCGAGAGTATAGAAATGTTGTGCCAAGTTTAGATTCTGTTCAAACCAAATTAGTAATTCAAAGACAGGAGGGAGGGAGTGGGATGGACTGGGAATCTGGGATTAATAGATGCAAACTATTGCATTTGGAATGGATAAGCAGTGAGATCCAGCTGTATAGCACTGGAAACTATATCTAGTGCTCAGTGGGAGGGAGAAGCCAATTTATAATTAAAATTTGTAGTAGACATAATCATGAAATGACTATATATTACACTTCTAATTCACCAGTCTAACTGTAGCAGCTTGGGTAGCTGCAAAGGATCTCTGTGTGTGTGTGTGTGTGTGTGTGTGTGTGTGTGTGTGACTGGGTCACTTTGCTGTACAGTGGAAAATTGACAGAACACGGTGAACCAACTATAATGAAAAAATAAAAATCATTAAAAATGGATGAAAGGTTTTAGAGAAGTTTTCTTTCTTCAAAACGAGAGTATTTTAAAATGAATTTATCTGTGAAATAAAAACAGACTCACATAGAGAATAGACTTGGAGTTGCCCAGGGCAGGGGGTAGGATGGTTTGAGAGTTTGAGGTTAACAGCTGCAAACTATTATATATAGAATAAATAAAAAGCAACATCCTACTGTAGAGCATAAGGAACTCTATTTAATATCCTTTGATAAACTATAATGGAAAAATGTGAAAAAGAAATATATATATATATATCTGAATCAGTTTTCTCTACAGCAGAAATTAACACAATATTGTAAATCAGCTGTAGTTCAATAAGATAAAAAAAGAGTGTTTACAAGTGTTATAAAACCAAAACTAATAAGGAGTCTTAGAGAAGAATAGCTTTGATAAAAATAAACTTTGATGAGCAAAGTGTAAATGAATCAGAAACACAAAATAAATTGCTTTTGAAATGTATCTGTGTATAAAATTTGAGAAATGGCTTAAAATGGACTTTGACCAAATGAGTTTTGTGTTTGCTAAATTCATACATGAAAACAAGTTTTAGAATGTGCATGATCCTCATGAAAAATCACACGTTCCTAACTTAAAGTTCCAGAAAATTCATAAAATGAACCTTTGTGTTTAGAAGGTACTTAATAGTTCTTTACCTGCTGTAAAAAAGTTTTTTGAGGTAACTAAAATCTACTCATAATCCTTCCTCATAGTCTATCAGAACTATCTACAGAAATTCCAGGCCAGACCACAACTTTCTCAGAAATATAAATGTGATATTTTATCTTTTATTTATTTTTTTGGTAATGAATGCAGATAAGGCAAAGGGTCTTTAAAAAGTTGTTGTTTCCATTAGGTGTCTGCCATTCCAACTATTTGATGTTTGGTCTTAGTACTCAGCTCTGAGAGGTATTTCCTTGTTTATGCAAAACAATAATTAGTGATGTCAGCAGGCCTTTGGAAATAGGATTTCTCAGCCTATGTTTACTCTACTGTTTTTAGAGCATTAGAGCAGAAAATATTGTAACTCTAAAAACATTTGCTCTTGCTTTTTATAAAGTAGTAAGAGCTACAATAGAAATTTTTTTAAAAAGTGGTAAGATTTACAATAAACTGTCTATGATTGATTATTTCTATAATCACAGTACCTTACTGTTATCTCTAAAGTATTCAAAGGTGAAGAAATACTAGGTTTAATAAACACATTAAAAGGCAAATATTAGGAAAATACAGTTAATGGCCTGAAGGTGATATTTTATAAAGTTAAAAAAATATATATATATGTATTTTTTACTGAGATTTTGGAGGAGAAGAGGAAGATCTATATAATAGGCTGTAACAATTATACAAAGTGTTTGGAATGTTTGTTGAAAGTAAAAGAAATTTTTTTTTTTTTGGTCTTTTTAGGGCCTCACCTGTGGCATATGGAGGTTCCCAGGCTAGGAGTTGATTTGCAGCTGCAGCTGCAGGCCCCTTTGCCAGAGCCATAGCAACACTGGATCTGAGCTGTGTCTGTGAGCTACAGTGCAGCTCATGGCAACACGGGATCCTTAACCCACTGAGCAGGGTCAGGGATTGAACCCACGTCCTCGTGGATATTAGTTGGACTCATTAATGCTTAGCCCACAACGGGAACTCCAAAGTAAAAGAATGTTTTGGTAAATATAGTCTCTATTTAAATCTAATGAGAGTTTTTGGTGTGGTTTACTTTATGATGCCTTCAAGAAAAGTCTAATTTAACACATAATCCATTGTTTTCAAGGAGCCCTGAATAAATTTTACACTCTATCATAAACATGCCATTTACATGTTTGTACTTATAGCTCAGGAAATACTAATTCTAACATCACATCCTAGCTTTTCTAATATGAAGAATTACTCCTCTAGATATTTTGTGTAAGTAGTTTTTAAAAGCCTACTTTTTGTATCTGTTTATGTGGCAGCAATAAAAAAGTCTTTACAGAATATTACTTGTGTATATGAGAGTCCTATATTTTCTACTTAATAGAAATATTTTCTTTTAAGCTGCCTGCCTGCTGTGGTGGTTAATTTTTTGTGTCAGCTCGACTGGGCCGTGAAGTACCTAGTCAAGTCCTGGGAGTGTCTGTAAGGATTTTTCTGTGTGAGATTAGTATTTGAATTGGTAACCTGAGTAAAGAAGACTGCCCTTCCTAATATGAGTGGGTCTCTTCCAATGAGTTGAAGATATAAATAGAACAAAAATGGTACATAAGAAGGATCTGTTGAGCTGGCAGTAGGTCTTTTCCTTTTCAGACTAGGACCGAAGGACTTGAATTAGAACTATACCATCAACTCTCCTCAGTTGTTAGCTTGGCAACTGCACATTTTGGGACTTCTTGGCCTTCATAATCACTTGAGCCAATTTATTGTATAAAATCTCTCTATATGTACATGTATTTATATATATAGATTGTATACACTATATACATGTATATATCATATATATAATATATAAAATATATAAAATATAAAATCATACACACACACACACACACACACACACACACACACACACACACACACCAGTGATCTCCTATTGGTTCTATTTCTCTGGAGAACCCTAATGCCCTGCCTTCCAACCTTCTTCATTAAGCATAGAATAGAGAAGTGCAAGTAGTATACTTAAGCTATCAGGTTGTTAAAGAGTTAGATTTTGCATGTTATTTTATATTCCATCCCTATCAGATTTTTTTTTCCAGCCACATCCAGGCACTGCTGAGGATAGGTGAAAAGAACCTTGAGATCAGCTATTATCTTTGTGAGACAGAATATATTTCATTTAATGACAAAAACTTAAGTATACTAAAGACCATTAAAATGTCTCTCGAATTTCTTTCATACTGTCAAAACAATTCTGCTCTATCTTTTCAGGTGATTTTGGACCCCATGAACAGAAAGCTAAGAGAGCTTATTTAGTTTATTAATGGTCCAAAAGGAGATAAAATTATATTAGAAATAGTGAAATCTCTTGTAGGTAGGAGTCAGCAACTTTTTTTGGAAAGGGCCAGATAGTAAATATTTTAGGGTTTGTGGGCCAGATGGTCTCTGTTGAAACTCTGTCATTTCTCTGCACAGCTCTGTCATTGTAGCACAGAAGTAGTCATAGATAGTACATAAACAAATGATTGTGGCTGTGTTCCAATAAAACTTTATTTAAAAAAAAAAAAACACTGGTAGGAGTTCCTGTTGTGGCTTAGTGGGTTAAGGACCAGAGGTTGTCTCTGGGAGGATGCAGATTTGATCCCTGGCCTCATTCCATGGGTTAAGGATCTGGCATTGCCATAGGCTGTGAAGTACGTCACACATGGGGCTTGGATCCAGTGTTGCTGTGGCTGTGGCATAGGCAGCAGCTGCAGCTCTGATTTGACCCCCTAGCCCAGGAACTTCCATATGCCACAGGTACAGCCCTAAAAACAAAAACAAAACAAAACAAAAACAAAGCCAGGAGTGGACAGATTTGGCCTGCTAACTTATAAAGAATCTTACCAGAATTATGACTACTATTTATTGTGCATCAACAGAGTAGTGGGTTATGTTACAAGCACATCACATTGTTATTCAATTAATCCTCACAACAAAGAGGAAGCTGAGGCTTAGAAGGTTTTTGTTTTGTTTTGTTTTTCCCTTTTTAGGGCTGCACCTGTAGCATATGGAAGTTTTATTGGCTAAAGAAAACTCTGAACATTTAGAGTAACCAACTAGTTACTATAGTGTCTCCCTCAGCTGTTCACGTTGCTGGAATCATAGACATTCTTGAAACCTGCCATGGTACCCCAGTTGCCTTAAAGGTCTCTCTCTCTCTCTTTTTAATTTTGTTGAGGGGCTATGTTGGCTGCTTTGAGTATGGTCTTAGAAGAAAACTTAGCAGCATTCTAAACTCCAATTCAAAATTTAGAACCAAGGGCAAGAGATACCTCAGCTTTTTGGAGAGGATAGTGAGCAAAGACAAGGATCTTTCATCCTAAAAGTTGGGTAAAGAAATTGTCCAGTTTGGAGTTCCCGTCGTGGCTCAGTGGTTAATGAATCCACTAGGAACCATGAGGGTTCGGGTTTGATCCTTGGCCTCGCTCAGTGGGTTAAGGATCTGGCGTTGCCATGAGCTGTGGTGTAGGTTGCAGACACAGCTAGGATCCTGCGTTGCTGTGACTCTGGCGTAAGCTGGCGGCTACAGCTCTGATTAGAAACCTAGCCTGGGAACCGCCATATGCCACATGTGCGGCCCTAGAAAAAGCAAAAAGACAAAAAAAAAATTGTCAAGTTAAATCTTTCTTTCACCATCTTAGTGCTTCTGGCCTGGAAAGACTTGATTTATATAGTGATTACATTAAAGTCTGCCTATGTGAACAATCTTTGAAAAAAATGCATTGTTACTTTCCTCATGACAGCTTCGAATCACCCTGAAGCTTCAAACCTAGGAATGGGAGGGCTATTGAAATTAGCGTAAACATCAGTGATATGGCATTGTCAGTATGTGTATATGTGTGTTTGAATATGTGGTAGAAGGTGAAAATGCTCTACAACCCAATTCCCTCTCCTTCTTTTATTTCTCCTCAAGATTATAGTTCTCTTTCTGCTCTTAAAAAGCATGATCTGATTATTTATTTACTGACACTAAACAATTATTTATTAAGTATCTACTATGTGCCAGGCAAGATGCTGCATTGAGAATACAGATGAGTGAGAACATTATCTTCAAGATTACCATTTAGTTTCAGAGATTAATACTGTGTATTAAATGCTAAAATATGAGTAAGCATATAAGAAAGACATCTGATCCTACTTCGGGAGTCAGAGAAGGCCTCCTGAAAGAGAGAAAAGCTGAGTTAAGTCATGGAGAAGAAGAACTAAACCAGGAAGAAGCTTATCTGAATTTTTCCCAGCCCAGTCAACATGATACATCTGAGTTAACCATGCCTAATATCAGAAAGATCATTTAAAAAGAAAAGAGGCCTCTTTTTTGAGTACCATGAACCAAAAAGAAGACAGACTTGACACTAATCGCCTACTCCAAGTCTCATCACAAGAAGGCAATATTTTCTTACAGCCTGAACATTGTCTTCATCAGAATAAATGTGGTTGGCAATAAATTGGCCCTTATTGACTATGTTGGGTCCTTTTTTCATCACCCCTTCTAATCGAGGGAGGTCATAGAGTTCAGCTGTGTTCAACTCTTCACATATAAGGAAGAACTGTGGTGAATCCACTCAGGTCCACCCCATCTAACTTATCCTTTGCTTCACGGTGTTTTGTGTTATAAGTGAGCTAATCTCATTTCTCCTTTCTCCCCTCAGGTGATATAATCACAGGTAGAATTTTAAGAAACATTTGATTTAAGTTCTGACCTGAAAATACCTTGTAATCTTAAGAAGTTTGGACTTTGTCCTGAGGACAAAGAAAGAACATAAACATATCATTACAGCTGCATTGTAAAGAATGGATAAAGTAGGAAAACATGGGGACAGTGACACAAATTAGGCATCTAGGGGAGAGAGGATAATGTCATGAACTAGAGTAAAGGCAGTGGGAATAGGGAGAGGAGTGATGAATTGAGAGAAATTTAGATGGTAGAATAAGTAGAACATGGTAACTGACTGGGTATGGAGGGGCTGGTGAATTCGGGGCAGGGGTCAAGGTTGATGGTCAGGTTTCAACTTGGGCAGTGGCATATATAGTGGTGCTTGTGTAAAGACTGAGGGTAGAAAAGGAGGAGGAATATTAAACAGTTCCTGAGCAGCAGTCAGCTGCTTGGCTGACTCCGCACACTTATGTAGATCCCTGTGATAAGGAAGCAATCAGCCCAGCCAGGTAGATTGAGGTAGTTTATGGCTCAAAGTGAAATAGGCAGCATGATCTTCACTTTCATTTAGATTCCTCAAGCCCTATAATACAGAATATGAGGCTTAGGTAGAAGCTGTGCACACAGTGGCTCTGTGTCCTTCCCGTCTTGTAAGGCGTACTACAGCCTTTTTCTCTGAGGATGACATTATCTTTATTGTCCTTGTCAGGGAACAATATGCCCTCTAACCTGGAGGGATACACTGTTTCTAGTCTGAAACACACAGAAACATGGTGGAATTGACTCCTAACAGCAAGGTAATGATTTGACTTTTCACCTATTGAATTTAAAATGTCTAGTATATCAAAATAAAGATGTTCAATAGATGGGTAAACTGTTAATAAGAATATTCTGTACAGTATTTATAGAAATGAGATAATAATTAAACCTATGAACTTAAGCTATGTCAAAATAATAGTATTGATAGTCATTTTTAATACAGTTACAGCAGGTGATTGCCACTATGATATCATTAACATGTGTAAGATTTACTATTATATTTATCATAAACTGTTTGCCTAGATTCAGTCTTCTGCTATTCATGGGATTTGATGATCTGCTAATAACCTGAAAAACAGAAAGTAGTTGGTTTGCATGCTATTTATGACATACTATAGATATGGCCTCTGATTGTAATTTTTGCCCACTTTAGTCTAAACTGGCCCTCTCCAGTAGAAATAAAGTGTGAGCCACATATGTAATTTAAAATTTTCTAGTAGCTACATTAAAAAAGTAAAAAGAAGCAGATGTACTTATTAGCATTTAATACCATACATCAAGATATTATTTTAACATACAATCCACATAAAATTATTAGTGAGATATATATTTTTTTACATGAAATCTTTGAAATCTAATGTGTATCTTAAACTTATGCCTGTCTCAGTTTGGATTAGATATATCACAAGTACTCAGCAGCCACATGTGGCTACTGGCTACCATATTGGACAGCTCAGCTCTGGAACTCAAGAACAAGAAGTTATATTTTATCATATGTGATGAACATAGTTCTTTTTTTTTTTTAAACCACACCTGTGGAATGTGGGTGTTCCCTGGCCAGGGGTTGAACTCTCGCCACAGCAATAACCCTTGCCACAGTGGTGACATCACTGGATCCTTAACCTGCGAGCTGCCAGGGAACTCCAATATAGTCTTTCTTTGTATGTTAGAAGACTAAATATTATGGTATGCCATTTATCTCCTATGACTGAATGCTATAAGATAACTGACATTATAATGAAAAGACAAATGTCCACTGGATTTACATGGTATTTTTTGAGGAGATCATGAGTTTCATTTAAAAATAGCTAGTTCTTACAGTGCCTAAAATAGGCACTTTTGAAAGTGAATTGTGTCTTTAAATGTATCATTAGTAAATCATTCAAGGCTTTCACTGAATGGACTAGGTAGCCAGAAGATTTAAAGTGTAGTTCAGTGTACATCACTTACCCTTGGGGAATAAATTACATGTTGGTAGAATTTCTTCTATTATCTTATAGAATGAAGTACCTCACCATTTTGCAGCCTGTAAATGTTTACTTATTTACCATGTTGACAAATATATTGATTCTTCTGTACAAAAGAATCTTGAAAACCTAAAAGATGTGTATTATGAAATTTAATGAAAAACGATGTTGAAGGGAAAAGTCAGCCACTCTATATGCCCTCAGTATATCAGATGGAAATAATATACCTTTGAAAGTCTGAAATATGTTAGTAGTTTTAGAAAAAGAACAGTTAAATAGTTTGAAAAACTTGTGATGGATCATACATAGTAATGACTTACTGAGTTTGCTGTGGGCAAGCCCTTAAGTCAGGGAACTTGCTGTCTATTTTAGAAAGGACACCTTTAACCTTGATCTATGAAACGTAGTCATATTGAATTGTACATTGAGGCAGTGTGCTCAGGGAAAAGTGAGTTTCTCTGATGAATGTGAGCGAAAACCCTTGATTATTTATAAAGGCTTGACTTCGATGTTGATTATTATCTATGATTCTTTGTTGAGGGTTTTTTGGTTTTTTTAAAAGTATTTATTTGGGATAAGTGAATGTTAAGTGTTACATAGTTTAAAAGATATTTTAGAGAGTGTTCCATAGGAAAAGACAGATAGTTCTACATTATTCTTATTTATTGATGCTTTTATTTATGAGCAAACAGTTTTAAAACTTAGACAATTCATAACAAAATGACAGAGAGGTGGCTACGCTGTGTGTAATAAGAAAGTGAATTGATTAAGGAATCAAAAAGTCAGAAGCTGCAGAATGGGTAACATCTCTTTTGTTTCTGTGACTCAGAAGGACTATATGTACACCACTAAACACTTTACAGAGTTTGTCAACCCACTGTAGTGAAATTAACCAGTGTGGTTAAGATCATGTTTCTGACTTGTCATTGTATATCTTGCTTTGAAATGAAGCTTTAGGAGTGAAAGGGTTACCATCAAAAGGGACCAGAAAAAACTTCCATAAAGGCAATTTTGGAGACAGTTGGCAAAATTTAAATAAATTCTATAGATTAGATGAGAGCATTATATCAGTATTAAATTTCCTGATTTTGATTATCATTCTGTGAAAATGTAAGTGAATACCCTTGTTCTTGGGAAATCCACCTTAAATTATTTAGAGGTAATGGAACAAGGTTTTGTAACTTTCAAACAATTCAGATATTAAAAAATATGTACCATATAAAGAGAGAAGGAAGAAGAGGAAAAAAGGAAGGGGAAGGGTAAGAAGAATGATAGAGCAATTGTTGCAAAATGTTAAAAATCTGGGTTAAGTACAAACAGTAGTTCTTTGTACAATGCTTTTAACTTTTTTGTGAATTTAAAATTATTTCAAAGTAAAAAGTAAGCAAAAAGTGATGGCATTGGAACCTTCTATTTGGTGTTGCTTCTTTACTTATTTTCTTTTAAAAAGGACCCCTAAGGCAACCCTGAATATAATCTGAAAATCACTACTCTAAATGATCATTCCATCCAGCAGCGAAAGCAGAGAAAGCAAAAACTTTTGCATGTAATCATGATTTTATATCTGAAAGGGGATATCTAATATTTTACTACACATGGAAAGATACTACTTGTTTTTTAAATATTGCTAATGTGCAGAGATTGTTGGTAAATATTAATGGACACTTAAAAAAAAGAGCATGTAGAAAAAACTTAAGCACTAGAGCAAAGCTTATATTTAGCCCAAGGGTTCAAAGAATTCTAAGAGAGAATACCTTTACGTAGTTAGGAAGAAACATTTTAAAGTAGCTATAATCAGTAAAATGACAAGATCATATAAGTGAACTTTGTAAGTTAGAGGAGAGATGATGAAAAAAATGATTCAGGGTAGATAAGAGAGAAGTCACAGGAACAGTGTTAAATGTATCATAGTTGTGGCCACTTCTGCATACTGAGTCAGTACCATCTACATACTTCTTGGAAATAGCTTCCATAATGTCACAGAAGCACCCTATCTGGGCTGGGTATCATTTCCCTGGGTTTCCTAGAGTTAGCAACATAATCCATATGTTATATAGTACTTCAAGGAGAACACAATTTGAACATTTAGAAAACATTGTATTCTACTGAAATTATGGAATTATTATAAGATGTGAACAGTAATGTAGATCATTTTAGTTTGGCTGCAAGGGAATTCTAGTTTTCTTAAAGGGAAAAAACCAACAAAGGGGATCAAGATAAGTTATCTTCTTTTGGTCTTGATTTGTGAGCGAAATACTAAAACCTTTTAAGAGATGAAAAATAACAAAAGAGGGAAAATTAATGTATAAGATGTGAAAGAGTATTGTTTTCAGAACTTATAAAATATATTGAAATTATGAGGGGTGGTTGTGGCATAGAGGGCAGACAGAAAGAATGAGAATAAACTTCATTAAATGTTGAATTGTGTATGTATCAAAATGAAGAAAAACAGTAATGCTTACCAGGTACTGATGGTTGCATATATAGAACTTGTAGTTTCTTGGCAAGCTGGAAAATGATAAAATGAAAAATGGCTATTATGGACAAAGGGGATATGGGAGTAAAGAGCACAATTGGTATAAAAATGTCCCTTTTTTAGATTTTAGGAAAAATATAAATTTAAGAAAGGATGTTAAATGGAAAATGATCTATAATTTTAATCTTTATGGGCATGGAAAAAAAATAGGTGGAACTTAATTAAGGAGGAAAGCATATTGATAAAAGAAACTCTAGTTGTTGGCAGTATATAGACAGGGTGCTTTGTAAAGTTATCCCACAGAACAGCAATGAAGTATCAGTGGTAGTTGGAATAAAGGAATAGGAGAAAGGATAATTTAATGACAATTTATAATAGTTATTACCCTCTAAGATGTAAGGGTAACCAAATAAATCCAGGCTCTAGAACTCCTTTATGGCTAAGAAAGTTGGGAAGAAGTTGTTCTGGTTGGTGTACCCTTGCTTAGCTGTTCAGGGATTTTCTTCCTCCAGGTACTCTCTACTGCTGTCTGTAGAAATCAAGATACTGATGGCTCAATGGTCTGCTGGTCATTACAACATTCTGCATTTTAATGATCATGATAAATGCTTGGAGAATATAGAGATGTTGGTGTTTCAGTGGAATTAATGACTACATCTGTCTTTCGATTGGTGCATTCATTTAAATCATCGGGCCTCATGACAACTTCCCAGTCAGATTTTGTGGAAAAGATTGACTATATATAACATCTAACATTTTTGATTCTTGTAATGGACAGGGTTTTAAACACTGGAATCACAGTTCTGCCTAATGAAAAGCACAGGTCTTCTAAAAAGCAATAACAAATAAGATATTTTTTATTTTGTAAAATAGTATGCACACATATAGTATGCACACAAGGGTTTAGGATATAGGCTGATTTAGGATATAGGCTGATTAATGATAATCAAATTTTAGTAGAATTTACTTGATTGTAACATCTTTCTTTTAGGTTGGAGTATGGTATCTTAAAGAAAATCAGAGAAATTACTCATTCTGGGAACAAAGACTTTTGAAAGCTGACAGCTTACTGACAGTTATGATGAGCATTTATTTCAGGCTTATAAAACATATTAATCAAACTTGTTCACAGTGTGGTGGTCCAAAGAGGGTTATTTTATTTTCGAGAGATACTTTAAATAACTGAAGAGCACTGGTAACGTATTTTCCATGAATACAAAGCTGCAATATATATATTTTTTCTTTTCTTTTTTGGCCTCCTTGTGGCATATGGAGTTCCCAGGCCGGGGATCAGATCTGAGCCATAGTTGTGACCTAAGCTGCAGCAGTGGCAATGCTGAATCCTTTAACCTGCTGTGCCAGGCCGGGGTGGGGGGTGGGGATCAAACCTGCATCCCAGCCCTTCCAAGAGACTGCCAATCCCATTGCACCATGGTGGAAACTCCTATAATTTTTTTTTTCTTCAAAGTGAGTAAATACTTTCCTCAGGCTTAAAGAATGAAGTACTGTAGGAATCTGTTTATTACAAGACTATTTGCAAAAGACCTATACACCATTCGTTGAACCTTGAAAAACACTTGAAAATATGGGTAGCATTTGCAAACTTCAATGTATGACATGGAAAGCTGGCAAGCTGCCTGGCTTCTACTTAAAAGATTGTCAGTCTGGGAAAAATAAATTTCTCTAACTAGACAAAAGTCAATGTTTTCATGTTTTACTGCAATCAAACTGATAGAGCTGACAATTTAATGTCTCAACACTTAAAATATCTGTGGATAATCAGTTACCTCAATCAATCATAAACACAAATCCTTCTATTTTCGAAGCTTGTGTGTCTGTGACTAAGATATAAAACAGTTTGGTGAGCCCCTTCCCCGACAACACCTCATCATCTATCCCCCACCGTCCTCCCAATATTCCTGATTTGTCTTTAGCTATGCAGATATTTATACACATGATATATCTGGAAATAACTTTTAACAACTCAAATGTGATCAAATTTAGAAACTTTTCTTTCACTGTCCTGTTTCATTTAATTTTTACGGATAGTTTATATACTATATGCCTGTCAGAAAAATGTGGAAGTGTGCTGGCATTCCAGCTGAAGACATCATTATGAGTGAAAAAATGCTCAAGGCTTTTTCAAAGTGGGTGCTGAAGCACACATTTCCTTTCTCTGACTCTGGGGAATGCTGCTAGCTACCCCAAACAGATAGGTATTTTGGGGTCAAATGGGGCCCTTAGGATTTCCTGGTAGGCACACTGAACAGCTTACTTCTGGAAACCAATCATAATGATGATGATGATAAAGCAAGGGAGGCAGTGACAATAGCACAAAAAGCTGCCTGAGGAATTGGATTCCAGATAGCTCTAGCTTTGGCAGAGCTGACAGGTTCAGTTCATGAAGCTTTGGTATTGATAATGACGGGAAACTTCAGACAATTTTAGAAATCTGTTTCTATTAAGCTTTGCTGTAGTGTTTTTGCAACTTGATAACAAGTTTACTGGGGTACACGCTTCTTTCAACAAAAGAATTGTGTAGCTGGTATTACATTCCTAACAGATAATTAATCTGAGCACAGAATAAACCAAATTCCTTGTTCGAAGTATTCTTTTATATATTTTTTATGTATGGTGTATATGATGGTATATGTATGTATCGACAAACATATTCATTGCTGCTGCCTCCTTTTTGTTTCTTTGATTATTTGGGGCTTCACTATCAAACTAAGCAGAGTTTTAGGACCCTTGGGGCAGCATCTTTTAGTTCTGTGTCAGGCTGCGTTGCAAAACAATCAATCTTGGTCTTGCACTCACTTGGCGGAAGTGCCATGACACGAATTGTGCAGTGCTCTGCTCTTGCCATGAAGCCTGGGTGACAAAAGTTTTTACAAGAAGCTGACTGTATTTGAGGTTATGAATATGCAATGACTCTCATTAGTATTGAAGCACCAGAGCAGGGGCTGACATCCCCCGCCACTTTGAGTTGCTGCAGAATCAGCTAATGAATTGTCTTGCTCTTCCATGCACACAGTCTGCTGTTGTGGCTTCTAAGTTCCGAGGGGAGTTGCCCAGTTTGAGTAGACCATTGACTGCAGAAATTAATTGTCAGGAACTACTCTTTGATTTTGTGAAATAATATTTAGACAGTGCTTAGATTGTCAAAACAGAAAAGCAATAAACTTTGCATAAGATAATACCATGAACAGGAAAATTTAGAAAGACATGAGAATGTATATATGTTCTTTTATACACTACTATGTATAGATATGCTTCCATCCTGGATCACTGTACAGTAAATATATCTATATATAGATGAAATCAAGTCATAGAAATCTGACATTCTGTGGGTTTGTCAATTATCCTTCCATACAGAACAAACAGAGATGATAGAAAATTCCCCAAATGAATAGGGTTGAAACACAAAGCTATTCCATCAACTCTTTACCATATTCTTTCTTTCTTTTTTATTCCTGGGTCTCTGCCAAACATTTTGCAGCTCATACACATACCATCTTTCATGAATATGTTACTGATAAGGATATGTTTCTAGCCACTGATTAAGATATCTGAGCTGATTTGCAGTGTGTAAGAAAATGCAAAAGTGCTCAGAAACCATCTAGAATGGTTCCTTTTCAATAGGATAAATTAAATGTTTTTCCACACCCCTCCTCCCTTGAAATTTCCTTTCAACTAAAAGAGAATTTCTGTGGCTTGCTGCAGATTGTAAAGAATGTATTGAATTGAAGTGGATAATATATGCTAAAAGGTAAGAGATAGTTGTAAGCTCTGCAAATAAGGCAACAAACAAAGGCTAAGTCCTTTTATTAAGGTGCTTGCTCTATAGTCATTTGTTTAATCTGCAATGGAAGTGCATCCCTTGCAAGGAAATGGATATATATTGTTTTTTGCAGAGCTTTTGAGGGTAGTGTTATTATAATTGTCATATCTATTAGACCCTTCACTGGAAACAAGAAAAAACTAAAGCCCAAGAATATATACATGTAAGAGTATCAGGTATGTGTATAGCTTAAAATAAATGCAGTCTGACAAAAGTGACTCAAGTTTCATATATCAAACATGTGTTACCTCTGCTGGCCTTACTGACTACACATGACTAAGTACAAATCAGTGATAAAATGTCAAGAAAGATGCAACCAGTCTAGGCCTTTGCAAAGACCATTAGTCATTCCACAGAGCTATGATATTATTTGTTCATATAATCTTTCCTATTTAATGGACATAATAACCATCTATTCCTAGACCAAAGCCACCAAGGGAAATGTTTCTCTTTTTCTTTTTGGCCCCACCCACAGCATATGGAAATTCCTGGAATCTGAGGTGCAGCTGCGACCTGTGGCACAGCTGTGGCAAAGCCAGATCCTTAACCCATTGCACCACAAGAAATCTCACCCTAAGTATATTTCTAACTATAAGGAAGGGTCTACTTGGTTATGTCAAAGTAAAGTATTCAACTCATTCAGATTTTATAATATAAAACATTCAGATTTTGTAATATAAAAATGGAAACAGTTCAGCTGAAACAATTATATTCAGGCTCAGACTATTCAAATGTAATGGAAATATTAACCAATATCTGTTACTATGAATATGAGAATCACATTATAAGTGAAAATACTTTAGTTTTAATTACATAATTTTTAAAAACTGGTGATTTTGGCTCTAATTAGCATCTGCATTCTAGACTTTGTGATGGCTGTGAAAACGTTATTTATGGAAGGTTTATTCATATATAATTTGGTGATTGTTGCTTTTATCAAATGTTGGAGTCTAATGAAATAAAATGCAAAGAACTTGAGCTTCTGAGTCCTTGCTGATAATCATTTATTGCACCTCCTTTTCTGTACACACCTACAGTACAGTTGTATCAGCGGGCAAATCAATATGTTTCTTTGTTTCTATTTATTTTATGTAAAGCTGTCTTGCTACATATTTGCAATAGAATCTAGATACTTGCAAGAGAGAACTGAATATGAATATGGATTTAGGCAATTATTTGATTCCTTTTTCTAACTCTGTAGCCATATATACCCATAATTAATATTCTGACATAATTTTATAAAGTGGACCAAGAGTTGGAGTGTTCTGTAGCACACTAAGCACCAGGAAGTCAGAGACTCAAGCTTGCTAGAGTGCTTTCTCTCCCTCCACCCGCCTCTCTCCTCACAGTGGAGAGGAGAAAGGAGTTCAGCTTTTGATGGCTTACCTAAAATTTTGTCAGCAGAAGTTATTTTAATTCCAGCATATATGAAAGTTTATACTTTCTGTTTTAGTAGTATTTTGTTTTGATATATGTGTTGTGGGGCACCATAATTTTCCTGTTCTTAGGGTCTCTAGAGGTCTTGATCTGAACTTGAATGGATCATGGAATTTACCATCAGCAAATACTTATACATTTCCTTGTCAGACATATATTAATGTTTATTTATTTATTTATTTATTTTCTTTCATGGCTGCACCTGCAGCATATGGAAGTTCCCAGGCTAGGGGTTAAATCGGAGCTATAGCTGTCGGCCTACACCATAGCAAGAGCAACAAGGGATCCGAGCTGCACTTGCAACCTACCCTGCAGCTTGTGGTAATGCTAAATCTTCAACCCGCTGACCGAGGCCAGGGATCAAACTCGCATCCTCATGGATACTAGTTGGGTTCTTAATCCACTGAGCTACAACAGGAACTCCCACATTAACATTTATTGAATCCAATCTATGTGCTGGGATTGGGGAAAGGTAGGGTACCCTAGGAGAAACTTGGGTACCAGGAAGTTTACAGTGAAGCTAGAGTGAAAGAGTACAGAAAAATGAAGATTCATTTTAGGGCTGATATCAACAAGTGTAGGTTGATGTAGTGCAGATCTAATGCAGAAGTATTCCAGAGCTGCCGCTGCGATGTGAGAGCAGCCTCAGGAGGGCAACTGTTGAGACTTCTAATAGGAGTCAAGTTCCTACTTGGATTTTGGAAGTTTAAAGATTTTATTAAAATGTATTAAATTTGGCTTAACTTTGAAATAGGACTTCACTGTGTCTAAACTCACTTTATATTGATTTCATTGATAACATTTTCTTTAGAAGTCAAGTTTAGAATGTTATGTTTGTAATGTGCTTTTCAATTTTTTTTTCACTTCAAAATTATTTTCTTAGGGAGAAAAAAAACTTGTTTACCACAACTACCTCTTTTACTTTTTTTTTTTTGTCTTTTTGTTGTTGTTGCTGTTGTTGCTATTTCTTGGGCTGCTCCCGCAGCATAAGGAGGTTCCCAGGCTAGGGGTCGAATCAGAGCTGTAGCCACCGGCCTACGCCAGAGCCACAGCAACGCGGGATCCGAGCCGCGTCTGCAACCTACACCACAGCTCACGGCAACGCCGGATCCTTAACCCACTGAGCAAGGGCAGGGACCAAACCCACAACCTCATGGTTCCTAGTCGTATTCGTTAACCACTGTGCCACGACGGGAACTCCACAACTACCTCTTTTAAATGTAAAAGGGCAAAAAGTGAGGAAGTTAAGAAGATTAGTATGACGTCATTTTAAACAACTTTTCTTCCTTAACTCTCTCCCCAGGAGTCTTGTCCAAGTATATGGGAATAAATGTTGATTTCAGACTGATGCCAAGAAAAATTGTGCAGAGATTCTTAAGTTCTGTATCATCAGATATATTCACTGTATACCCTGGGGGTGGGGGGAACTTTTGTTCCTGATGGGGTCCCGGAAAACTGATATAACTGGGTAATTACTAGCTGCAAGACTGGCTCTCGTAAAATTGCAAAATTGTTTAACTCTCACTCCTTCCTTTACTTCCACACTGTTCTTATCATTTCCCCTCCTCATCTCCTCAAAGATGAGGAGGATGATATTAATGATAAAGGCTTGGGGTTACTCCATCACAGGCCTTTTGCTTTTTAGTAGGACTCTGGGGTTTGATGTGTGTTAGGTGTATGGGAAATACTGTGCGGGTGTTTCACATGTATTATTACAACACGAATAACTATGTATGGATGTACAAGAGTGTTGCAGAGAAACATATTGAGTTGTCAAGATCACATAAATAGCCAAATTTTGAGTCCTAGTGTTTTAGACTCCAGAGCCTATGCTCTTTGCACTATAGCAAAACATTTTAGAACCTAGAATAATCTGTGCTGGAAGTTCAGGCTTTGTATGAGCCCCACAGGAAAAATGCTTTTGGCTGGGAGCATTGCTCTACTGCCCTTCAAATGTGATGAGGTGGGTCTAATTAATCCTTCTAACTTAAAAGTTCAGTTTTGTATAGTTATACTTTAAGTCTCTCTCTGTATTTATTTATTTTTTTTGTGTGTGTGTGTTTTTGTCTTTTTTAGGGCTGCACCGGTGGCGTATGGATGTTCCCAGGCTAGGAGTTGAATTGGAGCTGCAGCCGCTGGCCTGTCTCACAGCCACAGCAACGCAGGATCTGAGCCCCGTCTGCAGCCTACACCACAGCTCACAGCAATGCTGGATCTCTAACCCACTGAGAGAAGCCAGGGATCGAACACACAACCTCATGGTTCCTAGTTGGATTTGTTTTTGCTGCCCACAATGGGAACTCCCACCTTAAGTCTTTTAAGTGTAGTCTTATTTGAAGAAGATTTTAATCTTTGTTTTCAATTAAATTCAATTTAGTACATATTTATTGAGTGCCTATTCCTTGCAAGGTACTGTGTGGATGCTTGGTACAAAGACAGTCTATTAGGGGGACATTATAAATGACTATAATACAGTTCACTGAATGCTATAGTAGATGCATATACAAGGGATCATGGAAATGTATGAGGATATAATTAATTGGTAAGATGCCAGGGAATGTTACATTTGATTAGAACCTTGAAGTACAAGAAATAAGAATTTTCCAGGACAGAAGGAGGTTGATAATTCATGTCAGGTGATGGGAACAGTACAAACACATGTATGAATATACCTGACATGTTTGGAAGGCGGTAAAGATGGTATACGATAAAGCTGGTCACAGATTATTCCCTTTTCTGCATCCAACTCTTGGCAATGTGCTATTGAAGATCCTTCCATTCAGAAGTGAAGTCTAGGAGTTAGTACTGTGGAACAGTGGGTTAAGGATGCAGTGTTGCTGCAGCTGTGGCATAGGCCAAGCTGCAGGTAGGATTCAATCCCTGGCCAGGAAACTTTCACATGCCATGAGTTTGGCCATTAAAAAAAAGGAAGAAGGAAAGAAAAAAGAAAAAAAGGTGGAGTCTGTTTCTCCATCACCAAATTTGGGTTGATCATGTGATTTTCTTTGGCCAAAGGACATTAGCAAATGTGAAACCAGCAGAGACTTGAAAAGTGCTTATGCACTGGGGCTTCTGTGCTTGGAACCCTGAGACCGTGTTGTGAATGAGTCTAGGTTATTCTGTTGGAGGATAAGTAGATGCCTGCAGGAGAACAGAGGCTGTAGCTGACAGTCTACTAAACACTAGACTTGTGAGTGAGATTGTCTTGGATCATCTAATTACCTGCTGATCCACCACTGGCCACAGACACATTGGAGAGTCCAGGGAAAATCTCTTGTCAGTCTGGACAGGATGACCCAACTGAGTTGCATAATTAGGAACTAAATCAAATGTTTTTGCCCATAGGTTTGGGGCATTTAATTATGGACCTAAACTGATTCACAAAAAGTCTGAGTAAAGTGCAGGAAATGTAGGAAGAGGAAGGGACTGAGATGATGTATAATGTTTGCAATATCATGTTAGGAAGTTTTGACCTATTTTGTAGGACCAAGCTTCCCAAACTTCATAACTAATGTACCATTTTTGTCCTTTAAAAATATCTGTGTACTCCCTGAGTTAGATTTTTGTTTAAATTGTTCAGTTTTTGTACAAATTTTTATTTTAAAATCAAACAGTATTAACTTAAAAATCCCAGTTTGATGTGTTCTTCTTTTCTAAGCCTATTAAATATATAAATATTTTAAAAATTGGTCTGGTATAAAAAAATCATCTTATATTCTATGAGTGCTGCATTCTAGGATTCACTCCTGTAGCCATTAGGAATCAGGATCATGTGGAGAATAATTTGAAGTGGAGAGGCTGCTGGTAGGGAGGAGTAAGGAGGCTACTGCAAAGGTCCAGATGGGATATGGCACATGGCTGATAGACTTAAGATGTATTCCCAAGGAAGAAGAGGAAGTACCTGAGACAGGTTTGTTGTATGTGGCGTGGGAATGGGGAATATGAGTATCCATTCAGTGGATACTTTACAGTAGAGAAAAGGAAGAGAAGAGAAATAAAGGTAATAGATCTGATGTTGCACTTACTGAGTTTGAGTTAGTGGGTCATTTGAAAAGAGAAGTCCACTAGACATTTGAATCTTTGAATCTGGAGTTAAACTGTTATTTTTGCAATCATCAACTCATAGATGATAATATCAAAAGGAAGTGTTTAGTACAAAGATCTTCAGCTTATTTTTGTTTGTTGTTGTTTTTTTTTTCATCCCCAAACTCTTAAGGTGTTATGATTTACTCTAGATATAAATAGTGAATAGTTCATATAGACAATGATTCTGAAATGGGCATGGAAAGTACCTGTATAGTTTGGAAAAAATGTCCCCCAGGTGATTTGGATGTACTACCTTTCACTCTTTGATTTAAAGAGAAATGACAGGGCTAAGGAAGAGGAATTAGTAAAAAGGGACAGAGTGGGCTGATAAGTGGGCTCCTTTAAGAGAAGTTCAGACGAAGGGACAGGCCATGGTACTAAATTCTGCAGAGAAAGTATTATCAAGCAAAACTGGCTCATCACAATATTGTACTTAGCATGTAATAGGAGCACAGTAAATGAGTGAATGATTTATGTAGAAGTGTTTTGTGTTTCAAATACTTCACAAGCCGTAAATATTCAAGTCAGACACTACTGGTAATTGTACTGCTTTGAGCTCCATAATCAATGTGGGTTTTAAAGATTTTGTTTTTCTGTCCATGGTCAGTGACTTAAAAATGTGCCCACTAGGGCACCATAGTCCTGATCTCAGTGCAAAGAGATGTGTTTGAGGTTGTTTTCATGAAGTAGTGTCATTCAGCATCCTTGTTATGGCTGCCCCAAACATGGGCCTCCTAACCTCTACCACCTATGGCTCCCAGGAGCAAATTATTTGTCTTACCATTATTTGAGTTGATGAAGTAAATCTGCTTGACTGGCAGTATGGGAATGCCGTCAGCCTATCTGGGTCTCGGGTAATTTTTACATTCTTAATAACAGCTTCTTTTGTTATTGTTATTATTTTTTTTAAATGACATAAATTTCTGCCGGATCAGGACAGCAGTTTCCTCAGACCATGATTTGGTGCCTGTGCATCCTACTTAGAGCACGCCCAGGAGCACACACTGGTTTGACATCTGGCATCCATGACTCCTATGAGATTGGCTTCCCTCTGGATGTGCCCTGAAAGCATCCCTGCTGTGCCCCTTCTGTCCAAGTGTAAACACGTCACAGGAAATGAACAAGTAAAGACCCAGCTTCTCCAGAAGGAAATGAGAACCCCTCACCTAGCTGGAAACTTGGGTTTTGGTGTCCAGCTTCAGAAAATTTGATGAGCTGTTTGGGTTGAGGCTGTTGTCTCTGGTACCTTAGTCCCTTTCTTCTAAACTTCCCACATCCTGTCCATAGATTCGGCTGTAAGTCATCCAGCTGAGGAGAATTGCTTCTGGACCTTTAAAATGTGAAATAAGGGTTATCTTTTACTGTGGCTTCATTAGTGAAGCTGGATTTAGTTATTTACAGTTGTTAATTTGATACTCTATTTACTTAGGTATGGGACTTATTTTAAAATAATTGAAGCAGTCCAAAGCTAAACCTGTAAATAATTATTCATTTCTATTTAATATGAAGATAAAAATATAAAAATGACGGAAGAAAATAGGTGTATAACAAAGAAGTTAGGTCACCAAAATGAAAGTAAGAGGAAAGGCTTTTCGTTTTTCCCTTGCTACTTACTTACTGTCTTCCCAGTTCTATTTTCATTCCAGTCTGATGAATGCATTTTAAATAAAATTCATGCACTCTCTTTGCTCTCTGTTTTCCTACTATTGCAAATATCAGCTCAGCCCCTCTCTCGGATTCACTTTAAGGAAATACAGATTTGAAACCTCTCCCCATGGTTTTGTTTGAACTAGCTGCCATTCTGCAGCACACACTGGATCCAGCTGCAGGAGTGGAGGACCTGAGAGGTGAGTGAGGGAGTGAGTAAGAGCCAGCACTTAGCTTAGTCAGGTGTACATGCGTGAGAGGATGTAGGTGAACCAGAAAATGGGAAAAATAAGGGTCGTCACTAATTTTAATGTGAGGAAGTCTGAAAGGTTTCTCTGCATGCCAGGATTTTTGAATATTTGGCAAACAGCTGGCTGGGCTCTGGGAGAGTGCCTCTTGATTCGCCCCGTCAGATGTTTAAAGATAAAATGAGGCAGCCGGCACGCCAGCACATAGCTCATAGCCTTGCAGTCAGTTTTGAATTTAGATTTGAATTGTGATATCAATGTCATGGTGGCACATGCTTTGAGAAAGTACTTACAGAGAATAATTGAAAGATTCAGTGTGAAGCTTCTGAAAGTCATAATTTAAAGTTCCAGAAGCCTCCTTATTACTCTCACCATTAAAATTTAAAGTGACCGAAGCCCAATTATGTCTGGTTATTTTCTTAAATAAAATCATATTTCTACCCCAAGTGAAAGATTCATTGCTGCCCACTAATCTCTGTCAGGAAAACCAATCTCAGCGGCGTCCAGTGTCAGCAGCTAAGATGGCTCGCTTTATCCTGCTTTATCCTGGGGACAATGAAGCCACTCGGGAAAGCAGAGCTGCAAGTCCTCCAAGGAGCTGGACTTGCAGGAGGCTGATTTGCATGATAATCGCCATTGTGGGTCCTCTCTGGTGCCAGCCTCTACACTTAACCAAATGCAGTATAACTTTAATAGCAGCTGAGAAGCCCAAGTAAGGGCTGCAGCACTTATTTCACAAAACCTGAATGACGTCAAAAACTGCTAGTTAAGAGGGGGCAGCTGGTTGTAAAACTAAACCGCACCGAGGCATAGAGACTTGGAACATAACTTTAAAACCTGATAAAAGATATAACTTTGGAGACTGTTGAAAGATATAGAGCACTTCCCTCTTTTTAAACTCAGAAATCTGTTTAACAGAAGCCTGTTTGCCAGAAGAATCTATTTACCAGAAGGACTTTTGTGGCCACTGAAACCATGGTCTGAAGATAGATCAGTGGAAATACAGAAACTTCTCCAGAACAGAAATTTTAGTCTCTATCAGTTAAAAGTATGGAGCCAGATTATGAATCTTTCTACCAGTTTCTTTGGTCTCTTTGATTTTACTTTATACCGCACTGTGACTTGGGGAATATGGTGTAATGGTAGCCAGGATTGCAATGAAAAATTGCACAGGGCCCGTCAAGCTTAAACCATTGTTATTTATCAAAACCTTTATTCCTTAGCGTTCCCAGGGACAAAGGAGCATGTGAATCACTAATATTATGATGCATGATGTTGAATGATATAGAGAGTATATATACATCAATACTAATCTAAACAATGTCTTATAAATAATAAATCACATAATTTCTCAAAAGTTTCACAGTATAAAACATTTACAAGTAGATCTGAGTTTTGTCATGACTTTAGTACAGTCAGTTCTGTGGCAGTTTGCAGGTTTAATTTCATTGTCTGGCTTTAGCTCTAGAACCTATCCACCTTTTTACAGAACTGATCCCATGATATGAACTCAAGTTTTCTTCCATCATCTCTATCTCAGATCACTGTGGCTTTTCCCTTTTTCTCTCTTATTTATGTCTTAGTAAGAGGTGTCCAACTTCACTTGTGTCCATGATTCCATCACTTTGCACAGATTCTTGCTTAATTATTATTATTATTATTATTACTATTATTATTTGTCTTTTTGTCTTTGCTAGGCCTGCTCCTGAGGCACATGGAGGTTCCCAGGCTAGGGGTCTAATCGGAGCTGTAGCCGCCGGCCTACACCAGAGCCACAGCAACGCAGGATCCGAGCCACGTCTGCGACCTACACCACAGCTCACGGCAATGCCAGATCCCAAACCCACTGAGCAAGGGCAGGGACCGAACCCGCAACCTCATGGTTCCTAGTCGGATTCATTAACCACTGAGCCACAATGGGAATTCCAGATTCTTGCTTAATTAATTTTGACTCTTTTCACATTTGACATTGTGTTGGCCTTGTCCTTAATAAAGCAAAAACCCTTTCCTAAATTCCCTACTCTGTTTCCTTTCTTTCACTTCTTCCTGCCCTGCCTTGTGGAGGTGGCCTAATTCTGTAGTTTGGACAGCAAGGCCTTCACACTAAGCTACTACCTTCACCCTGGTCTCAGTCAGTAATAAAGGTTGTATGCTAGCCTCTCATCTGTTTTGTTTTTGTATTACTTCTTTACTTGTTTGGAATGCAGGAGAGAAAGGGTGTCTCAATTTTGGGGAATTCCTTAGAAATCTAAATAAATGCAGTAAGGTATACAAGTAAAAAGTTGAAGTCCTCCTTTCCTGATTTCATTTTGCAGAGACTTGGTTCACCCCTCCCCTCTCTTTCTTTCTCCACTTTGTGAGGATAGAGCAAAAAGGTGGCTATCTGTAAGCCAGGAAACAGATCCTCACCAAGAACCAAATCTGCTAGTACCTTGGACTTTCCAGCCTCCAAAACTGTGCAATGAATGTCTGTGTTTCAAGTCACACAGTTTATGGTATTTTGTTATAGCAGCCCTAGCTGACTTATTCTTCCTGATTTTTCTATGCATGTACAAATGTATGTATATATAAGAGAAATATTTTTACCTGAATATCACATAACAGAAATATACATAGCTTTATTTTTATACTTACATTTCTCTAAAACAGATCTCTTTTTGTTTCATATATCTCCCTATTCTCCATATAAACATTAATAAATGTACACATGCAGTTGTATTTTTCCCTCAAATGGTAACACAGTCTATGTTTTGTTCTGCATCTTCCTTTTTTTCACTGAACACCTTTTCATGTCAGTGGAGACTTGTCTTCTTATTTTTAGTGGCTTCTCAGTGTTCTATGGTTCGGACGGTCCTTAGTAAACCATTCTTCTACTGGCCATTTCGATCATTTCAGATTTTTGCGATTACAAATAATGCTGCAGACAATGTGGTAGTGTATTATTTATTTATTTATTTGTCTTCACCTGTGGCATGTGGGAGTTCTCCGGGCCAGGGATCAAACCTGCACTGCAGCTTCTACCTGTGCTGCAGCTGCAGCAATCCCAGATCCTTAACCTGTTGCTCCACAAGGGAACTTAAGTGTTTTTATTTTTATAAACTTGTGCTATTTTTTTTTTTTTTCTGTAGGAAAGATTCCTAAAGTTGACTTTCTGGGTATCTCATAAGATTTAATTGATTATTGACAATCATAGGTTGGGACTCACAGAGACTCATAAGTTGGGAAGGATACTGAGAGCTCAGAGTTTACCCCACACTCCCAGGAAGGATGTTTTCTTCTCACTCTGACTTTGAAAAGTTCAGAGAGTGAGACTCCATGTTCCGTTTCAGGAATGCCTTACAATGACTTGGAACTAAATTAGACTGTAAAAGAAATAGCATATAGTTATGATGCTCAGGCCGAGTGAGTTGGAAGTGAAAGTGAAAGACTGAATCCTAAGGTAATGAATACTTTGGTGAGCCTCATTTGCAAGCCAGTCAAGCAACACAAGACACAGGATTATCAGAGTTATGGCAGTTTCAGATATTTAGATCAATTAACATTCATATAATTTATATCTTGCAGAGCTGCAATGGGAGATTGGTTCACTCTGGGTGTCCCAGACTGCAAACCTTTCCCTTAAGGTGGCCCTCAGCTAACCAGTCCCCTTAAAGCCTTGATTCTGTTACGTGGAAACAGGTGACCTATTGAGCATCTAGCCAGGCTATATGTGATCCTAAATCTGGTTCCACCACCTAACCCACAATTCATCAGGCCTGAACAAATAGTTGGGGGACTGCCTTCACCTGGATTGTTTTGCTTGTGTCCCAAGGCTATTTCCGTCGCAGAGAGTCATGTGGCAGCTTATTTACCAGCTGGCCTGAGGAAAACAAAAACCAAAAAAACCCCATGATATAACATGAAAGATCTATGGGATCCTGACTACTTCAGGTAGCCCTTTCCAAAGCAGGTAGGATTTGTATAAAATCTTTGTAACATCGTTGTGGCCTCTGTGGCAAAACCCTGTGTATTATGGACTTGGCTCTCAGAGAAGACTGTCACAGCTTGTACATTTTTTCCCTCTCAGAGTGCACATGGAAGCACACCGTCGTTATAAACAAGTGCAGCATGTGTAGTAAAGATGACCATGTTAAACAGCTAGGAATGTTCACCTAATTGCCCATTTATATAACACTGCAAAAAAGGACCAGGCAGCCTAGCTATGTCAGATCATTTCTTTGCTCCCCAAAGAGATTTGAAATGCACTTTTAATTATTATTGCCGATTTGCTATGGCTATATTCCTTAATATGAATATCTGATTAGCATTAATTTTCTTTAATTGATGAATAGAGCACTTAAACTCGTAGGGTTGCATTTTTTGTTCATATTGGTATATGTACTACATTGTGGTATGGCGTATCTTACGTATTATGACTTTTCCCTGGAGTACAAATTACAGGCTCTTTTTATCCGTTTTGTTTGAGGTCATTTTTCTTCCTTCCTTCACCTTTGTGTGGCTTCTTAGATTTGTTAATGGAGATAGAGCAGGGCTAAGTGACTATTAAACTGTTTTCTATATACAGTAAAACCCATTAACATGGACCTCACTAAATTTGGAATTTATGATAATGAGGGCAGGGCCTGGGTTAAAGTTTACTTTTGCATTGTCTCTGAATTAAAGCTTTGATGAGCTAATAAATAGTATACATACAATCACAGGAGAATGGCACTCTTACTTTTAAAAGCAGCCTTTTCTGGCACTCTAGAGAAGGGCCTTGCAGGAGAGGTAATAAGGTAGTGTGGAGATGGCAGAGTGCAAAGACTGTACCACTAACCAGCTGTGTGACCTTGGACAAATTACTTAGCTTCTCTGAGTATCTTTTTTCTCATCTATAAAATGGAGATAGTTATCTAATTTATGGAGTTGCTGTGAGGGTTAGGTTTAATGTATAAAAGTGCCTGGTGAACAGTACATACTTCATAAATGGCAGGTAATTATTGCCAATCTAAAGTAATTGGTGAACTAATTTCACATATGTCTATGTCTCTTTTGTTTTTTCTTTGCTTTTTAGGGCCGTATTCATGGCATGTGGAGGTTCCCAGGCTAGGGGCCGAATTGGAGCTATAGCTGCCAGCCTACACCATAGCCACAGCAACGCAGGATCCAAGCCACGTCTGCGACCTACACTGCAGCTCACATCTGCGACCTACACCACAGCTCACGGCAACGCCGGATCCTTAACTCAGTGAGTGAGGCCGGGGATCAAACACGCAACCTCATGGTTCCTAGTCGGATTCCTTTCCACTGTGCCAGGACGCCAACTCCTCATACTTCCCATTTTTAAGGAAGGCAAGGTTCCTTGGCACTTTAGAGTTGTGTTAACCTAATCTGAGATATTGCTTTATTATTATAATTGATTAAAGGCAAGCCCAGCAGTTTAGTGTGGTGGTAAAGAACATGAGCTTTGGAGTCAGACAAACTCAGACTTGAAAGTAATTCTACCACTCATTATCTATGTGGCCTTAGGCAAGCTACTTATTATCTCTCAGGTTTTGTTTTCTAATTTGTAAAAGTGGAATAACAATATCTGCTCCAGGACTTTTGTGAGGACTCAGTGTGATATGGGTAAAGTGTTCAGCCTAGTGATTTTCATGTAGTAAATTCTCAAATATCAACTGTTGCTGTTGTCATGATTTTTTTCGCAGTACTTAATAGTTTAGACCTTTATTTCATTGACTTGTTTTTTTCAATTCATCTGCTTAATGAATTTAGATATAATCTCCATTCTAGATGAAAATTTTAAGTATGTAAGTAAAAATTGTAGGGAAACAAAATGGCTAAATACATAAGGTGAAAGAGGAAAAATAATGTTTTAAAAATGGAAGCATGAGGTCTCAAGTTAGGCTTAAATTACTGATAGTCACTTTCATGCATAATATTTATGTTCTTTGTAAAAGGTCTTTATATTACCCAGAAAAAAACAGAAATTTATATATACGTAGTAGAAAGCGTGGACTGGTGACCCAGCTCATGTCATTCATTGGCGAGAGAAGCAGTAAGTCCTCGTTCAACCTTATTTCCATCTTCTTGCTTTCCTCTTATGTTTCATAGGTTGTATGAATGAGAAATGTAAGCACTATAATGTCCTGCATGGAGACTATAATCTATCCTCCCCTTAATGATAGGCTTACACAGTTTGTCAGAATCCATCACCTCAACACATCAGACTGAATTACATTGATGATTGGCAAATGGTACCGCTTGTGGTGAAATGCAAGGAGCCAGGTGTGTGTGTGTGTGTGTGTGTGTATTAAGTGCTGTTCAATAGGAGAAATGTATTTTACTGAAAACTTTCATCTGTTGGTGTTTTTGCAGAAGACAGGAAGTGTCCATCTTTCTTGGGGAAAATATAAGAATTAATTTTTGAGATTTTGAAATGTTACAATACAAATTCACAACCATAAATGAGTTATAAAAATTGTGGTTTTTTCCTTATGTGTACGTGTGTGCACATGTGTGCTCATCATATGCATGAACGGTGGAACCTTGTAATAAAAACTAGAGGAGACAGACCAATCATACTGTTGGGGCTATACACCTTTGTCCTTCTAAGCCTACCCAATTTAGGCAGGTACTTTTTAAAACTAAAGTCAGTTCATTAAGTTGGCAACCAGTGATTTAACATATAAAATATTTCATAATAAATTTGCAAGTCAGAAAGACAAATCTTTTGTCAGATTATGTTTTCTAATTTTGGGTTAGAAAATATGATCACTGTAATGCACTTCATGTTGATTAGTTGTATTATTTCAGATCTTTATTGGAACTAACTAATGGTTCGTTGTTAAGGTATGGCATTATTTGTCTAGATTTGGCATAACAACAGGAACAGCAGTAATAACTAATTTTTGTTGAATGCTTACTATATGCAGACACTGCTAGAAGCTGGGGACATAATGGGAAGCAAAAAAAAAAAGGACATAACTTCATATTGTTAATAACAACCTATGAAGTAGGTATAGCTAACGGAACAAATTCATAGAGTTTAAACAATTTGTCCAAGGGTGGCTAGCTAGTAAGTTACATTGTATTTGTTAGAGCAGCCTAACCTATATCCTGGTATAGAGATTCTAACATATAGTGGCTTAAATAAGCTAGGAGCTCCCTGATACAGTGGAGGTACCATATCAGCCCTATCAGCTTTGTACTGTTTACACTTACTTAGACTGTCAGGTAAGGGAGAAGTAAACTTCTACCTTACTACTCTGATATCCCTGAACGTTGGTCCATATGTCTGAAGATTCATAAGCATTCTCTTTAAAGGCACTCCCTAGATGTTGTACCCCTAACTTCTGCTTGCATCCTACTAGCCATACCTAGCTGCTAAGAAGGCCTGAACATATAATCTTTATGGTTGTGTACCTGTCAAAATTCAGGGGTTCTAATATTAAAGGAAAAAGGGGAGAATAGATACTAGGGGACAGGTTGGCAGTCTCTGTATCGTATGCTAATTAAAAGCATTGTTTCAGACTTGGACAAGTGACAAATGATCTCATGACTTTGGAATATGCCTGTATCCATTTTCCATTTCTTTCTAAGTAGTATATCAAAGTTATTTATATATGCAGGTATGTAGTGTGTGTGATGTATTTAAGTATTCAAAGTATGTGGGGTATCATGAATATTACATAATTCTACAGTAGACTTTGGTCATCCTTAAGAACTAATTCAAAATCTCACAATAGAAAAAGTCCATTGGCTTTCATCTTTGGCAAAAGGCTTGTAAAACCCCCGGGGATTTGTCTTGCTTGCATCCTCACTCTAAAAAGATCTCAGACTCAGAGATTCTTCTTGTAAGAGGTGTTTTCATGGAGAAATGGCTTTATAGAAATAAGTTACTCTAAGGTTTTGAGTGAGGCAAGTGCTTAAATCCTAAACAACTCTGGTCCAGAATTTCAAAAAATTCCTAGAATTCTTGGCTTAGACATTTTCTATAGAAAAATGAATGAACAAGCATTTATTCAGAATATACATAGGTAGTAATTATATTGAGATGGACCCACAGATTTTTATCCAGATATCTCCTGGGGCTACAGGTAGTGTGAGGAGATAAGCATAGGCTAGACCTCAAGTACATACACATATATTCTTATTTGTTATCTGAGTATTGCCCTACTCCCTGCCCTTGCCTCTCCCCAAACCTAATGCATTTCTGATGTGCTCAGTGATCCATGTGGATATGCTTGGAAATATTATGTCTTGCACACAGTTATGCCTCCTTGGTCCTTTTTTCCTGGGTTTGGCTCTTTAAATTCTACTTCACCAGTGGCTAGATGAGGCAGGAAGAAAAAGGGGGGGAAGGTTTAAGTTAGAACTGGTCTAATTAGTCTTGCCCTAGGCCTTAACTGGGTTGGGGGAGGTGGTGGTTCGGAGGATGTCTGAAGTGGGAGGCGGTTCCAGACCTCTTTTACCCTAGTGGCTACATGAAGTAGAGAGAAACAATCTAAAGAGAATGAGAACCCCAAGAGACAAACTCCAAAGAAACCACAGAATCCTATAGGTCAAAACTTTAAAATTTCTTTCAATACACCAAAAGTTCCAGCTCCTTTTAAGAGATTTAGTTGACTCCAGTAGCCTAATTCAGTTACCTTGTCTTTTTTCTCCCATGCCTGTGGTGTGGGGGTGGAGTAAAAGTGAGAAGAAGATGGAAGTGGAGCTTTGCCCTCCCATTAGAGGTTGTATTAGGATCTGAAAGTCTGGCTACACTAGAGTTAGCCAGCAGTCTGGTCCTCAGAGACCGAGGGGGTGTGATGATCTTGGTAGTGGTTCAGGGAAGGTGTTGGTTCTGAGGAAATTCAATTTAGCAGGAGGTTTGGGCAACTAGAATGTAGATAGCAGATGAGCTTCAGAGTCACAAATGGCAGTGGGCAATCTATTCACAGCTGGATCCCAGCCAGCGACTGGGGTCCTGGAATAGCGTCTGGGGGAGAGTTGTGTCAGGGTCCTCGTCAAGTAGATTTGGGTTCAGGGCAAGGCACAAAGCATCGCTGGAAACGGGAAAGACAGCGCAGAGGCAGTTCGGAAGATCTGGCCCTTTTGTCTGGGGTTGGTAGGGAAAGAAAGGGACAAATGATGATAAAGCAGTTTAGAGTAAACTCAGTGCAATTCAATGCATTTGTGGCCAAAGAAGGACTTTCAATCCCACTATCTGGTGAGCTGAAATTGCTTCTCTTTTGCCTGCCTGATAATGGGCTGAATGTCACAGCTCTGTTGAGCCTCTTAAATGGAGATTTCAGGGGCCTTAGCTCAGAGGGATCTTGGGATGAATGGCTGAAGTCGAGACTCAGTGGAAGTAATATTACTTGGAAGAAGTTGAGACTACCTAGGAGGAGACCTAGGCCTAGCTTGGAGGCTGTCATGGTCCAGGCTGCAGAGAATAGAGCCTGACAAGGTGGGGAAATTTTAGTAGCAATTCAGAAGAAAAGGGGTCCACAAAAGACACTTCAAATTAAAAAATAACAGGCTTCAGTGACAGGTTTGATATAATGGCTAGAGAAGAGAAGACCGTAAAATGATTCTAGGTGGGTTTTTAAATGCTCATGTAATAAGACATTTTTGCTCATGAGCCAAAGGGTGTTTAAACATATATGTGATCCCTTTTGACCAATTAAAAAAAAAAACCTCAAATAAATAAATTAGTTAATAAATTGTATTAAGGCTAAGCTTACTTGTGTGTTGGTTAGCTTTATATCCCACTGCAGTGGGATATCTCAAAAACAGGCCCCCTTGATATGAATGAATAAAAATGTGAATGAGTAAAAATGTTTCTTATAAAGATGCCTGTCTTTCCTGGTCTAAGATAGTGTTACTAATACACATGGCATAGGTATGACTGAAGAACCTAAGATGGGACCGACCTAGCTTCTTTCATGCTGCTTCATGGGGCCTTTGCCATGGAGCTCATGTTTGAAGTGTTTGTGCCTTCTTCGTTTACCTACCTGGTTAGTTCAGAGCCTTTGCTGGAGAAAGTGTGCTCCTGTTTGGCCAGGGTGCTTCACAGCAGGCTTCTTTTTCCGAAGCTATTGTTTCCCAGCCAAATGCTTTGATGTTACCTGAGGGGACAAAGCAGAAACGTTACTGTTCGTGAAGGGGTAGGACTCAGAGCCTTAGGATGGGTTTTATTCCTGTTTATCAAAGCAAGGGAAGACACACAGAATCTTTACCTGGGTAGGGAAACATTGTTTTCAAAATGCACAGAAATGTGGTATGTCTGATTTTAATAGGCTTGGATCTGCACCTGGGAGTGGCATGGATTTCAAAGTCATTATTTAAGGTAAGGAAAGAAAACTTTAAACAGCATTATCACCATGAACGATCCTGGTTGTGTTTTTGAAATGTTGAACTGAATAATTTTAGTGATAAGCAAAAGATCACCCATTGCACTTCTGAAAAGTTGTTCTTAGAAAGGCTTAGATTAATCATTTGTTTCCATTTTGTTCACAGATGTACAGTCTGTAGGATGGGGGTAGACTGAATATCTGCTTCACGGAATACTTGCTTCAAATCACCTTTCACATCTTCTTGTTGGAAAGACAATCATTGGAGAATCGTCTTGTTACTGTCAGCAAAACTGAAAAGAAATCAAGACATTAAGAATGCCACAGTGGCCAGCAGTTAATGATGCCAGTGTTATGCAAGCTTCGGCAAAGGAATTTTTTTCAAGACAGCGTGCCTCACTAGCCAGAAATCAGGAAAGGTCGAACCTATCCTTTTTATCTCAGCTGTTTCTTCAGTCAGTGCAGCCCCTCCTAATTAAAGTGAATTGAAACATGCATTGCCTTTTCAGCTTAATTGAGTACTTACTATGTGTGAATCGCTGCACAGAATAGGGGAGGGAAAATGAGGGAGACAAATAAGATATTGTCCCTGCCTTCATTGGATTTACAGTTAGTTTAAGGGCTTTTTTTGTCTTTTGCTCTTAATTAAGTGTATCCCTAAGACAGGAAATGAATGGAAAAGTGTATTCTGTAAGTATTTGAAATCTCCTTAATATAAGACAAAATAAAAACTAATGTGAGCAACTCAGGACATCTTAATTCTATTTTCTTTGGACTTTTGAGAGGACCCATTTTACTGATTCTATATACATTCAGTAGACTTTAGAGATATTAACACATTGTGGATGAAGTGATTTGAATAAATTTTTTTCTTCCCTTTAGGTGTAGATTTTATATTGGAGAAATACGTTGTGTTTGTACATTTCTTGGGAAGCAGGGAGGTGAATTACATCTGTTGTCTCTATAGGCTTCTGCCTTCCATGCCCTAGCAGCCTGCCATTCTGAGTGAGTTATTTGCATGGAGAAGGGAAGGGTTTGGGCCAAGTGTAGGGGTGTTACTCATGAACTCAAGAAAGGGCAGGGAAGGAGCAAAACAGACTTGAATAAAGGCTCTCCATGAAAATTTGGCTATTTAAGTATTCATTTTCTTGTCCTCTGTATTCCATAAGTTGGATGACTATAAAGTTTTTTCAAAAATTATTTCTGATCTGGAAATAAGTAATAATTTTTCCAGTGTTAAGATGCTAATCTGACTTGACACTAGACATTTTATGTAGTATTTATGACATATTTTAATATGTATGAGCCAACAATAGACATGTCTTTGTCTTGAGTAGTGTCCATCTGAATTGAAAATGTGCCAGCTCTTTTTTTAAACATCAACAGACTTCCTAATTAAGCTGCCAATACACACTGCCAATAGCACTCTGTGCCATTTGAGAAATGAATTGTGTAAGTGCTATTTCCCTCTTATTGACTAAACAATGTTATCCATGTAAAATGAACTTAAAGTGTTCTTTGAATGGAGAATTTTATTGCTCCCTAAAGAATATGATGAGAATCTCAAATCATTCATTTTCATTCCTAAAAACTTTTATTTTGATCCTCAGTAAGGAATAACTCCAGTTTAACCAATGACCTTAATTATATGACTCATCCTTAATAAGATGAATTGTCCCACCCCCAAACTCCTGGTGGTGATATCAGATGTTTGTTACGTCACTTCCACTTTGCTTGAAGTAGTTTCTAGGAAGTCTGAGTTATGAACCTATATTGTACTAAACTGTAGATATTTATTTACTATTCTGAGGGAATTTTTGGAGGGACCTATCTGTATTCCTTGTACCTAGGACAGTGCCTGGTGCATAGCAGATATGTGTTCAGCAAACACTTGGTGATCAAGGCCTATAAAGTAGCTTTTTTTGTTTGTGATATGTAAGGCTCTGTAAAGGACAGAGGGGTCTTGCTCTCAGAGTAGCACCTCTACTGGTTTTTAGTCTACAGTCAGTCTGCTTAGAATGTGTCCAAATCAGACTTCATGTATGGTCTAGTCCACTGGGTCTCTTGATTTTTATTTTTTTATTTTTATTTTTTTAATTAAAGTATAGTTGATTTACAATGTTTCTTCAGTCTCTGTCGTATAGCAAAGTGACCCCATCACACACAGTTCCATGCTCTGTATGGTAGGATCCCATTACCCATCCATTCCAAATGTAACAATTTACATCTACCAACTCCAAACTCCCTATCCATCCCACTCCCTTCCCCCTCTCCTTGGCAACCAGAATGTCTGTGATCTGTTTCTGTTTTGTAGATAGGACCATATTTTAGATTCCTCATAAGTGATATCATATGGTCTTTCTCTTTATGACTTACTTCACTTAGTATGAGACTATCTAGTTCCATCCATGTTCCTGCAAATGGCATTATTTTGTCCTTTTTATGGCTGAGTAGTATTCCATTGTATATGTACCACATCTTCTTAACTAATCCATTCATCTGTTGATAGACATTTAGGTTGTTTCCATGTCTTGGCTGTTGTGAATAGTGCTGCGATGAACATAGGGGTACATGTATTTTTTGAATGAATGTTTTTTCTGCATATATGCCCAGGAGTGGGATTTCTGGCTCATATAGTAATTCCATATTTAGTTTTCTGAGCTACCTCCATACTGTTTTCCATAGTGGTTGTACCAGTTTACATTCCCACCAACAGTGAAGGAAGGTATCCTTTTCTCCACACCCTCTCCAACATTTGTTATTTGTAGACTTACTAATGATGGCTATTCTGACTGGTATGAGTTGGTACCTCATTGTAGTTTTGATTTGCCTTTCTCTAATGATTAGTGATGTTTAACATTTATTGGCCATCCATATGTCTTCTTTGGAGAAATGTCTGTTTAGGTCTTCTACCCATTTTTCGGTTGGGTTGTTTTTTTGTTGAGTTGTATGAGTTATTTATATATTTTGGAGAGTAGGCCTTTGTCTGTTGCATCATTTGCAAAGATTTTCTCCCATTCTGTGGGTTTTCCTTCTTCTTCTTCTTTTTTTTTTAATGGTTTCCTTTGCTGTGCAAAAGCTTTTGAGTTTAATTAGGTCCCATTGATTTATTTTTGTTTTTATTGACCTTATTCTAGGATGTGAGTCAAACAAGATGTTGCTGTGATTTATGTCGAAGAGCATTCTGCCTATGTTTTTCTCTAGGAGTTTTATAGTATCCAGTCTTATATTTTTACCCATTTTGAGTTTATTTTTGTGTATGGTGTTAGAGTCTTCTAATTTCATTCTTCTACATGTAACTGTCCAGTTTTCCCAGCACCATTTATTGAAATGACTACATTTTTTCCACTGTATGTTCTTGCCTCCTTTGTCACAGATTAGCTGACCGTGGGTGCTTGGGTTTATTTCTGAGCTTTTTATGCTGATCCATTGATCTGTATTTCTGTTTTTGTGCCAGCACCATCTTATTTTGATAACTGTAGCTTTGTAGAATTATCTGAAGTCGGGGAGCCTGATTCTTCCATTTCCATTTTTCTTTTTCAATGTTGCTTTGGCTCATAGGGGCCTTTTTTGTTTCCATACAAATTTTAAAATACTTTGTTCTAGTTCAGAGAAGATTGTCATAAGTAATTTGATAGGGATTGTATTTAGTCTGTAGATTGACTTGAGTAGTATAGTCATTTTGACAATATTGATTCTTCCGATCCAAGAGCATGCTTTATCTTTCCTTCTGTTTGTGCCATCTTTGATTTCTTTTATCAGCATCTAATAGTTTTCAGAGGATAAGTCTTTTGTATCATTAGGTAGGTTATTTCCTAGGCACTGGCCTCTTGGTGTCTTGGAGTCAGTTCAGCCCTGACATTTGTACTAACATCTGCTCTGCTTCCCCTGGCCCTTGCCCCAGTCTGCACAGGGATGGAGCTGCTCTGCTTCTCCTCCTCTGGCTTGTCCATCAGGAGAAGACCAATCACTCTATTCACTGGGTACTCATGTTGTGCCAGGTGCAGAGCTCAGTGCTTTACACTTATCCTCTCAATTATCTCATTTAAACCACACAACAACCATTTGAATTGGTTATTATCCATTGCAGAGACATGTATCTTGCTTACATTGTGGGATATAAATCCAGATCTTTTAGACTCCAAGTCCTGGACTATTAATTCCTACCCTCTGCTGCATCCTATGAGAAATTCCCCCTGCCTGGGAACGAGGGGAAGATCAAATCTGGATATAGTCCAGATTCATTGCATTTAATACTCTTGAACAACAAACTGTCTAACAGATAAAACCAAGAAAATCACAATTGTTTCAAGAATAGGGGAAGGGAGAGCAATTGGAAGAAAGCAAAGTTGGAAACAAACCAATTTGAGCTAAACCTTTAGCCTTTACCTAGTAATCTTTTTTTTTGTAACTTTTTTTTTAACATGGCACACCATGTGATAAATCAAAGCCTGAGGTAATTGACCCAGAATTGATCCCCAAATGTCTTTTGAGGGAACATGCTTTAAGTCTGGTTGTTGATTCTGAGGAATAATTGCCACCCTAGAAAGGTAATTACATATGCCATTGTTTATTCACATAATGGGCTCAGAATACACGTTCGACACAGAGGGGAAGAGAATCTTGCTCACACATTAGGGGTGTGTACTCTGTATTGTGTCAGAATGTCACAGATAGCATTTGAACTGCTTCCTATTACTGCTGATTGCCCTCATGTGTATGAGCATGTGTGTGTGTGTGTGTGAATTAGGGAGAGGCTAGGAGTGAGGAAGGGGATGGGCCATGGAAGGCTGTTTGTTGAGCTGAAATGGCAGTGATTTGCTTTTCCTTAATTTTTTAGTTTACCAAAACATCTTCTGGATCTGATTCATTTAGCTTGGTCTGGTAAGAAGACTGTTTTCTTTCTTTCTGCTTGACGTATGCTTATTAATGAGTTCTCATATTTCTTTCCATCAAGGGATGTTTACTTTGTGGAAATACAAAGTGAGAATCCTTCTCCACAACATCCTCCTAAATGCCCTGGTTTTGACCACCCCCTTAAGTATACCAAACAGTCAGCTAAAGTAGTAGTTAGTGCCTTTCCTCTCACAGTGCTTTCTGGTAAAACATAAATGGGACTTAAACCACAAATGACCAATTAAAGCACTCCATGTCTTTTCCTTTAGCCATAAGACTGGTTATCCTAAGTAAATACAACAGCCAGCCTATTTTGTGGTAGTCTAACCCTAGAAACATATTTTTATAAAACCAAAAACCAAAAAAATCAAAATGTTATGACTTTTTGTAGTGCTGCACAAAGAAAGAAATACATATGTATTCTAGTGTGTAACTAGGCTTTGTTTGAGTCCTAAACAATTCATCCTGGGCTATTCTCTGCCACAGTGTCCAGCAAACTGCATGACCTGCTTGTTAGGCTTGACAACAGTGTTTTACCTAACAAAAGCATCTGCGGCACCAAGCAGCAGTGGGATGTCAGAATGAGCACATTTCACACACAGATGTGCAGCCATAATAGCCTATAAGGAGATGCATACGACAGGGAGCAAAGGGTGGGGGCAGTGCTTGGAATGGTGTGGTGTGTGAGTGTGTAGGTTGGGGGCCAGTGGGAGGGGGAGGCCAACAGTTAGCAGGAGGGACGTGGCCCCACTGACCACATTTAATCAGCCCTCTGTAAACAATTCAACATTTTCATTGTTCTCTAAAAACTAATAAAGAGAAACAAGCACTTTTCATTCATCTTGAAGTAATTTTCTGTCAGGTTGGAGCCCCTTGTGGCCTCCAGCTTGTGCAATGCTAGCTCTGTGATACAACAACTATTGCAATTTATTTTACAAACTCTGGTCTTTCACATGTCAGTTAGTGTTCACCAAGCCGGCATCTGAAATTGTGCAGTTAACGAGTTTTACAACATTTCTATCAAGAGAAACTGTTTAGCATAACTGACTCTTAAGGAGTTATTATACCTCTAAAAATCCATTTTAAGGGGCATTATTTAAATAAAATAGAAAAACGGTTCACTGCCTTTTAAAGGGGCTACAAAAAAAGTCCATCAGCTCCAGTGCAGTAATCCTCAGCTTAAAGCACTCTTGAGAGCACTTCTGGGAATTGTCAGCATAATGAAATGTTTTGTGAAATGTCCAGATAGATTCCTCTACTCAACAATTTTACTGCACCATATTTATTTTCCTTCCACTTTTTAAAGAAGTGAATTACTTTTTGAGAGGGTGACTCTATGTTGTATAGATTAACTGAGCACATTATTACCCAGGTTGTAGCAAAAGAGATGATTTTGTTTGCGGTGTCATCTCCATGCCTCCTCAGACAGGGGCAAAGAAGAGAAAAGCAGCTTTTCCCAGTGTTTTAGCTCCAAGGGTTAAATCACAACATAGCTTATGAAGTTTTGCGTTTACCTGGTGCCACATTTTTTTCAGACTTTTAAGCAACTTTGGTACACTATGGCATCTGTAATTACTTTCTTTAAACTTACAAAATAGACTCTGTTTTCTTATCCTAAATAAATAAATGTATGGAGACTCATGTGCCTGTACACTGGCACATGCGTAATGAATGATACATACTGTTTGAATCTGGCCCATTTCAACAGGAGATGCTATTGAACATTTTACTTGAAGAATAGATTCCTCACATTAACTGAAATAGCCAGTGACCCCAAACCAATGAATAGCTAGGATCCATAATGGAGTACTATATAGCCTAGCAGCAAGTTCCTTTAGCATATTATATTACCTAATAGAAGGATAAGCCATCACCTGTAATGTAAATAGCTTAATGGTTCTTTTGATGATGACCAAGGCCAAGAGAAAAACTGTGTTCTCCTGTAAGAAGACATGGTCCATGTCTTTAGGAGGTATATCTATAACATGGCACATTTTTATTTTGCCACAAATGGTCCCCTAATTTCTTGGACTGATGTTTGTGTACACAACTTTAATTTTCTGAGGAAGACAGGCAGGTGTTCTTTGCCTGTTGGCTGTATCTTCCCATAAGAAGCCTAGTAACATCCATGAACCAAATATAATTTGACATAATTTATGCCTTTATTAACTCCTACAGAATGATATTACTTCATGCTGGCATGTCAGTGTTTCCAGCACGATACTCTCATTCCTAGAAATTTTACCTTCTGAAGTTCAAGTATTGAGGAATGAGTTTAAAAATTTTCTAAGTGCCTTAGATTTGGGGAAAATGCAACTTATTACAAGGTCAGCTTTTTACTCTTTTTTGATATTTGGTGGAACTGCATATTGGCAGTATGCAGTATCTGATAATGTTCAAATAACAGGCCAAAATCATATCTGAAAACTCTGACTCTTTTTGGCCAAACTGCTTGTTTCCATTCTATTTCAATTTTTGAAAATAATGTTTCATCATTATTTGCTGCTATTTGTTCCCCTGGTGATGTACATTCAGGAGATATTGGTCAAAAAATGTTTTAAGTGATTGCACCTTTAATCTACTTTATGTAGTACTTATATCTGTCTTAATATTCCAGCATTCAGAATTTGGAAGGATGGAGTGTGTGTTTCTTATTGCTGTCATAACACATTACCACAAATTTAGTGGCTTAAAATAACACAAACTTATTATCTTATGGCTCATAGGTCAGAGGTCTCACTGGGCTAAAATAACTTGTTGACAGAACTACATTCCTCTGTGGGCTATATGGGAGAAAAGAATCCTTTTCTTTCCCTTTCCTAGCTTCTCGAGATTGCCTGACTTCTTTGGCTTGTGGCCCCTTCCTGTCTTCAAAACTAGCAGTGGTGGGTCAAATTGACCCTGTTTCATTGTCACACCTCTCTCTCTTTCTCACTACAGCCAAAAAATGTTGTCCACCTTCGAAGACTCATGTGATTAGATTGGGCCCACCTGGATAATCCATTTTGCACTTCCTATCTCAAGTTCCATACCCTAGGTGACATCTGCAAAGTATCTTTTACCATACAAGATATCGTATTAACAGGTTTTGGAGAAGAGGAGCTGGCAATCCTTGGAGAAGGAGTGGGGCTTAGCACATGGCTTTTCAGAGTTCTTTCTCATACCAATATTCGAAGGATTAATAGCAGTCACCAGCTTTAAAAGTCTCCAAACTTTTAAAATCATGCATTCTAGTTTAAAATGTTTGATTATGCACTCCCTGTATATGTGCATTTCATTCTAAACTATACTATTATCTATACTAATAGCTTACACGCTAATAATAAAGCTTCATTTCTTTTTAATCTATAAGTAAATAAAAGCAGATCTTCTAATGGTTTCTTTGTACTCCAGTGCATCATCTTGTGTGTTCCGAAGGCTGTGTGCACCTTATGCTGGAGAAGAAGGAAAAAAAAATGAAGTTTGGGTTAACTTGTGTGAATGTGGCTCTTGACTCTTTCAGACACATAAGGCTTCAAGGTGAGGAAGGGATGCAAAGACTTCGGGGGAGTCTTTGAGAGTTTTTGAAAGTGAGGAAGAAAGATATTTGTTTTGCTTACACCGTTACTGCTGTTTGTAGTTACAGAGGGTAACAGTGTAGAATGTAACATTCCCAAAGCTGTCCTGAAAGATGAGAGCTGAAAATCATAGAATCGGGAGACAAATGCCATTTTATAAAAGATTAGAAAGGGGTTGTTTACCAGAAAGCTCCAAAACATGAGTTAGGTACTTGTTTAGAATAAGGCTATATCTCATCAGAAAGCTACTCATGTCAAGATACTTGAAAATTCTAAGAAGCCAATTGTTCACTGACCATTTTGAACACTAGTAGCAAGGTCCATGTGAAACTAGGCTGAGAAAAGAGGTGATTCTGCTAAGTTTACCTTAAATCATATTTTCACCTTTGAGAAACATCTCTATTATACCAGCCACACTTGATCTCTGTGGCATGTAGGCTTATTACAGTGTAGGAAAACCAGAAATTGTAACACAAGCCGACAATGTAAGTCCTCTTGCGTTAAATTTCGAGATGTTTTCAGAACAGTCAGCCTAGAAAATGGCATATTGCAAAGACATGCTGACACACCTCTGAAATAAAAAAGAGCTTCTGCTGGCAAATGAAAGTAGGTTGCCACAAAAATGTACATCAATTAGGAAACAAGTCAATGAGTGTTTGCCAACTGCCGTAAGTGTCCTAGAGGCAGTCCGGGCAGTATATTTTTATTTGATTTGCCCCAGGCCACTTCCATTCTCTTCCTGAAAGATGGACAGGTAGTCCTCTTAAATCCTTCGCTTAGAGTTTCCATCAATGATCTCAAAATGTATCTGCTAACGTGTCAATGATTACTGTACAAAGAAGTGAACCATTACAGCTAAATTTCCCCACTGAAACCCAATCTAGGGATTAGCAACAATAGGGAATCTGTTTTATTTGCATTTAATTTGTACCTTCACACTATTATCTGCAATGTTTTAGTTTCAGGAAATGTGGTCTCAGGCTATTATAACCACATTTCATGCTGCTGTTGCACTGTTATTTGATCTCTATGGTTAGAAATGACTTACTGAAAAAATAAAGCTGGCATACTTTATTTTAATTATACCAGTGCAGTGTCTAAATAAAAAATGTACTTTATATTTAATGTGGAGCACAGATTAACAGTTTTATGGGACATAAAATCTATCTATATCATTTTCTATTTACACATAGTTATATATCTTTCTCTCGGCAAAACAAATGCCTATGGTGTGAAAACAAGGAAGGAGAACATCGAAGTTACAATCACATGGGCAGTAAATAACATCTTAATTGGTCTGGAATGCTGGAGTTTGATTTTTTTTCTGCCTGGCTTTTATTTATTGATCTCTATAGCTTATTTATCTTCCCTGTGATTTGTACAAGTCTATCTTCTTTCCTCAATAAGCCAGTCTATGGTGGTTTTATGTTGCAAATCCCATCTGGGGAAATGGTCTAGTGAGAGAAGTGGAGTTGCTCCTGGAAAAGCCATTATTTAAAAGCTTTTGTAGAGGTAAGGGTAACTTCTCAGTTTTTTCACTTTGTCTTCTGGAAAAAAGAAGGAAAGAAAAAGTGCGGCTATTATGAAGTTGCCACCCAATGTATGTTTCAACAATTCTTTACTCTCCACTTGTTTGGCAGCAATAGGAAAACAAAGAAGGATTTAGTGTACACTGGAAAATGTCTTTAGGTTTTCCTGTGTATGATTTAGTTCCAAGTGAAGGTAGCAGACAGGAGTGGATTGTGTATGTCTAATACATCATATGTAAACCCTCAATTTTTTTCTGTGGGCATTTCTACAGCTCCATTCCTAATATCTTTTTTAAAATAGCACTTTAGGATAAACTACACTTCACATGACACATTATGCTCCAAAGTGCAGTTGAGAACTGGCGAATGTAACCGAGCTCAGGAAAGCTGGTTAGAAAAAAACAAAAACAAAAAAACCCCACCACTTTTTCTAGTATATAGATATCTGGAGCTGAAGTCAACCCTGGAAAATTAGTGTTTTTTTTTCCCTCCTAAATCGATGATTCCCTAGTTTGTCAAATCAGCACTTCCAGTGTTTGTCTTGATCTCACAGAATATTAGAAGAACGCTCTGAAAGATTTTCTCTGTTGATAGCCGAGGGAAAAACAAGTTTACAGATGGCGATACTGTACTTATGCAAGTGATGTTTTGCAAAGTGATTCTATAAAATATTCGAAAAGGAGACTCTGATATCCCATCATCACCCTAATATAACCTTAACTGCCTTTAAATGAGCTAATGAAAATTTGGGGCAGGTCTTTTAGAGAATGCATTTGCATTCGACATAATTAGTGGAAGGCAGATTTTACTACATCCAGGGGGAATCTCGAGACAACTGCTTGGCCGACTATTAGTGCTTAATTTCTGAATGTCAAACCCTGCACATCTTAATTTCTAGAGAATAAGCTCAATTGAACTTGCTTCCCAGTTATGCAAAAACTGCTCAGATAAAACCAAGTGGACACCAATGTAATGAATGTGGTTATTAAATTGTTTCAATTGAAAGAACCCTATTCTTACACCATCATAATGGGAACAATTTATCCCCACTGATCGGCCTGTCTCCCTCTTTCTCTCTCTCTCACTCTCTCTTTTTCTGAGCTCTCTTTGATCTTGAAGCATATTGCGGTGGTGTGTCCTATTGAAAAGCGAAACTGGGGCAATTTTAATGCTTTTGTACCTTACCAGTGCTCTATTTTTTCGCTGTTTAAAAATAGCTGTTAATTATAAGTGCAGTTTAAATGTCTCAAGTGACCCAGAAATGCAGGTTGGAATGAGACAGATTGTGTGTCTTATATGAAACAGATGTACTTTCACAGAGCATTCTGAATTCAGTCTTCCTCTGTATCCTCCTCTTGAGTTATTTCAATCAGGTATTGAACTGGTCTAGCACTGTGCTCTAAAACTGCACACATTTGAACAGAGTGAAAGGAAAACAGATCTTTTTTTGTTTGTTTGCACCGCAAAGAAAAGCCTCTTTTGTGTATCAGTCCCTACTATGTGGGTGAATATTGTGCTGTTGGTGTTAGATGATGGGGCAGGGCCACTTTCCTGGCCAGAAAAACCATATGATTCTCTAGAGCTCCACACTATCTGTCTCTTGGGTGAGGGCCTTTGTGTTAAAAGAACACTGAAGGAGTGATAAACACATCTCTTGAAGCTGATTCAAATTACCTGTTATGCTAGATTTCAAGGATCTTTGATTCTTCACTGGTTTCAGAAACTTGGGGTTTTTAAATTCCTTGCTAACTTGTAACCATCCTCTAGATGGTTACATTGCTGGTGATATTTTGGGGACCAAGGCTTTAGGAAGTCAGGTAATAACTCAGCAAAATCACATTATATATTTATTCTACTGCAGCCTGAACTAATTGGTACTTGTTTAATTACACGTACTTGTATGGTGCAGGTTTGAAGGTGATTCTATTTAGTGGAGTTCCAAGAAGTGATTTCAAAATTGAATTTTGATTACAGTGCATTCCAGCAGTTTGATGATCTTTTCTAGGTTTCTTAAGATCTTTGGTTCACATCCCAAAGCCACCTGAATCTGAATATTTGATTCAGTGAGGGAATTCAAGATTCAATCCTCTTCCTCCACTTGGGTTCAGATCCGTGGTCCAGTCTTCCTTGATAGCTGGATGAAAGCATGCCTCAGAGGAGTGAGGGAAGTTTATAGGCATTGGTTCCCTATGTGCTTGCCGCTAGACATGCCCAACTGAGGAGTTCTTCATTGCCAAAGCAGTGGCATTGAACACTGTCATGGTGTGAGCTTAAGGGCTGATTTTTTAAAACTCTTTTTAAAAAATTTGTAGATGTTTTTAGTCAAATTCTAAATGCAGGCACTGATTTGAACATTTTTCATAGCTAATTTTTCATTTTAATTAGTAATTTTTACTTGATTGATTTAATTCTAATATAATCATTCTGATTCTAATCATTCTAATTTGTCCAATAAGATTTATTCCATTTAGTGTTTATAATCTCATGACAGCCCAAAACATTTGGGTTACGTTTTGTGACAAGTGAATGGTTTATTTTCAGGAAGAGGGGTAGTTATGACCTCGGGTGAATTTAAGAGAATCTATATCATAAAGAGTTGGTGCTGAAAAAAAATTCAGAAAGAGACATTTTAAAAATTCATATCTTATAAAAATATTCCATTCACTGAAATACATTTATGTTGCTACTATAAGAGCCATGACAACACATTTGAAACCACAATACAAATAATACATTTCTAAGTCAAGTAACTCTGAAAAGTAGAACAATTAGGAAAGGCAGTCTCCTGTGTTCAGTCTTTGGATCCCATTCATCCTCGTAAGAGTGGGCCTTGAGCCTGAAACCTTCCTTACCAAGAAAGAAAGTGTCCTCACAGCCTTGCTGGACTGGTCACCTTGTTGGAGGCACATCTTTCCCTGTTTAAGACTCCAGGTATGCCCCTTTATTTTGCTTAAGCATGTGTGTCACGTGGCACCTGGCCAACCGCACTACTCTATCTGTCCCTGTAGAGGTTGAGGTCCTTCCTCCTACAGGACAAGAGGGATGCGTGCAGGCCAGCGACCTTGTAGCTGCTAGGAGTGACCACTGGCCATGGGGACCAATGCCCACTACTGAAGCTGACTGTGCTCTGTTTCTTCTTTAAGTGAATTAAGTGTCATTCCTTCCACTGCCTGACTGCCTTGCATTTTCCTTGGTAACTTAGATATACTTGTGGTGGGCAGAAGTGCTATAATCTCTCCTGATGATAGGCAACAGATGTCACTTCTCAATAAGAACAGATTGTTATATAAGATACATGGGTTTAGAAACATCTTTGGTTGTTAGTTTCTAACCAGGCTATTGATTGAAGTGGCAAAGACTGGCGTCCACCTGGGGACATTGATGGCAATTGATTATGGACATGGAATGAGCATTCAGACTGTGAATTCCAGGTCTGAAAAGAGTCTGGATAGATGGAAAGTGTGGAAATGGATTAGACTCTGGGTTTTGAGAGGTCAGCAGGCTGGAAAGGGGATGTCCTTGTTCTGAAAGTCAGGTGTTAGCATTATCCGTGGAAGCAACAAAAGAATGAGGATCAGAGCAAGCAGTGAGCTGGAAGCCAGGTAGACATTTGAGAAAAAGGGAGCTTCTAATTCCAGATGTCCAAATAAGGAAGTGATCCAAAATCAGGCAATTGCCAGCAACCTGGCCCCTGAAGAGGTAAAGGGGGATGGATAAATGAGCAGGAGCACAGGTATGAGGCTTTGGAATTGAAAAGGACTGTGATGGATGAGGCAGCTTTCTGACTTCAAGTGCCAAAGGGAGGGAGGAACTTCAGTCAGACACCCAGGTGGAGCAAACGGGGAGAGAATTGGACACTGGCTTTGCCGAGGTGAGACCTGGCTTCTGGCAGGCAGGTGCTGAGGACTAGTGTGTCTGAGACTGTAGGAACTCGTTAAGAGTTTAATTCTTTGGGCTTTGAGCCCTGTTTGTCTGACAGTTCTTTTCCTCTACTCCCTCAGAAATTTCCCAGTAATAACCTGATTTAAGCCTTTCTCAGACAGGCCACCTCATATAAAAGCAGGAAAGCTCTACACCAAAATATACACAAAGGCTAGGAGTGATTATAGGTGCTTTTAATGTTCTTTTCATTTCTTATTTGTACTCTTACCTTTGTAAGAATATAAAAAATTCAAGTTAATTTCTCCATAAAATTATTTTTTCCAGTTTTGAGATTAACTGACATTGTATAAGTTTAAGGTATACAACATAACTATTTGAAATATGTATGTATTATGAAATGAGTACCACAATATGTTTAGTTAATGGCCAACACATCACAAGTTACAATTTTTTCCTACTGATGAGAATTTTGAAGACCTACTCTCTTAGCAGCTTTTGAATATATAAAACAGTATTGTTAATGATAGTCAGCATGCTGTACAATATATCCCCAGAACGCTTATGTCTTGTAATTGGAAGTTTCTACATTTTGGCCATCTTTACTCAATTCTTTACCCCTACCCCTTACCTCTGGCAACCACTAATCTGCTCTATGTTTCTATGAATTCATTTTTTTTTTTAGATTCCACAAATAAGTGAGCTCATATGGTGTTTGCTCTTCTTTGTTTGACTTATTTCACATAACATAATATCCTCTAGGTTCATCCGTGTTGTGACAAATGGCAGGATTTCCTTCTTTTTTAATGGCTGAATAATATCCCATTATAGAACACACACACACACACACACACACATTTTCTGTATCCACTCATGTATTGATAGATACTTAAGTTGTTTCTGTGTCTTGGTTATTGAAAATAAGCTACAATGAACCTGAGGGTGCAGATATGTCTTTTGGATAGTGATTTTATTTCCTCTGGATATATACCCAGAATCAGACTTGCTACATTATGTAGTAATTCTGTTTTTAAGTTTTAAAAGAAACTCCGTTTGTTTTCTATTTTTTAAATACAGGTATAGTTAATTTATACTATTGTGTTAGTTTCTGTTGTTATATTGAAGTGATTCAGTTTCATGTCCTTTTCCATTATAGGTTATTACAAGATATTGAATATAGTTCCCTGTGCTATGCAATAGGATCTTGCTATTTATTTATTTTATGTATAGTAATTTGTATCTCCTAATTCCAAACTCCTAATTTATCCCTCCCTTCTCTTCTTCCTTTGGTGACTATAAGTTTGATTTCTATGTCTATGTTTATGAGTCTGTTTATGTTTTATAAATAAGTTCATTTGTATCATATTTTATTTCACATATAAATGATATTATATGATACTTGTCTTTGTTGATTTCACTTAGTATGATAATCTTGAGGTCCATCTGTGTTGCTGCAAATGGCATTATTTCCCTCTTTTTTTGGGCTGAATTTATTCATATATATCACATCTTCTTTATCCATTTCTCTGTCAATGAACATTAGGCTACTTGTATATCTGTGCTATTGAAAATAATGCTGCTATGTACAATGGGATGCATGTATTTTTTTAAATTAATGTTTTCATTTTCTTCTTATATATGCCCAGGAGTGGAATTGCTGGTAATTCTATTTTTACTCTTTGGGAACCTCCATACTATTTTTCATAGCAGAATCACCAATTTACATTCCTACCACCAGTGTACAAGTGTTCTCTTTCTCCATATCCTCACCAATGTTTGTTATTTGTGGTTTTTTTGATGATAGCCATTCTGACAGATGTCTTACTTACTTTTGATTTTGTTGCCTGTGCTTTAAGTGTCATATCCAAAAAAATCATTGCCAAAACTAATGTCAAGGAGATTTTTTTCTTATTCTTCTAGGAGTTTTCTGATCTCAGGTCTTACAGTTAAGTCTTTTAATCCATTTGAGTTAAATTTTGTGGTTGGTATCTAATAGGGGTCTAGTTTCATTCTTTTATGTGTGAATATCCAATTTTTCTTGTGCCATTTGATAGAAAGATTTTCTTTTTCTTTCCATTGAGTATTCTTGGCTCCCTTGTCAAATATTGGTTGAAGGTATATGCATGTGTTTAATTCTGGGCTCTTGATGCTGTGCCATTGATCTATGTGTTGCTTTTATGCCAATATCATACTGTTTTGATGACTATAGTTTTGTAATATAGTGTGAAATCAGGAAGTCTGATGACTACAGCTTTCTTCTTTCTCAGGATTGCTTTAGTTATTTGGGGTCTTTTGGGGATCTATATAAATTTTAGGATTGTATTTTCTTTTTTTTTCTTTTTTTTTTGCCATTTTTCGAGCCACTCCCGGGGTGTATGGAGGTTCCCAGGCTAGGAGTTGAATTGGAGCCGCAGCCACTGGCCTACACCAGAGCCACAGCAACACGGGATCCGAGTCATGTCTGCAACCTACACCACAGATCACGGCAATGCCGGATCCTTAACCCACTGAGCAAGGCCAGGGATCGAACCTGCAACCTCATGGTTCCTAGTCAGATTCGTTAGCCACTGAGCCATGACGGGAACTCCAGGATTGTGTTTTCTATAAATAATTTCTTAAGTGACATAGTGGAAAGAATTAGGACTTCTGAGTCATTCTGACCTGAATTCAAATCCTGAATTCTCTTTTACCTCCCAGCTTTACGACTTGAGCGAGTTATTTACACTTTAGAACTGCAGTTGGCTTGTCTGTAAAATATGCATCTTAAGACCAAAAAGGGTTATTATTCCTTGTTCTTCTGTATGGAGGAGGGAATTTGTCCTCCCTAGGAAAAATCGTGAAGGAGGAAATCATCTTTTCTCATGTTCCCATTTGGAACAGGGAATCATTTATGGATTGAATGGTTTTCTTGATCTCCCCTTCTCTCCCTCCCTTTCTGTAGAATGCAGCATCCTTTTTTTTTTTTTTTTCTGCTATGAACTAAGCTTTCAGGAATAGGTCTTACATGTATGGAAGAAGCCATCCCTGTTAGAGATATACGGTAAGAGTCCTATTTGATAGCACATTTTCTAGTTCTCTTTTTCAGGATTAAAAATGAAATTTTATTTTATTATATAATTAAAAAATGTTTTTAGCTATTCTGGTGGCTTATGGAAGTCCCCAGGCTGGGGATCAAACCTGCGCTACAGCAGTGACCCAAACTGTTGCAGTGAGAAGGCTGGATACTTAACCCTGCTGTGCACAGGAGAACTCCAAAACACTGAAATTTTAATCTACATTGGTATAATCCTTGATTTTTTTTTTCTTTAGACCTGCACCTGTAGCATATGGAAGGTCCCCATCTAGAGGTCCTATCAGAGCTGGAGCTGCTGGCCTACGCTACGGCAGTGCTCAAACTGTGTCTGAGACCTGCACCACAGCTCACAGCAATGCTGGATCCTTAACCCACTAAGCGAGGCCAGTGATGGAATCTGCATCCTCATGGTTGTTAGTCGGATTCATTACTGCTGAGCCACAACGAGAACTTCATGGGTCTTATTTCTTAATTGGATCTACACTCAGAATGACAGTAACTAGTAAACAATACCAAGAATAATACTACCTATCTATCTTTCTACTACCTGAGGGCTGTAAGGTTTGGAAATCATATGTGAAGTGCCTAGGACTGTACCTGGCAAATTATGGTGATTAAATGAATGGAAGTTAATAATAATGATCACTGTCATGGTTCCTTTCTACCATGACTAACAATGGTCATGGGAGCATCGCTATTCCTATGGGCTGCCAAGTTTTTTCTTTCCTCTGGTATTGTAGACAAGCATACTCCTTCCCAAGATCCATTCTTCCTGCTGTATAACCACCACAGCTGTTTCCTTACCTTGTTATCAAAGGCTATTTTTTCATTAGTGGATGCAGAGTACATTTTCTTGTCCTCCCAGGGCTCTATGACTGTTTTTAGACTGTTTAGGTATGTAGAAGAACACAATACTAAGAAACTCTCTCCCTAAACTCAGAATAGGAGAGGAGATTTTTTTTTTTGTCTTTTTGCCTTTTCTTGGGCCGCTCCTGTGGCACATGGAGGTTCTCAGGCTAGGGGTCGAATTGCAGCTATAGCCGCTGGCCTACACCAGAGCCACAGCAGCGCAGGATCCGAGCTGCGTCTGTGACCTACACCACAGCTCATGGCAATGCTGGATCCTTAACCCACTGAGCAAGGACAGGGATCGAACCTGCAACCTCATGGTTCCCAGTCAGATTCGTTAACCACTGCTCCACCACTGGAACTCCAGGAGAGGAGATTTATAATGATCTCACTCCTCACCTACCTGGACCCTGTTCCAGACAGCAGGGCTGATACTGGCTCTGTTTAGGAGGACAGGAAGTGTTTGGCTAACTCAGTACTAATTTCCTCCAGGCTGCCACACCTATTGTGCCTGAGAACCCATCTTTGGGCAGTGGATTCTTCCTTGTCGTATTGCCAAGCCTTCCGTTTGTTCAACAGCCCCCTAAGCTGTGTCTGTTCACTTTCTCTCCCGCACTCTTCTGTATCCTTTACAGTCCAGGTGATCTGCCTTCTGCTGCCTGTGCTCCTGCCCTCCTGCCTGGCTCCACCAAGGTTGTTTAGAGACTGAGCTTGGCCTCCCCAGCAGTATGGTGGCTCCTTGCCAACCTCATTTCTTCCATGCTTGACTGGTGCCTCTTACCCTTAGTTGCTGTCTGGCTGTCTTGTTTCCATCACCTGCAGTCAACAATATCTCCAATCACCTGCCCCCAGCCTGTCATTCTCCCATTTGAAGAGTCATGCCAAGATCCTCTGCTTTGCTTCTGGTCTTAGTTCCCTGTCTCTCGCTATCCCTCACTCAGCGTACTCCTCCACGTCACCCTCAAGGAGCACCTCCACCACCTCCCTGCCTTAACTTTGCACTTGCTGTCCTTTCAGCCTGGAGTACTCTTCCTCCTGAAAGTCACAAGATTTACGCTATCATGCCTTTCAAGAGTCTATTCAAGTTCTAACTCCCAATTAAACTTTCCTGGACACCTCCCCACCCCTTTTCATTCTTCATGCCTTTTCCCTGCCTTATTATTATTTTTTTTTCATTGCATCTTTAACTATCAGATATTAGATTGTATTTTCATTTGCTTGTTTATTATCTGTCTCTACTCCTCACACCCCACCAGTCTGTTTCCTTCTAAAATGTAAGCAAGCCCCAATGAGATCAGAATTTGTATGTATTTGTTCACTAGATACAAAACCTTGAATAGTGCCTGGAATACAGTAGGTGCTAAGTGGATCACCCTTCCCATTGGTAAGAGAATTCCATCATTCCTAATAACCTTAACTGGCTATTAATAAAATTAAATGTGTGAGGAATAAAAGAAAAAATATTAATTTAGAAGTGTAGATTTACAATCTCTTTTGTAATTTTGGAACCACCAAAGCTCTGGTAAAAACCTCTTTTCTGACAAATTAATTTGCCTAAAACCTGACCTGAGCTTGTAGAGTCTATGTATAATATTTATTTAACTCACTTAATATGCATATGCTTCTATAACCTAAATCTTAGTGTGCTTTATTGCAGGGTGTTTTCCAGACACTGAATATAATATGCAGTATATGCATTATACTAATCTTGACATTTGAAAAGTTCTGAGTTTCTGAATACATTTGGCTCCAAGGATTTCAGATAAGGGAGCTCAGTCCACTGTTGTAGTCCTTCCTCTTGTTCTCTTCTGAAGAGGGTAAAGAAGGAGGGAGAGAAGTAAGGAGGTGAAGAGAATTAGCACTGGGGTGAGATGGGGAACTAGTTTGGAGAAATTTGTGGGGAGAAAGGAGGGGAGAGGACAGCTGCCTTTAAGAGCAACTTTGGGGTATGTTAAGAAGATTTTTAAGGAAATAGGTCTTTCTGCCTATTATGTAATGCAAGTCCCCTGTGATACCAACTCCAGACCTATAGTAAAAACTACTATTATGTTTAGTGCTTTGTATACTTATATTTTAATTTTAGATATGCGTCGTTGTGCTGAGATCAAATTCAAGGTACCCAGTACATTTCTGGCTCCATAAACATTCCTAAGAAATTACATATCTGTTACTGGTTTTTACTGAAATGTGAACATTTGAGTGTATTCCTGTTCTGAGAGTTCTTTCATTTTCAGAGCATGAGAATATGGATAAGTCCTTTCCAGAATATTAAAAAACATTATATAGATGGGTATAAGATTAATCACATAAATTAGTACATCAGATATAGGAGAGCAGGCTGAAGATAAATTTGGATTTGTGTCCAAATATTATCTATTAAGCAATTATTTTACATACCATACCAGGAAATTTCACATGTATCATATTCTAAATTCTAAAGGAATCTTTGCTGATATTTATTTCAGTGTTGTGTTTTAGTCAAATGTTAGCATATTTTCCCATCCAAAATAGTATTGTCTTTTAGCATGGAGTGGAATTCAAAGTGTTTTTTGTTTTGTTTTGTTTTTTTTGTTTATTTTTGCCATACAATGGTTAATTTCCTACAGTAAAATATCAAGATGATTGAATGTGTCATTTTTATTTTACATTTAGCAATATTTAAACATGGGCTTAAATGTGGTTTATCTGGGTTGGTGGGAAAATGTTTCAACACTGTTACTTAAAAATTTCTTACTGGTTAAAACAGTTAGTGAGAGTCTACCTTGTAATGCTTTATGTGTTTTCAGTACTTTATGGTGTGGTAAACAGGAATTACAGGGTCCCATTTCTTCAGGGGTATTTCCCGTCTTGCTCCTAAACAGAGCTTGACTGCCTGCCTGTGGGTCAGGGTAACAGGGGAAGGATTCCTGCCAGGAGAATTAGTTTCCCAGCACCAATGAAAATCCAAACCCTGTGAGTAGAGGAGCTTAAATGAAGAAAATCAGAGTCCCTGAAGCTGATGGTATTTTGATAAAATTAGATAACTATTCTAAATTAACTTTACTTGATATATTGCAAAAAAACCAAAGATTTCATCCACTAGTGGCAGGCATACTCTGGTTAGTTTATATCCTGTGACAGGATAACTAGTATGTGGAAACATATTGGTAATTATTGAAGTAATTTTTGCATCTCCTTTGCCTCTGTCTTGGGGAATTAGCTTTTGGATATTGCTTAACTAACAATATTTCAATTTCATTCAAAATGCTCACATTATGATACTAAAAATCAAATTTCGTTAAATCTAAACACATAGTGTTTTTTATTTAAAACACTCAAAATCTTTCTCTTTTTAAAGGAATACCCGATATCATATGTACTAAAAATTACAATGTCAATAATAAAATCTTTTCCATAAGCTACATAGTTACTAAAAAATTACACCAGATACCTACTGTATGCCAAGTTTCTGTGCAAGAGCCTTTAAATGTATCCTTTTAATTCTTGTAAGAGTCCTGAGAAAGGGAAATTATTAAGCTCATTTTACTGATGTGGAAATTGAGTTCCAGGTTAAGGGAAAGGTTGAAGATCATCTAGATAGCAGTAGATTCAGGATTTGAACTTGACTGTTTCTGGCTGTCAAAGACTTTGGAGGCTTCCAAAATAACATGCTGCTTTCTCACTCCATGTAAACAAGTGATAGAAGCTCTTGTTTACATGGAGCAACACATAACAAACTCAACATATAAGAGGCATTATGTGTTGAGTTTGTTCCAGGGGGTGGGGAAGCCTAAATCCAGATGATGACAGAAAATGACAACCTGTAAAATATTCCAACAACTTGTAAAACATAGGTGTTATTATAAAAGCTTCCTGACTTAGGGACAACAAATACTTTGCAAATTTGCAGATACAGTTTCTAAGATGTAATTATTTTTAAAATAGAAGAGTTTACGTATTTCTTTTTGCAGTTTACTTAGGCTTCTTTTAAGACCAGCGAGGTTGCTTATTCTTTTAAGTAATTACCTACTCTTTTAAGTAATTCTTTAAAGTATTTAGTGAGAGTGAAGCAGATTGGAACTCTGAAATTTGGTCAATGGGAATATTTCTTTTCTGTAGGTAGCAGTCAGCTGTATTTTGGGATGAGTAAGAGAGCAAAGATTCTTCAAGCGCAAGTGAGCAGCCATGTACTACGTCCCTCTACTGCTGGTTCTGATGTCATAGTGGTGGAGAGGGGCCATGTGGTTGGAAAATAAAGCGTTGCTATTTCCATTGTTTTGATCCAATGCAAATAATAATATTGATTTTGCTTTGACTTTTGCAGAATATTTAAAGAAGGATATGAGTTTCAAAAATTTGAGAAACACTTTGCTAAAATAACTTACTCCTTTTAGATTGTTTGCCTTCTACTGACTGACTAGAGCACAGAGGCCTATATGTTAGACTTGCTTCTAGGATGAGTTACTGAGTAAAACAAGCATCTTAATGATTACAATAACATTTTTATAATATAAAATATAATTTAAGAAGTTAATGTATAACTTGGTTATTTCCCTTGTAACTAAGAATTCCATTTTGAAGCTTCTAAGTACAAGCAAGGTGTTTTCTAAGGTAAAATGTTGTCTGAACCCACTTTAATTGTTAATCTATTTGGACCTTCCTGTGAACACTTGGATCATTTTCATGGCTTTTGGTCAGTTCAGTATTGTCCATTTATCATAAGCTACTGGTAACAGTCCAGTAAACCCCAGGCATTTAGTGTCATCAAATGATTCATGGTTTCTTACAGCACAAGGCAGTTTATAGTGGTCAGGTGTCAAATTTCTGCGTTAGCTCTCAGATCTTTTCTGCTATCTTGTGTTAAGTCTTGATGTATACTCACCTTCCTTTGCTCTCGTGGAATTGAGCTGCCTTTTATAAAGTGGAGACACCTTATAAATATCTCCATTGCCGCTCTGTCACTTCTAACTCCAATCTGTTTCCTTCACAATGGGTTATCTCCTGGCTTTTTCTAAAGGGATCATGCCCTCGACTCTCCAATTCAGAAGTAAAATAAAATATGTGAGAGCCCTGTAATTAAGGAGAGTGGACAGAAGGAAGAACTGACATTTGCTGAGTACCTCTGATGTTCTGCACACCAGCTGGGCCTTCCATGTCTTATCGTACTTGATCTAGATAGATTCTAGAAACATTAAGTCCACTCTATTTACTTTATAGTAACGATGGCATCAGCTCAGTTTTAGGCTCTTCTGATGGTCCTTCTGATGAAAATTTTTTGTCATTTGGTTTGTGTGTAGTTGAGACAGAGAGGATGTGTTTGTTGTTCTAGTCTTGCTACACACTGACAGATCATGGTTGGTTAGTGCCATGGGGAGTGAGGGTCACAGTGTCTCCAGAACTGCTTTGTTTCTGGGTCTTGATAAGCTAAGGGCCATGTCAATGGCATATGAAGACTCTGAAGCAGCCTAAATTATCTCTCAGCCTGGTGGGCTGCGCCTGGCGACTGATGACACATTGAACAGACAAGGAGCAAAGACAACGTTTCAACCACCTGGTTAACTAGATGTTATCTTTATACGCCTAAGGTCTTTCCCAATGTTGACTATAGTTTCCCTGGAAGGCTATTTGACAGGCACAAAGTTAAGCCAATTTTGGGCTCCCATTCTTGCTTGTCACCATGTAAGGGTATCAGGAGGCAGTACAGTTATGTACAGTGTGCTGATTGGCAGAAGGGAAGCTGCTGTAGAAATCCTGATCCCACCCCAAACTGCCTTTCTGACCTTGGGTAAGTCATTTAACTTCTCCTAGAACCAGTTCTTTCCATCTATAAAATGAGTATAGTTATAGAACCTATAATGCCTGTAAAGCACAAAGCACAGGGCCTGGTATATTGTTCATATTCACTTGTCATTGCCATTATAATAACAACAATATCAATGATTATTATTCTTAAAACAAGAACCCCAATAAAAATAAATCAACCTCATGACTCCAAAGAAGCAAATGCTATTAACATTATGTCCTCTTAAATTTCCATATAATGCTAATTTATGAATTTAATAATCTTCATTGTCAGGAAACTTTCCTCATTTTTAACCTAAATCCTAAATGCTATAGATAGGTTCTCATTCCTCTTGAACTACCCATGGAGATTGTTTTCCTCAGAGTCTTCATTTTCTATAAAATTTTCTCCACCCTTCCCAGAAGGCCCAGATTTCATTAGATTTTTTGGAGGACATGGAATGTAAGTTTAACCCTTGCAATAGCCTCATTTTAGTCTATTTTGTCACCTCAAATAAATTCTTCAGAAGAAAACTGTGTTCTTTCCCTTCACTTTTTGTGGGCATTTTATAATAGAATGAGCCATATGGATTTAAGTATATTACAAAATCATTCTGTGGTTAGGACGATTTGAAAGACAAAGTTAAATCTATTTAATGGAATATTTTGGAAAAGAGAAAAAGAAAAGTCATGTTTGTCCAAGATTTTGTTTTGGGCACATTTGAGTGACAAAGTTATTTTATAGGAACTGGTTTTATTTTCCTTATTCTTTCCTTAATGTGGTTGCATAATTCATGTTCATGTTAAGTGTTATTAAAATAAATGTAACTATTTTAAATTTGATAAGCCCATAAATCCTTTCAGTGAAAGCATACATGGCATGACAAATTTCACTGTCGGACAATTCATATCAGTAGAGACAGATCTTATAAGATGTCTTCTTATTTCAGTCACAAATCAGAAAGTCTTCGTGCTGTACTGCAGGGAAGACGTGTACATGCATTATAAATTCTCTTTCACATTCTAGAAATTACAACCAGGAACTCCAGGTAGTTTTGAAAGCTTTTTCAAATTATCAAATGCTGCAGACCAGAGATTTTTCAAGTTTTAGTGTGTGGAAGAGTCGCCCAGAAGATCTTGTCAGAATGCAGATTCTGATTTAATAGGTCTGGGGTGGGGCCTAGCAGTCTGCATTTCTAATAGGTCTCAGGTGATGCTACTGCTGCTGGTCCTGGGCCACACTTTGGGTAGTAAGACTGTGGACTCCCCTGTCTCTTTGTGACTTCTACCCAACTTAGAAACTCTACAGAGTTTTCTGAATCCAAAAGGTAGGTAATAACTGATGTCAGTTGGGAGAGATGAAATGAAAATCACATAGGTGAATGTGAGTCTCACAATAAACACTTGGGTCACTATAGTTTATGATCTCTTGGGATAGCAAGTGTGTTTAAGTCCGATCTTCTGCATTGTGGTTCCTCTCTCCCAAGACTCGTATTCACTATTATTATTACCATTGCTTTGCCTTTGCTATCATTATGTCTTGTTTCTTTCACAAAGCCTAGGAAAACAATGTAGTCTGCAAGATCCAAGGAGATTCTGAGCTCAAAGAAAGATAAGATGTGGCCTTCGTAGGAAAACCAATATCTGCCTTAAAAGTTTCTGGGATCACTGCAATTTCTACCAGCAAACGTTACCTTCTATTTTTATATTCACCAGAGTGACTAAGGTACTGTTAGAAGCATAGGAGGTGCTTAATATGGAATTTGATTGCTGAATTCCATAACGGCATAAGAATAATAATTTGCAGTAGGGAACAATTGTGAATGAGGATGTGAGGTCTCTGTGTTGAGAGATAGCATTTATTGTAGTTTTGATTTGCATTTCTCTAATAATTAGTGATGTTGAAATTTTTTTTCAAGTGCCTACTGGCCGTCTGTATGTCTTTGGAAAAAATATCTGTTTAGGTCTTCTGCCCCTTTTCCAATTGGGTTGTTTGTTTTTTGTTGTTGTTGAATTGTATGAGTTGTTTGTGTATTTTGGAAATTATGCCCTTATTGGTTGCATCATTTGCAAAGATTTTCTCCCAGTCTGTGGGTTGTCTTTTTTTTTTTTTTTAATGGTTTCCTATGCTGTGCAAAAGCTTTTAACAAATGAATCTATGTACGAAACAGAAACAGACTAACGGACATAGAGGACAGACTTGTGGTTGCCAAGGGGGAGAGGGGAAGAAGTGGGATCGTCTGGGAGTTTGGAGTTAGTAGATGCAAACTATTACATTTAGAATAGATAAGCAATGAGGTCCTACTGTATAGCACAGGAAACTATATCCAATCTCTTGGGATAGAACATGATGGAAGATAGTACAAGAAAAAGAATGTAATATATACGTGACTAGGTCACTATGCTGTATAGCAGAAGTTGACACAACAACATAAATCAACTATACCCTAATAAAATTAAAAAAAAGAAGAGGGATGGCATTCTGCCTATCAGGGAAGAAGTAGGTTGGCATGATTCCTCACTTCTCACTCAACGGGGCTTGGGGATTTTTGTAGTTTAAAAAGTTAAATACTGGCCCACACTGTCCTTGATGCTGAAGAGAAAAAACTGAATTGAGAGGTATTAAATACCAGAATTAGTTACCAGAGGCAGTAACACTTGAAAACATGAGAAAATTACTGCATAACTGTCTAAAAAGAAAAGGAAAAAAAAAAAAAAAACAAACCCCTACAACTTTTGCTTGGTTCAATTTTGTTGAAAGTTTAGAAAAAATATATAGCCCCTATAAAAGACCTAAAAGTTAATTAGTAATCTTTACTATTATAAGAATAATAGTAACTTTTATAGCTTCAAAGTGTTCTGGAATGAATGATTAAAACCTTATTGTCCTGGGCTCCATTTGCTGTTTGAAAGAGGCAGCTCTGGTTTTTCACATGTACTGGGATGTTCAGAGGGGGTTGGTGGAATATTGTCTTACAATATTCTTTGGCCACTTGAAAGGGAGCTGCTGGTGGTCAAGCTATATGAAAGAAGCATGTCTACGCAAAAGAAAAAAAAAAAGCACAAAGGGACATCCATCCAGAAAGCTAAGACAAGACTCAGGGGACCTCAAGGACTGTCTTTTCTGCACATGACTGTGTATGAATCAAAAACTCCTGTTACTGTTCCCTTGTCCAAGATGGTTGACCAAGTTGCCACAAATCATGAATCTCTAGACAAGTGGTGTTTTTTGTTGTCACTGTTTTTTGTGTGTTAGTTTTAATGTGGAGAAAAACCCAAGTGTTTTTTCTGCAGGAAGCATAATATTAGATGAATAACTGTTTAGTAATGTCTGTTTGGGCTGGTATGACAAAAATGTCATAGACTGGGTGGCTTAAACAACAAACACTTATTTCTCACAGTTTTGGAAGCTGTGAGGTCACAGATCAGGGCACCAGCAAATGAGAGCCTGTTCCTGGATGATAGACAGCTATCTTCTTGATGTGCCCTCACATGGCAGAAGGGGTGAGGAAGTGCTCTGAGCTCTCCTTTATAAGTCACTAATTCCACTCAGAGGGGCTCCACCCTCATAACCTAATCACCTCCCAGAAACCCCACCTCCAACTACTGTCATATTTGAGATTAGGTTTTAACATATAAATTCTGGAACTGGGGTGGAGTTCCCGTTGTGGTGCAGCAAAAACGAATTCGACTAGTATCCATGAGGATGTGGGTTCCATCCCTGGCCTTGCTCAGTGGGTTAAGGATCAGCCTTGCTGTGAGCTGTGGTGTAGGTTGCAGACATGGCTCAGATCCTCCTTTGCTGTGGCTGTGGTTTAGGCTGGCAGCTGTAGCTCTGATTTGACCCCTAGCCTGGAAACTTCCATATGCCATGGGTATGGCCATAAAAAACAAAAAATAAAAAACAAAACAAAACAAAAATTCTGGAGGCACATTCAATCTATTGCAGATAATATTTAAGGACTAGGAATAACAAACCCAACTTTTAAGAATTGGTTTTAAATTATATCATAACCTAAATTGATTAAACAATAGTTAGTATTTGTGTTATAGCTTTAGTATATATTTTCATGTATACTTGTATACATGACTGTATAGGTTGATTTCCTGTTTCTAACATTCAGGCTTGTTGATCTCTGAAATGGAAGCTCAATCTCCTCCTTCTCTGGTGGCTTTGACCCTAACTGAGGCATGGAACTCAATTGGAAGTAACCTCAGAAGGAGACTCTTCACCTCAGACAGTTTTAAGTAGGGTCTAGGCAGAAGGCAGGATGAGGGCATGTGAGTTAGTGTTCTCTGTTTGTAAGCAACACAACTGACCCCAGCTGAGTTGAACAACAGGAAATTTATAGGGAAAATGTGAGAGAATGCCTAGGCTCAGTGGGAAGTCTGGAAATATCAAGCTTGGAAAAGGATAGGCCTGGGGCAGCTCTAGGGGTCTGGGCAGCAGTCTCGTGGCATCACTGCTGGAACAGATGAGCCCAGCTGATTTTCTTCCTTGAATCCTCCTGTTTAAGATTAAATTCCCGGAGTTCCCATCGTGGCACAGCGGAAACGAATTCAACTAGGAACCATGAGGTTGCGGATTCGATCCCTTGCCTCGCTCAGTGGGTTAAGGATCCAGCCTTGCCATGAGCTGTGGTGTAGGTCGCAGGTGCAGCTTGGATCTGGCATTGCTGTGGCCGTGGTGTAAGCCTGTGGCAGCAGCTCCGATTGGACCCCTAGCCTGGGAACTTCCATATGCCGTGGGTGCAGCCCTAAAAAAAGACAAAAGACAAAAAAAAAGATTAAATTCCTGCAAAAGGGAGCATGTCCTTGGCTAAAGATGGTGGACAACCCTTTCTTCACTGAAGACTTTATGCCTTGAGGAAGTGGTAGTTCTCTAAGGCAAAATTGAGGTGCATACATAGAAGAAGAAGGAAAGAGGTAAAGTGGGCAAGAAAAATAGATGTACAGAGTTGAAAAGAATAAGCAGGGGCTGAGAAGATGGTTCTTCCTCAATTCTTTCCATTGCAGGGTAGATTTGAGTCTCTAGTTGTTGGGCCTGCTCTGACACTGGGTCTCTTTCACTGTGTTTCTCATGTGTTCAGCTTTCACAAGTGTGACATTTCTCAGTTGGTACAACTGCTGAGGAGAAGCCTCCCCCCCCCTTTAAATACAATTTTGTTTTGTATCTAGGAGATTTGCCACACTTGTAAAGAAAACCAAAGAAAGCTCTCCGTACCTTGCTTAATGCTTCAATAAATAATATCCTATTTGGTCATTTCAAAACTGTTTCTTTTTCCTTGCCCAACCTTTGTATTCACTTACACATGTGCATGTGCACATGAACACACACACACACACACACACACACACACACAAACTCACATACAGTTCTGGGAAGTGGTTCCAGACACATGGTGGAAACAGCAATGGTGATGACAGGTAAGACTGTTTTCCAGGTGCCGTGGGCATATTAATCATCTAAGAGTAGGAGGAAAAAAATTTGGATTTTTGTGATTCTTGCTCTTCACTCTCAATCGATTAGTTTACATGGATTTAGTATGATTGGCCTTGCTGGCAGTCTTATAAATTTTTGACTCCATTGTTGATGATAAAGAAAAAAAGCTTTTTTTAAAAAAACTGAAGTTTTTACACTTCACTACCCTATTCTAGTCCACAGGATGCATGCAGTATGTAATCACATTAGAACCTTTTTTTAAAAAGCAGAAAATCCTCTCTTAATTTTATGTGAGGAAAATTCTAAGCAAGGTTTAGTTTTTTAGCTTGAAACAGAATTGTCAGCTAATTGATTTTTGAAAACTTGTGGCAGTCACAACCCAGATGAGGATAAGTGGCATAATTCTAAGGGTATTTGGAGATATGTAACCTCAAAAATTAGAGTTTCCATCATCCCCTGGTGGCTGTTTCCCTGAACAACAAAGATTAACTTTTATTGAGTAGTTACTCTCTGCCAGGTACTATGCTAAATGCTTTTCATGGAAAAGATTAATTTCCTCAAAAAGTTTAAGAAATGGGTACCATCACTACCTCAGTTTTACAGATGATGGAACTGAGGCCCAATGAGATACAGCAATATTTAGCAGCAAAAGTCTGGATTTAAATTCAGGAAGCCAACAGATCTTTGTTTAAACTTGTACCTATCATGCCTCACTGTGTTCCTGCTCTTACTGTGGGATAAAATTTAGGAAGCAAATTAAATTTGCTTTTACGGTTTTTTTTCATTTCCTTTTATCCATGGTCCTTATTCCTTTCAAGTTGGAGTCTTAAAGCACCTGCTGCTTTGGAAGGGGTCATTATAGTAGAACCACTCACGGTACTGAGAGGAAATGAGTCAAATTCTTGGCTTTTGAATTTCAGAAAGATCCAGGCATAGGATAGGATGATGTGGAATGGTACTAAGGATGGTTCATTATCAGAATCATGATCCTCCCACTCTTTAATGTTTGCTGGTGAGGGAGGGAGCATGTATAATAGTAAAGAGAATCAGGCTGAAGCTAGGGGGATGTGGAAAGTCCCTGAGAAGTGGGGGGATGAGAGCCATTGATAGAATACTCAGGTTTGCTACTTTACCTACACGTTTAAAATCAATATATATAGATATATATGTGTATATATAAAACAGATGTCCATCATGTTCAATGAGAGTCACATCGCTTTATTCAGTGCCTGTCACTGGTCACTGTGCTTCTTTTATTCAGTTCATGCACAGACAGCAAAGTGCATGATGGCGTTGTGTCCTTATCTCCCAGTGATAAAACGCACATGACTTTTTGCAAAAGTAGATCATTGAAACGGAATTGGCCAACAATGATGTAAGTGTACCAAAGAAACAAAAAACGATAACTCTGGAAGTAAATTTGAAAGGTAGTTGTGAAGAAAAGGATGAAGATGTACCAGAGGAAGTGACATTGGTTTAAAAAAACACCAAAAACAAAGAACTCCGTATTAAAGAACTCTTAGAAATATTATATGATGTTTAAATCAAACAACAAAGAACAAAAGCGTAAAACTGACTCAAACTTAGAAAAGAGTGTGGTAATTCAGTAAAATAGCAAAGTTATTTGCTCTATATCCTGTTAGACAATGAGAAGCCAAGTGCTATTTAAACTACTCTTGATGAGATTTTTATGCAAAGGAACACAGTAATTTTCAATATTTCTAATGTTTTAAATTACAATGTACAATATAAATACTATTTTTTTGTTGTTTTAATTTCCCTATTTACTAATAATTGACAGAGATGATTTATTGTTTTGACAAAAGTTTCTACAAGTCACAAAACAATTTCTCATTGATTATTTTCATTGATTATTAAGAGGACTTACATGGTCTTCGCTTGCTTGGTCATTTTTATGGTCCCACACGATGCAATGTGAAGACTATCAGTATCCAGAAATGTTCCTTTATCTACATATTTAAAGTCAACCACTAAATAGATCCATCACAAAATCTGCATACCTGAAAATTCTCATGCTTCTCTCAAGAGTTGGCCTGAAATTGGTGTTCTTGCCCTGCACCCAGAGGAAGAGAAAATGTGCTGTGAACTCTGTTCTGAGGCTTTGGGAGTCCTCTGTGAGCAAGCTTAGTAAATGCCTCTCTCCAAAAAGCCTTCATGTCCATATGTCCCCCTCTGTTTTTCAGTAGTCCTATGTGGTTGTCATTGCTCACTTTGGGTATTGCTAGAACATCATCTCATAAGTGAACCTACAGTCGTTGTGTGGGATATTCACAAACCCAGCCCTTCCTCTCCAGTCATTACTACTCATTCTCCCTGTCATGTTTATGTGGGAATATGCCTTGTGGGACATGAAACAATCAGACATATATTAACAGAGAGGAAAACAGGTGTGTTCCCCATTGTCTCTGGGGTTCTTTTAGACTATCTGAAACAAATACACCAAGTTTAAAAATATTTCGTTGAAAATGTGTAACGCAAGAAAATGTTGTGTTTTTCACACGTGATGTTTCTCAAGACAACCTCCAGGTGCTCTTAGATGAAAGAAAGGTTAAAACTTTTAAACAAAGTTTTAATAGGTGAAAAAGTTTTCTGCCCAGAAACTCTTGAAATATAGTTTTATGCATAAATATCAGTGACTTTAAGGAAAGGAAGAAAATACCAAAATAAATAAATAAATAAATTGAGGAAATGGATATTTGTTAAATAGCTTATAGAATCCTAGTGTTTTGCAAGACTGGTAAGTTTGTTTCGAAGTTTCATGAAAGGCATATACTAGGTATTTCATATGTGTGAATGTTCTTGGAATGTTTGAAAGAATGAGAGATGATTAACTATTTTTTATTTTTTTATTCTATTCCATAATACAGATATGGAGATTTATAGTTTTTGAGTATGAAAAATTCTCTTTTATATTAATGGAACCTTCACACTCAAGAAACCTCAGGCACATTCCCAATATTCTAGATATTAACCTGTGTAGTTCTCTACTAAAATAGTGCCTCCTTTTCACTTTAAATAGGAAAAATTAGAACCATTTTAATTTCTACTCCAGCACAATGATGTAGTGGATTTGTAAAAATGTAGCTAACTATAATGCCTTTAAGGAAATTATGATTTGTAATTTTTAGCTTTGAGAAAATAACACCACACCTGTGCTGACTGGGAAAGATCAAGGTGTCAGTTCAAATACTGGCACTAAATAAATCCATTTATGCATTTATATGGAATGAGCCTATGACTAGAGATATTCTCTAATATCTGAGTCAAGAGATTACCGAGTATGAGGATTTTAGAAGATGTCAGTACCTTACAGACAACCCATAATTTTACAAGATGAGGAAACTAAGGCTGAAGGAGTGAAGTATGGATCAAGGTCATAAACCAATGAATTATCAGCTGAATGGACTTCTATTTTAGGACATATTAGCAAAACTGGTATTAGAGCTAACCTGCTGTTCTAGATAATTATAAAGCTGGAAAAACTATATGAGGATATGGTTTTTCAGGCACTTGGAAATGGGCAGCACAAGGCTGTGATGCTTGGAAGGAAAGAGGTAAACTTCATGTTTATTCCAGCTTTCTGGTATAAATTTGAAGGTAAAAGTTAAAGCTTCTAGAAGAAAACCTAGAATAAGAATGTGCTGTAGAGCACGGGGAACTATATATCCAATCACTTGTGATGGAACACGATGAAAGATAATGTGAGAAAAAGAATGTGTGTGTGTGTGTGTGTGTGTGTGTGTGTATATATATAGATAGATAGATATGATTGGGTCACTTTGCCATACAGCAAAAATTAACAGAATATTATAAATCAATTATAATAAAAACTAAAAAATAGTCTTGAACATCCAAAAAAAAAGAATGTGCTATAAAAGCAAAGATTTCTTATAATGCAAAATCATGAACCACAAAAATTTTACATTAATTTTGACTTCAAAGTTTAAAATTTCTGATAATCAAAAGACACCATTAATAAAAGGCATGTGACAGCCTGGAATAAAGTTTTTTAAAATATATATTTGCCAGGGAGTTCACATTGTGGTGCAGTGGAAATGAATCTGTTATCCATGAGGACGTGGGTTCAATCCCTGGATACAGTTGCTGTGAGCTGTGTGTAGGTCACACATACGGCTTTGATCCTGTGTTGCTGTGGCTGTGGTGCAGGCTGGCAGCTGCAGCTCCAATTGGACTTCTAGCCTGGGAACTTCCATATACCATGGGCGTGACTCTAAAATTTAAAAAAAAGCAAAATTATATGTTTGCCAAACAATTTTATCAAAAAGATGTGAAGAACTCCTACATTGTCAATGAAAAAAGACAAACAACTTTATGAAAATGGGCAGATGATTAGATCAGATACCTCAAAAAGAAGACAGACAAATGGACAGTAAGCACATGAAAATGGGCTCCAAATCACTTACCATCAGAGAAATGCAAATTAAAATCATAATAAGATTGCCTTTCAAAATGACTGGAATGGCTTTTGTTAAAAAATAGTTAAAACACCAAATATCTGTGAGATATGTAGAAATAGGATTTCCCACACATTATTGGTAGGGGTATAAAATGGCATGACAAATTCACAAAACTGTCCGGTACCGTCTTATAAAGTTAAACATAAATAATCCCTACATTTGCATAATTACACTCCAATGTTTTTTACCCTAAAGAAATGAAAACTCATGTCCACAAAAGACTTGTACAAGAATGTTCATAGTGGTTTTATTCATAACAGTCCCAAATTGGAAATGACCTAGTGTCTATCCCAGGAGAATACATAAACAAACTGTGCTATATTCATACAATGGAAAACTACTTAGCAAAAAAAAAAAAGGAATGAACTCATGGTGCTTAACTATACGAATGAATCTCAAAATATGCCAGACTCAAAAGAGTACATACTGCATGATTCTGTTTATATTAAATTTAAGGAATGATAAAAATATTGTGAAATTTTGAAACAATAGTAGTTGTCTTGGGGTGGAAAGGGATCGAGTAGGACATATGAGGAAACTTTATGAGAGGTGGAAATTTTCTATATCCCTATTCAGTTATTGTTCACATGGGTGTTTACATTTCTTTATTGAACTGTATTCTTAAGGATTTCCTTATATGTAAATTTTATCTAAATAAAAACAGTGAAAAGTTTCATTGATTCAAAGATTTCACATTTCTTCTAAATAACAATTATTAAGGAAACAGGTTTTGAATATTAGTAATAGTTTGGTGACTAACATCTGCTTTTATCTTATTATGAAGTTACTCTGCCAAATTTAATCTTTGTGGTTTTGTTTGAGATTTGAATGGGGCTCTTTATAGGAGAGTATTTTCACCCCAATGGGACTCTGGGATCCAATTATAAGTTGATACTGAAGATTAAATAGCATATTTTAAGCTCTAGAGCTGAAAAATTGCTATTTCTTTGAAACATTTGAAAGATATATGAAAAATTTTTTTTTAAATCTATGTAAAATTACTACTACCCACAAGTGCTGTGTAAGGGGTAGATGAAGTCATGGAACTTGTCATCTAAAAATGGTTACAAGCTCAGAGCAGCTACTTAAAATAAACATCCTTTTCCCATCCCACCCCTAATCTTCTGGTCTATAAGATCAGTGCTCTTATTCAAAGGTCCAATAGGGATGATTCTGTGTAGCCAAAAAGAGATCCAAAGAAGGTGGAATAGGTCTGTGAGCACTCAAGGTGGACTCAGTATATTTGGGTGTAGAGAACAGAGTGGGTGGAGGCCAGGTGTAAAACCTATCTAACTGTTTGGCATGAGCTGGGCAAGAAGAGTGGCTGGGTACTGAAGTAAAGAAAACTCTGTACTATACTTCTACTGAATAAAAGCTAGTGGCACAGAGGATGCTACATGATCCTACCACCTCTTAGCTTTCTGATCTCCTCTATTCTCCTTTACTGTATTTCAACCACATTAGCCTCTACAGGCCATATACGCTCTTATCTCAGTGCCTCTGCACTTGCTTTGCCCTTGGCCTTGAACTCCCTTCCTCCAGATAACCACTGAGCTCACTCTTTCACCTCTTTGAAGTTTTTGCTCAAATTCCCCGTTCTTAGCAAGGCCTTCCCTGACTCCAGTAGTTAAAATCCAGTGTCTCCCCTTTATCTGACACTGTATTTATTCCCCTTTTCTTCTTAACGGTTTCTTTCCATAGTGCATAACCTTCTCATATTTTATAGTGTTTGCTTATTTGTTTAGTTTATTGTTTGTCTTCTCACATTAGAATGTAAGCTTAACCAGGATAAACACTGGAACAGTGCCTGGAACAATGCAGATAATCAGCATTTACCCAAAGATGGAATGAGTAAATACAGATATGGGAGAGCTTGTGAGTAAGCCTGTAGGCTCTTGATCCAGACCATCTAGGCTGAAAGCTGAATCTGCTAGTTCCTGGCTATGTGACCTTGAAGAAATCACCTAACATCTCTGTGCCTAAGTAAAATGTGTACTTACCCCATATGATTGTGATAAAGATTACGTCTAGGGTAGTGCCTGGCATTTTTAAGTGCTCAACAAATATTAGTATTGTTGGTGTTCAGTAATCTATCAATAACTTTCCTTCAAGGTTCTGTGTGTTATAAGGGAATTTAAAATTAGGGCTCTAATCTTCCGAGAATTTAGAATTGAATTTTTATATAGTTCCTTTTCCCCAGAGAGCCCTTTCACACACTGCCTGTTGAACTTCACTTTATTCTTTAAGGCCCAGGTCCGAGGTGACTTTCTTGGTGAGGCCATCCCATTTTCTCCAGGTGGTGTAAGCTCTCTTTGCTCTGAACGCAAAGCATTAATGTATTCATTTGTTGGTTTTGCAAACATTTATTCAACATGTGATCATGGGCCAGATAAGGTGCTAGGGATATAGAAAAGACCAAGATGTAGCTTTGACTCTGAGGGGTAGCAAACACAGACTTACAAAGAAACAAGTGCACAGTGGTGTCCTATGTTGATGAGCAGGTAAAGTGCTTACCTATTGATCTCCGTCCTGTTTTCTGGATTGTGAGCCAGAACCTCTACATTTAAGTTATTCTATGTGTCAAAATTCCCTCTATGGTGCTTGTCAGGTACTTGGTATGTACTTAAACATGTTTATTGAAATAATTGACATCATTGGGGAAAATGATAAATGTGTAACAAAGAAACAAGTAAAAAAAGAAATAAGGATGATGATGATGACAATAACAGCTAACACTTATTGAGTACTTCCTGTAGGTCAGTTACCCTTCTAAGTACTTCATGTATTTTATTTTAATATACTCTGTATAACCATAGAAATAGCAAGCAATTCTCGTTTGTATTCCATGGAGGAAACAGGCTCAGAGAAACTAAATTATTTGTCCAGGGACAGAACCATGATTACAACTCAGCAGGGTTTGCTTCCAAAGACTATTTTTGCCTGCTCCTCTGTACATCAGTAAGATGTTGGCTAGTATCATTCTTGAAATTTTTTGTGGTCAGCTACTTGTATCTGAGTATTTGGTATTTCTTCTCCTGCTATTATTCTTTCTCCCCACTCTTCAGACACAATTATGGACCTAAAAGTTGTAGACAAATGGCTCCAGGGAGTCGTGTTTCAATTAGCAATGTTGAAGCCAGTGTGGTCCGTGCTCTGGATTCTGACACACCTCTTTTCTCCATTTTCTTTTTTTTTTTTCCAGTGTAGTTTAAAAATGTGCTGATGGAGAATTGGACTGCTGACAGTAGCATCAATCTACCCATCAAAAAGAAGGAGGCAGTGGGGAACAGTTAGGGTGAACATAAAGATATTCCTTTCCATTTCTTAAAAGCCTTTACTGGTAGAGAGAGAGCTAGAAACATAGGAGATGATCCAAGGGGGCCTTGCCTTTCGTGAGTTTCAAGGTACTTAGTGTGGGGCAAAAAGTTATTTTTCTTTTTTGGCTTCTCTAAATAAGGACAGACAGATCCTCTTAGAAAACAAAGGAGGATTCTATTTCAGCAATGTTAGGCTTGGAAATTGTTATGTACTCTGTTTCAATGAATATTTATTCGGTCATAATTTCTAAGGAGATATAAAATCATGCAGTTTCAATGTTCACAATTAGGTAAAATCCCTATTTTTTCCTCTCAGATGAGCAAGCCAGGATGAGAATTTGAATTTATTTTAGCAGACTCACCTTCAGAATGCTTTGATTGCAGGATGCCAGTGTACTTTGGTAAGGTAGCTATCTGAGCTATCTGCTTGAGAAGTCAGTACACAGAGAAAAAAAATAAGGATCTTCAAGGAATTTTTAGGGGAAAAAATGATCTAGTTCTATTAAACTATCCAGGAACAGAAATAGCAGCATGTGATATTTCAAGCAACCTTAAGGGTGAGTTTAATTTGAGGCAAATGCGTGATCATCTCAGGTGGGATAACGTACTTCTTCAGTCCTGACATTGACAAAAAAGATCAATCAATTTAAACCAATTTACAACAATCAGTTCAAAAATTGTATTCTTATTGTGATTTTCCCCCAGAAAAATCTAAATATATTAATATTAGCAGAAATACATTAAAAGGACACATTTGATAACATTAAATGAAATAGCAAAGACCTCTGATAGTAGCATTAGAGTTATTCATGGGAGAAGATAAAGCAATTCTAATATAATGACTATGAGAACATCAGATTGCTATTATCTTAGAATTGACATTATTGTGTCAATTATATACTTCTACAGTAAATCTTAGTAAAGTTCCTTCAATTTTCTATAGTCCACGTTACACTATTTATGTGGTGGTCAATGTTAAGAGATTATTACATTTATACTATTTTTATATTTTTGTAGACAATAAAAATTATATCCTCAAATACCGATGCAAACATCTAATTACATTAGCTTATGTTAAATTCAATTTTAATGTAGTTTGAGTAGTGAAATTCTGACGTTGAATCTGATTTTGAGATTTCCATGGCCCTTTATCCTATAACTCAATTGATAATATTATTATATTGCTTTCCATTTACGTTATTATTTTGGAGCAGAACTATTTTAATTACTCATTATTTTAATAGAATACAAGCAGCATGAGATAATAGGAAAGGGAATATTGAATGTCTTTTTTTAGTGTCAGAATAGAACAGGCATTCAATAGTATTTGCCAAATGAATGAATAATAACTTAAAAGTGCGCCATTACTATCTGGTAATCATCATTATTACATTAACCAACATTTATCAGTACTTACCCTATCTTGGGCACACTATCTTTTGCTTTTTATACATTATTTCTCACCAAAACTGGAGATTAGAGAGTTCAAGTACCTTGTCCACATTTAGGCGGCCAGCAAGGAACAAGCTCAAACCCAGCCTGTCTTTCCTGGGTCTTGCAGAAGCTGCCCTCTTTCCCTTGTTCTGCAGTATTTTCCCCACCCCTCTTTGTTCAGCCTCACACAAGGGGCGAGCTCTGCAGACTGGACGTTGTTAGTGGAGCTGGTGAGTGAATCGGCCCGGGTCCTGCTCTCATCCCTCATGTGGGGTCTGACCTCCTCCTTAGCTCAAGGGCTGTGAGGTGGATTAGTGGGGGTGGGTCATCCTCCTTCAAACTGGCGCTCACTAGTGGCCGTCTGATCTACAAAGGTTCTCTCTTCCTCCTTCCCTGCCTGTGGGTGGGTTTGTGTGCTGAGCTAATGCCTTTCAAGCAACATGATGTTTTCTAGGCCCTCATCAGTATTTTCATCAGATTGAAGGGGGACACTTTGTTGGAAATGCTTGGCAGATACTGTTTTTAATTGCGAGTCTCTTTGACTTTGCATTTTTAATCTCATTAACAACAATGTCTTGGAGTGACTTAGCCTGTCTTTATAACTTGGCTCAGTTGAGGCTTTATTTACTTAAAAATATTGAAAAATTAAATTAAAATTCACCTTTCAGTCTTTGCCTTTTGTCCTTTGAACCAAACCAAACCAAACCAATCAAACTTCACAAAAAAGACCAGGTCCAGATTTTGAATCTAGAATATTTTGAATTGAAAGAAATAACTTACAGAGTTCCCATTGTGGCTCAGCAGTAATGAACCTGACTAGTATCCATGAGGATGTGGGTTTGATCCCTGGCCTCGCTCAGTGCGTTAAGGATCCGGTGTTGCCATGAGCTATGGTGTAGGTCACAGATGTGGCTCAGATCCTGTGTTTCTGTGGCTGTGGTATAGGCCGGCAGTTGCAGCTCTGATTTTTGACCCCTAGCCTAGGAACTTCCATATATGTTAAACATGCGGCCCTAAAAAAAAAAAAAAAAAAAAAAAAGAAAGAAATAGCTTTCTTGTTCACTTTTAGTGTGTCTGTTTGGTACCAGATTCCAATGCCATTATCTTGGATGTGTGCTTTCATGTGTGTTTACTTATATGTGGATGCCCTAGCACTAGATGGTAAAAGTGGTGGAGGCTACTAAGGGTTCTTTGATGCAGGACACTGTCATGGCTGCTTGGCTTTGTGTGTTGTTACATGAGAAAAACCCTCACCTCAAGACAGAGTCCTCTAGTTATTAAATATATTGTATTTGTGATACCTAATTATTAAGAACAAATATCAGAATGACATAATGACATTTTTAGCAACATGGATGAACCTAGAGATTATTATAGTAAGTAAAGTAAGTCAGACAAAGACGAATATCAATACAATATCACTTATGTGTGGAATCTAATAAAAATGATGCAAAAGAACTTATTTAAGAACAAATATCAAGATGTTCTATGACACTGTTCTCACTACCAAGTAATGAATGATAAAGTTTTTAGTCTGTTTAATTTAATCATTATAGGTAATTCCTCATTAAAGAGGAAATTAATATGATTCTCCCTGCCTCAGTATTTTTTACCCTAAAATAGAAAACATTTAATTTAGGCAGTTTTTTCTCTGGCTTGGATGCCACTAAACTGACCTATAAAGAATGAAAAGTAATTGGATAATACAGTTATTCCATCAATAGAAAAACCTGTCTCCACTGGTCAAATATTGCTGACTCAGCATCCCCTCCCTTCATCAAATTGCACTTATACTCACAATAAAAAAGAAGTCTAGGTTTTCATACCTCAGACAGATAGTTTGAAAATGATATGAAAACAGGAACCTGTTGCCAGAGGGAGCAAGATCCACCAGCCCTGTTACCACAGTCCAGGGTTGCCTGGAATGCTGGACAGTAATGAGCATGATTGACAAAGCCAGGCCTAACTTGGTGTGAAGGCCATAGGCTCCAGCCTGATGAGACACCTCTGGAAACGTGCCCAGTGGAAACTCAGAACGGCATGGGTACGGTTTCATGCCAGAGATTTTTGGGAATGGGTCCAAAAACATCCTCTGTAAGAGGAAATGAAAGAGGAAATAACTTGTTATTCCAAAGGGGGTGAGAGGGTTGGGGTGAGGGTTGAGAGGAGGGCTGAAAAGAGAGAAAGAGAAGTGGGCTGTGAAGGTGAGGATAGGCTGAAGAGGGGAAGTGAGCAGTTGGAGCTGGAAATTTTAATAAGCTCACAAAGATAAGGAGGAAGTAGGGGCTGTTTGGAAGGTAAACACACCATAATGGAAAGGGCAGCCTTGCCAAGAATAACAACATCAAGATAATTAAAGGAAAAGGCTAACGTGAATGTGAGGAAAAAGAGAAAACGCTGAACAGGCCTTAAGTATAAGAACATTCCAACTCAGCATTTCGTAATTGACAACATAAACAGGAAAAGGAAGGAGCGGCATTCTCCAGCTATGCACGCAGATATCCCACACCCTGTGATATTTGTGTTATCACTCAGTATTTGTTGACTCAGGTATAGTGGGATGCATTGGGTGGGATGAGATTATAACCTCAATTGTTTATCTTTCTGAGTCCAGGACTTTTTGTATGTTTGTCAGAAAGTCACCATATCAGGATACCTAATTAATATCCCGAACTACATTATCTTGCAGTGTTAATATCTGTAATTTAGCAGGCTATAAAACCAAGTCATGACCTCCTTTATACATAAGATTTTCTTGAGCTCCTTTCATGCTAATGGAGTACCTAAATAATGATTTTAAAAGGTGATCAAGCTTATTATGTAGATATTAATCACATACCACATCACATTGTATAATATCCCCCGCCCCATTCTGTAGTGTTAAGTAGTTAATGTCATACTCTAATTTGTGTTTTCTTTCAGTTCTTTAGCATTTCACCACTTCCTTTCTAGAATAAAAGTTGTTCAGAAGGTGGAATATATAAACAAGGAGTAATAAAGATAAGATACTAGTAAAAATTTGTAATTTTTAGTACAGAGATTCAAATTCAACCAAATGGAAACAATGTTGGGATCTTTTCTCTAATTTATTACCAAAAATAATACTTACTGTAACTTTGTTATTAGGAAAGAATATTAAAAAAACCCTATATATATTTTTTCCTATGGCATAAAATTTACTGAATGTAATTTTACCTCAAAGCTTGTCTTTAACAAAATTCTCCCAAAGGTTGACTTATGTGTATCTGGATTTACAGAACTGGATCATACCAGCCCAAAATGTACATCAATATATAAAACCCTAGGAATAATATGTGACTAACCAAAGTAACCATTGCTTTATTTCCTGTCTTTGGAGTAACTTTTTGTGAAGTTTAATTTCATTTTATTCTTTAAAAATGTTTTCATAAGTTGTTTTATTATTGGTAGCTAGCATTGCTCACACAGCAGTTCATAAACTCTTAAAATCTTGGCATATTTCTCTTCTTTAGCCAGGAGCAATTGGTGACAAAATAAGATTGAAACCTTAGCACTGGCTCTTTCACTACTATAAGAGCCTGATTATCAATATTGTCTATATGTTCTCAAAACCTAAAGAAACAAGAAAGATGACATTTGAATAGACAATCTTTTTTTCTCTTCAATTTAATTTTATTTTATATTAAGATATAGTTGATTTACAATTTTATGTTAGTTTCAGGTTATAGCAAAGTGGTTCAATTATATCTATACATATATCCCTTATTTTTTCAGATTCTTTCCCCACATAGGTTGTTACAGAATATTGAGTAGAATTCCCTTTGCTATACAGTAGGTCCTTGGTGATCATCTGTTTTTTAAATAGTAGAGTGTATATGTTAATCCCAAACTCCTAATCTATCCCTCCCCACCACCTTTACTGTTTGGTAACCATAAGTTCGTTTTAAAAGTCTGTGAATCTGGAGTTCCTGTCGTAGCTCAGTGGTTAATGAATCTGACTAGGAACCATGAGGTTGTGCGTTCCATCCCTGCCCTTGCCCAGTGGGTTAAGGATCCGGCGTTGCCGTGAGCTGTGGTGTAGTTTGCAGAAGCGGCTCGGATCCCACATTGCTATGGCTCTGGTGTAGGCCAGCAGCTACAGCTCCAATTCGACCCCTAGTCTGGGAATCTCCATATGCCACAGGAGCGGCCCAAGAAATGACAAAAAGACAAAAAGACAAAAAAAAAAGTCTGTGCATCTGTTTCCTGTTTTGTAAATGAGTTCTCTCTTCTAAGATTCCACTTATAAGTGGTATCATATGATATTTTTTGTCAATCCCTGTTGCTGCAAATGACATTATTTTGTTCTTTTTCTTTTCTTTTTTCTTTTTAGGTCCACATTGGCAGCATATGGAAGTTCCCAGACTTGGGGTCAAATTGGAGCTGCAGCTGCTGACCTATGCCACAGTACAACAACACGGGATCTGAGCTACACCTGTGCTACAGCTTGTGGCAATATCAGATTCTTAACCCACTGAGTGAGGCCAGGGAGTGAACCTACATCCTCATGAGTACTAGTTAGGCTCATGACCTCTGAGCCACAACAGTAACTTCATATTTGTTCTTTTTTATGGCTGAATAATATTCCATTCTATATATGTACCACATCATCTTTATCCAATCCTCTGTCAATGGATAAAAGCAACATAGGTTGCTTCCATGTCTTGGAATATTGTACATAGTGCTGCAATGAACATTGGGGTGCATGTATCTTTTTGAATTATGGTTTTCTTTGGATATATGCCCACGAGTGAGATTGCTGAGTCCTATGATAGGAAGGAAGGATTCCTCTTTGTCTTGCAGACAGGCAGCTGCACTAGAGCCCTGGAGATATAATATAGACTTTTCTTTGTCATATACTACCTGTGTGGAAATGGGAGGAAAAGAAAGATTGCTTTCTAGTATGGCTGAGGAGATGACTATAAGGAAAAAGGAGAACAAGTTCCATGAAGATGCTAGGAATTGAGGAACTGCTTATTCAGATCCACTAGGAGAAGGAAACAAAGAGAATAAAGAGCTGCTGCATTTATGTGTCTATGTGTCCAGAAACAGTAGCCTAACTTTTCATGAAGACTCTTTCTTAATGGGAATGCTGTTGAGTTTTGGAATTGAGAGTATAGTTCTCAAACACAAAGGCCAGACTGATACCTCTAGAATTTGTCTTTTTTTTTTTTTTTTGCCTTTTCTAGGGCCGCTCCCATGGCATATGGAGGTTCCCAGGCTAGGGGTCAAATCGGAGCTGTAGCCGCTGGCCTATACCAGAGCCATAGCAATGTGAGATCCGAGCCGCTTCTGCAACCTACACCACAGCTCACGGCAACGCCAGATCCTTAACCCACTGAGCAAGGCCAGGGATGGAACCTGCAACCTCATGGTTCCCAGTCAGATTCGCTAACCACTGTGTCACAACAGGAACTCCATAGAATATGATTCACCTGGTTTTTGGTGCCCTCTGGAAAAGGATGTTAACTTTAAAATTTTTGTTTTTTGGAACACTGGTCTTAGGGTTATTTTCAGTGCATTTGAAGAAATCATTTACATACTTGATCTCTCTCTCCACATATACATGCACACACACATGTATATAACTTTTGAACTGTGGCCTCAAAGAATTAAAAACCTTTTCAACACATTTGTAAAATATAAATTAGTTCTCAATTGCTTATGGTACCAGAACAGAGTGAGTCTGAAACAATTAAAATATGGGAATACCTGGGAATTTCATAACTAGAAAAATCTCAAAAAACTGAATGTCCTAAATTGTTGCTACAATTCTTACAATAAGAAGGGGGGTAGAGGCTAACAGATGTATGGTGGAACCCAAAATGACCCCATGGAAAATTAGGGTTTGAATGGAATATTCTTGAGTATATGCTTCCTTCTGTCTTTATCTTAGGAAAGGTTTCTTTTAAAATCACTCAAGGCAAGTGATCATTCATCATTGAGCTTCAACCCCAGTTTCAGCATCTGGCTTACTTTCTTTTACACAGTAGGTCCTCAATATTTGTTTGATGTATCAAATTAAAAATAGAATTTAGATGTTTCTTTTGAGTCACATCTCCTTAATGGTAAATATTTAACTATGTAGAATGATATAAGTAGTGTTTAAAATGAATTTTCACTAAAAGCCTCTGGGATGCTGAATGTAGATACATTGAACCCAAGTTGTAGCTTTCTTCTAAGTGGGATCAGAGACAAAGAGACAGGCACCTGTCTGGGCAAATGAACCACACTTTATGATAACTCAGAGAATGCCTTTTATTTAGTGCCAAGAGGAAAGGGGGCAGTAAAAGATAGATCTGCAGACTTTGGTGCTCTGGCCCCATCTTTAAGGCATCCAGACACTCCTAGAGGAAGTACATTTTTCATGAGTTCCCTAAGGGCCACCTGACAAGATTGAAACGATTTTTTTTTTTCTGTCTGGGATCAGGTTTTGCTTGGTGTTATGATCTTATTATTCACCAAAATGTCACAAGGAAAAAAACTATTGATAAAACCATTTCTCCCTTTTACGTCAGAGTGTGATGATCGGCTGCTAGGATGCATGAGAGGAAGTTTGTGGGAATGGCAATTATCTAATAACAGCATTTTAAATACATCCTTATTTTATGGGTTGCGTTTAGAAACCACTTCCTTACACTGCAGGTTTTATTAGTACTTAAGAATAAGCTTGAATTTCGCTGCTTCTTGGGCAGATAAAAAGTGGAATCTTAACTTAGTATGATTACCTTTTTATTGTATGTAAAATTTGAAGCGACTATTTTATTTTCATTTGATTAAAGAAAACATAAAATCATTCTCCCTAGCACATGTGAATCTTTTTGGCTCTCATTTAGAGGAGGATGAATAATCCTCTATTGCAGGGTCTGAAAGGATGTTGTGGGTTAAAGTAAACCATTGGCAAATCCTCTGAGAAGATTCTTTTCTTTGGTCTAGGAAAAAAAGGTCAATGTCTTGATTTCTCCCTTCTTCTCTTGAAGGTACAGGGCTTGATAACTTGCCTTCTAAGCATCAGAAAGGAGGAAACATTTATATGTTTCCTGTTGTCACTGTATCAAATGATCACAAACAGTGACTTAAAATGATAGAAATTTATTCCCTTTTCTGTTCTGGAAGTCAGAAGTCTTAAATCAGTTTTACCAGGCTAAAGTTAAGGTTCATGCAGGACCATGCTATAGGGGAGAATCTATTTTTGCCCTTTCTAGCTTCTGGAATTGTACTCCTGGGCTCATGGCTCTTTCCTCCACCTTCAAAGCCAATGACTACCATCTTTTTTTTCTTATTGGCTTCCCTCTGCTTCTGTCAGATGGTCTCTTCTCTTCTGTGACCAAATCTCCCCTGCCTTCTTCTATAAAGACACTTGTGATTACATTTTAAGCCTACCTGGATAATCCATGATAATCTCCCCATCTCAAGATCCTTAATTTCACTATATTTTCTAAGTCCCTTTTTGCCATATAGCATCACATTCACATCTTCCAGGGATTAGCATCTGGATATTTTGGGGAGCCTATGTTCAGTCTACCACAAGAAGCTTTTGGCCTTTTCTAAGAATGTAGGAGGTTCTTCCTCAATTTTTAGAGTTTGTGAAAATTTATAATATAAAACAAATTGCTTCAGTGGGAGAAATGGAATTTTTGAGTCGCAAAGTCATAACTGTTTCTTCTAGGGGAATTTAGAATATAAAGGTGTTTCTTTATAGTTATAAGTGAATTGCCATGAAACAAAGATTCTGCTTTGAGGAATGAAAGCACTTCTGTTTTAAAGATGAGGAAACTGAGGCACAGGGAGATTACATCACGTACCTATAATTAGTCACACAAGGAGTAAATATTGAAGCTTGGATCCAAACTCAGACCCCACATTTTACCTACTAGATCAGAATACAGAGTGAAAGCTGAGGTTCTGTGCTAAGGTGATGAGTGATGCTAAGAAGAGCTGTTATTTATAGAGGTTGGAAATAATGTTGGCTTCTAAAATCAGAGACATAATCTCATAGTGTGGGAAGGCAGCTAGACTTCCTAGGCTGGTATCTTTTTTTTTTTTCCTTTGATATCTTTTTTTTTTCTTCTTTTTATAGCCATACCTGTGGCATATGGACATTCCTGGGCTACTGTCAAATTGGAACTGCAGCTGCAGGCCTATGCCACAGCTATGGCAACATTGGATCTGAGCCTCAGTTTCAAACTACACTGCAGTTTGTGGCAATGCCAGATCCTTAACCCACTGAGAAAGGCCAGAGATCGAACCTGCATCTTCATGGATACTACGTTGAGTTCTTAACCTGCTGAATCATAATGGGAACTCCTGGGCTGGTACCTCTCAGTTTGGTAGGTTGGGCACTTAGGAGCCAACCTAGATTAGTTTTTGTTATTATTATTGTAAATAACAGTCAGGGTAAAAGAACTTTGGGAACACAGGGCTTGTGCCTGCTGACTGATAGAAATGGAAGTCAAGTGAGAGCCTGGCACTCTGTCCACTCTCAGATGCTGTAGTTCTTCTTCTGTTTTTTTTTTAAGGACTGCACTCTCATCATATGGAGGTTCCCAAGCTAGGGGTTGAATTGGAGCTGTAGCTGAAGGTCTATACCACAGCCACAGCAACACCAGATCTGGGCTGCATCTGTGACCTACACCAGAGCTCATGGCAATGCTGGATCCTTAACCCACTGATAAAGGCCAGGGATCGAACATTGGTCCTCATGGATACTAGTCTGGTTCGTTAACCAGTGAGCCATGACAGGAAATCCATGCTCTGGTTCTTGATCCATCAGTTATTTTCTTCTCATATCATCAACTCCTCATTTGGTTCTGGTTCCTTTTGATCAACCTGCAAACTTGTTTAAAGCTTTCTCTTTTATTGATCTTGGCACAGCTTCCCCATCATGCAAATACTGTTTCCTTCCTTCAGTCTACCACCAAATTTCTTGAAAGAGTCATATAGTCCTGCCAAATTTACATCCTCGATGTCCACTCATTCTTCTCATTACAATCAGTCTTCCTGACTCATCGTTCCACTAGCCCCCCTCCAAGATCACCAGCATCTTCCTAGTTGTCAAGCCTATTGACCTATTTCTAGTTCTTTCCCAGTGACTTCTCTGCAGTATTTGGGAATATTGATTACCCTCTCCTCTTTGAAATCACCACTTCTATGTCTCTCTCTTCTGAGTCTTTTCTTCATTTCTTTTCCATTCCTTAGACATTAGAATACTTAGACATATCTGGTCCTCACCTCTTATTTCTGCATACCTTCTCCCTGCAATCTTTTGTCTGCTTTCATTGTCTCAGCTACCATGAATGTGGGGAAGATCTCCCAATTCTAACCTGCAGCCTGACTTCCCTCTTGAGTTTAAGGCCCTTACTTCCAGTAGCTTCCTTAACATCTCCTTCTGGAGATGACCTGCAAAACTGCAAGCTCATCATGTCAAAGCAGGACTTAGTGTCTTATTTTCTAAATTTGTGGTTTCTCTCCCATTATTTGTCTTGTTTTATTTGGAAACTATCTATCTTATATAGCAACCAAGAGCCATGGTGTTATTTTCTCTTTCTCTTCATGTCTCATTAGTCCTTAAATTCTGGGCCTTTGACTTGCTCATTACCACCTCCTTAACCTATGCCTTTATTCTTTCCTTCTTTACCCCTAGACTTCTTCAATGTTCATTCTGCCCTAACATGATCTATAATCAAAAGAGAATGCCAGGAGTTCCCGTCGTGGCGCAGTGGTTAACGAATCCGACTAGGAACCATAAGGTTGCGGGTTGGGTCCCTGCCCTTGCTCAGTGGGTTAACGATCCGGCATTGCCGTGAGCTGTGGTGTAGGTTGCAGACGCGGCTCGGATCCCGCGTTGCTGTGGTTCTGGCGTAGGCCGGTGGCTACAGCTCCGATTAGACCCCTAGCCTGGGAACCTCCATATGCCACGGAAGCAGCCCAAAGAAATAGCAAAAAGACAAAAAAAAAAAAAAAAGAATGCCTTTTATTCTTCACAAGGTCTTCCAAGTCTTCCAGATACAGCTGGAACGTTGAAGTCTTCTCTGTGGAGAAGGAATTGGCTGCCCCTCATTTGTGTCCATGCTATAGTCAGTTCCTATTCCTGACCAGATCACCACAGTGGATTGAAAGTATTCAAGGGCTTTGGCTTGGTGTCCTCAAATCCTGGAGCAGGACCTGGGTCTCAGGAAATGCTCATGAATGTCTATTGGGTGAATTTTCAGAGTCATGCTGAGAAGACTGAGGGATCAGTCAATGAAGTTACAGCAAGACGACTTTCAAAATGAAAGAAGGACACTTTCCTATGTCACATTTTCTTTTCTTTCTAGTTTCACTTTGGACTTTAGGATTCACTGACCCAGACCATTCCTTTCAATACTACAATAAGTAAATAAACTTTCAGAAAATAATGTAACTAAATTAGAAGTGTCCAAGAATATCTTTGTTTCCTGGCATGGGATTAAACTTTCATCTGTTAGTTCCCTAACAAATTTTTTCAGAAAGTCTCACTCATACTAATTGAGAAAAATATCTTGCCTTCTTAGTAGTTCGCATGTGATTTGTGCTGCATTTATCTGTGATGAGATGTGCATATACAGGCAGTGAACTTCCAAAGCATTTGAATACTGACTGAGGTCCTCTCTTAGAAATCTCACCACACATTATGAGAAAAATGAGGCAGCTACTAAGAAGAAAGGAAAATAACATTTATTAGCCACAAATACTTGGCAAGTACTCTCCTAAGTGCTTTCAAAAGCATCTCACATCTCAAAACAACTTTGCCTGGAAGGCAAGACAAGACTCAGACATGCACCCAGGACCTCTGCCTTCAAGTTGATATTCTCTAAATATTTAGTCACATCTATATAAAGACTAGGCAGACACTGCCTGTGGGAAGAGCTGAGAAGGGTGATGTTGCACAAGCTCAGCTTCCACTTTATTGTTCATGGCAATTCAGCTCCGGCTGCAAAAAGCAAAGCAAAACCTTGCATTACCCAGATCTTTGCTCCTTTGAAGGCAGTTTACGCTCAGTTATTATAACTCAAGAATCCTCTTGTGCAATCACACCTTACCTTTCCACCTCAAATGGAACTGTATTAGTTGGAACATAAATGAAGACATAGGGACCCAAAATAGCAAAATGGAAGTTTGTCACATAATAGTCAAGCAATTAAGTGGTCAGGCTGATATGGTATCTCCATAGTATGAGACCCCCTCTAGCTTGTTGCTATGCCTTTGCTAGAGCAGAATTTTCAATATTTATGGTCCATGATGCTTCTTACCATGTCCACATTCCATCCAGTGGGAAGGAAGATAGGGACAGGGGGGAGAAGAGGCCACTCCCCTTCTCTCTGTAGGCATGATTTGGAAGCTGTAGATATCACTCTGCTCACACCCCATTGGCCAAAACCTAGTTACATGACTATACTAAGAACATGCAGCCTTCCCAAGTGTGGTCACGTGAAAGGAGGGGAGAATGAAAATTAAATCTCAACTATTCCCTACCAGAGGTTTGTCAAATAATGCATTTCACCTAAATGTGATACCCTTTATGCAAAGAGTTCTGTATCCAAGTTTGGAGAGAGCTGCAAATGTCACAGAGATTTAGTGTCCCTTTAGTTTGGAAACTTTGGGCTCTGCCCTGATAGCCCACTTCTTTCAGACTCAGTTATAGATGGTATGTCCCCATCTCACAGATGAGGTCACAGAGCATTAAGGAGATGGGGGTTGTTTGTTTTTCTTTGGGCTTTCCCTGGTTCTCTCCCATCTTCGAGACATAGCAAGAAAGGGGCTTTTAGCCATTTAAGGGAAGTTCTCAGACTCTGAGCTTAAATAGCTCCTATAACCACACATTATTATGGCCTTTATATGCAATAACTAACTCCCAAATTGTTCTTATAGGAGAACTTTCTGGAAGCTAAGAAACATCAAGACATTCTTCTGTTACAACTGACTGATCCAAAATGTTTAACAGTTATTTTTTGTTATTATTCAGTCTCAGCCAGTTCTCTTTCCTTTTTCCTTCCATATCAATGTCTACAGGAACGGTCTGTATTTGGGGGCTTCCAAGTAGGGGTAGGGTGAATCAGTTAAAGAAACAACTGTGTAACCACAGCAGTTGTCAATTCCCTGGGACCCGTCACTATGCCCTGCAGCTCCCATTCGGAAGCAGTGGCACCAAGATCAGGCTCCGGGGAAGCCAAATGGTCAAATGTTTTCAAAGGCATTGGCAACAGTATTCACTCAAGTTTGGATTTTCTGAACCATCTAAAATGGCAGCTTTTTAATATGCTCACACTCTTCTGAGAGTTTTACCTCTCCTAGACACTTAATCCTCATGCATGATATAAGAACTGTTGAAACTCCCACTTATAGGACATTGTCGCACAGAGTGGTTAAGAAACTTGCCCGAAGTTATGCACTTGGTGAGTGGCAGGATTCAGAACTATTATTATCAACATTTTATTTATTAAGAAAACTATGGCAGAGTTACTGTCATAGCTCAGTGGTTAACAAACCCGCCTAGTATCCTTGAGGGCTTGAGTTTGATCCCTTGCCCTGCTCAGTGGGTTAAGGATCTGTCACTGCCATGAGCTGTGGTGTAGGTTGCAGACATGACTCGGATTTGTGTTGCTGTGGCTATGGTGTAGGCAGGGAGATACAGCTCCGATTCAACCCCAAGCCTGGGAACTTCTATATGCCTCAGGTGTGGCCCTAAAAAGATAAAAGACAAGAAAAAAAAAAGAAAGAAAAAAAAAGAAAACTATGGCTACTCAAGCTTAAGTAACTTGACTAAAAAACTATAGCTGCACAAGGAGTGCAACTGAAACTCAAGCCCAGGTCTTGGATTCCAGATCTCCAGCTTTTCTTTTCCACCATGCTTGATATGAAATGCCTGCCTTACTAGACTGTGGTCACCTAATCTGAGTGCAGGGCTCCTTGTCTGTAGCCTGTAATTCTCCTAGAAGCCTCCCCATGCTCCATCCCAAGGTTGGAAACACTGATTCATTCTCAGCAGAGCATAAAGGCAGCTGCTGCACATAGGCTGCAACATAAGGCACAACAGAAGTATGACCTATATTTCATATCCTTGTTCAAATCTCCACTCTCCCATTTACCTGCCAGCATAAGGAGTGTGGTTTTCTTTTGCAAGAGGATAAGCTGAAATGCTACTTTTGCATCAGAGAACTAAGAGGTTCATATATCCTGCCTGGATGGGAATGTTTTTCAGCCTCAAAGCCTATAAAAATACAGTGGCATGCATAGTTCAGTTGAAACAACAGAATGCTGGGAAAATGAGTCTGCAAAATGTGCTGGAAATACCAGTCATCAGCATGGTATAAAACACCACTTCTTCTACCGGGAGGCCTGTGCCTGGGAGCTAACTATACTTTCACCTGCAGGACCAGCTGGCGATTGTAGGTTTATGCTTTGCAAACTCTTAACTACTTACACCCATATACTAACATGAAGATTAATGATGAGGGAATACGTCTCATGCCTTTGGGCTCCTTGATATTTCCTCCAAGGTGATAGAAAACAAAGAAGTATCTTTGTATTATAAAAACAATAGAATATATGTTAAAATTATATATATTGTGTTGAATTTACATATACATATTTATATATTACATAGATATAATAATTTTTGCTTTGCATATGTTGAAATTATATATTATATGTACTTATATTCATGTAATATATGAAATATTTTATAAAATTCATATTTATATAAATGCATATGTTTATTCTATATCATGCATTATAAATTTATGTATTATATAAAATGTATATTATTAGGTATATATTTATATTATGTAAATATTGTGATATATTATGCATCATATATATTTTATATACTAAATATAAAATATAATACATTTTATATATATTTCAATTAAATATATATAATAGATTATATATAGACACATATAAGCCAGTGTTGCAGAGTTTGTTTTTAAATTAACCTGGAAACAAAAGATTTTCTAATTACTGTTTTTCAATAAGAATATTAAAACTAAAAATATTAGTAAAAGGGGAAATGCAAAAGATATTAAAACTTGCTGAAGGCATTAGTTTGGGTGTTTGTGAAGAGGTGGATTTGGTTAAAGTGTGTGTGACTTTCAATTTAAATGATGATTAAAAATCTTAAAAATTTGTTAAGGGTTTCCGGAGAATTTCAGCCTAAGTTACCAAAAAGATTTCTATTATTAGGGAAATGCTTCATCCTAATCTATTTAGCAGCAGATCCAAATTCCACACCTGCATTTCAGGCAGAAGAGTTCAGTTTTTCCACACACATTCTGATACCCAGACCTATCCTCCCTTGCCTTTCAGCATGTCACTGTGTGGTGGTGGAGTGCAGGGGAGTGTATGGCTGTACAGGTACAGAGCCAGAAGATCCCAGGGCCCCAGTCTACCCTGGATAATGCCTAGTGCCTCTGCAGCAGCTCAGGAGGCGAGTCAATTGACGTCCACAGCTCAAGTTGACTCTCCCCTCCCACCCATGGCATAGCTATATTTATTTCTTTATATTATTTCATACATTTGTGATTATATAAATTACTTAAACATTTTAATCTACGCTTCAAGCTATATTCTTTTTATTTTTATTTTTTATATAATTTTAAAGGTTACTTTCCATTTAGAGTTATTACAAAATGTTGGCTATATTCCCTGCTGTTGTGCAATACTTCCTTGAGCCTATCTTACACCCAATAGTTTGTATCTACCCCTTCTCCACTCCTATATTGTCCTCTCCACTTCCCTACTGGTAACTACTTGTTTGTTCTTTGTATCTGTGAGTCAGCCTTTTTTTTTTTAATTATATTTACTAGCTTGTTCATTTTTTAGATTACATGTATAACGACTCATTTTTATAATTAACGGAATCAGAGAGCTTGAGCAATCTGACATCACTGGATCTCCAAAAACACTCTGAGTACAGGGGACTGATGCGCCGCTTTAATTAGCAGCCTCATTGGTCCTTGAACTTCCCCAGGTATTCTGCCACAGGGCTGACAATTGCTCCTTTGCAAGAGTCAATTGTCAGCCCAGCGCATTTCCCAGATGCTGGCAGATTGGCCATTTGTCAAGGTGCCAGCATTTGGTGATTGCTGGTAATGGATTTCCATGTCTGTTTTATGAAAATTTTCATTCAAATACTTTGAAGAACTTTGACAGCATTTAAGTGATGGCAGCTTAGTCCGTGACATGAGCTTTGGAGCAGCAATCCAGCCCACAGTGCCTGCAGCCTGCTCCCTCCCTTCCTGGGTTGGTGGTCACTGAAAGCCCAAGGGAACTGGTCAGCCTAGCTGAGCAAGAAGCTGTTCTGTCCTGCCGGGGGCAGCACTGACTCTCAGAGATATTCCAGCCATGTAGGCTGGGTGTTGCTGAGTTGGTGAGTGCAGGGGATTCCCACAGAGGCCCCTGAGGTGCTGAGGCCAAAATTATAGCCAACACCCAGAGGCTTTTCAAGATTCCAACATGAGACCTTATGGCTGCAGCTCATCACTGCAGCATTCTTTCTGGTGTATCTCAAGTCAGGCCTGGTATTGTGGAATGAGCACTGGACTGGGAGTCCTCAAGGGGCAGGAATCTGGTGCTTGTTCTGTATCTGCTTGGATGTGTGACCTTGACCATGCCCCTGCCTTGGTAGTTGTAAAATCCAGCAGATGGCCGAAAGGTTCTTAGAGCTCTGGTTTGGGAAGATGGCAGGGAGTCCAGGGGTGAGGCCGATTTGCACACATCCAGTGGCACCACGGCAGCATCACCATGAGCCACGCTCTCCCCACACATCAGGGGGCACAGGGAGGGACCTGCCTGGGCATGGCAAGCAGGAGGGACCTCATGGAGTGTGACAAATGAAAAATTTTAAAACGACATTTACTTTTACAAGTCAGACATTTAAGTGAGTTCTTTTTATGGGGCATTTTCAACTTTTATATCGCCTAGGAGATGTTTGCATTTCTTACAATTCTTCTGCACATTAAAAATGAATTATAGTCTCATCTATTTTAGAAAAGAATTTGGGGGAATTTTTAAAACAGACAAAGGCCCCCTATGCCCTGAGACAATCCAATAACCTGAATGAGTTTTCCCCCTTGATTGATATACTAGTACCTGTGACTGGGGAAAAGGCAATACATGTCAAAATTTTAGTATGAACCTAGTGTTTGTTATCATTCATAAATGTTTTTATTCTCTCTCCCATTGTGTAATGTGTTTCTTAACATTTGCTTGGGGAAAGTCACATGGGCAGAAATGATCCAGGGGTGGGCCAACCATCTGAGGCCAGAGTGTACAGATAATGCTCGACGTGTCACCAGGCTCTGTGCTAGCTGGTGTGCATGTCCCTACTCATTTAATTTTCACAACAGCACTGTGAGGAAGTATTGTTTTTTCTTGTGCATTTTCAGATGGAGGCTCTGCGAGGTTAAGGAATGTGCTAAGGTGGAGGGTCATGGATGTAGGTTTCCTGGTCCAGGGTCCTTGCTGGGTACCCCTGTCCTGTTCTGCTGCTGGGTGATACTCAGGCTGGCCTTGACCTTCACCTCTGGTTTTTACAACACAGAAATGACATCTCAGCAGGCTCTGCAAACTATCCTATTAAGTCTAAGTTTCTTGAGAGGAAGATCCATGTTTGGTTAAAGGTATTAATTTTATACTTGCTGGATAATTGAATCGAGTGGTGTGTCCTCTCACACTCTGGACTCCAGGGAAGATCTTGAGGAGCCCAGCTTTCTCCCACAGTGAGAAGCAGCGTTAGTGGAGGCTATGCCATCTTCCTCTGGCCATCTGCTCTGGAATTTGGTCATCACACAGATAATCAGGACAATAGCAATGAGCAGGGAGGGAGAAAAGGCTTTATTTTGGATTTGTTTGAACTGGGATAGAACTGCCTGCGGTTTCTGCAATGGAACTTAAGCCAGTTCTGGAGTGTTTTTCTCTCCCCAAACTGTCAGACAGCATACATGGGCATCCACAAATTAGAAAGCAGCAGGAAGAAGGGAGCCAGGCCTGTGAGGGGTCTGGAAAATGACCAGACTGGTGAAAGGTACTGGGAATACTTACCTCAGAAAGAGGAGCTTTTATTTGCATCAGTAATATTGTAATGTGTGCCATCTTCCATGAACAGAAATTAGTTTATTTTATGTTTTGATTTACAAAGTTCTTTTTCCAGGCATCCCATGGCATATTTGAAGTATGGGACAAAGTACTCTTATTACAGTTATTTTAAGAAGTTAGAAAGCAAATACCATCAACCTATACCACTTCTCCACAACATGGGCAGGAATTAGATTCTCTAATTCACAGCTATTTCCCCAGCACTTAGAATACCACCAGGCATTTTTCAGGTGCTGGGAAATATTTGTTGAATGACTGTGAATGAATGAAGTGTGTAGGTTGCTTAAAAACCCTGCCAGCTCCTGACAGATCTCATCACCTTTGCCATTGGTGCTATATTTTAGTGGCTTTAAACATAAAAAAAGAAATCATATGTAAAACTTGAATATATAAATAAAAATGTTTTAAAGTAATAAGTTTACATATGCAACTTTCCCTTACTTTACAGCTAGTCAGTGATAACAATGAAGGTGTTATAATGACAAATCAAAAATTTGAAATCCAAGACTCTGAGAGATGCAGGCATAGAGCAGCCTCAAATCCAATTTATTTCTGTCTTCTGCTTTTGTGCAATACTGTGTCAAGAAAATATTAGTTCACAGAGAAATAGTTTGTTTTGCAATCTCAGGATACTCCTCAGTGAAACTGATTTGGGAGCTTGAGGGAACTCATAGAAAATGTGTGTTTCAAAGTTGAATCATTAACAATGAATTTGCTTCTAAACCACATCATCAGTATGTTAAATCAGAGGTGCCACAAACTTGACACTAAGGAAACTAAGGTTATCTGTGATCTGGATACGTGCTCAGCATTCATTTTCCATGAAGGGAAGCTGCCTGCAGGTGTTCCTGACCCTTTTTGTCATGGGGTGTACCTGGATGTCTGCCCAAACCAAATACTGTATGGTGCTTGCAGACCCTTGGGATGTGGAAGAACGTTGTGGGTAGGAGGGAAGGAGGTAGATAGGCAGCAAGAAAGCCTCAGTAGTGAATGGGACCATCTGAATCAGGTCTTCACACATTCACCCACTTGTTTAAGTATCTGTTGCACCTCTACTGTAAATAAAGGGCTCCTTTCTTTAAAGAGCTTAAAAATCCAGTTTCTGTAGATTTGGAATCGCTGTAAGGGAAGAGGAAATGCCAAGCAGAGATGGATAATGTGGTTCAGATCACTGCAAGGGAGTACAGAGAAAGTAATTGGCATGAGGTGGAGGTGGTTGCTGGAGGTTTCTCTAGTGGCCAGTTTCTTGAATTGCTCTAAAAAAGCTAGGAATATGCTTGGCATTCATCATCTTGCTGTATGCACATGCACCTCACACTGATTCACTGTTTTCCCAGAAGATTTAGTTTTACAAACTCTGGGAAGTCAAGGGCAACATCAAAGAACTTTCCTTGACTGGGATCTTTTGCGTTGCCCTTAACCACATGTCACCTACCGAAGAGTGACTCAACTTACTCTGGGTCAAACTGGAAACATAAATTAGGTCAGCTGAAAATTTTCCACCCATCATGAGTGCTCTGAATTATCAGGCACACTTTCTTTTACCTAATAACTTTAGGTTTATTTGAATTTCCATCAGCTGCCAAGTAAATATTTAAAGTTGAATTAGGAGCCAAGGAAGCTCATAATCCCTGAAGGATAATGTGGCTTTTTTCCTCCTCCCCGTGCCTTGAAAACACAGAGGTTACTTGGGAAATAAGAAAGAAAAAACATAATTTGAAATAGAATAAGATGTTTGTTTATAGAATGAAGGCAAGGAATGTCAACCCATTTCATTTGTGGATGTTACAGTTTTTACACAGGAAAGAAAACATGATAATTTCTTTTGGTGCTTTCCACCTCCCCTATCTTCTGAAGCTACAACTGTATCATCATTGCTCAAGTTATCCTGACTTCCAAGAGGAAAGAATTAGCAATCACTTAATTATTAATCACCTGTAATTGGAACTGAAGACTATAAAACATAAAGGATGAGCAGGGAGCGGCTTAGTGGAAAGGGAAGGAAGGGGGCTGTGATATTTGCTGTGGTGTTAACCCTTTCCTGAGGCACCTCCTTTGACCTAACTTTCTGCTGTCTCTGCAGCCTGGCTCCCCCAGCTGTACTTCCGTGGGGAGGAGGAGAGATGTGTAGGTCAAACTTGGTCATGGGAGGGGGAGCTGAGGTTTCCTGGTCTAGCTGGAGGCTTGATTCAAACATGAGGTACAAGGTCAAGTCAGGTCAATAGGAACCAGCCTAGGCAAGCAGCAGCTGCTCTATCGCCTTGAGTGCTTTTCAATTTGGAAGAACAGAGAAGAGCAGCTTCTCTCTGAATCATTGCTTTTCCAGGCTTATGAATTTCAGAACCTCTTGTACTTTCCATTGCTTTCCAAACACGGACTTGTTTCAGGCTTCCCTGCACACAGATTGCAGTGATGTGGGCAAACAATTTTGACAAGATATGCAGCTTTGAGAAAAAGCACTTTAGGCTTACAAGGACACGCACTATTGTTGGCCTCTCTGGTAGGGGGGTGGAAGGGGGGCAGTGGTGGGAGCTGTACCTGAGTGAGAAACCCAGGTCTGGAGGCCCTGGGAGACGGCAGGGCCCAGGCGGCCAGTGAGGACACATCGGCATTCTCCGCAGAGCTTAGCATCAGATTTTTAATCACCAGAAGATCATTTTCTGTCTGGGCTCTAGGAAGAAGAAAAACACCTTTCTCCTGAGGCTTTTTTTTTTTCTCTTTGGCTGTACCCACAGCATTCCCAGGCCAGGGATCAAACCCGAGCCACACCAGTGGCCCAAGCTGCTGAGGTGACAATGCTGGATCCTTAACCCACTATACCACAGGAGAGCTCCTCACCTGAGGTGTTTTACTCATATTTTTTAGATTTGAGTTCCCACAACATTAATTGAACACCAATGGTGTGCAGAGTGCTATAGAAAGGTAAAGAAGAAATTCAGTATCATCTCTCTCTTTTGAGGAGCTACCTTCTAAATTAGAGTGAAAACTTGTGAAAGGTGACAGAAATGCTTTTGAAACAGCAGAGAAAGGACAAATGAGTATTTCAATAAAGGAGGGGAAGAGACAGGATACTGTCTTCTCACTTTGATATTTGAAGGGTCTGTGGTTCTGCAGCAGACTACCCTTGTTGTCTTTATTTTTATAAGGTTTTGTGCCTATTAATTTTCTGCAGCCTCCTCTGGTTAATCTTGTTCTGATTTAGTTTCCTTCTGTGCAAGAATGTGGGTCTAATCATTAACTTCCAGCCTCTGTGCTTGTTGCCTTCAAAGAGTAACTCCTTCCACCCAGGTGGACTATGGTGGGGAAAGAAATCAAATGCCTTTAAGTGCAATAAATGAAAAAGTGAAATGAATTTGAATTAAGCTCTTTGGATTTAGGAGAATAATAAATCACCTATTGTCTGCTTTAAATTTAAGGGCTCTCTTTTATGAATGTACACTGTACTTTACTGAATACGTGGGACAGATGATAAAATAAATTTCAAGGCTACATTTTGCTCAGTGAAAGGAAAGAGAGTATAGAAAGAATGTTTGGATAGGGACATGAAGAACTCAAAGACAAGGCAGAGCCCCTCTTGATATTTTTCAAAATCCTAAAAGCAAGTTCTACAAATCGAGGCAGTATGTGGCACTCTGAGACAGCATAGTGCTGGGGGAAAGATCATACCTTTGGGAACAAAGGAACCCAGATTCAGCCCCAGGTGTTGGATAATTGTCTGCAAGTGTCTTACTTTCAGCCCCAGTTGCCTCATTTGATTAAAAACAAGCAATACAAATAATGTGCATAAAGAATTTGGCACAAAATAGTTTCTAAATAAATGTTAAAAACTGCCTGGCTAGAGACTACATTTTTCAGCCTCCCTTGCAGCTAGTCGTGTCCAAGTGATGAAGCTCTCATGTCAGGGGAAGAAATTTGTGCAATCACTGCCTCACTTGCTGAAAAAAATTAATCATCCTGAACTTCCCTTGTTTCTTATTCCTGTGGGATGGAAACAGGTTTGGAGTTAACCCCATTTTCATGAGGCCTAGGAGGACAACGATGGTGCAGAAATGTTAGGATGGAAGGAGTCTGGGCTGATGAAGGGTATTTGGTCAGAGCTGTCACATTGGCTGAGATTTTAGTCAGAGAGAACTAAAACTTCTATCTTGTTAGAAAGAAGCTGTAATGTTGGCTTGGTTTTTACCTTAACTAATACAGGAGGTTTTTTAGAGGTTTTTTTAATTGGAATAGTCACAGGTTTCCAGAAGGCTTCTGAAAATAGGCATTGGGAATGTTCAGAACCAGAATTCTGAGACACAAACTACTGAGTGGTGCAGGTACTGAGCTTTGCTTCTTCCTGAATATCCTCTGCCTTGGCCTCTAAGCTTTCATTATTACCCTACTCTATACCTTATCAGGTGAATCAGTGCCATTTCACAGTGCTGAGAAACTCATAGGCACAGATCCATGGCAAAGAAGTGAGTGGGAGAGTCTGACCTTATGTTGCAATGGAAGCTAAGGGGTTCTCATCAGGGGTTCATATCTCTATGGGATTGTCAATGTTTAAGAGGGGTGCCAGCATCAAGTGTCCCTTGGAACTTGCATTGCTTTCAATGGAGCATTGGAATTCTTGTTATCAAAATAATGCTAGGTAATAATTTACTGCCTGTGGTAGGCAGAATAATGGCTCTCCAAAGGTGTACAGGTCCTAATTCAAAGAATTTGTGAATATGTTAAGTTACATGGCCAAGGGGAGTTTAGGCTGCATATGGAATTAATGTTGCTAATCAGCTGGGATAGGCCTGAATTATCCAGGTGGGTCCAATGTAATCGCAAGCATCCTTAGGTGTAGAAGAGGGAATTGAAAGAGAGAACCAGCTGGGCTGCAGCATGAGGACTTGACGTTGTTTCCTCTGAAAATGGAGGAATGGGGCCGTGAGTCAAGGAAAGTGTGTGGTCCCTAGGAACCTGTTATGGTCTGAATGCATCGTCTCAAAATTCATAACTTGAAATCCTAATGCCTAAAGTGATAGTATTGGGAAGGGATTAGGTCATGAGGGTCCAGCCCTCTTGAATGAGATTAGTGCTTCATAAAATAGACCCCACAGAGTGGCCCCAGCCCTTTGGCATGTGAGGGTGTAAGGAAAAGTCTGCAACCAGAAGAGGCCCTCACCTCACCATGCTGGCATATTCATCTTGGATTTTCAGCCTGCAGAATGGTAAGAAATAAAATTCTGTTGTTCATAAGTTATGTAGTCTGTGGTATCTAGTCTGTGGTATTTTGTTATAGCAGCCCGAATGGACTAAGAGCTGGAAAAAGCAAGCAAATGGATTCTCAGTTATACCCTCCAGAAGGACCACAGCTCTGCTGACACCTTAATTTTAGTCCAGAGAGACTCATTTTGGACTTGTGCCTCCCAGAACTATGAGCTAATACATTTTTGTTGTTTTAAGCCACTACATGTGTGGTAATTTGTTACAGTTGCCATAGAAAACAAATATACTGCTCTAGTAATTAACAGAAGGGGTTATCAATATTCAGAGATAATTCTCACATCCAGTCTGCTCAGGGATAGAAAAACTTTCAACAGTCAGTTCTGGGAAAAGGTCAGAACTAGACCTCAAGAGTGGACAGGTAGAGACCTGAGGCAGCAGCAATGCAGCTCTGATCACTTTTACAAATAAAGCTGCTTTTCTGACCCTAACTTTTTCCTCTTTATTCTTTCTGTCCAGTCTTTCTCTACTTGAAGGTAAATCACAAGGCTTTCATAGCAACGTGTGCCCTTTGTGTATAATTATTTATAAAACTGTGGTGGGTTGAAGATCACTAAATGCAATGGAAAACAAGAATCAGCATGCTTTAGAATTATTCCAGCAAAGGTTAATATAGTGACTAAAATTAAAATCATTCAATTACTGTAAGAACATGAAAAATAAAGTGATTTCATGTGGCAGCTTAACCTTCGAATACAACCATCGAAGCAAATTTATTCATTGAAAATTATATGTGATAAAGTATTGAAAACTATAAACCTACTAATTTGAATATATAATTGGAATGTCCACATCGTAGGGTAGAGTTTATTCCTAATTTAGCAGTGTACATCCTAACTATATAAATACGTTGCCTGTTCATCTTAAGTGCTAAAACAGATGTTGGAGTCAAAGGACAGCTTCCATTAGCCAAGGTTGTTATTATGTTTTTAAACCTTAGGCTTTTATAGAGGCATGAGAAATGAAATAGCAGCACTTGGTTTCCTAAATTCCAGGTCTTCTAACAACTAGAGATTAACTGATAACTGTTTGGGGAAGCAAATGAGAAAAGTAAAAAGAGCTGATTCTTAATAGTTTGGGAGTGAAGTTCAGAGTTTCAGTCAAAGATGTATGTTCAAGAAAAATACTAGTAAAAAAAAAACCCAGCATGGTCTCTCCAACATATGCAAGAGCTTAATACAGAAAGCTATTTTTATTGTGTAAGGTGAAACACAACTATTTTGAACATTTTCTTCAAGAGACTCTGTAACTAAATAAAAATAGTACAAGGTACTGTGTTTCGTGACAAGGCACAGATTTAGGTTGTCCTGGGTTAAGGGTCTCTAGATCTCTGCACACATTTCAGGGGAAATGATTAAGAATGAGAGGTGTAAATTTTGAAAACAGAATTTATGCAATGAGAGTGGATGATAGCTGATGTCAAAAGGTGCCAAGAAAACTATCACATTTAAAAACACTGTGCTTTTTAGAGACATAGAAAAAGTTAAAGCAGGAAATCCTGCTGTATCAGTCCTATAATTATTTCATCTAAAAGCATACCTTTGACAGTTTTTTCATGCTCTTTGTAATATTTATTGAGTTAAATCTCTGCATTTATCTCTAAGAATATATAAACTTCTCTAGGTCACTGAGGCAATGATTTCCTATATGGATTTGGAAGCCTGAAAATCTAAAGCATCCTCCAGCTGATGATTTGGTCTTTATTAGTCTAGTTTATCAGGAGTTTATGGAGGGATCTAAGGTGCCAGTGGTGCTGATGTGGGGTTGTTTCAATTTGCATTATTAATCTGGCATATTAGACAGCATTTCCATTACATCTGGGGTTGCTGTTGCTTGGTTGGATTGCTCATTTTTTTAAAGAAAAAAACTTACATTCTTAAGGGAGACACTAGATTACTCTAACAATTTGTTTTTTGTGCATTCTATGCATAAAGAGCAAATAAAGAGAAACATTCATTGGCGTCCGATAAAGTAGACACGATGATTTAAATGTTAAAAGATATCTTTCCCCATTAGGGTCCCTAAGCTCATTTGGGCTTCATTGTTTTGACACCAATAAATACTATTTTATTTTGAATTAAAACTAACATTTAGCAGTGGTTTGTTTTTCAGACTTCTTATTTTCAGGGAGCACGTTTTCCAGGCACTGACCCTGACCATCATAATTACTGACACCAAACTAACAATATTTGAATGTACTTTAATTTTTTTCCTTTGTCATGGCAATGACTCCCTCTTCTTTACTATCTTTGATGTCTTCCATGACTGTTGAGCTACTCCATGTCTTATCCTCCTGGATATGGCAATGCTATCCAAACTCTGTTCAGAACTGAACTCATTATCTTACTCCCTTTCCCCACCCCCGACATTGGTTCCTCTTTCTGTTTATGAATTTATATCAGCAGTCATTCAGTTACCCATTCTGGAAGCCAGAATCATCCTCACATCCTCCTCTTCTTCCACACAGTCACCAAGCCCTGTGGACTCTAATTCTTCCTTACCTCCTGTTTCACTCCCTCTGCTCCTCTTCAGCGCCTCTGCTCCTGGCTTAACTCAAGCCAACATTAGTCATGTCTATGTTCCTTTCATAGTCTGCATATTTCCTAAGTTTCAATCTGACCCCCTTCCATTCTACTTCCACCTTGATGTCAGACAGATCTTTCTAAAAATGCAAGTGACGTTACATTACTCCTGTTTTGGTGGCTCCTCATTGCCTATGTGACACTATTCAGATTCCTTTACTGAGTTAACAGGGCCCTTTAGGATTTGAGCTCCACTTATTTTTTTTCAACTTAGCTTCTGTTCCTCCTACTCTCATATGTTGAGGGAGCCATCCTTGTGGTATAGCTTACAGGTCTATGAAAGTACCTGCCAATATATACCATTGGACCTTAGCAGTCACTATTTCCTCTGCTTGGAATAAATACCCCTCCACCCACATTACCTCCAAGAGAGCTCCCCTTTGACGTCATCATTAGACTTAATACACTGTGTTCAAAGTACTTATTTCTATATCTGTCTTCTCAAACAGTTGATTATATTTTGAAAAGTTTTATTATTTTATCTTTTTTTTTTGTCTTTTGTTTGTCTTTTCAGGGCCATGTCCCATGGTATATGGAGGTTCCCAGGCTAGGGGTTTAATTGGAGGTGTAGCTGCCGGCCTACACCATAGCCACAGCAACTCAGAATCTAAGCTGCATCTGCGACCTACACCACAGCTCATGGCAATGCTGGATCCTTAACTCACTGAGCAAGGCCAGGGATGAACCCTCAACCTCATGGTTCCTAGATGGATTCATTTCTTCTGTGCCATGATTGGAACTCCTGTCTTGCTTCTTTAAGTCTTTAATCCGCTTGGAATGCATTTCTATGCATTGTGTGATATAGAGGTTAAGCTTAGTTTTCTTCCCTATGTGGATATGCAATTGTCTGGTTAACATTTATTGAAATGTTTCTTCACTGAGCTACAATGCTACTGCTTCATAACTCAAGTTTATATGTTGATGTGTGCTTGTAGATTCTGTATTCCGTCCCTTCCTTTTTTTGTGTGTGTGTGTACTGGCCTTACTCTGAATAAATATAACTTTGTTATATTTCTTGGTGTCCAACAAGACAATTCACCCATCTTATTCTTTATCAGAAGAGAGATTTTGTGATTCTCAACCCTCAATCTTCCGCACGAAGTTTAGAATTGGTTTGTTGAATTTTACAAAAAACCTGTCGTGTTTGATTAGAATACCTTCAGTGTCAGAGTTCCCATTGTGGGTCAGTGGAAACAAATCTGACTAGTATCCATGAGGATGAAGGTTTGATCCCTGGCCTTCCTCAGTTGGTTAAGGATCCAGCCTTGCTGTGAGCTGTGGTGTAAGTCACAGACATGGCTTGGATTTGGTGTGGCTGTAGCTGTGGCATAGGCCAGCAGCTATAGCTCTGATTCAACTCCTAGCCTGGGAACCTCCATATGCTGTGGGTGGGGCAGCCCCCAAAAGACAAAAAAACAAAACAAAACAAAAAACAAACAAACAAAAAAGAGCTGCCTTCAATCCATAAATCAATTTGAGGAGAAATGACATGTTTATAATATTCAGCCATTCTATCCATGAACATGGTATGTCTCTCAACTTTTGTAGGTCTTCCTTTTCCTAATCAAGTTTTATAATTTTAAATGCATAAGAGTACTGAAAACCTTAATTTATACTTAAGTTTGAGTGCTCTATATACATTATCATATTATTTGTGAATCCCGGTAGTTCTCTTTCTTTCTTAAAAATCCTTTTTTATTTTTTTCCAAGATATTTGATACATAGTTAAGTAGAATTTGTAATAGTGGGAAGCCTTGTCTTATTCATCTTCTGGCTTTTCTTAAGATTTTCTTTGTCCGTGGTTTTCTGTAATTTGAGAAAAATATGCCTAGATTTTTTTTCCTATTAAAAAATAAACTTGTTTAGTGTTCTTTGAACTGCTTGGATCTGTGGCTTGTGTTTGCCATTAATATGGACACTTCTTAGCCTATATTAGTTCAAGTATTTTTTCTTCTTTATTCCGTCTTACTTCTGGTATTCCAGTTATGTTTTTGTCACAGCTTTTAAAGTTGTCTCACTGTTCTTGGGTGTTCTGTTCTGTTGTTTCATTTTGTTTTCTCTTTACATCTCTTATTACTCTTAACCTATTTCCTTCAAGTTTTCTAATTCTTTCCTCATTCATGTCAGTTCTACTGGTGAATTTATCAAAGGCATTCTTTATTTCTTTTATTGTGTTCATAATTTATAGCATTTCCTTTTTATTCTTCCTTAAGATTTCTTTGTCTTTATTTACGTTATCCATTTGAATTTCCATGTTACTTACTTAGAGACTTTAACATATTAAACTTAGTCATTTAGAAGTTCCTATTATGGCTCAATGGTAATGAACCTGACCATGACCAGTATCCATGTGAATGCAGGTTTGATCCTTGGCCTTGCTCACTGGGTTAAGGACCTGGAGTTGCTGTGAGCTGTGGGGTAGGTTGTAGATGACACTCGGATCTGGTGTTGCTGTGGCTGTAGTGTAGGCCGGCAGCTGCAGCTCTGATTTGACCCCCTAGGCTGGGAAATTCCATATATTTTGGGTGTGGCCCTAAAAAGCAAAAAGCAAATGAAAACAAAAGGTAAATGTACCTCAGTCATTTCCCTTCATATATGGAGAAAGTACTAGTATAAACAAAAATAAAATGTCCTGTCAGGACATTTTATTCATTTAAAATCTTCTGTTTGATAATTCCAACAGCTGTCAGGACATTTTATTCATTTAAAATCTTCTGTTTGATAATTCCAACAGCTGTGTCATATCTGAGTTAAATTCTGATGACTGACTTCTCTCTTCAGATTGTGGTGGTGGTTTTCTTTTTTATTTGTTTGTTTTTGGTTTTTGCCTTTTGGCATCCCTGTAATTTTTTTTTTTTGCTGTAAGCAGCACATATGGCATTAGATAATAGCAACTAATTTAATAGGCTTTTAGTGTGAGGATTTATGCTAATTTACTAGGAATTTGTTTTTCTTGTTTGTTGTAGCTATGGTTCCAGAACCTTCAAATTTTTCTAGCATCCTTGCTTTTGTCTCCTGGCTTTGCTTTGGGGCTTCCCTAAGTACTGCTCCTCAGAGCCTGTGTTTTACAGTTCTTTTAGCTAGAACCCAATGATATTATACCAAAGCCCAGAGGGTGTGGTGGTAGTGATGGAGGAGGGGAAGCATTCTATAATCTAATTAACTTCTCAGTCTTTTAGTGAACCTGTGTCTAGTGGCTGTGGCCTTCACACTTGTTTCTGTCCCTCTTCCAGTGGTTTGCTTTTATTTCCTTTGTTCCCTTACTCCCTTTGCCAGGTGTAGCATTTCAAATCTGTTTTGAAGCCCTGACCCTTGTTCAATATTTTTTTTCCCCCCTGAGTGAGACAGGAAGGCTGAAAGTGACTAGAATGGGGAGAAATTCCTAACCCCTAGGATAAGGTTTCCAATTGTGCTAAGGCAAAATCCTTTGCCTTTTCAAGTAGGCCTCTTTATAGGAGATGTCTCTGGATTTATTTCACAAGGACCGCTCTTCCCATTGCCAGAGGTACGAGGGACTCTTTCTCTAATTATAAGATCCTCAAGTGAGAATCTGTTGGAGTTCCTGGAGGGAAAGCCCATGAAAATCTTCAGGGGCCATTCTAAGACTGTGGCTCCAATAGTTCCTTCCTCTCATATTAGTCCAACACTCAGCCCTCAGTCAAAATTACCATTGAATTGGAGTTCCTGTCATGGCTCAGCAGAAAAAAATCTGACTAGTATCCATGAGGACGCAGGTTTAATCCCTGGCCACACTCAGTGGGTTAAGGATCTGGCATTGCCGTGATCTATGGTGTAGCTCACAGACATGGCTTTGATCCTGAGTTGCTGTGGTTGTGGCATAGGCCAGAGGCTACAGCTCCAATTTGACTCCTAGCCTGGGAACCTCCACATGCCATGGGTGTAGCCCTAAAAAGACAAAACAAACAAACAAACAAACAACAAACCATTGAATTGCTCCTATCAGTTTATGTCTCAAGCAGTTTCTGTTGTAGTGAAGTATGTCTTGGTTACTCCCTCTTTCTGGATGTGCCTCCTTTCACATTTGGGGGTGGAAATTTATCTTATAACTTCAGTTATCTGATATATACACATATAAGTATATATATGTTTTTAGTTTGTCCACCTTTGTTTCTTGTAAAGAGGGGAGTGACAACCTCCTAAGTTCCTTTATATCTTGGAGCTGAAATCATGTGTCTCAACTTTTTATTTTTTTAATTAATTAATTTATTTTTATATAATAATTTTTATTTTTTTCATTATAGCTGGTTTAGAGTGTTCTGTCAGTTTTATACTGTATAGCATGGTGACCCAGTTACACATACATGTATAGATTCTTTTTTCTCACACTATCATGCCCCATCATAAGTGACTAGATATAGTTCCCAGTCTCAACTTTTTATTCTTAATAGAAACTGAATTGATGAGAGTGTATTTTGTATACAGTGATTAATTAAGTTTATTAATACTTTATTTGGGATTTTTGAGTCTATGTACATGAAGGAGATTGGCCTGTAATCTTCCTTTTTCTTGCTGTCCTTGTTTAGTTTTAGTAACAAGATTTTATAAAATCACATAAAATGAGTTGTTTTCTTTTCTCTGCTTTTGCCTATACTCTGGAATTCTTTGTATAAGATTTTGGAATTATTTGTTCTCTGAAAGCTTTGTAGAAATTGCCTATAAAATTGTCTGGGCCAGTTTTTTTCTTTGTGGGAAGAAACTCTACTTCAGTGTCCTTTACAGTTATGGTACTATTAAGGTTTTTACTACCTTCTTGAGTATGTTTTGGTAAGTTATCATTTTATAGAAGTTTGCTCATTTAGTCTAAGTTCTCAAATTTATGGGCATTTGCATTAACTTTTCCTATTGGTATATCTACTGTTTTCTTTGTTAGTGTCTTGCCCCTGTAGAGCAAATTATACTTAGGCTGGAGATTTTTTTTTCTTTTTTAGGAAACTTCTCTGATAATCCAGTCTGTGATTAGGTCACGCCTGGTTTTTAAAAAATCTACTTCCTACGACTCTCCAGTTAGGGTCATCTGTTACCAACTCTCAAGAGTGACATCATCCTCCAAATGTCTTCTGCCACTCTTTGGCATATGTTGGGCCTTGGCCTAGACTATGTCTGTGACTATAGATTGAAAATGTCTTTAATAATTGGATCTTTTGGCTCTCTTAACATTTGATGAAGATCTCTGCAACCAATTTGGCTAGATTCTGCATGCAGCAGTCCAATTCAGAGGCTGCATTTAGACACAGCTTGTGAATCCAAAGCAACATGAGCAAAGTTCTAGTCACGCCATAGTTTGTGGCTGCCAAAACGTGGACACAGTCGCAGTTATTTTAAAACTTGATAAGCAACACAGCATTTTGGAGACTTGTAGAATAAAATGAACACTTTTTGTTGCCCAATTGGAAAAACATTTGCATGATTATTTACATCCTTAACATTGAATGACCTTTAGCTGATCATAGAATATATGTTTTGGGTAAGAATTCTCTTTAAAAGCATAATTTATATTTTACATATGTAATTTATAATTTTTTTCAAGCAAGATTTATGTTCTATATACTTTTCTATGTTTAGTACTTTATTCTGGTGGGATTTGGTAATCTTTTGTTAAAAATGAGCATATAGTTAATTTTATTTTAAAAATATAATTTATATAAAAATAGAAAATATATATCAATTATATATTTAGATTCCTAGGTTCCTTTATATAATATTCTTCTATTACATTTTTTGGGGGGTATAATTTATACACAGTTAAATTGGGAAGTTGGAAACTTCTTCAGTGTTCATGTAATGTTTAATTTAAATTATTTCCAACCACAGCCCAAGTCTCATGCTGCTATGGACAATCTGTGTTTCTTGGTATATGTTCCAACATTTTATTTAACAAAATAGAAATAGAAGAACAAATATAAAGGCACCAAATGTGAAGCATAGCTAGAAGGCTTTGACAGACATAACAGCGAAGCTGCTTCATCTTTACAGCATTTGATTCAGGGACACTGTAACTCAAAAGATTTCATCTTGGAGCATTTAATTCTGTAATTTAAAGAACAGCCCAATACAACATAAAAAAGAGAACTGTCCAGCTCAATCCTTAAGCACATAAATCCAAATAGTATGAAGTGACATCAGCTCTTGCAAATGCAATCTTGATTTGATTCTGATTATTTCAGAAGAACCTCTTCTTGACCCTCCAACCAACTTCCTTGTTAAGGATATTAAGTCAGCTTGGAAACATAATTATTAATGATTAAAAATATATACTTACATTGATAAACTATGATGTTGATGTCTTGATGGTGTCTTCAGGACACACATTTATAAATGAATTACATAAAAACTAAAATTACCCTTGATTTAGTGATTAAAACAGAGACATTAAATATTAGGAAAAAAATGTCAGATAATTTTAAAAGATTGACCAAAGCAAATGTTTATTATTTTGTAGTCTTTCTGCATAGATTCCTCAGAAAACAAAAAATAATTGGTAATGGTTTATTTGGAGGTACAATCTTAGGGAAGCAAAAGTGAGGGAAAAATATCAGGGAGGCAGAAAAATAAAAGAACAAGTCCAATGTGATGCATTGTGGAACTGCAACAAAGGAAATGGATTTGGTTGTTAGGTCCTAAAGTGACTATGGAGAAGCCGTATGGGAGTTTATACCTCAGAAGTGTCTACTGCATACATTCGGGCACTTATCTGAACTCTCTCCCATCTCTTGTATTTTATTGGTCTAAATCAAAGGAACGAATGCCTGGAAAATTCTGGACAGCTGCTGAAATAGCTAGGGTTTCTCCTTGTCAGTTGGTGATGTCCACAGAAGTTTCCTTTGCTTTTCCACCAAAGGAATGGCCTATACTTTTGCTAAGGTAGCTCCTAGCAGGGGGTAAGGAAAATCATGGACTTGGAGAATAGACTTGTGGCTGCCCGATGGGAGAGGAAGGGAGTGGGAGGGATTGGGAGCTTGGGGTTATCAGATACAACTTAAAATAGATTTACAAGGAGATCCTGCTGAGTAGCATTGAGAACTATGTCTAGATACTCATATTGCAAAAGAACAAAGAGTGGGGGAAAAAATGTATACATGTAAGAATAACTTGATCCCCATGCTATACAGCAGGAAAAAATAAAAAAAAATTATTAAAAAAAGAAAAATAATAGAAGCTAGGGCTAGGGGAGTTAGCTCGAGGGAGAAGGCAGGATTTGGGATGGTGCTGAAATCGGTTTTGTTATTAGCATACTTGCAAAAAAAGTGTGTGTGTGTGTGTGTGTGTTTGTGCAGGTGACAAATTGAAGGTTATACAGGGTATGATTTCCCAACAGGGGCTTATAAACTAGGGCTGTGAGTAAATGTAAAACGAAGGGCATGTTGTCACTGCAAAAGAGGTTGTTACAGAGCCTAAAAGGAGAACCCAAATTGTGAAAGCTGAGAAACCTTTAAACATTTCCATGAGAATGAAGAATTCAGTGTAAGGTCTAAGTTTTGGGGTGGCACTGTTGGCATAAACCTCGAAGGGATGTAGCTGAAGTGATGTTGGACTGAGATGTGGTCTTTGAGCATCCTTTTGAGAAGGTTGACCTGTGGCAGTAGCCTGAGAAGATACAGCCAAAGAAAATTCAAAAGAGCATTGGAACATTTCTCATATCCCTCCCCCAGGTCTTAGTGGACAGAATGTAGGACATATTCCACTCATTTCTAAAGACTGGCTTCTTAACTTGGCATATATTCTCCCTCACCTCATCTGTAGAAATTTAAGTCTTCTTAGACCCTTAAAGAAATGGAAGAGAATCTGAAAGCCCATCTGTCAGCAAGAACAAAGGCTCCATTAGGACTAAGGCACTGAAGTGGCAAAGAATGGGGAAATTGGGAATAGCTAAACATCAGCGTAGTGTTACTAGAAAGGCAATCTACTGATTGACCAAATCAAGTTTTTATTTTTTCATCTACCTGGTTTCTATCTTGTAGACATATCTATCTCATGTTAGGAATGTTGTTTGGAAACAATGTTGTAAATGGAAAGACCCTTTGTATTCAGAACCCTACTCTTTTTAGGATGATTTTGGAAAGTTTCTCAGACTTTACATCCGGCTGTGTGCTTTCCATCTTAAGAGGGTGTGACCAATTAGATGGATGGTAAAGACTAAGTTTAGTCATTGGAAAATGAACCTTCTCATATGCTGTATCTAAATTCTCTCTTTGGGCCTTGATGTTTTCAGCATGTACTGAATAATGACCAACCATCATTATAATCTAAAAATGCTTATTAATTTTTCCTTTATAATATGTTGAGATTCTATGTTATCCTATTGAGTTATAAATCTGCTTGTGGAAGCTAATTTAGAATATAGTTTTGGGGGTGTTCCTGTCATAGCTCAGCAGAAATGAATCTGACTAGCAGCCATGAGGACACAGGTTTGATCCAAGGCCCCGGTCAGTGGGTTAAGGATCTGGCATTGCTGTGAGCTGTGGTGAAGGTCACAGATGCAGCTAGGATCTGACATTGCTGTGATAGGCATAGGCCGTTGGCCACAGCTCCAATTTGACCCCTAGCCTGGGAACCTCTGTATGCTGTGGGCGCAGCCCTAAAAAGACACATGCACACAAAAATAGAATATAGTTTTGTTCCTATGCCCATTGGTAAATTTATTTTCTAAATTTATTATTATTTATTTGTTTTGTCTTTTTAGGGCTGCACCTTCAGCACATAGAAGTTCTCAGGCTAGGGGCTGAATCGGAGCTGCAGCCACTGGCCTATATCACAACCTCAGCAAGGCCAGATCCCAGCCGCATCTGTGACCTATACCACAGCTCACAGCAACACTGGATCCTTAACCCACTGATCGGGGCCAGGGATCTAATCCACATCCTCATGGATACTAGTTGGGTTTGTTACTGCTGAACCACCACGGGAACTCCTGCCCATTAGTAAATTTAATGCAATCATAGGAGTTCTCATGTGGCTCAGCAGGTCAAGGATCTGGCGTTGTTGCCATTATGGGTTGGGTTATAGCTGTGGCATAGATTCAATCCCTGCTCAGGAACTTCACATGCCAAGGGCATGGCCAAAAAAATTTTAATGAGGTCAATATATAATAAAAAAATTTAAATAAGACTTTTTCAATAGTCACACATTAAAATGTTTAATGAAAAGGTTTTTTTTGGAGAATTTATTTATAGAGTTGCAAAAATATTTTTTGAAAGTCAAGAGAAAGATATTTGTGGATGAATATAGAGACACTGTCATCACTACATAACTGCAAGATGTAGAGTTTAGAAGTATGACTTTGAATAATGTGAGTGACCTGCTAGCTTTTAGAGGAAATATTTCAAGCATCCTAGCATAACCATATTACTGAAATCATTTTGAAATTTGAAGAATACTTTTGGGTTGTGATAGTAATTACTTGTGGAAATAACAGTACTCCATAGAATGCATGGTGAAACTGAAAAGTGCTGCCCTTGTCCCTTTGCTCACTCAAACCTGCTCTGCATAGATCTTCTCTGCCCTTTCGATAAAATACGGGGCAGGTCCCATGACTTTCCTAGCAACTCTAGCAAATCAAAAGCCTTTTAGTCCCTTTAAAAACCAATTATCAGGAGTTCCCATTGTGGCTCAGCGGGTTAAGAACACAACACATGTCAAATGTGGGTTCGATCCCTGGCCTCACTCGCTGGGTTAAGGATCCAGCGTTGCCACAAACTGTGGTGTAGTTTACAGATGTGGCTCAGATCTGGTGTTGCCGTGGCTGTGGCATAGGCTGGCAGCTGCAGCTCCAATTTAACCCCTAGCACAGGAACTTCCATATGCTGCAGGTGCTGCCATAAAAAGAAAATAAACAGCACCCCCCCAAAACCCCCACAAAAACCCTGTTCTCATAAAACAAATTCCGTTTTCAATCTCACATAATAACAGGGTACATCATAGTAAATCTTCTGCCCTCCTCCAGCTTGGTCCTGTTGAGGTTGGATGGAGAACACCCTATGTTCTTATAGTTTATTTCTTCTCTTCCTACCCATCCCATTTGGCTGCCTCTGGTTCCACCAGTGTTGTGAGGGGGATAGAAGAGAGGGAATAGGGAGGAAATACCTTGGTCTGGCGTTGGGGTTCCTGGTCCTAGTGGTTGTTGGATACTGAATCTTGAAGAGGCACGTGTATGGGTCTCTTTGAAACACATCCCTTTGAGCACCCCTGAGTAAACTTCCTGTGACTTGGGCAATGTGTCTTCTGTTTTCTAGCTGGCAATTTTTAATTTTCCCCTCACCCTCAGGGCATGCAATAGTCCATCACCCTCACCCCTGGGAGAGTCATAACACCCTTTTGTGAAGTCCTCTTGGACAAAATTTAAAATGGTTCCAGGCTTCCTGGCCAATATCTGGTTTATGTAAAACACATATCATTGCCTCTACTCCCTTGTTTATTGTCACAGTTTAACTCCTAACAGGGTTTTCTTTGTTGCTTCCATAGCCACTTCAGCCGATTTCTTCCTTGTAGACTTTTTTTCTGTGTGATTTCATTCCCAGTTCACTAGGTCCCTAAGCTCCAGGGGAAACTGGCCAAGTTCCACCCACCTACTTGAGGTGAGTGAAAAGCTGCCTCCTTCCTTCCACCCCAGGCAGTGGGAGGGAAATGCCATTGCACTCCAACACCTTTCTCTAAAGACATTTTCTTTAATGGCCTTTTCAGTGTCAAACTTTTTATACTCTCAGTGGGTGGCCTAAGCCACTTCTTTTTGCAAGTCAAAATGCATGTGGCTTACACCCATAAGTAGCACAACATTTTAGTCTGGAAACCAGGAATATCTGTGATCTATGTTCTCTGTACCAGAGACTGGAAGAGAAATGGTTCGTTTTTAGCATTTTGGTATATGAGATAGAACCAAGCTAAGACATGCATAATCATATTCATGTTTTCTATTCATTATATATAGATTTAGTAAAAATTGTGTTAAGAAGTACTGAAATCATCAACAGAACCAAAACTGAAGTGACCTAACACTGTATTCGTGTGTCTTACTGTATGAACGATTCATGTTACCTACTTAAAAACAATGTCTGTCTAATAAAAAATAATAGCTAAATTAAAAACCAGTTGTAAAATTAGTTCCACTTATGCAATCATCAACAAGCATTTATAGAACTCTACTATGGACCAGGCACAATGCTAGAGAGGAAGAAATATGAATGAGAGAGCCCTTATCCTTGTGGAGTGGGGTTAAGCAGGGATACGGGGGGAGGAGAGGTGCCTGTGGGCATCCAGATGGAGAAAGACTGTAGAGTTGAATATATGAGTCTGGAAAGCAGAACAACTTGGCCTAGAGTTACAGAGCTGGAAACACTGAATGATGATCTTTAAGAGGAAAACTAGAAAGTAACCAAATAAAATGTTTCCTTGACTTTTCTTAGAATGACCTACATAGCCAGGACCCAAGTGGAAATCAGGTTGGAACTTAGAGTGCAATTTCTTTAGAAATACCTATAGGTGAATTCTTAGGTCATTCACAGCATAAAAAAAACAAAAAACAACCCCCTCCCATGACTCTATATAGCTTTTTCTTTGTAATTTTTAGAATGAAAAAAACCATTTGAGAGCTCATTTGGAATTCTAAAACTTACTCTGACCTTTCTCTAGCTGCAAAAGTGGGGCTGGTCGTGGTTCCTGAAAAACCCATGTTCCTGTAGGAATTGGGTGAATTAGTTACATCTGGGTATCAGTAACTTGTTAAATATCAACATTTGTATGGGAGAAGGTGTCTCTTGGTTTCAGTTTTTTTTCTGAGTTCTTAGTTGAGGGATATGTAGCTGCTACCTGGAGCGAGCACACAGCCAGGGCTGGTGTGGAGCTGTGTGGGCCGTGTACATGGGTACTTGTGTGCTACCAACAGTCCATACTAGCCATTTACATTCTTTTGTCTCTAACAACCCTCTGAGATTTTTGAAATGAATGGGTTTTCTCCACATATACAACTTTTATGTAAACTTTCAGAGGGCTTCTGGACTTCTTGAAGCCCATCTATGGACCTCCTTTTGCCTACTGCAAAAATAAAACATTCATTATGTTTTCATAAAAGAGAGCTTATATAACTACATCCAAGAAAAAAGTATACTAGAATTGCAAAGGATAAAATTTTAAGTATATATTTGTCTGGGACACAGCTAAAAGCTGGGAAAAAGGAATGGCTTCTAGAAAAAGAGTTAGAGGGAAAAGATAGATCCATACAAGGTCAATCTGTCAATTTAACAGAGATACTGTAGAGAAAAATAAATCTATGTAAATAAAGGAGAATAAAATAAAACAAAAAATTTTTCTCTAATAAGAAAAATAAACAATAGGAATTTAGTCAACTAGAAAGTAATGGAGATATAACAAGAAAAGTAATTTCCCAAGGGTGAATAAGGAAATAATTTCAAAAATTTTTTTTTGTCTTTTTAGGGCCATACCCACAGCATATGGAGGTTCCCAGGCTAGGGGTCAAATCGCAGCTGTACCTGCTGGCCTACATAACACCAGATCTGAGCCATGTCTGATCTACACCATAGCTCACGGCAACACTGGATCCTTAACCCACTGAGCAAGGCCAGATTCATTTTTGCTGAGCCATGATGGAAACTCCTAAAAAAATTTTTAAGAACTCTAAATCAATAGGTCTGAATAATGAATTATTAAGAGAATTGGAAATTAATCTTAGAAAACACTAATAATTATTTTTGAAAGTGAACTTTAGATGCCAGTGATTGAGATTTATGCAAAATAATTATATTTTATGTTGATAAACATGTACATACTATTTTTATGTTCTCTAGCAGCCCAATCTTTCATTTATTAGTGCTTCTTTCTAGAAAACCCTATAAAATAGAATTGTCCTTGATAATGAAAATACTTATACCTTGGCATTGTGGTATTAAGTACATACTTTCTTCTTTTTAGTCCTAATGAATTTTTAAAATTTTTTTATTATTTTTTTAATTTAATTTTTTTATAGAATAAAATATGTATGTTTAAACACAATTACTTTCACACAGATTATTATATCATGGATCTTAAGAAACAGATTAAGTGACTCCCACTGGAGAATTGGAATGGAAAATATGCTGAGACAAATAGGAAGTTTAATCTATACTTTATCCCATTTTGTATGGCTTTCATCTTTACTACTTAGTATTATCTATTACATTTCAATTTTCTTTAAATATTAGCATTATATTAAAATTGTGTATATTGTGCAACTAAAATTTATAAAGAATAAAGCCTTATATACCATTAAATATTTTATATAGCATAATAAAAAGAATAACAACTGGTAAGAATAACAAAAATAATATACCCTCTGAAAATAAGTAAAATATAAAATGCATAAATTGGTTAAAAAACAGTGTAACTATATAAATATGTCCTCACAGTTTGTTACATCTTATTGATTCTTCAATATAGGCATTACACCATTCTAGGTGATGTGATAAACAAGACATTATAGACCTTGCATTGTACTATGGAGAGAAATGGTTATTAATAATATAATTGTAGAACTATATTATTTAATTGTACAGTTGCATTATTTAATTGTAATTATCATAAATTCTTTGATGGAGAGAAAATCAGAGTCAGTTCTAAGAAGACTTCAGCCTTCCAAGAATGATGTCAAATGACCCCCTTCATGGTGGATTATGCACTTATTTACTATGAGATATATTACTTCTCCAGAGATTCCTTGTTTGTGTATCAATTGTAGATTTTGGTTTGCAGTTATTCTGAAGCTTTGATATAAGAGTCTATATGTATATGAGATTGTTTTAAGTTGTTGTTCTCTTAATTGCAAGTTCATCTCCAGTGTCCTGCATTTGTACCCACCTCTTCTCATGATTTCTGCTTTGGGTGGTATAATTGTGCATGGATGATTTCATATCTTTACTGTTTATATACCTTTATTGGTGAGCCTTGTCATTTGTGGAATTTTTGTTTTCTGTTGCTGTCTTTTCTTTTCTGCCTAGAGAAGTTCCTTTAGCATTTGTTGTAAAGCTGGTTTAGTATTGCTGAATTCTCTCAACTTTTGCTTATCTGTGAAGGTTTTGCATTCTCCTTCAAATCTGAATGAGAGCCTTGCTGGGTAAAGTAATCTTGGTTGGAGGTTTTTTCCTTTCATCACGTTAAGTATATCATGCCACTCCCTTCTGGCCTGAAGAGTTTCTGCTGAAAAATCTGCTGATAGCCTTATTGGGGTTCCCTTGTATGTTACTTGTTTCTTTTCCCTAGCTGCTTTCAAGATTTTCTCTTTGTCTTTAATTTTGGTCAGTTTGATTAATATGTATCTCAGTGTATTCCTTCTTGGGTTTATTTTATATGGTACTAGTTGTGCTTGCTGGATTTGAGTGAGTGGTTCTCTTCCCATGTTAGGGAAATTTTCATCTATTATCTCCTGGAATATTTTTTCTGTCCTCTTCTCTCTCTCTTCTCCTTCTGGCACCCCTATAATACGGATGTTGGTGTGTTTCATGTTGTCCCAGAGTTCTCTGAGACTCTCTTCATTTGTTTTCAATCTTTTTTCTCTTTTCTGTTCTGCATCCATAATTTCCACTAATCTGTCCTCCACCTTGCTTATTTGTTCTTCTGCCTCCTGTATTCTGCTGGTAGCTGCTTCCAGTGAATTTTTTATTTCAGTTATTGTATTTTGCATCTCTTCTTATTTAAGTTTTATATCTTGTATCTCTTTGCTCAGTGTTTCCTGTAAGTTATCCATCTTTGCCTCCAGTTTATTTCCAATGTCTTGCATCATCTTCAGCATCAACAGTCTAAAGTCTTTTTCCTGGAGGTTAAGAATCTCCTGATCACTTAGCTGATTTTCTGGGGTTTTTCCTTTCTCCCTCATCTGAATTATAGTTCTCTGTCTTTTCATTTTTATAGATTTTTGGTGTGGTGACCTTTTTCCAGATACTAGAGTTGTAGCCTCTCTTACTTCTGGTATCTGCCCCCTTTGTGGCTGAAGTCGATATGGGGGCTTGGTGTAGGCTTCCTGATGGGAGGGGCTGATGCCTGCCCACTGGTAGGTGGAGCTGATTCTAATCCCTCTGGTGGGTGGGGCTTAGTCTCTGGATGGGATTGGAGGCAGCTGTGTGCCTGAGGGGTCTTTAGGTAGCCTGAAGGGCGGGGCTGCGATCCCACCTGGATTGTTGTTTGCCCTGGGGCTTCTTAGCACTGACTGATGGGTGGGGCCAGATTTTCCCAAAACGGCCACCTCCAGAGAAAGGCAGCTGCTGAATATTCCTGAGAGCTTTGCTTTCAATGTCCTTCCCTCACAACAAGCCTCATTCACCCCTGTTTTCTCAGGATGTCCTCCAAGAACTGCAGTCAGGTTTGACCCAGATTCCCATGGAGCCCTCGCTCTGCCCTGGGACCCAATGTACATGAAAGGCCATGTGTGCCTTTTAAGAATGGGGTCTCCATTTCCCCCAGTCCTGTGGAGCTCCTGTGCACAAGCCCCACTGGCTTTTAATGCCAGATGCTCCAGGGGCTCTTTCTCCCAGTGCCAGATCCCTGCATGTGATGGTTTGATGTGGGGCTCAGAACTCTCACTCCTGTAAGTGAATCTCTGTGAACCAGTTAGTTTTCAGTCTGTGGAGCTTCCCACCCAGGAGGTATGGGGTTGTTTATATCATGAAATCACCCCTCCTACCTCTTGATGTGGCCTCCTCCTTTTCTTCTGGAGTAGGGTATCTTTTTTAAGGTTTCCAGTCCATTTGGGTGGAGATTGCTCAGCCTTTAGTTGTGAATTTTGTTGTTTTTAGGAGAGAAGTTGAGCTCCAGTCCTTCTATTCTGCCATCTTCAGTCCTAATGAATATAAGTGGCATTGAAAATAGGCTCTTGAGGGGTTACTGCCCAGATATTGATTTAAAAACATCAGGCATATTCAGAAAGATCAGTAAAATGTGATCAACTTGGGTGATAAACATAACCAAGTATACCTAGTGTCTCTGGAAGATAATTTCAGTAAATTAAAATACAAATATTTATTAAAATGTAAGTGTAACATTTAGATTTTGGAACCTGGAGAAGAAGTTTGACAGGTGCTTATACAGTAAATAATTCATGCCACTAGTGGGGATGGTTTTGGGATCTGAGCATTTTAGGGAGATGTTTCCACACTAAACATTGGAGGGGGTATGGGGTCTGGAGGGCAATGATAGTAGTTACTACAAATGAAGAAACCCAGTTTCAGATAGATGATACAGTTCACGTGGAAGCATGTTACAAAGGATACAATGACAAGACTGATCCTATATGGGATAAGCTGATAGTGAATCTTCTATCTATCAATATTTGCCTATGAAATGGACAGAATGAACAAACGTGTTCCTAGTTTGATGTGAACTAAAAGATTAGTCACACTTCTGAAAGTTCCTAAATACTAGAAGTTGGTGTTTAAAGCAACATATCTTGGTATTTGTCAAACAAGATGAGATAGATTACGAATGTTTATCTCTAATGCCAACTGTCCAAACTGAAACTAGAAACATCTGTCAGATGATTTTCATTCTACTTTCTAATGCTTTTTTTTTGTTTTAGTTTTTTTCCCAAACACAATGTGACAGTTTGTCAATAAGAAAATTCTTAATATAACATCAGGAACATTGGGCTTCCTGAAGTTGCTATAGAGCTTGGAATCAATTACTTTTGGGTTCAGATATTATGATTGGGAAGATCCAGATAGAATCCTTTTCCTAAACACTCTAAACTGTCTTCATAATTTTCCGATGGTTGTGATGAATGAAATTTATCAAGTTGACCTTGAAATATATATTTACTAAGAAAATTATTTTATTTGATTGTGCTTGGTAAATTAAAGCATTTCTTCTATGTAATATATATTTTTTTCTTTTTCTTTTGTCTTTTTAGGGACACACCTGAAGCATACGGAAGTTCCTAGGCTAGGGGTCAAATTGGAGCTGCAGCTGCCAGCCTACACCACAGCCACAGCCACAGCAGGATCCGAGCCCTGTCTGTCACCTACACCACAGCTCATGGCAGTGCTGGAGATTTAACCCACTGAGCCAGACCAGGGATTGAGCCTTTGTCCTCATGGACACTAGTCAGGTTCATTACCGCTGAGCCACAACAGGAACTCCTATTTCATCTTAAGCCCAGCCATAAAATTAGAAATAATCACTGTTAACACCTTGAAAAAATGTTCAATCATCAATTTGTTTAATGTAAAATACTTATAGAACATATAAAATTAAACATATAAAATTGAATATACTGTTTTTTAAAAACCTTAACATGTTAAGTAAACTTTTGTTGAGTTTAAAAACATACAGTGATTTGATTAGACTGTTCCAAATTTTTCTTAGGCAGAAGAATTACCTACGCATGTATCATCATATTAACTCTAATCCATGTAATACTGAAAGAACTATCCAGCTTAAATTGAAATACTACTTGTCAAATATAAAAAATGAACAACACCCTATATATCCTACTGGTAAATAGTTTTTTTTTTTTTTTTTTGCTTCTGCTTTAGTAAAATATAGAATCGCAACCAATCTGTACAAAATTCCAAAAAAAGCACAAAGCAAGATGTAGTCTTCAAATGGAACATGGGACCCAGTTCGCCCATGGCATGGTGGTAATCTCACCTCTCTTTTGCTCTGGTGTTTCCAACCAGTGATTGTTCCAGTGAAGGCTTAAAAACATGGTATTTGTGGAGACTTAGAATTGTAGAAAGAGTCAAATATTAATGGAAGGTTTTTGCAAATCCGTCTTGGGCCCACTGATGTGAAGTGGTGACTTTTGAACTCCAGGCTGACTTGTTGCTGATTCAGATCCTACAATAATTAAAATGGGAACCTTTAAAACTTCTTGCAGTTAAGCATCTACATACTTTCTATTGTTATGAATGCCCCTCAAAGCAAAGAATATTCTTCCTCTGATAACTATGAGTATATGTTTTCTTCTTTAAAAGGGAGAGATCACTGAGCAAGATTATAAGGAAAATTGAAAATTCTTTTCATGGAGTTATTTTTGTACCTTAGGACTAACAGGAGGTGGTTAATTCTGAACACTTACTTGAAACTTTATACTAGCTTTGCCCTGGGCGAGTTTGCATATCTTTCCTGCCATTGGGTCTGACTGAGGAACTTCCATTTGCAGAACCATATGTGCAGTAGCTGGTCCTTGGGGTCACCCTGGCAACCACACAGTCTCTTCATTCCAAGCCACACTAGCGCTTTGCCAATGAGAGGGACAGAAATGGAGGATACACATGTGATGCTGCGAAGGGGAAAAGACAATCAGAGAAAATTTTGAAATCAAGTGAGCTGATTTCATATTCCTCCAGACAAAGAGTTTTGTTAAAACAAAGATGATCTAATCAGAAAAGGAATAATCGTTTACTATTCCTGAAAAAGAATAATAGAATATAGTTCTGTGGTGGTGTGTAATGAGAGGTAAAATTTAGATATGCAAAAATAAAAGTTTCAAAGTAGACAGTATATCCAGCATTGGAATCCCAACTCTCCTTGCTTGAAAAGAACTGTTGTCCAGGAGTAGTATGAGTGATTTAACTCATGAAAGTATTGTGTAAAATGCCCTAAGAAAGATTCTTCTTTCTTAAGGCATTTAAATTTTCCTTGTCCTCCCGTGACTCTTGCCTTCTGCTTTGATCTATATTTCTGTCCCCCCCTTTTTTTTTTCTTCACACAGAAGGTGGAACAACAACTATCTGAAGGACAGCACTCAGAAGTTGAAGATAAAAATCGAAAAACATACAAAAACAATTTTTCTTTTCTTGATTGTGATAGTAACAAAGGGGAAATATATTTTAGTGCTGAGAAAATACAGTTTGGGAATTCCCATTGTGTCCCAGTGGATTAACAACCCGACATAGTGTCTGTGAAGATGCAGGTTAGATCCCCGGTCTCACTCAGTTTGTTAAGGATCTGCTGTTGCTGTGGCCATGTTGTAGGCTGGCAGCTGCAGCTCTGATTTGACCCCTAGCCCAGGAACTTCCATATGCTGCAGGTTCTGCTATTAACAAAAAAATAAAGAAAAAAGAAAATAGAATTTGACCTTTCACTTTGGCATTTTGTTTGTTAATACAAAATAGCACTCATGGGAGAACTTAGTTCCTGATGCAGAATTCCAGTCACTACTGAGCAGGAGCCATTCTTTCAGTCTCAGGACAAGATTATCAGTTGTCCTGATTTTACACAGAGAAGGACATCTTTTGTAGATGCTAAAAGATCCCTTGGATTGAAAGGAAAAGCATAAGAAACTATGAGAGTCTATGAGTCTAGTCAAACAGCAGTCTAAAAATTCCCGTCAGCGTTAGAGTTTAAGGCATATATGCAGTCAGAATTAGAGCTGTCAGTCACTTGTTTATTTTAAAAGAGAATAACCTAAAATATTTGTGCCTACCCAGATGTAGGCTCTGCTCTTTGCATTACCAAAAAGGCCAGCAGTATTCTGTCAACGGGATATTTGAAAACACATGGCACTAGTTGTGATGTTTATTCATATATAAAGTTGCACTGATATTGCTGGTAATGTTAATGACAACAAATTGAGTTTTTGGAAAAGGTTGTATTTCAGTGACTTTTGTTCTGGTTGAAATGCCAGAGAGAGGTAAGATAATTTTTCTGCATGTAATTATGACTTATGCTTTACAAATTAAGTTTTGTGTATTTATGTGTGTAGGAACTGGAATAGTGTCCCCACCAACTCTAACAGCATCTTCTTGCTCTGACCTTGTCCCCTGACTTTCAGTATTTGGGTAGGGCTGGGAAATGATAAACTAGGACCAAACAAGGATTTTGGGAAGATGAAAGGGAGAGGAGAGGAAACAGAAAGTTTGGGTAGAGGGTAGAAGTAAGGGAGTGGCACTGAGGCTGCCCATAGTTCCACAGCCTCCTTCCCACCACCCACCACATCAAACAATAATGGTCAGACTGGAAGAGGCAGCAAAAAGAAATAAAAAAACAAACCCCAGAAAGGTCACAGAATGCTGTGTGGCTTATCTGTATTAGGAATGACCTGAATTTTGGTTCCTATACAAGTCAGAAAAGCTCCTATAACCCACAGTTCTTTACATAAAATGCCTTGGCAGTTGCCATTGCAAATCTTGTGGTCTTTTCCTGTCTCTAAGAAACAATACTATAAATGCAACTGCTGTCAATCATGGAAGTCTGCCTCAAGGTTATGCCAGGTCATAGCTGGAAACTCAAGGATCAGTGAGTGGGGTGTTGATGGCAGGGTGGTGGCAAATATGAATGGAGAGAGCTTGAACTTTGCAAGCTGTGGTCACAGGAAGATTAGGGCTAATAGAAGGCACAAATCTGAAAGAAAATTCAGCGTGAAAGAAGATCAGGGAGTAGAGGACTAAAGAAAAAGTATTGTGGTTTCAGCTCAGAAAGGCTCACAAACTTAAACACTCAACTAATAGAGGTTTGACTTTATAGCAAACACAATTTTTCCTTATAACATGACCATACAGTATTCCACCTTCCTATAGTTTCCTTTATCTCATGCGATTTGCCTTTTTTGCAACATCCCTGAGGTTTCTCTGAGTTGCAGTTTCTGGTTCATCTCACCTGTTACCCACTGTGCTGTTGGGAATTAAATTTTCTGTTCATCACAGCTAATTGGGTATTATTAAAAAAGATGGCAGTTAAGTCAGCTAAATGTTTACCTTTGACAGGAAAAATGAATTAGACTATACATAAAAATAGAAAAAGGACAGAAATAAGCCGTATCTTTCAGCTTTTCTATATTTTCCCACATCCTTTCCTGCTCAGACTGTCCCAGCAAATTGTCATAAAGTATGGAAAATGCATGTCTCATACCCATCTTCAAGTTTTAAACATAATTGGACAAGTTAATCAGTTTATACTGAACTCTCTTGATTTACTTTTACCTGAATACCAAGATTTTTTTTTACCCTGTAACTTAAAAAATACAAACATTACTTATTTTTGAAATAGTGAAAAATATTTTTAGTAATTAAAGTAAAAGGTATCTATCATCTCTCTTCCTTTGGCGTGAAACAATCATCAGGAGTATTCAATGGCAGTTGAGAATTGGTGTGTATAATTGACACAGTTTGATGTTTCTATTTTTAGTGTAGACTATACCTCAATAGCATGTCTTAATGTTCAGTGACTTAATGGCAGAATTGTCAACCAGATTCTTCTCCATTCAGCTACTACAGTACCTCCATTTTTTAACAGATCCGAAGGCATCAAAGATTCTAACTAAATCTAATCAGTCATCCTTTGGGACTGAAACAGATAAAATAGCATTAACAAGAGAATGAAAAAGTCTAAAATCTATATAAAACATCATTAATATTTTTATTTAGTCTCATATGGATAACATTATTATCAATCCATTTGAATATGCAACAGATCATTTCGCTCAAGTTATTGAATTAAATGGGACCGTGAAAATAGAAAGTCTAGAACTGATTTACAATTTTTTTCAGTTGACTGAATGAATGTCAGTGACAAAAGAGTTTAAAGTTCTTATTAAGAAAGCCTGAGGTATCACACACTAAGGAAATAGAAGTACCTTTAGAGAGGCAAATATCCTCTTGAGTTGCCCCACAAATGTAATCCATGAAATAGCCTAACAAAATATCATAGGCCTATGGATTGCTGTGAATTTCGTGTATGAGAAAGTTTCTTTACGGGAATGGGAGAAAATTATAGCCTGTTGTGATAGTTCTCACGAAAAAATCTTGTAGATCTTTCCCCTGGCCTCATGTCGCTGGCCTTTGTGAAGATACAAGCTGTGACTTCTAGCTGCCCTTCTGTGGTGGCTTCCAGCTTCCTTTGTGAATTCCTGTTTCTCCATGGCACTTGAGTGATGATGCTACCTGGCTTCTGTGTTAGGTTCTCTTCTCCTCTCAACACTCACTCTCCTTGGGTTACCATGTACAGACTGTTAATTCCTAAATCAAAATCTTGTCCCACTCTCACCTCCACCATTTGGATCTGCTTGGCTCTCCTCCGGCCACTCAGAATCAACAAGCTTGTGAACCTCAATCCCTTCACTCTGCCCAGATTGTGTTCCTTCTTCTCAAATGGCACCATCTTTCATCCTGTGGCTGACTCATCCCAATTCTGCCTTCCCTCTCAGTGCCTGCAGCCAACTGGCCACAGTGTCTATCTGTTCTCCCCTTTAACATCTCTGCATTCTGCCTCCCCCCTCCCCCGACCCCCATCACCACCACTCCTTATTTCACCCCTTTTATCTTTTTCATGGATTAGTGCAAAAATGTCCTAATGGACCTTCCTGCCTAGGGTCTTGCTTCTCTTCAATCCATTTTCCAAATCACTCATAGAGTGATTTTCTAAAGTGTGAATCTGGCCATATCATTTCCCTGTTGAAACACTTAATGGATCCCCAGTCAATCTGTTTGAAATATACAACAGACCATTTCTCTCAGGTTATTGAAATTAAATGGGGCCATGAAAAGACAAAATCTAGAATAAGTTAAGTCCAGTCTCCTTAGTGAGGTTTACATGGCCCTTCACAATTTGACCCCTGACTGCTTTTCCATTCTTCTTTTTCCTCCCTAATAGATTAATGCTCTCGGCTGAGGTTTATAGAACTTCTAATTTCACATGCTCAAATAGAATATGCTTCTCTCTGCCTTCTGTTTTTTTGCTCATGTGGATCCCTTTCCTCCCCTTCAGGAAGGGTGCGTGTGTTGTAGTAAAGTGCAGAGGCTCTGAAATAAGACATCCTTATTGGGGAACCATGTCTCCCCATTTCCTAAGTCTTTAACTTTCCTGGGTGATTATGATGTTAGTAATAGTACCTACTTTTCAGGGTTATTATAAAGATTTAAGGAATGGGACTTAGACTGATGCCTGGGCTCTAGAGAACCCTCAAAAAATGTTAGTGGCCATGACTGTTATTTCTCATCTGATACCATTTTTTTCTAAGAATCCTGGTTCCTAAGCCTTAGTATCTCTGAGGAGGTGCCCCTTTGATGTTTTTCTATAGTGCCCTACACATAGCCTTGTGGTGGCAGCTATCATACTATATGGCAACTGCTTTTCTATTTGTCTCTCTTCCCTGATTGGTTATACATTTCTTAAAGTCAGAGTTTTATTTTACTCACTGTTGCTTTTCTAGAATCTAAAAACAGTATCTGGCTAATAATAAGTGCTCAGTAAATATTTCCTGAAAGAATGTAAGTCATTTGTAATCACCACAGGCAATCCCATTTCTATATAGAAAGTCTTCATTTTTCAAGAACTAAGGTTTCAGGAAAAAGAGGAGATTCGATGTCTCTGTATTTTCCATATTATATCATGGCATGTATTTTAAGCAAGTATTTATGTTTACCTGGATGTCATGTTGAGCTGAAGAGATGAACAGTGAGTTAGACTTTTCCTCTGTAAACAAACAAACAAAAAGCTAATAAGGAGATGATTATAAATAGCTCCTCTAGTATAATCAAAACCTGTCAGGTAATTACAGTGTGACCAGTACCATCAAGGGTTTCCACATCTCTATAGGTCTTAATAGACAAGAGAAAGGGAAAGAGAAAAAGAAAATGCATGTTTTTAAATGTGAGAGCATATGAAGACCCTGGGCCTAAAAAGGGGCAAAGAGTTGGTTATATTTTTTTTCCCCATTTTTTGGCAATCGTAAATAAAACAGTCAAGTACACTCAAGTACAGTTGTTTGAATGAGCATATGCTTTCATTTCTCTTAGGTAATTTTCTTAGAGTGGGATTGCCGAGTTGTAGGTTGTATTTAACTTTATAATGAACTGTCAAACTATTTTCCAAAGAGGCACCATTTTGTATTCCCATCAGTGATATGTGAAAGTTTCAATTGCTCCATATTGTCTGAAGAACTTGGTATTCTTGGTCTTTTCTATCTATTCTAGTGGAGATATAGTCACTTGTCATTGAGGTTATAATTTGCATTTCCCTGATGTCTGATTATACTGAAAATATTTCACATGCGTATTGGTCATTTGTACATTTTCTTTTGAGAAGTGTTTTCCAAATTGTTTGTCTATTTTAAATTGGATTGTTTATGTTATTACTGAGTTGTAAGAATTATTTATATAATTGATACAAGTATTTTGTCAGGTATGTGTTTTTCCCTAGTCAGTAGCTTTGAGTTTCAATTTTCCTGATTTTGAACTCATTTGGAAGAGTTTTTGATTTTGATGAAGTTGAGTTTGCTACTTTTTTATTTTATGGTTATTGATGTTTGTGTCCCTTGGAGAAATCATTGCCTATCCCAAATTCATGAGATCTCATCCTATCTTAGAAACCTTGAAATAGGTTTTTTTTTTGGAGCAGGGTCAGGTAAACTTGAAAATTAATAAATAGCTGAAGTAACAGCCATACATAGAATTATAGTTAATGGTTATAAGTTGAAGATAGTGATTTCAACATTTTCAGTATTGGAAATATGCATTTCTCAAATAAACATGTGAGCATATAACCTTTACAAAATGTAATTTCTATCCTGTCATTGAATAGTGAGAGCCATCACTGGACCTGAACCTGTGAGCTTTGCACGTGTGCATGGCAGAGGATGAAATGAGAATAGAGGCAAACCCAAACTAGAATCAAGGCATCTATGACAAAAATCTGGCTAAGTGTTCTGCTCATATGGGAGTGACAACGGATAGTTAAAAGCAAATATATTGTCTATAAGTTGCCTAAATATTTATGCTGAAGTTAATGCTAATAGTTGTATTTATTTCATTTCAAAACATTAGTCATTTTTGTTCTCCTAATGAAAATTCTTCAATGATTTAGTAACTCAAGGCATGAGGTAGGGATACCTGAATTGAGAATAGCAATCAACATTCTAAATAATAGCTAACTCTTATAAATAATAGCTTATGGAGCCCTTTACAGAGGGACATAAAGGGATTTATTGGCTTCCCACATGGTACTTATAGTAGATAACTTTGAAAGCAGAGGGCAAATCATGATATTTCTTTTATTCAGGGTTCTGATGAAGTGAATAAAAGAAGAACCCCTTGTCCATTTGAAAGCTAAGCTTGAACTGAACATTTCTTTACCTTATGAAATGTTCAGTTAAGTGCTTTTACACTTCAATTTTCCAGCCTGGACCAAGACCAGAAATGCCAAAATGATATGAGAAAGGCTGTTCTTACTGTTTTTCTGGCTGGGATTGGAAGAGAAAGTGCCAGCAATCTTGTAAGAAGCCTGTTCTCGAAAGATCTGCAACCCAGTTTGCAGAATCAAGGGGTTTGGATAGTTCAGATGAGTTTGGCTGGGTGTCCTGGTGTGCTCATCTGAATCACACACCCTGCAGAAAGCATTTTGTCTTGTCAAAGTCAACCACAAAATACATTGTGTACTTCTTCAGACATCTTAACCATCCTGTGTGCCCATCCTGATGAACTACTAAAGGGTAACGGAATGCTGCCAAATTGAAATGTTCGACTGCGATCCCTAAAAGTAGGTTTCAGATTTCAACCTGAAATAATAAAAAATAGTAACCACAGTGATAAGTTTATAGATTGTTTATAGAATTGGCTCCAAAGTGCATCAGAGTCTCTAAACTACGGAAGATGTTTGAGATGATTTAGCCTAACCCCTCATTTTATTCTTCATAAATGTAAGGTTCAGAGAGGTGAGGTTGTTTGGCCAATTTCATGTAGTAAATTAGAGGCAGAGTCCAGCCTAGGAAGTAGGATCCTGTCTTCCCTATAACACATCATGATGTAGGTTGAGTGATTTGCTTTTTATCATGTATGAGCCCCCAAAGGAGAAAAGCAGCTGTACAGTTACTGTGTGGTCAAAGTGTGGCAAGTAAAAAGGAACTTCTTTGTATGTATTGAAAGGGAAGACACCATTTCAATATTCAGAACTGGAGTGCCAAACAACGTATTCAGATCTATTAAAACCCTTCATTGATAAGCTGATTTTAGTATACACTATATATATAGTGTGTGTGTGTATATATACATATATGTGCGTATATATACATATATGTATACATTTGGTTACATCACATGCTAGAAATTTTTCTAAGAAATCTTTTGCTGTTAGAAAAATCTCCACAAGAAAGGAAATTATTGCTTTGAGGACCTAAGTTGGGAATTCTCACTCAAACATGTGTATTCAAGAATCAGTGGTGGAAACAGCCGTTCCTCATGACATCCTACCAGGACTTTGGTGAGGACAGGGAAGCCTGGCTGAAGACTGTAGACTGTAAAAGCAAACACAGGTGGGCCCACAGAGAGGATCAGTGTCAGGATCCCAGAGTAAAGACCTGGCCCAAGTGGGAACTCGGTGACCTCAGTAGTAGGCAGATTCTCCTGTTCATTTTCTGCATCCACAAAACACATAACAATGCATTGGTGGTTCCACAGTTGTTTCTGTTCCTGGCAACAGTGGAAGCCTCCTCACTTCCAAATCTACACAAATGGTAGATATCTCCCTGATGTCAAAACCCTTCACTCTTCCATTGTGAACACCCATTTTTTTGTTTTATTTTCTCCATCTCTATAACCACAGTTTTATAATAATTATTATTTTTTTTACAGGCTCTGCTGAGCTGAGTGATTTGACTCAAGACAGTGTTTTACATAGAAATAGCATTTGTGGAGTTCCCATCGTGGCGCAGTGGTTAACGAATCCGACTAGGAACCATGAGGTTGCGGGTTCGGTCCCTGCCCTTGCTCAGTGGGTTAACAATCCGGCATTGCCGTGAGCTGTGGTGTAGGCTGCAGACGCGGCTCGGATCCCGCATTGCTGTGGCTCTGGCGTAGGCCGGTGGCTATAGCTCCGATTGGACCTCTAGCCTTGGAACCTCCATATGCCGTGGGAGTGGCCCAAAGAAATAGCAAAAAGACAAAAAAAAAAAAAGAAATAGCATTTGTAACTATAATTAGTGACTTAGTTTACTCATTGGCTAATGGGTTTGTTCTCTTTAATCTCTAGGTCCCCTCCATTTCTAACATACCAGAATTCTATGTTCAGAGAGCCAGGGCCCTCTGTTGCACACCTCCTTTTTTTCTGAGCCATACAGCCAGCCAGCCACTCAGCCATCCTATATTCTGTACAAGTATTGTGTAATAACAATGTTATGGTAACCTGGCATGAATGAATGTAAATATGTCTCCAATATCACTGCATCATATCATCATATTAACAAGTAGGAAAAGTATTTCTATATGCATAGCACGTATGCTACAGAGTCTCTATGGTATGAAACACTTTAAAGTTATGATGAAATCTGTGCTGACACAGACATGAAGAACTTTGAGGACCACTGCTAGTGGAGCTTCAACCCTGCCAGCACTATATATTCTTTACCATAAGGCTAAATACCCACCTGCTGGAGTAATAAAAAGGACCCTGTGCAATTCACCACAGCTGACAATTTATTCTTTAATTCAAATAAAAGTTCAATTCCTCAGAATTATTGGTTTGGTTAACCTAGGCACAGTGACTTTTTCAGAATACAATGGAAAGGCATAATATTCCTAAAATGAGAGCAGTACAGTTGATTTTACCCATTTTATTTACTATTATTGGTTTTATTTAACAGATGTCACAATACGAGCAATTTCTATTAATGGGAGTATTGTACAGTTTGAAACTGGGCTTTTGAGTGAACAAGCCAGTTCAAAAATAATTTTTATGTATATGTACTTCCTGTGCAATAACAACCCAAATCCAAAATACACATTTTTCACAATGTAAAATCTTACCTAATTCCCTACTCGAAAAATAGCTAGCCATTATACTGTAGTGTTTGAGAAAAAAACACAAAACAAATATTAAGCATTAGATCTTATTACGAAATAGAGTGTATATTAGAAACCTATGAGCTCCTTTATATGAGGAATCCAAAACTATCAAACTCACAGAAGCAGAGGGTAGAATGGTGGTTACCAATGGCTGGAGAGAGGGAGAAATGGAAAGGTGTTGGATGAAGGTTTTAAAGTTTCAATTAGGCTAGATGAGTAAGTACTAGAGATTTACTGTACAGTATAGTGCATATAGTTAACAATGCTCTTATGCATATGTAAAAATTGGCTAAGAGGACAGATCTTCTCTGTATGTGTTCTTATCACATACAGAGAAGAAAGTAGAAAGGGCAGGAGGAAACTTTTGGCCGGGATGAGTAAATTTACGGTGACTCATCAGTCTGCGGTGATGGTTTAACAGGTATATCCTTATCTCCAAACTCATCAAGTTTGTACGTTAAATAAGGACAGCTTTCTGTATGTTAAAAAAAGAGAGAAAGAGAAGGAAAGAAAAAGAAACTCTACAAGGCTAACTAGGAGCTAACACTCCATTGGGTCAACAAAGCAAAGACTCAGTAATCTTGAGCATTTGCAGAGTGGCATTTGTGTGTCAGAGACAGATGCAGGAGTGATGAGTGTCTCTGGAACCCAGGTGTTGCCAGTAGCAGGTTTCCAGGAAAAAGTGAAACAGACTTTTGACGAGTTATCCTCTCACCTCCCTTTCTTTACCCTTTCTCTCTTCAGGTTCACTGGGTGCCCTCTCTTCTTTGGCTGCTGTGTTGTTGGCCCCATGCTACTTTCACATAGTCCTTCTCTTTCTACACTCTTAGATAGTGCCCCCCTCCTCCCCGACTGCAATCCCCATCTCTTTCCTCCCATCGAAAATATTCACCTCTCGGTAAATACAGATTATTCTTTAAGAGGTTATTAGATTAAATAATGCATGTTAGATTAAATAATGAGTTTCAAGATACTCATAATAAAATGTACCCTGAATTTGCACTTTAAAAAGCTGATTATTAAACCAAACAAATATAAAATTAATATGGGCACATTTCTAAGTTAAAAAAAATTCCTAGTATTTTCCACTCCTCTGACACCTACTATGATATCCATGTATTTCCAAAACATTTTTTAAAAATTAGTGCTCAAAAAGCATTCATGTTACTCTTAAAACCTTGTAAACACTCTTCCTGGGTCTACAAGCATCTAGTGAGGGTGGAGGGTTATGCCTTCTGAGGCTAGAAATTTACCAAATCAGGTAACTAAGACCGAGAGACCCCAATTTTCTCAATAGTAGCCATATTTTATGTTGATTTAATTTTAAAATATGTAGTAGATTCACATAGTTTAAATATTTAACAAGGGTAAGTATGAACATAATGAAAGTTTCCTTCTCATCAGTCCCCATCTGCTGCTTTCCAACCCCACATGAAAATAGATAACCTCTGTTACTAGTTACTTGTGTAGATTTCCAGATACTTAAAAAATGTTTCTATAAGCAAAAGCTAACCCTTATTCCTTTCCCCACTTTTAAAACAAATGTAACATGCCACACATACTTTGGGTTCTTTTCCCTCACTTAACAATGTGTCTTATGTCTCTTTACATATTGGTACTATGGAACTTCCCATTCATTTTTCTAATTATTTTTTATTACAGCTAAATAGTATCCCATTATTTGCATATGCCATGATTTATTTAAACAGTTCTCTATCGACCAACTTTTAGACTCTTCCAGTCTTTTGATATTACAAGAACTCCTGCAGTAAATAATCCTGCACATTCATGATTTTGCCCATGTGTGAATATATCTGTAGAATAAACTCCTAGAATTGGAACTGCTGAGTCAAAGAGTATATGCATTTGTAATTTCAATAAATATTGCCAAGTTGCTTTCCAGAATGATTATACCTATTTACACTCCCACCAGAAATGAATCACTGTTCCCGTTTCTCTATATCTTGCCAAGCCTAGGGGTTGTCAAATTTTTGGATTTTTACCAACATGATAGTGAAATATGGTATCTCGATGTAGTTTTAATTTGCATTTTTTCTATGTAGGAGTGATTTGAGCATCTTTTCATATGTTTATGAGTCATTTATATTTCCTTTTCTGTGAACTATTACTCATTCTTCTAATTTTTTAAAAAAATTCTATGGTCTCTTACAGATTAGAGCATTTAGTCCTTTGTCTGTATTGTACATAGAATAAATTGCAAATATTTTTTTCCCAGTTTGTTATTTGTTTTTTTACCCAAGAGAGTTGTTTTAAAGAGTGCATAATGTGGATAATTGCCTTAGCGTTTCATGTCGTTTTGCCTATACACACAGCTATGGATGGAGAGAGATAGATTGTGTGCATGTGTATAGAGTTACAAAACAGCTCTTTTTTTCTTAGAGCATAAATAATACCATGCAAACAATTCATGCATTTATATATAGGGTCAAACATTCCTGGAGGCAGAGTAATACAAGCATTTTATCCAAAAGGGGTTCAAAATGTTTACTGAGTTGTCTGCTATGCACTATGCATTGACATTGGCACTAAGGATAGAAAAATGACCAAGACATTGAAACTTTAAAAGTTCACAGTTTGGCAGCAGTGGTAAGAAGTTAGATGTTCAAGTAGAGAAATAGAGCAGAAGACAAATACAAACATATAAACAATTAAAACAGCAGGAAAAATGTGTATATAGTTACAAACACAGTGACAGGGGAGTAAGGAGGATGGATGATTGACTCTAACTTGTATTTATCATTAAACCACTGTATTAGTCAGAATTCAGTGCAGAAAAAGGAAGATCTTCTCAATGTTTCAAACAGAAAGGAATTTAATACAGGGGATTAAATCAGCAGTTGCACTTGACAAGCAACCTCTGGTAGTCATGCATGCTGGCAGTGGCCAGTGGTATGAGTTCACAAACCATCGGGAGAGGATGGAGAGTGGAAGTCAGGGAGCTACCCTTGACTTCTAGTTTCTGGTTGTCCCCTTGCCACTGCAATTGAGCAGTTAGGAAAAACATGGCAGCTCAGGCTACTGCTGCTTCTGTTCTGGCTGCCTCTTACCCAAGATGTGGTGAGCAGTGAGGAGAATATGGACCCTGGCCACTGCCAGCGTGCATGACTATCACAGCTTGCTTGTCAAGTGTGACTCTCACAGGAAGGTAGCCTCTCCTGTGTTTCAAATTTGTTGCAAGCATACCTCTTTTGCCAAATCCAGAATGTACTTGGACCTCCAGCTAAAAGGGAGTCTGTGAAAAGTATGTTTATTCCTTCCAGTGATTGTAGTTCAGGGTCTGGCAATGGGTGTCAAAAGGTAATACATAGTTTCATTCACTCCCAGTATGAATATATATCAGATTATCAAGCATAAAAAAGGAGACTAAAGAATGGGTAGACTAAATTGATATATTTTGTCCAGGTCAGGAAGAAGCCTATGGGAATTCAAGAGAATAGGATTTACAAAGGAGCTCATCTGGTAGGACACCTGGTAGCTGGGAGTGGAAATATTGAGGACATGGGTCCCTAAAGCATGGATAGGACTAGGAGTGTTATTGAAAGAGTGGTTGGGAATGTTGAGGAAAGAAATTTTTTTCACTGCTAAATAGGCATATAAACTGATGATAGGAATAGCAATAAAAATAGTAATATGAAGATTTAATACTATAATATATATGAAAACCTCTGATAAACATCAGTGCCCCAATTATCAATGATACTGGTGGTATTGTTGTTATTCTCATTTATATATGAAGAAACAGCTTTTAAAAAGTGAGCTGTTTGTCCAAGTTGACCTTACTGTGAATTAGAGCTTGAATCTTCCTTTCTTCCTCACTTCCCTTCTCTCTCCCTTCCTCCTAATCCCCTTCCAGCCTTCTTTCCTGTACCTTTTTGAGTATTTACTTTCTGCCGGTGTCTTTGCTTAGATGCTCATGGTAAAGTCCTTTTCCTCAAAGAGGCAGTAGCCTTCTAGTCTGTCTGGTGTTGACTTAGGATTTTTTTCATGTATAACAAACATATGCTTCCCAGAATTGTTAGGAGCACTGGATTCTCCTTAGGAAACCAGCCACTTTTATTCTCTTTGGAACACAAACACACAAACAAGGCACAGGCCAGTTCTAACAATGGGGTGGTACACTCTAAGCTCAGACCTTCAGATCTGTGCTATAGCAGTAAATGCGGATCCTTGCTGGTAAATGGGTCATATGGATTTTTATATAGAATTGCCTACATGTATATGGGCTATAGGATTTGGATCCTGGGAAAAAATAAAATGAGAGACTAAAAATGGCTACAAAATATCTCCAGGATATTAAAGTGAAGCTAACCACATAAAAAACACACGACATTTGCTGTGAATAGATAGACTGAGCATTTTGGTTCTGGTGCTGGATTTTAGCTGCCAGTGATTCTTGCGGCAACATTCCAAGTTTTCAGGACACTATCCCCTTTTTAAGTTTTCCTAATGAATTATAATAACATCTCTGTAGTTTACATCAAATCGTGTTGAATGGCATTTTTAGCAAATTGTGTCACTGTGAATTTCCAAATTTTACAAAATTTCTTGTGCCAAAAAATAATCAGTGAAAATGATTTTGTGTGAAACTTTTTGAAAGCCAAGTTTAGCTGATTTTGCTAAACAGCACAAGCAAACAATTTATTCCATCTTTCTCCAAGTCCTTTTTCTGTGCCTTATTCTCTGCTTCCAGGGCCCCCTCCTTCTTCCCCTTTCTAAGCTTCTTTTACTTTGTTTCCTGGCCTTTGTTTCTGCTCCTTGTTCGTCTTTCTCTAACATTATCAGCCCTCCCCATGCCCCTCCATCTGTAGCTCTAACCAAGCCTTGGGCTATGATTTTGGGATGAGGGTCACGGAGGTCATGGATTTTTCCACCGAAAGAAAGAAAAAAGTGGGGAAAAAAGAATGATCCCTTTTGCTCTCACTTCTGCCCTTGGTGCTGAGAAATGCATTGGGGAGTACTCCAGTGAGTGCTGTTACTGTGGGACCGAGACAAACACGGTACTCATCACAGGAGAGGCTGTAATGATGCTCCTGAGGATAAAAGGATACATTCCTATGTGCCTGGACTTGTGTCTTGAGATCCTTGCTTTGGGTGGTTGGACTGCCTCAGGAGATCTGAGAACATGTCCTTCTTAACGGCTCTGACTCTATTTCCTAAAGAGGGAAACAGTCAAGGGGCGTGGAAACAGCATGTGTTCTGCAGAGTTCCTGGGTTGGAATCCTGGCTTGCCAGCCTCTTAATCTTCCCGAATGTCAGTGTTTTCTGTTTCCAAATAAGGAAACTAGCTACTGATCTAGCTATAACTGAATTGCTGTTAACAATGCTGTGAACGTTAATTGACTGTTTACTATATGCTAGACATTCTGTTAAATCCGTAGATGCCTCGACTCAAACCCCTTGACAACATTAAGCGGTGGCAAAATTATTATCCCCATTTTGCGGTTGAGAAGAGTGAGGTAAGAAAATACTACACTATTTACTCTAGCTAAGAAGTGGAGCTGAGTCTGATTTCAGAAGCCTTCTTTGGACCACTAGACTTGGTAGATGTGAGGATTAAGTAATATAACACAGAGTATCAGATATATAAGAAGGTTTTTTTGTTTGTTTCAAATCATTTTGTTGAAGGCTGGAGATTATAGGAGTCACAAAGACAGCTCTGGTTTCTTGGCTGGCTTTTTCAGAATGTTTTATACTGTCTCCTTATGTGGACACACACTGGACCAAAAGATGGTCACTGAAGTATCTGACCCAAATCATGGGAGAAGGCAAGTCACCATCAATCTTCTTTGACCACACAGAAAATTTGGTCAACTGTCTGGAAAATACCATGACAAGCTGAAGCTAGGGCAATGTCTGGTCTCACATCAGAGACTGTAGGAGGGTGTTGTACCAACAGGAATGGAAGAGGGAGATGAGATTGAGATCAGTACCATCCCGCTGCCAGCGACTCTTTGTGGTATTCCTAATGGAAGCCACAGAAGCTTATGGAGACCCATGCAGGAAAGCCGCATAATTATAGGACAGCACTCTTCTCCAGCCTCCGTGGCTTCCATGTGTGTTTTTGTGATCCTAGGTTGTGTCAAACCCATGTGCTAATTTCTACTGCTGAACACAATTTGGTTTGGAATAAGTGATGCTTTTAGGAACTTTCTCAGCAACTCACCTCTGGGTGGGATTAATTTCTAAATCATGTGAAGCCAGAGAATCGACACTAATATCTGATTGGTATGCTCTGCTTCAGGAGAATAATGAGTCTTCCTTCTGCAAAAAAAGAAAAAAAATCATAAAGCTCCTAAGATATCTATGGCAAATGCTTTAGGTATGTCTGTAAATTTGGGCTTCTGTGAGTTTAGTTGGACTTTTGCAACTATGCTCTAGATCACAGTTTGTCAAATCACAGTTATTATTGAGGTTCCAGGAGGTCTTTGATTATTTCATGACCTTTTCCCTAAATAGCATCTATTACTTTGATACAAGAATTTCTGAAGTGCTTCACAATCTTTTGCTATTCCCTGGGGCCTGGGTCAACATTCCTATCATCTCTATTTTAAGATGAAACACAGAGAGTTTAAGTGATTTTCCCATGGGCTCCCAGCAAGTCAGCGTCAACTCTCGACATAAACATCTTAAGCTTTTGGCTTTAGATGAGCTCGCTGAACCACCTATTTCCCCCAGCAATTATTTATAAACATTATGCCTCTGACCTGGATATGCTGGTGCTTATTTCCCATTTGCATAATGAGGAATGCGTCAGGCATCCAAGAAGGAATATTTTCTTCACACAAGTAGCCGAGCCCTCACATGGCCCTGGCTTTCTGGGCACAGGGAGGAGGAGAAATCCAGCCTTGGGTGCCTCTGGTCAGAGGAAGGGCAAGCAGGGAAGCCCAGGGAGGGGAACACATTTTCTCACTCCGGTTTTTAAAAATGTGAAATGCAGTTTGATTATAGAATGCTGGAATCTTTTTCTTCCTGTTAGGCAACTGGAGAGGGGTCCTGAGGAAATACTGCAAGTAACAAGGCTTAGGGTCAGGTAGAACAATAAATGTGGGACCTGGGTGAGGAGAGAAACCTTTTATTTTTTGTCTTTTGCTTTTGTGCTCAGGTGAACAGATCATAAGGAGCATTTTAAGAAATATGCATTAAAAATTAAATAGGATAGTTGGGTAAGCTATTTCTTCTAAAATGAATTTTATCAATAGTCTCTTTGTTACAAAACTATCTTGTCTTATTGTAAATTCATTAAATTAACTTTAGAAAATACAGAGAAGCAGAGAAAAGAAAATCACTCTGAATTCCAATACTAAAGGGTAGCCTTTATTAACATTTTAATGTGTTTTTCTTTCTTAAAAATAGGCTTTCTCTTCTTTTTTTACAGTGATTGTACATTATAAAATTTACTACCTATTGTTCAAAGACACACAGGCAATACTGTACCTATTGCCTTAGGACCTGCTTTTTAAACTTAAAACTAAAATATTTTGAAAATCTTCTCTGGTCATTAAACAGTTTTCCCCAACATCATTCTTGACAGTTGCAGAGCATTTCATTGTATGGATGTTTCATCGTTTATTTAACTAATCCCTCCTTGCTAGACATTTATGCTGTTTCCAAGTTTTCTCTGTTATATACAGACCATGATGAAGACGTAAATCTTCTTTATCATGGCATCAGATCATATGTTTTATTTGTATCTTCGGGAAGACTTAAAACATAAGGTTGCTAAGCAATATCACTGTTCGTATGAATCTTTTAAGACCTGAGCTGAGAGAGCTGCTTACGGTCTAGCCAGGGGTCAGGTGACACTATGTCAAACAGCAGAAGGCTTGTTCTCTTCTCGTCCACCCCACTCGAGGTGAAGATAAGCCCAGAAGCCAAGAGCCCCGTGCGGCTCAGGAAATGAACTTCTCACACAGCAAACTAAATAATGGTAGAATAGCACTTAATTAAGACACTGAATACAACACTTAAAATATGTTAACAAGGAAGGGGCTCACTTGTCTAAGCTTTAGGTGTGCTGAAGTCATTGAATGAAGACATAAATATACCGGTCCACATATCTCCGATGCAGGCCTTTCCAAGACACATTTCTAAAATAAAAACAAATAAAACAGGAACAGGAAAACTCCAAACTTTCAAATAACAACAAAAACAACCTTCTGTTGATTGGATTTGGTTCTTTCTTAGCTCTGCCTTTCCAAATTCAACACATCTCTCCAGTGCTTTGGAAAGGCCAAGTTACCTCAGGCAGTTTTCTCACTATATATTGGTCTATATTGCTAAAGAAACAAACCCACTCATTTTGTATTACTCACTTTAGCTAAAACAAACAAACAAAACAAAACCAAAAAAAAACCAGAAAAACCAAAAAACCAAAAAAAAACCCCCCAAAAAAACTTTTGTGGAAATGAAAAGGAGCCCATTTAAATTCTACCCGCTCTTACCTCGGTCTCTCCCTGACCCCCAGCTAATTTTTTGGTGAACATGTGTATTTTCCATGGCTTTCAATCCTGCACTGATGCTAACTTGACTGGAAGTTATGAAGGTCTGGGCTGAAGGGACATGTGATCTGAGCAAATTGTAGCCATTCTATAGATTGAAGTAATCAAAACCATACATTTTTGACTGCTCACACATTTATGGTCTGTATCTTCTGTACCAGGACTCAGAGTGGCTTAATGATGCCGGCCTGTCCCCGGATGGTTTGGATGACTCTGTGAACGTGGTTAGAGAATAACATGTTTTGTTTTCCTTCTCCTTGGGGTGACCATTGTCTCCCATTGGTCCTGTGCTCAGCGAGTCATTAATTAAACCCAGAATCTTTATAAGTGACCTGTTGCAGTGTTACGGTTTATTCCCAACTTACTCTGCTTCACTGCATAATATTTGGCCAATGTGCCTTGTTCTATTTTTTAAAGAATTTCCCTCATTCTTCCTCGCACCCTGAGGATTCGTTTTGGAGATGAAGAGCAAAAGGCTAGGTTAAGAAAAACACCGCCACCTCCAGAGTGCAAAAACTGCAATAAACCCATCACCTCTAACAACAGCAGAGCATGAAAAGATAAAAAACAGCCTGCCAAGAATGTAGTAACCACCCATTCACTTTTAAATGCTCTCCACACTTCAATGCACAGACCTAATTACTTTTCTGCATTCCCAAATCCACTTTGCCTGTACTGCAATCAGAAACCTGGCGTTAAAATATTTTAGACTTGGGGGATCAAGACTAATTACGGGCCTTAGCTGCACCTTTTGGTTTTTCTCCCCTCAACTCCCTCCTCCTCTTCTTTGGGTTACTTTAAAGCACGCTCCACTGGAAGAAAAGCTGCCCAGTCTCAGTTGGGGGTGAAGCTTCGAGAGAATAAAACAAAGAGCAACTCAACTCAATTCAGTAAGCTTCAATGAGGCTGGTATATTTAATGTGAGCCCAGGGTTAGCCCACAGAATTGTGGCAGAATGCAATATTCTCAACAAAAAAAGATGTGTTTAAGGTCGGCGAAGGCCCCATAAGGCTGTTGTTGGTGTTTAAGCAGTCCACTGAGGTATTTAGCACCAAGGGTTTCTAAACATTCCAGCTGAGAATTAAACTGCAGCTTTACAGTAGCTGCTTAAAGGTTTGGGGGGCTGGGAGCGTCCCCTCCCCCTTGTATTGAAAGGTCAACAAACAGTAGGAAAGATCATGTCATAACAAAGATGAAGCCTCCTATTATCGTGTATAGTGACGGCTAATAGCACTATCAGAGCGACTAATCCAAGGTATTAAATAGTGTAATTGTTAAAATAATATCATGGTTATTAGAACACCCAAGCATGAGACATTTTTCATTTTACGTAACATGGAAGTATTGCAGGTGAGCTTAGCCTTCCCATGACAGGCACTTGTTATAAATATGTAAATATTAGAAAATTGGTTCAGTGCTGCAATTTTCCTGCAGCATACAGAATGCATTTTTGAGACACAGATGTTATGTTTCATGGCATTTACTAAACTACTTTTGGGTAATTTTGCCGAGAGTTACGCTCTTACAAAGCTTTCATTCACACAAAACAATTTACTGTGAAAGTTGGTGCTAATGTTTTACTTCATTGAGGCAGTTTTAGTTTCACGGATTAAATAAGACAAATACTAACACAAAGAAGCGTAGTCTCAGAGATGAGTTTGTGAAAAAGCTCAGGGAGGCTGAACGCTGATAAGAGTTAACTTTATGAACTCTGGTAAGTTTTATGAGACTGGATCTGGGCACAGGTATCTTACTTAGATTTACAGAATTCTTATTCAGAGAATTAGAAAATAATGTGGTCACCTTAAGGGAGTACAAATATCACAAAAACTAAAGAACCCTCAACATTGAAAATATACAAAGCTACCAAAAATCATCCCTATTTCTTTTAGTTTATAGTAATTAAGGCTCCAAACCACAAGTTGTACTGGAGGAGATGGTTTAAAACAATAAGATGTTTCAGAGGGTCAGAGTTTGTAGGGCACTTAAAAAATAAAACAAGAGGCACATACATTGGCTCGAAACCACCAATTAACCCTCCTTGTTAGATAGGTAATTTATTCCACTCAGAGGCATCAAATATCAGAGAAATCATGGGCCAAAACAGTAATTATCTGCAGGGAATTCAAAGGCTTTCAAAGCCAATAATTCCAAAGAAATAAAAACAAAGTTCTTTCACTGTATAGACTTCATCTTAAAACCTATAGCAAGAGCCAGGCCCTGGCTGTGAACCTGTACACTTCAAGGAGAAAAAAAAGGAGGCAGCAGAAGGTAAGGACAATAATCATGGGGCTTTTGTGCATAAAACTAGCTGGAAGTGGAGGTCAAAGACCAAATATTCTGAGCCTTCTCTGTGTTATACCAAGTCCTGATCCTACATAGAAATAAAGGGCTCGACTGGCCAAAAGTAGGAATGGAAGAAAATATTAAATTACTGAGCTAAAGAAGATGACAAGAAACTCTATTTAAAAAGTCTGGCAGTTTAATTTGAATTTGAAAAGCTTGAGTGAAATGGAATAATCCTTTATAGGATAAAAACATAATCACAGAATTTCTCAATCTTTATGGCAAACTCTTCTTAAGAAATGCATTTATTCTTAATACCTCATCTTTATGCTGTCTTCATATTTCATAAGGTCTAGTCTTGGAAATCTGTAGCTAATGGATCTGGTCATTGACTATGTGACAATGAAGCTCTCCTGTAATTGTGCCCTCACTCTTACATTTTTGCTATATCAAAAAAAGTGAAAGCTTGAATTCAAATCTATAATACATCATTTATATTATGTCTATATAGTCCATGAATGAAGGTACCAGTATTTGTTGTTTCTACCGTTTCAAATACATGGCTTAATATTCTGTAGAGGGGGCCTTAACTCTTACACACAATACAAATTTCATAGAAATTCATGGGGGTAACACTTACTTTTCACTTAACAAGGTCAAGGCATAAATTCTCATGCTTAATGTAAATGATTTCTTAAAAAAAATTTTTTTTGGCATCATTATAAACCCATAACAGATGTGAGAGAAAGAGAAACTCTATTCCTGGTAGTTCATTTGCTTTGTCTACCTCTGCCGATTCTCTCATGGACCTGGGAGGAACAGATTTGCATTTTCTATAGCAAACTTTCCCAAGGAAATAGAACTTTCCAAAATTTTGTTTTTGTATTAAGTTTTATTAATATTAGACTTGGACCCTCTTCAGTCTAGGACAGGCTAAGATACTGAATCTGGTCACTTTGCAGACTGAATAAGGTTCTTGGTGGATGTTTGAGGACTGTTGATAAGACGTATGTAGCAGAAGTAATCACGTAGCCCAGCTGGCCTCCAGTGTGGCTTAGGGAGCACCTCCTGGTATGTCATCCAAGGGAGCTGGACTAGGTCTTTTTGACAATCCTGCCCAACACTTAAGGCTCTGTGATACTATAATTTGTCCACTTTGTCTTAGATCAAGTCATTTCATTATTCTTGAGAGCACTTTATTTTCTGACTTTAGTAAAGCAAGAGAAATTTTAAATTACATTTATTTTGGTAATTAAAGATAAAATTGACTGTATCTGAGCTGGCAGGAACGTTGAAATTCTTATGCAGCCAATGCTAAAGTGCCATATTTAGCATTTCAAATTTCTTAGCACATTGAAATTCTCTCATGTGTTCCTTTTCCAGGGGTTTCTACAGGGAAATAGTGGCCAGTACTTTCAAAAAATGGAAAGCAAATACATAGAGAGTGAGAGCTCCTCTGATCCTGCCTGAGCCTCAGAAGTCAGACGCTGAACCTTTTGGGGGTGTTAACTAAGAAAGAGAAGAACAAAAGATATACATGTGGAAACTTTGAAGTGACATATGGACAGGGTAGAACATCTCAGTGGTCATTTATGTTACTTTAGTAAATTAACTCACTCGCTATACTCTTCATGTTAATGACCCTGACATTTATATTTTCTTCCTGTCTGCTTACCAAGGTTTTCATCCTGCTGTACAACGTTGTGCAGCACATTGGTATTTGTATGTCCCAGGGTCACGTGGAGCTCAACAGACTTAAAATTAAACTCGGTTTAGCTTCCCAGTTTCTTCAGTGTGTGGTGGTTCTTTCTTACTCAAAGACTTTGCCAGGGTCTTCCCCAAACCAGGGTGCCCTCTTCCTCCTTGGCTCAGTACCTCTATCAATATCACTGTTGTTGAAGTTCTCCAGGTTCAGAGACCTGAAGGTATTTCTAGTTTACTGCTCTCCTTCACTCTTCATAATTAAGTTCTTAAAATTCTTCCTTTAAACCAATTGCTGTGATGTTCTTTTCTATTCCATAGTCATAGGGCAACCTGCAGACACCTGTCACGCCTTATCTGAATTCATGCAGCCGCCTTCTAGCAGCTCTTTTGCCCATCTCTTCCCTTTCTCTACTTTTGCCATCAAAGAAATATTTGTAACACACCCACTCCCCTACTCAAGAGCCTGTGAACGTTCCCAATCTCCCAACTTCTTTTTCAAACTTCTGCCAGCATGTCTCTTTCCATTTAATTATAGAGTCAACTTTAGCACAGCCCCCACTTCTCCTTGCCACTTTGGCCTTCTCAACTTTTCACTTTGTCTTCCTATTCAACACCCCAATGCTAACCACATTTTATCCTTTTCCTGTGAGATATTTTTGCTTGTTTCATCCACTTCGATCCTCTTTTCTCTGAACTCCTAAATTACATCCTGTCGTTAGATGGCATGACCATCTTTGCAGCTTTGGCGGAATGGAAGGAACCTTGAATTGGAGTCAGATAAACTCAGTTCCAAAACACGTTTCAACAATGTATCAGCTCTGGACCTGTGTTGCCTTTATAAATAAAATGGATGACAAATGGATGACAAATAGGTGACTGAAACAGTGACATTTAATGAGATGGTTAGTTGAATTTGATTCTTTAAAATTGTTTTTAACTACTTTATGTCTGTCTGTCTTCCTAATTTGGCTTCAGGAGAGCAAGTACTGGTTTTACATCCTCTTTTCCTCACAAAAGTCCTAGAAATTATAATGTAAAAATCTGCAGCCAATTAATAAATCTGGAATAAAACTTCCAATTTGGAAACTTGGCCTAGAGTTCTCCAACAAGGCATTTTTTTTGTTATAAATATGATTTAAAAATGTTTTGGAATGTAGTTGACTTACACAGCTGTGTTGATTTCAGGCATAAATAAAGTAAATCAGTTATACATATATCCATTCCTTTTCAGATCTTTTCCCATATAGATTATTAAATAGTATTGAGTAAATTTCCCTGTGCTCTACAGTAGGTCCCTGTTACCCATCTATTTTATATATAGTTGTATGTATATATCAGTTCCAACCCTCTAACTTATCCCTCCTCATGCATTTCCCCTTGATAACCATAAGTTTGGTTTCAAAATCTTTGAGTGTGTTTCTATTTTGTAAGGTTTTTTTTGTATCATTTTTTTACTAGATTCCACATATTAGTGATCTCCTATAATATCTGTCTTTCTGTCTGACTATTTCACTTAGAATAATTTCCAAGTCCATCCATGTTGCTGCAGATGGCATTATTTCATGCTTTTTTTAGGGCTGAGTAGTAATCACACACACACACACGCCCACACACACCTCACATCTTCTTTATCCATTCTGCTGTTGATGGACATTTAGGTTGCTTCCATGTTTTGGCTATTGTAAATGTGCTGCATTGAATATTGGGGTGCATATATCTTTTCAAGTTATGTTTTTCTCCATATAGATGCCAAGGAGTGGGGTTGCTGGATCATATGGTAGTTCTATATTTAGTTTTTTAAGGAACTGCCATAGTGGTTGGATCTGCTTACATTTCTGCCAACTTTGTAGGAGGGTTCACTTTTCTCCACATCCTCTCTGGCACATGGTGCTTGTAGAGTTTTTGATGATGGCCATTCTCACCAGTATGACGTGATACCTCATTGCAATTTTGATTTGCATTTTTCTAATAATTAGTGATGTTGAACATCTTTTCACCAACAAGACATCTTAAAACTAATCCAATCTTGGACTTTGGAAATACTTAGAGTAGAAACAAACAATAACAAAAGTTAAGCCTTGTTTAGAGGAACCTTATCTATACTAAATTCCTTGGACAATATAACTTTACATGAACTCTTGGATCCTTCCATAAAGCTAGGACTATCATTTACTAGATAGTTTATACCATCTTCTTATGAACTAAATATATCAGTTACAAAGAAATAAAGACTTGAAGACCTCCTAACTCACCTCCACCCAGGGCAGTTTCTAATAAATATTCCCTATGTTTTTTTTTTCTTAATTATTTGTTTTATTTTAGTTATAAATCACTTATAGAATACTTTTTATGGGTGGGTATTTTTGAACACTTTACAAATATTAATTGACTTCATTTTGCTATCCTGCTATGAGTTCACAGTGTCATTAGGGTTATTTTACTGTTAAGGACATGAAGGCATCAAGGAGCTGAGCAACATGCCTAGGGTTACACAGCCAGAAATGTTGGAGAAAGATATAAGCCTGGGCAGGCACTTGGCCCCAGAGTCCTAGCCTCTTAACCACTGGAGCTTCTTTTGAACTTTATATTTTCATACTTTTCTCCTTACTTGGACCCCATCCATTGGACTGTGAATGATAACTAGCAAAACACCAAGATATCATAAATATTCATCACAATAATCATATCCTTTGACCTGTTGCCCTATTCTTTGACCTGTTGAGCTTGAAGTGGGCTATCAAACTCTTGGAGGGAAAATTTTTACAGGCTTATGGGATGGGAGAATGACTTTCTCTCTTATGAGGGTGTAGTGATTATTTGTTTTATACACAGAGGGTGTTTTGCTTTGCCTCAGAGATTAAGAAAGGAGGATTGACCTGAGTCCTTGTTCTTAGTCATTACCAAGAATTTCAAAATATGTGTAAATTCAGTGTCATAATTGCTTCAGATAACATATGCCTAATTATGAGCAAGATAATAGCAAATTATATTGAATTGACCAGTTTAATTATTTTTTGCCTAGTACTCAACTGTACTTTCTTGACTTGTAATTTTAGATTTGAAACAGCTCATCAATTCATGAGGAAAGGACTTCAGGAGGTTCAAAGAGCCTATTTTTCTAGAACTTTATCATGTTTAGAAGTTCATCAGCCCCCATATCATTGATGTCCTCTGAGTGAGCATGAAGTTCAGATTTTTAGCCCCTTTGTTTGTTGGGAGGTTTCTAGTTGCTCTATTACACAATGAAGTGCAATTTATCATGCATATGTCCAGAGAACTTATGGCCACTTCTGATGTTACAGTTGGACATGTTTCTTACCTCAGTCTGGTTGGGCCGAATCCCATGGAGAAGGGCCTGCTAATTTCTTATTGGTCTTTGCAGTCACAATTATATATCATAAGAGAACCAAGTTCAATAGGCCGTTTTTGTATACAAATAATTTTATAAGAAAATTGATATAATTATTGTAAGAAGGATTTTAAGCCCAACTCTTCACATGAGGTTTGAAAAGTCAACACTTTTTATGTGTTAAAGCCCACATATATATGTTTTTGGGAGATTTTCAGTTGAGATTGACCCTGTTGCTCTCTTTTCTAAGGATGAAAGGGGGGTGCTGGCTCCCTCCCATTCTGCATATGAAAAAAACCCTTCACTTTAATTAACTAAATCGAATAGATCTGTGTAGACCGAGGGCAAAGTGGCTGTTAATAATAAACATAACAGAGGTATGATTATCAGTCCACAAACTCAGACATGCCAAAAATAATACATTGTGAAAATTGCTTTGAGCCACCCAGGATCTACTCTCAATCCTCGTGGGCCTGGCCGGAAGTTCAGTTCTGTTCAAGACTCTCCCTCCATCATTGTGCAAAGGCCCAGGGACTTACGTGGAGGTACTGCATACTCTCTGGCCATCGCTGGCCGCAAGGTATTTACCTCTAAGATACCCATTCTCTTGGTCTGGATGTTCATTTCTGGTCAGCAGGTTCTGTTGCTTTAATTCTGTGCCAGGAATCTTGACCAAGTCCAGAGCCCTGTGTTTACAGGCCAGTCCCATCAGCCATACAGAGCCCTCCCTCCCTGATCAGCTTGGGTCTCGCCATCTTCCGTTTACACTGCCATGGACCAGCCGGGGCTCCCACTCCTCCCAGGAGCCCCACAGGCTTTGACCTCCTCCCAGATGTGGGAAATCTCCCTCTTGCTCTTCTCAAAACCAAGCCCCCACTTCTTTCCTCCAGAACAATGAAAGCAATTGTCTTCTACAGCTTGTGTGTTCTGCTCTGTTGCAAAATCTCGGAGCCAAGAGAGTGTAAAACCTGGCCCCTGGCTAGAAGTGGCAAGAGGGAGAAGTAGGGAAAACAAAGGCAGAATATAACTGAAATCATTTCTTGGTTAATGATTTTATCACTCTACTACTTAAATAGAAATATATTCCTGTGTTGGGCCCACATTTACATACAATAGGTCATAAGATCCCACTAGAATCCCACAAAAATAGGTTTATTATCTCCACTTTATAAAGGAAGGGTTGGTCAGATTCCCTGCTAGGCCAGTCTTGCAGCCAGAAGTAGGGCCAGCCTTACGATTCAGATTTAGTGGACTCCAAAGCTGATATTTTCTTTAAACTTATGCCACAAACATGAGACCAAATCAAAATTTCTTTCAGTTCTTCTCTTATGGAAGAAAGCACTTCCACTTCTAGAGTATTTCTGCTGTATTAATAATGCAACCTGAAGTGGTGGGTATATTTTGCCTGAGTTTCTGTGGGGTGCCTGCCTGCCTCTCCAGGGCACATTTTCCCAAAGGATGCTGCCTGAAGGGGTGTGTGGTGTTTTAACTTGTTCTAGGTCAGTGATAAACTTGAGCACACATTAGGATCATCAGAAGGCTTACTGGAACACAAAATTATGGGCCTCACCCCAGGGGCTCTGGTTTAGGAAATCTGGTGTGATGCCTATGAATTTGCATTTCCAACAGGTTCACAGGGGATGCTGATGCTACTGGTCCAGGGGAAACACTGAGAAGCAGTATTCTAGGAGTAATGGCATCACTAGTTTAGTTTAATTGATTAAGGGTAGAGAGATGAGTCTTCTCATGCCTCAGTTACTTGGGGATTTGTCCCAGCCCAATATTGCTAACTGCTGTAGAGGTTAAACATCAAGAGTTAGGAGTTCCCACCATGACGCAGCAGAAATGGATCAGACTAGGAAGCATGAGGTTGCAGGTTCAATCCCTGGCCTCGCTCAGTGGGTTAAGGATTTGGCATTGCTGTGAGCTGTGGTGTAGGTTGCAGACGCGGCTCAGATCTCATACGGCTGTGACTGTGGCTGGCAACCTGTAGCTCTGATTGGACTCCTATCCTGGGAAACTCCATATGCTGTGGGTGTGGTCCTAAAAAGAAAAAAAAAAAGATTTAATTTATTTCCTTGGCCATAGATTGTTTAATTTATACCTGTCATAGACTTTTGTTTAAGGACCAGAAACACACAATAGTGATACTGAAAGGTGACAAGTTTGAGGAGGAGCATACATATGATTACAATTCTGCAAATTCTCCTCTGGACACTCTTTAGCAGTTGTGTATGCTGCCTTCATTGGATCAAATTCTTGCATAGAAACCAAAATAAGTCTAATATTTCAAAAGCTAATGTTAAAAAGAGAAAATAGAACTTTCCAATTGACTTTTCAACTGTTTTTTTACAACTAATTATCCCAGTGTCATTTAATTTTTGAATATACTTAAACAAAAAGATGCTACTGTTGAATTTTTAGTCAGGAATATAATACATAAATTGGAGTGAGCTAAATAACATGAATTTCTTGTTAAATGTAAAAAAACATAAAATAAGACTTTAAATAACCTATCAAATTAATGATGTAACATTATTTAATGTTACTAATCTAAAATAAAAATGCTTATGACACTTCTTATTTAATGGCACAGAAGGATTACTTTAAATATCTCTAAGGGTGTTCAAGGGATTAAATAGTGCTCAAAAAGGGGTTCAGGACTCAGAAGAGGAAGGGGAATCTTACTCTATGGGACTGGAACCCATGTTCACAATTTTTTTGTGTTACTTTTCTGTCTTCCCTTTCCTGGCTGGTGTGATTACAGATCACATCCATCCAGGAAATGCCTTTAGTCTTAGAAGTTTTCTTGGTCACAGGTCATAGACTGTCAGTTCTTGGAGCAAGTTCTTTGCTAGCCTCTTGGAGAAAGCATCCTCTCTTTTTTATGCCTCCTCTGAGTCCAAGGGCTCACACCCAGAAGCTGGAGACCTGTCTATGGGGCCAGGAGAAGGTGGCGGTTTAGAAGCCCACAGTGGTGCCTTTTGTTGAGGAAAAAAATCCTCCCCGTTTACGTATAGCTAAGCCTAGTTTACCAGGATGAGAGGGCAGATTGGAATTTGAGACCAAACCCTATAAGGTGGACGCTGATCTGTAATGTTTTCCCTTCTTGAATCTAGTTCAACATTAGGTGGCATTATGGGATTTAGGATTTGGGATTCTAACCCTCCTTCCTTTCTCAATAGCACTGACAAAGTGAACCAGTTCCTCAGAGTCCTCTAGGAGTGGATTAACTTTTAGTCCTTTTTTTCATGCAAAGTTCTTTATTGACTTTCCATAACTATGCAAATATTGTCAGTTTTCTGAAGCTGGGCATTAGATATGCATCATGACTTGGTCCCAGTCTCTTTTACCAATTTAGGTTTCCATTAAACCTTTTTTCCTTCTGATACACCCTGTGCTCATTTTTCTTTGGTAACTTCTTGTCTCTTTCCTGACCAGGAAAGCCAGTTTCAGCCATTTGTCTTCCAAATTCTCCCTACTGGTTAAATTCTGCTGAGATTGTTATGTCTTTGCATAGCGTGAATTTCTGCCACTGGATTGTGTGCTTTTGGATAATCATCTTTGTGACTCCAGTATCTAAGACAGTCAACATTGCACTTTTAAAGAAATACAGTGCCATAAGGTCTATTATTTCATTTAATCCTCACAGCACTTCTATGAGGATGATATTTGGCTTATCTGAAAGCAAAGTAACTAGAAGAAATGTCATGATACATTGAATAGTAGCCTTAAACAGCATTGTAGACCTAATAGAAAAAAATGGCATCAAGCCAAAGCAAACTGACAAGCAAATTGTAGGGAAGAGAAAAGACTCTGCAAAATAGTTCTTGCTATACATTAAAGAGAGGTCATTCTTAGCAATTTAGGTAGAAAAGTTTGCTGGCTTACTGACATTTTTGGGGCATGTGCCTGTAGTTGGAGATGTCATGGCTAGAGAGGTCTTCTGAAACCTAGGAAGAAACCTGCCTATGTTCTGGAAAACATTGTCTGATCTGTAAATGGCATGGACTCTGCACAATTATGAAGGCTTGGTTATAGCCATTTGCAACAGATTCATTTCATCAGGATGACTAATGCTAACTAGCATGAGGTAGGAGAGAAAAACAATCATATAAATAAAAGCTAAAACATGGTAAGTATCACATTTAAAATTCATCAGAGCAATATTTTTGCTTACATTACTCTTTCTAATACTGAAAGGCAATGTCATGGCAAGATTTTTAGGACACCCTGACTTTTTTCATCTGTATGACCTCGAATAATCCTCTTCATTTCTTAGGACCTCATACTCAAAATGGGTTAATGAAACCTGCTCTATAGGGGATCTTGTGAGAATAATATGAGGTAACATATGAAAGTAATTGTATAGAAATAATATAAATAAAACATTTGAATTTTTTTTTGCTCAAGATATAATACAACAACTTTAAAAACTACATTTCTTTGGTTTTGCTTGTTTTTCTTTAGATATCTACATTTTGTAAGATGGACTTTGTGCTTTGGTCTTCTCAAGAGGTTCTTAGGCCTATATTTGATTGTAGCTACTTGGGTTGTTATGGTTGAGTCCCTGTTGCTGGCCTAGTCCTACACTGATAACTTTTTGTGTACCATCTATTATGGACTGAATTATGTCCCCTCAAAATTCATATGTTGAAGTTCTAATCTCAGTGCTTCAGAATGTGATAATGTGACTTTGCAGATAGGGCCTTTTAAAAGGTAATTCAGGTAAAATAAGGTCATATGGGTGGACCCTATTCCAATCTAATTGGTATCCTTATAAGAAGAGGAGATTAAGACATAGATATAATCTATAAACATTATCCTAACAACTAGTGTGACTGGTTCATACCTATTCTATAAGGATTCTTTCTATTCAGGATTGTTCTTTTTCTTTAGAATTATTTATTAAGGACATACTTGATTGTGATTAATTTTGGAAACTGAATGACTAGGGAGTAAATAAGTTGATTTCTTGGTATGGCTTATGGAATCAGTATTGTTGGTCTGGGCATATAAATTATGCTACAAAACTATTTTCAAAATTAAATTGAAGTTTTGGTAAGACACAAACTTTTTGAAGCTAAAGTTTCAGTATGGCAGCTTTACTCTTAGAGTTTGATATTTTAATTTACTTTCCTATGCAGTCAAATGATTTCCTAATCCAACTTAAACAATCGAACTAAATAGAACAAACAAGCAAAAAACCCTGAATTCAGTATGACCTTTTTCTCTTAAATTTTTTAAATTAAAACATAGCTGATTTGGGAGTTCCTGTTGTAGCTCAGCAGTAATGGTCCCAACTAGTATCCATGAGGATGCGGGTTTGATCCTTGGCCCTGCTCAGTGGGTTAAGGATCTGGTGATATCATGAGCTGTGGTGTAGATCACAGACATGTTTCAGATCCTGCATTGCTATGGCCGTGTTGTAGGCTGGCAGCTTCAGCTCTGATTAGACCCCTAGCCTGGGAACTTCCATATACTGCAGGTACAGCCCTAAAAAAGATAAACACTGCTGTCTGTATTTGATTTATAGTGTCATATCAATTTCTGCTGTACAGCAAAATGACTCTGATATACACACACACACATATTCCTTTTTATATTCTTTTCCATCATGGTCTATCTCAGGTGACTGGATATAGCTCTCTGTGCTATACAGAAGGACCTCATTGCTTGTCCACGTAAATGTAATAGTTTCCATCTACTAACCCCAAACTCTAAGTCCATCCCTCTCCCTGCCCCCCTCACTTGGCAACCACATGTCTATTCTTTATGTGCATGGGTTTGTTTCTCTTCTGTAGATAGGTTCGTTTGTGCCATATTTTAGGTTCCACATATAAGTGATGTCATATGTTATTTGTCTTTCTCTTTCTGACTTACTTCATTTAGTATGATACTCTCTAGTTGCATCCATGTTGCTGCAAATGGAGTTAGTTTGTTCTTTTTTATGGCTGAATAGTATTCCATTGTATATATGCACAACATCTTCTTAATCCATTCATTTGTTGATGGACATTTGTTTCCAGTCTTCATGATTATGAACAGTGCTGCTCTGAACATAGGGGTACATTTTGAATTATGGTTTGTGAGGATATATCCCAGGAAAGAGATTGTTGGATCATATGGTAATCCTATTTTTAGCTTTCTGTGGAACCCATGAACTTATTTTAGTTTGGGCAAAGTAGATTATAGTCTCCATGTGATATCTAGTTCATGTCCATATGTCTTTGATTTTTTCCCCATGACTTTATTTGTTGGGTATTCTCTATTTTATTGGAAACTCTAATTTTGGTCCTAAAAATTGGGTTCCCAGTAAGGAAATTGGATGGAGTGTATTTTCTTTGTAGGATTTTTTTTTTTTAAAACAAAACCATTCCAAAATGAAACATTCTGTTGTAGCAGAGTGAAGATAGCCACAAAATTTTAGGTATTTTTCCTAATAAGAGGTGGGGGTGTGTCTTCTAGTCTTAAATGTGGGTAAGCTCTGTGACTGCTTTAACCAAAAGAACGTAATGGAAGTAATGCTCTGCCAGTTTCTGGATCTGTAGACCCCAGAAAGTCTACTTTCTGTTTCTTGGAACAATCACTCTTGGAGCCCTGATCTACCATCTAAGAATAGGACTACCCTGGGACTACTCTGCTTTGAGGTAGCCCATGCTAGCCTCTTGAAGAGGAGCAGCAAGAGAGACAAATGCTGGACAATCCAATGTCGGCCAGGTGTTTGAGCACTCTCATCCAGGCTTCACATGTGTGAGTAAGAAATCCAGACCAGGGAGTTCCCGTTGTGGCTCAGTGGTAACGAACCCAGCTAGTATCCATGAGGATGTGGGTTTGATCCCTGATGTCACTCAGTGGGTCGGGGATCCAGTGTTGCTGTTAGCTGTGGTATAGGTCACTCTGATCTGACCCCTTCGCTGGGGACTGGGTACTTCCATATGCCATGGGTGTGGCCCAAAAAGCAAAAAAAAAAAAAAAAAAGTAAGAAATCCATGGAGTATCGACACATGACTCCATTTGATATCCTGTGATTCCTGCTCTACTTGCTGGCTCACAAAACAAGGGAAAATAATAAAATGTTAAATAAATTTTAGGGATTTTTTTTTCTGTAATAAAAAGAGAACTGAAACTTTAATCCTAAAGACATGAGGATGATATAAACATATTTATTTATAATCACATAGAATGATTATTGTCATAAAGTTATAATAATGAAAATGCATATTTATAATCATATATAAATCAGACAAGTTAGAAAGCAAAATCTAGAACTTTCTAACTTGACTGATTTGGAGAAATTTAATCTTCTGTTGAGTATTTGCAGTGATTCAATAAAATATATCTGAATGCTTTTATCAAGAGTAAATACTGAGTTTTTAAAAAAGAGTTTATTTTTAGAGCAGTTTTTGGTTCACAGCAGACTGTTGAAAATATTTTTAGTTTTGTAAGAAGCCACTAAACTGTCTACCAAAGTGGCTGTACCATTTTGGATTTCCATGAGCAGTGAATGTTTCACCACATCCTTGCCAGCATTTGGTGTTTTCAGTGTTCTAGCCATCATAATAGATATGCAGTGGTATTTCATGTTTTAATTTGCATTTCTCCACATGTGAAGTGGAGTTCAGTGGTTTTTAAAATGTATTCTTTGCACTCATTTAAAATACAACCTAAATGGCTTTTAAGTATTGTATTTTTCAGTCAAATTAAATGTAACAGTGCTGCAAATACAGATACTGTCATTCTATAACTTCTTTGAATGAAAATTGTATATTGGTAATACGGGATAAGCAAGAACATGTGGATAATAAAGAAATGTTGCCTTTTTTGCTGACAATGCTTTGGCCTCAGAGAGGATAATTTGTCTGTTATTTATATGCTTATTTTATAAAGTTAAAATATCCAGACATGTAGAGAAAACAACTCTCCTTAGATCTCCTTCTTGGAACAGAAACATAAGGTATTAAAGATCAATTGGTACCTTATGTTTCTATTAGTGGTGTAAGTTAAGATATAGTTCATAATATAATTGAGACCTCACAAAATATAGAATAGCATTTTCATGTGGAATTAGAATTTCCTTATATTCTCCATTTAAAAAAGTATTCTTATGCATATGGGAGCTCATAAAGAAGAATTGTTTTTATAATAAGCATTTTCTCTTTTCTTTTTGATGTCTTATGTCAATGGAAAAGAACCCCCAAAATAAGTGCTGCTCCTTATCATTGTGCAAATGTGATTCCAGAGCTGCACTTCTCTGTCTTAATCACTGAAATTATTTGGTTATCAAAGCCATACACAGTTCATGATTTGACTTTCATCCTTTTCGTACTTATCCATGATATTGGTCTGGCCTTGAAAACATTAAAATGGCCTTTGTTTGATATCCACATGTAATTTCAGAAAGACGTGTTCATTTTAAAAATTGAGGCAGTGTAATAGAAGAGTCTTAGCAAAGCCTGGGAATAGAATCATATTTTCCAAGGGTATGTGCAGGGGATTAGGTCAAGTAAACAGTAAAATGGCTGAGGGTGTATTTGTGTGTGTGTGATTGTGGTGTGTGTGATTGTGTGTATACATTCAACTTTCTTCCCCATAGTGGACAAATATATTCTCTAAAGCAGAGACAATTTCCAGAAGAAATCTTTAAAGTCCTTTTTAACAGAATTATGCTACGTTTGATATTTTGGTAGAAGATTTCTTCCAATCAGCTGTTCCTAATAAAGAGCCAACAGAACATATGTTCTGTGACAAATTAGACTTGTTTTGGCAATAGAAGTTATGTGACCTGGTTTGAAAGTATCAGACCACTAAGAGATTAGATGCCACCTGCCCTCAGTTAACTTACTCCTTCTGTGTGAAGGCATTTTTCTATGTCAAGTTCATATGATAACAACAACACAATTGTAATGTTTTCAAAATAGACATTAAGTTACTCTCTGCAAACTGTGTCCAGAATTTCATGCTGCTTTCTGCCATCATCAGCGAGTCAATAGCTTTTGCACAGTTTCTGTAGATGGCTTCTCCTGCAGGAAGAGTAATTGTATTTGATTTCTTTCCTTATTCTGGGTATTGGAAGGCAAGGCAGTGGGGGTGGGGCAGGGGTCCCCACAACAACAGGGTGGGAACCACTGGATCCGGATTCTGGGAAATGGGAACTCTGCTGGCAGGGTGTGCTAAACTACTGTGGGTCTTAGAAGAGGGGGTGTTTTTCACAAGGATCCACCATAAAATTGGTCCAAGTTCACTCTGTGAGAAACACCACTCTGGAGGTCATCACGGTACCTTGTCCACAGAACAGACCTTAACAATATGAGAGAGCAACTAGATTTCTTCTGGCCCAAGTCGCAAGAAAGTAAATACCATTTCAGAATATACAATGGACAGTTTTTTTTTTTTTCAACCAAAAGATACTAAGTACAAACCCAAATCATTTATTACTCATTAAATATCTTTTAATCTTGATCTTTTGAAGACTATTATATACTCATGCTCACAATTCTGACTTTTGTGTGTGAAATATTTTCCCACTAGGCATCCTTAAGAATGCGTGCTCAAACCATTCTTTTCCAATAAAGCTCTGATAAGTTCCTGTCTCTCAAAGGTCATCCTTGGAAATGGCCCTGCCCCATACACCTCTAAATGAAAGGCTGCTGAAACTCCATGGTAATCACTTTATCCCACCCTCCTGCTTCTCTTTGGTGCCATGTCTCCTGGTACACCCCCCCACAGGCTGGTGACCACCTGATAAACCTGGCAGCTGTGGCCGCACAGCCACCCCACCACCTCCCCAGCATTTTGCTGTCAGGAGTGTGCTCAAGGCACCAGCGACACTGACGAATTTCTCAGGTCATCTTCACTGACCTAGAAAACCAAGGATGTTCTAGCTTGTGCCTAGGGCTCTCATTGGTGACACAGCACTACACATTCAGCAGCCTGAGCACTGTCCAATGGTCACCCCAAAGTCAGGATGGTGTTGGAAGTGCCATCTGTGTTCTTCCACATTACATAAAGCCCCCGTTAACCCTAACTGCGAGTTTCTCCTTTTGCTCTTGGTGGCATAGCCGAAAAACCCTGTGGTTTTGTTTGGGAAAATACACAACGCCCCCAAAATGATTTTCCCAAAGGTTGGATTCAGCGAACGGCACAAACACAAGCAAAGGGCCCTCAGTGACAGCAGTGTAGGCGTTCTTCCGTCTTGTTTGCGGTTTCCCACTCGGATGAGAAAATCCAGGAGGACACGCGGCCGGAGGATAATTCCTCCGCCTGGCAGCTGAGCTGTAATCTCGCTTATCGTTCTTTAGTGGGCTCGCACTTGCTGGAGACGTTTTAATGTCTTAATGAAAGGACAGGGAAATTATCACTCACTGATTTGTGTTTTTAAATTTGGAGTTTCTAAATTAAGACTACTTAACGATCCAGGCATGCCCATTTCCAGGACGGGATGTGCAGCTCTCCTGCATTTGATGTGTCACCTTGAGGGTTTCCTGTGAGGTAATTATCATGCTGGGATGAGCTAATCTCCCCTGGAATAGTACACCTGCTTCATTCTGCTAACAAATAGGCCCCTGCCTTAGAGAGACTGCCTGACCTGACTTATTATATCTCCCCCATCAGCAGAAAGACTCATATCATCACCAGGCCAAAGGTGAATTGCCTAGAGACAAAGTTGGAATGAATTTTTTGCAGTCCCATTTTGCCAGACATTCAAACCACTTCATTCTGAAGAGTGGAGGCCTTTAACTCTGGCACATATTTATGTATGCTTATAAGGCCAGGGAAGGGTCTTTCTGCAGACCTGCTCTGGATGAATGTATCAAAATAGTATTCTAGAAGAAACTGTGTCTGCCTCCCAAACCTTTGTTCTTGGTTGTTACTAGTCTGAGAGAAGAGATATACTGTTGCTGGTGTTTTAGTTTACTTGCCTTTTGGAAGTTGCCGGTTTATGCTTTTGTCATGTGCCAATCAGCATAGAACTTCAAGTCCAAACACAGCCTTCACCTAGAGTAGGGTAAAGGTCACACGAATGTCCATCCTATTCTGAAAAACAAAAACCAAAAACCAAAAAAACAAAAAACTAAGACCTTTTAGCTGATGCCTGTTTTCCATATAAAATGTGGCTTTTTAAAAATAGTTTTTTTATTCCCTACAGCAAAAGAGGCTAATATTCATTTAAAACCCAATAACAATTAAAACCCCCAATAACAATTAAAACCTACAATGAACAACTGCTCTAGCTTTGTTTATTGCATGCATAAATAATCATACTTCAATGAACATGTTAGTATCTATGATCTCTTCCCAGATTAAGGTTGCCTCGAGACTGCTTGCTTTGGCTACTGTAAATGTGACATGAATTACACTCACGAAAATGTGTCTAACATGCTGGGTTTGAAGTAAATTATTTTCTTCTAATATACCTACACAACTGTCACAAGGAATTACACTGCAGATTTAGTGATGTTAAGTGTCAATTGTAATTTGGTGACAGCCATTTTATTGGCTATGCATACTGCTCTGTTAGGACTGCTTCTCAGTATGGAGGCCACCGTATCATTAAAAACCAGTGATCCTTCACTGATGACATAATTTGACTGGCAGAGAGAGGAGCAGAGAGGGGCTTGCTTCCACCTGCACAGAATCTGCTGTATGTCAGAGATGAATTTGCCTTCAAATTAGAAACAGCACTGCAGATGAGGGGCTGTGATTTTGCTTGAGTTCTTTTAAGGCGTTTTTCTGGAATGGTTACTGAGCAGCTGATAGAAGTCTCCTTTAATATGTCAAACATATATATTATGCAGCCTGTAAACATTTCAAATATTTTTAGTCATAGCTTACAGTGAGTTATCTATGAAACAGTTTCGGCTGAACTCAGCCACATGTATTTCTGCACACTCATCCATCCATTCCTTTGTCTACAACTCTGTCTTTGGCCTAGGTTCCAGGAATAAAATTTATGTGATAAAAGGGTAACCAAAAAAAAAAAAAAAAGCTTGACAAAAACCCACCAAGGTCTAATATGTACCCATATTATGTGTCTCAGCAGGTAGGATAAATCATTGGAGCTATGTAAAAATTTACAGTAAGAACAGAACTATAATCATACATTCTGAAAATTTTATAAACTGACAATTCAAGTTATGTGTTTTATGCTAATATACATTGTGGTAGGGTCTAATAAACTGTGACTCACTCATAAATAGTAGAAAAGCTGATGGCACTCACAGGCAAGCACACACACAGGCGCACACACACAAACACACACACATTCTGTACTTATGCAGGAAACAGGAAATAGAGTCCAAGACTTTCTTAGCAAATTTAAATCAATATAACTGCATTCCATTTTCAGTATTTAAATTAAATTTTTTGCTGCAAGGCACTGGAATGAACAAAGCAAAGTACCTTAAAAGAAAGTGTATCGCTCCTAATTTTACCTCATTTCACACCTATTTGACAGCTTCTCTTAGCCAATTGGTTTCATGGAAAATGCTGACAATATTCACCTATTAGAGTCCTGGCCTTCTATGTGGAGACCATTCCTCTTAGATACAGTTTATTAACTTTCAACATGGAAAAATAACTTTTTCTCTCATCACACTGCTGACACTTGCCACTATTTCCCCTTTCTCTTAACACAGCATTATTTATTTATTTATTACAAAAGAAACTTTCCAGAACAATAAATAGCATAAATTATTCAGCCAATTTCAGTCCAGCCGCATAAATCATACTCAAACAGACAAGCCACTCATGACAAATGCTTTGTCTAAGAGAAATATACCACTGAAGGTTTAATCAGAAGTGCTAAACATTTCAGACTTTCCCGTTTTTATTCTTGGCTAAGAACGCTACTTCTCCATCTACTGAGGCTCTTGAGAATGCTCTTGTTCTTTTTTTTTTTTTTTCCCATGAGAATATTGAGACCATTTTTATCCACAGTAGGGAGGAGGGTGTTAATAAAAGTGCACTTTTCTGAAGGAAAATTTAAGTAGGGGTTGGCAAATCTTCCAAATTCTTGAAAGCAGATTCCAGGGTGAAATGTGGATATGTTCATAGCTTTTCCCATAATGGATCATATCGAGTTCTACTTTTCAAGACTGGTCAGAGTGTTCCCACATTGACCAAAGAAAAAGCAAATGGAATTTGGGAGCAGGGGGAATCTAGAGTAGCTGGCGCAAGCCGGGAATGCTGGCTCTTCTTTCATCTTGTTGGCTCCCAAGACTTCTGCCATTTATATTTTTTAATGGAGGCTTCTTCCTTTACTGTCTTATTAATATAAATGGGCCCCATAAAAATGTTTGATTACAGCATGGTAGGCTAAAATATGCTCATAAATGATCTTTTGGGGGGTAAGCTTTGAATAATGGTGATATTTTTTTTTCCAGTAAGAGGAATGAAATCTTAATTCCCCTAATACTTTAATTGCCAACTCTTCCTTTTGTTATCATCCTTGACATCAGTGATTCAAGGCATATATCTGCATTATTGAGGACATTGGATATTTGGAGTGAATTTGAAACCTAAAAAAAAAAAAGTCCATGCTTCATTTTGATAACTATTTAATCTTTAAGGGGAAACTTTCTACCATGTTAAACCAGTTAGTGAGGTTTAAAAAAAAAAATTGGAGGGGGGAAAGATGTTTTTGACAACAGAAGACTGGTCACTCACTAAAGAAATTCACCCATTTCTTCAGTGAAAATGGTCATGACTCAGCAAGGAATAGCCAGTTTCTTCACCCAGTTTTAGTCAGAAAGGGGATTATGTTGTCCATGTTAAAACCATTAGAAACACTGGGAGAAGGCAGGAATATGCTGGTGCGGGCAGTGGCAAAAGAACAAGGGATTCTGGTTTTGAAGTATAAAGGAAGGGAAAATGTCATGAGAGATCTGTCTACACTACACACTGTGGGTGTGTGGAAATCAGTCTCAGAGGCCCAGTGCCCCCCAGTGAATGTGAAGTTGCTCCTTCAGTGAAAGCAGAAGAAAGGTAGCACCTGGAACACAGCATGACTTCCCTCTGGCCCTGTTTTCCACAGTAGTTTCTGGACTCAGCTTTGCTTACCTTATAGGCTCTGAATGAATGACAACCTGAGCAGCTGTGGCTGTGGGCCATGTGACAAAATATTCCTTTCTGATGTACACATGGCACTTTGCCATAAAAAGGTACAGCACATGGATCTCCTGAGGAACATGCATCATGTTTATTTTCTGACTAGTAAATGAATAAATTTCTGTGACTCAGTTGGGAATGAAAGGGAAATAACCTGCCTTTGGAGCTATCCCAGGATCTGATTCCTTTGGAGCGTTTCATGTAATTTAACAACAACAACCCAGTCATCAGAGAACTCCACGTCAGTATATAGCCAACCATAAGCCTTGCAGATGAGGAAACTCTGGATCTACAGGGGCTAAGATAGACGTAGGTAACTCTGAGCAATGCTGGGGGAGAAAATTTAGTTCGGAAAAATGTCAGTAAAAATTTCAAGTACCCCATTCTGGACAGACTCATTTAAATCCCCCAAGTTTTTAGGAGATGATATTACAGTGCCTTCCTAGAAATGGTTTGGTTGCGATTATTATCTGTCCAGAGTTTGTGACCACTTGAATATATTTGTCATTTATTTTGCCAGTAAGTATATAAGAAGTTGAAGAGAATCTACATAGGCTAGAAGAAGCTAAAGAAAGCAAATGCAAGGATTAAGATCTTAACCCAACAAGAGAGTAGAATTTTAAATAAAAGGAAAAAAGTCAATACAGTGCAGTGCTATGACTCTTTTAATGAACAATTTAATTTTTTTAGACCAAGTTTTCATTGTCTGTAAATAGGGCGAGTCTATGTCCCAATTTCCCCAGGAAAGTCCCAGTTTATGTCTGTTGAACAGGCTTAGATATAAATAATATTCCCTTTTATTCTTATAAGTGTCCTAGCTTGGGAGATCAATTATATAGTCACACTAACCACAAACAAAGCCTCCTTGGATCTAATAGATTTGTACAAAGGATGAAAGTGGAATCATTTTGATTTGGTTTTCAAATCTGGTTTCCTGAAATGATGGAGTAAGCAGGCAGAGGGCATGGAAACCAGAGCAAACCAGATGATAATACACTTAAATCTACATCTTTCTTCCAGCTGTTGTCATATGCCCTTTGTCTTTCTTCCCTAGGCAATCTCTGAGGATATTTTGAAATTTAGGACTCCAAACAATTTAGGCTCCAAATAGTTTCAGATCTTCTATTTTAGTTGTACTATTTAGGGGGGGGGGAAAGAGGGATTGGATTTCATAGTTCTTGATTAAATTAATTAGAGAGTTGGGAATGAAGTCAAATTTTACTTTATTCCATTGTGAAAACTATCTTGGGTAGCGTTTTAGAATAGATGCTAGCCTTCTGAGAGCAATCCTAACCAACAATGAATTATAAGTGGAATATGACCAATGGAGTCAGTGTTTGCATCATATGGGAGAAGTTCTGATTCTGCCAAAGTTAAAAGAGACTACTGATGAGTTAAGAAACAATATGATCAAAAATAATTGTAAACATGGACACTATCATTTTTAAATATTTAAGCATGGTTTTTCATAAAATCAGAAATTTCAATTAATCATATTACTTATGTTTAATTCTCTAGAAGTTAAAAATTACACTTCATTGCTTGGGGGTTTTTTTGTTTGCTTAAACACATGTGGGTTAATGTTAGGTTGCTGTAAATAATTATTTTTTGGGGGTATTTTTGTTAGCAAAGCATGCATTAAATTAATTAATTTAAAATGTATACATGAAATAATAGATTCAAGGTCTTTGGGAAAACAGGAAATGTAGAATACTGGAATGTTTTGCTAGGAATATTATCTTCTATTTTGGTTCACTTATTTTTTTGTGTGTAACAAAACTCTAAATTGTTAATTGAGGAAGCACCTGTTTTACCTGATTTTCTTAAGTGCACTGAATGGATATTGAATGCCTTGCAGCAAAACTCTCATTAAACCAAGGATCCCATGATGTGCACTATAATGGCTGAATTATTGCATCCAAGAGAATATTATACTAAAACTTCACTGCATCATGATCCTTAGGGGCTTTGCGATAGAATTACTTGTAAATGGAACCATTTTATAAAAACATCCTTCTGATGCTTCAGGATTTCACAGAATTGGATGAGAAGAGACACTTTGTTATAGATAAGGAATTGATTTGGAGAAGAAAACAAATACTAGAAACAAATGAACATTTCTTGGGACAGGACTGGCTCCATAGAGCCCTATTTTATTTCACCTCTCTATAAATTGCCTGGAGATGCTTAATGAAAAAAATGTCCAAATCCTATGCTGCTCTTTGGTTGCATCAATCAGCCTGTTCTCCTTCTTTGGCACAGTCACTGTTGAGTGGGCAGCATGTGATCTGAGTCAGCCGATTCAGAGTACTTTGAATAGTGGACTTTCTCTGAGCAGTTTCTCTGAGAAAGTTTGCACTTGTCTACACCGAAGGCATCCTATTATCCCAAGAGGAGCCGGTTTTAGAATAGTCTTATTGGATACTCTTAGGATCATGATACTGATAGGACTGCTGTAGGCATTAAATAAGAGATGGTACATTGTGAAATTTTCAAGCTTTATGTTGACTTAAAGCTTCTTGGTCAGTGGAAGGGCTAGGTTGTATGAAGATTTTATAACCTAAGCATAATATCCAGTATAGCAGAGGCTCAATAAATACATGTTTTCTTTTTTTCATTGCTGGTCAGTGTCCATTCTGGTTTTGTCTCCAGTTCACCTTTCTTTTTGATTCATGGATTGGTTTCCTTTTAGCTTCCATGGCCCTATGCCTGGGAATTACCTACCTATCTACCAAGGGGCATGGGAAAGCCCCATTATCACCCTTCACACATGGTTGTGGCTGATGAATGAACAGTACCCAGCTATTCCAAGTCATTAGATAGGGCAGTTTTACCCAGTCACAGAGTAGCTGGACATTCCAATCATTCTGAAGTTAAGTACAAACTTCCTGTGAGGAAAACCAGATTCACGGGCACAGGTTGCGGCAGAGTGTATGTTCCCCGAATGACCACGACCATTCTTCCTCTCTCTCATGCTCTTCCAAAACATCGTCATCTGCCATTCCCTCAAAAAGAGGCAGAGTCTTCATCTCTTCTTTATAAAGCTCAGTGGGCTTTTGTGACTCTTTCCAGGTAGAGAATGGCAAAAGTGATGCTATGGCATTGCCAAAGTTTAAGTTAAAAGAAGGGATACTGTTTTTGCCTGGCTCCCTCTCTGGAGATGCACCTCATTAGAACCCAGCCAGCATGCCATGAAGAGGTATAGGCTACACTGAGAAGAACCAAGGCTCCTCCCAGCCAGCAGTCAGCCCCAATTTGCTAGTCAAGTGATTGAGCTATCTCATGGGTAGATCATCCTGCCCTCAGCTGGGCTGCCCCTCCTGAGGCTCTGTTGGAGCAGAAATGAGATTTTCCTGGCTGTGCCTTCCCCAAATTTCAGATTTGTGAGTAAAATAAATGGCTGTCATTGTTTGAAGTCATTGTTTTTGGTGGTTTATTATGCTGCAATAGATAGTAATCCTCACCACTTTATGAGGTAGAGCTAGTAGTGTGCTTATTTTACAGAAAAGGAAATAGAGGCTCTAACAGTTAGAGAACTTGTCAAGGTCATGGTGGTAAATGATGGGGGCCAATTCTAGAGCCTTCCTCAAAGCACAGGTTCTCACAGAGGATACACTATCAGTGTATCAGTCTGGTGTGGTGGTAAATAGTGTGGGCTCTGGTGCCAAACTATGGGAATTTGAGCGCCCAAATAGTGCAGACCACCCAGTCAGTCATCAGTGAACAAAACAGAAATCCCTGCCCTCATGGAGCTTCTTTTCTGGTGTGTGAGGGACGGTAATAGAATACTCTTAGCATATAAAATATTTATCATGGTGCCTGGCACACAAATGCAACATGAATATTGGTTATTTCTGTGATTATTGAACATGAAAATACTGTAATTATTATCTATCACCTTGATGTTACAAACAGTATTGTCTGCCCATTTTAACAACTACATTTTAATAGCTTGAATGGGAAGTGATATTCGATTTGTGTGAGCAGAACACAGGTTTGAAAGTGGTTGTGTTAATTCTAGCAAATCATGTAGTATCTAGTATTTAATATTCATCAGTATTACATGCTGGCCTCTAGACCCTGCAGATCTATGAGGAGATGTGAAATAGGATTATGAAAACAATTTCATAAATACTAAAAAAGGAACTCCAATGGAAAAAGCAACATCTTGGTTGTCTGTGGTGTAATGGTGGGCCAGGGAATGTGTTGATAATTGAAGTCAGTAGATAGCCCTCTGCTCCCTGGTTCATCAAACCTGTTCCCAGAGCTAAGTAGGAAAATTGGCTGGTTTAAATTTCACTTCCTCTTATTGCTCCTGTGGAGATGCTAATAAATAATGGGCAAGGAGAGGCAAGACCAGGTAATTAGTCTGCTGTCGATGTTTGAAGCTGGAAAGGATTTTGGAGGCTCTACTGCTCTAGTACAGAGTTTAGGAAACTGAGGCTTGGAAATACTCAGTGTCCTGATGGCTCATGCTTGGTGAGCATCAGAGTTCAAACAAAATCCCAAGCCCCGGATTTCCAGTCTTATAGTTCACTTACAGCTTTTACTGATTTTCCCTCACATCCTTTCCCTCTTCTTTCCATAAATGCAACTCCTTGGCATCTAGGGTCTATGTCCAAGTAACTGTGTTAAGTGGAAACTAAGATTTCTTTTTCAATATTGTGGTCAGTTAACAAAGGTCAAGAAAGGAACCTTGTTTTTCCTTTAGCCAGAGTTGTAATTCCAGTCTCCGTGCTCTTGCCCCAGTGATTGACTCTATGTGGAGTGCTCTTGTACTTTGTTAAGTTCTCATCCAGCTGCTTTCTCGCATTCTTGTGGCTGATGGAGGAGGTTGTTGAGAAGATATGACCACTGATTGACCTGTGAGATGGACCCAGGAGACTGGAGAGTCCCTCAGCCCCCTTCCCACTCCCCTGTCTTAGAAGATAATTTATGCCCTCTGTTCAATAGTGGAAGCTGTTTTCAAGGACACAGTCTTGAGAGAGCGAAGTATTCTTGAGACCATCTGGACAGTATACTGGCTAACCCTGTTAAGCCTTTTCTGTAAACTTTTAAGATTCTGGTGGGCAGGTGCAGAGCCTCCCAAGATAAGCCTCAGATGTAAGTGTCCTTTTTATCAAACCTACCACCTACCCATCTGGAGTGATCTTCCTCTTTGGTCTCTCCTTACCCTCCATGTAATGGGGGCCAGTTCCCAAACCAATGATCTAGCTGCAGTCCCATGAATTCTTCCCTCACCATGATAGGTGATCTATTCAGCTGGTTTCTCCCTCAAGTTACCTTGTATTACAGTCCCATATAATTACTTCTGTTCTAAAGTGTAGATTCCCTGAGGGTACATAGGCATCATAGTGACTGGAACAAGATAGCGTCATTCATGAGTACAATAATTTGTCCATGCTCTATCTTTCCTAGTTTAGTAATAAGTTTTCAAAATGTCCTCTCCAGGACCTCATAGCTAAGCCACCTGCATTTGGCCTATAGTTAAATTCCAATCAATGCCACATCATATTGTCATGTTTTCAGAGTTTTGGTGGCAAGAGGAATAAAGTAATAGGAGGGAAATGGTTTTTTTTTTTTTTTTAATCAAGGAATGTGCAGTTGGCATCATAAAATGATATAATTTAGTTACTTTAGAAATACTTAGATCACTTGGATCATGTTAAAAAAAAAGCTGAATTAAGGTACATACATAGTTTTTTCTAATACTATTGGATGATATTTTGTCCAAATCATATTTTATGTAATGCATTTCCTGCCTCTTCCCATAGGAGATGGAAGAAGGAATAAGGGCTTGTGAGGTAGGTTGTTATCATTTTAATTTCCCTTTGCAGCCATTCATTGGAAACAAATATGTAGAACCAGCTGTGCTTGTGTAACGTGTAACATACGTACTCAGGATTAGGTACATTAAGTACACTTTGGGTATCAGAACCCTGATTTCAATAGTTGTTTGTATTCACCTAACTCAAATATCTATCTGCAACAGTATTTGAAGGGGCTATTAAGTTGCATATTTATAAAGAGCATTGAAAGGTTTAATTGAATAGAGCAGACTACATATAAGAATATATGTGTAATTTCGAATTTTTGAGATTAACTTTTAATTTTTCTCTACTAGGAATTGGCAAACTCTTCAGTAAAATGTAGTGTAGAGAATTTTTTTTTTCTTGTATGGTCTGAATTTATTGTCCTCTTTTTTGCCCAGTTATGTTAATTAGGCTTCTGGATGTGAAACTGTGGGTAATCATTAGTCAATTCCATTTCACCTGCCTTCACTAACCATGGTCATTTTAATTGTTGCTACAAAAGGTATGTCCTCCAAGGCGCACATAGCCTAAATAAGACGATGTTTGCCCAAGTTGTTTTCCAGGAATTGGAGTCAGCTGTGTCTAGTTTGAGCTGAGCTGCATAAGGCTGGCTAGGACCCCCTAACCTCCTACTGGGCCTGCGCCAGTGTCTGCTGTGTGAACTTTTGATGTCAGAGGGCCGGAAAATCTACCCTTAGATCATGCTAAGCACCTCCGTTTTAGAATATGCAGAGTCCTGTAGCCTATTAGACCTGTGCAGAATGAGGATTACCAGACCTTTTCCAACCACATTTCCCCACGCACCCCACACCCTCCATGTCCTCCACTCCTCAAACTACCCTGCCGCTTTATTCATTAGCCTATAAATACCCCAGGCCCTTGTCTTTAATCTTTTCAATGGGAAACTATTGAAAAATTTGATGCAGTTAACTTTGTTCTGTTTTATCACTTGCAACAGTGCAAAGGGGCAGACACAAGTTACAAGGCTATTAAAATAGTTTGGGCGAGAGATAATGCATATAAGGACTCACAGTAGCAATGAAGAGAGAGAGAATGAAAATTTTATCGATTTGATATGGGGTTAGAGAAGAAAGATAAATATAGGATAAATACAAATAAAGGCCAAGTTTCTGGTTTTGCAATGAGTGGGAGGTAGAACACGTAGATCAAATACAGTTTTGAAGGAAAGATGATGAGTCACCATCCGTTGGCATTTTCAGATGAATATAATCTACCGGGAAATTAGATTTAAGAGTCTGAAGACAGAGGAAAGCTCTGGGCAAATTGGGTTGGGAAAACAGAAGAGAGATTGTAGCAGGAGGTTTAATACTTCTTGGGAAGCATGCAGAGGGTGAGAAGAGAGGCAAGGGTAGAGTTTTGAGAAGTCCCACAACTTAAAAGAAGGGTTGGAGAATATGAACTTCAAAGGATGCTTAGAGGAAATAGCCACAAAAAGAGGGGAAGAAGAAGACAAATAGAGAATTTCATGTCAGGGAAATATGAGGAAAGTGTTTGAAGGAAGAATTGTTCAACCTATGTGACTCTAGAGAGCTCAAACAACGAAAGTAGAGGCTAAAAGCTACCTATTGGATTTGATAAGTGGGTCATTGATGGAGGTGGTGGTAGAAATTCCTTTCTGTGGAGGGAATGAAGCTGTATTACACCAGGTTAAGGAATGAACAAGAGGTGCTAAATTGAGATTTTTGAAGGTAGATTCTTCTGTATAGAAATTATATATGAATAGAAGATCATATTTAGGGTAGCACCTATGGAGGTGGTTGCATGATTAAAAGACTTTTGAAAAGATTTGGCTTTGATGTTCATAGGTTTACATACCGAGGGAGAAGGAACCAATGGAGAAGGGAGGCTAAAAGATGAAAGAAGGAGTGGGAATAATTGAGTGAACAATATCTCAGAAGAGGCAAAGGGGGATGAAATGAGGTTACTGATTCTTCTCTGTCTGTCCCATGCTGTTCCTGTCCCATAATACACCGAGCCGGGCAGGTCACTTCCTTGTCAGACCTGAATATCAATTTGGTCTCCATATAGTGCAGACTCTGTGGTGTTGAATTAAAAGAAACAGCCCAGCTACCAGAAAAGTATGTTAAATTTTTTTTGGTGTCCCTCTAAAAATGTCAGGGGCTAGAGTATATTTCTGGTTTTGAGCAAAACTTAAAATTCTCTCTTTTAGAAATAAACAAACAAAACCAACAACTTCTCTTTTGATATCTCTCCTCAGTTTTCTCTTCATGCATCATAGCTGCATTGCTTATAGCTTTTACACGGTATAAATGCACAGTAAAGCATACTATCATTCCTTTTTCTACTTCTTTCTGAAGTCATATACTTTGAGCTGGCATAAAAATCTTTCATTACATCTTTTTTTCAAAAGAAGTTTTCTATGTTAGGAAAGACTAGAAGAGAGCAGAGCAGCATATGGAAAGAAGAGGACTTGCAGTTAAGGAACTTGCCTTGTAGTTCTCAAACTAGCATTCATCAAAGTCACCTGGAGAATTTGTTAAACTAGCGATTAATGAATTCACCTCCAGAGTTCTTGATTGAACAGGTCTGGGTTGGAGCCCAAGAATTTGCATTTCTAATTAAGTTCCCAAGTGATGCTGCTGATGCTTCTAGTCTGTGGACCACACTTTGGGAACTGCTGAACTAGCTAGGTTAAGGAGAAGCAGACCAGAACGAGACATGGGAGAAAATGCATGCTGTTCCTAAAACTGAGGTATGAGGCACGGTTTTTATTAAGGGCAAAAAGGCACGTCTGGTTGTTAAAGATGTGGAGCAAGGCCTATTTGATGCTGAACTACTGAGTTAACAGGAACAGTTTCTTTTTTTCCTCTGACGGGGCCAAAACTTGTTCCACAGTTTGAAGAAGGAAAATATATGGCGGTGGTAGCTGAGTGGGTTCAGGTTTTGGGATTGGAGACAGCAAGGCAGATTTTTACACATTAATCTTACAAAAGACAAACTGAAGTGAGATGAAAACCGTATTCTGTTTTCCCTCCAGGGGGTCTCAAACAATTTTGAGACTCATCCAAGTTTAGTTTGTATCCAGACTAAAGTAGCTTTTCTGATCCTCTAGATGAGTGTTTTTTTTTTTCCTTACAAAGTACTTAAAGATTTCTTCTTAGAAGCAATTATGTAGGGTAGTTTATGAGTCTAATGTCTATGACAGCTTTACCCAATGTTGAGAAATAATCTTGAAACACATTTCTTAAAACTATATAATAATCGTGTAAAACTTGAGTGAAATTGGAGCCATATATTTCCAGTTCATGTAATCAAATTCCCATACTTGTTAATGTACTTTTTACAGTGTTGTGTTCAGCAGAAAATGTTGATTTATGCCAGATAAACAGATACCAAAGCAGGGAAGACTTTTAGGTGAATGAGTCTGCATTTTCATAAACTCTGGTATAATTTTAATACAGGTTAAAAAAATGTTCCATTCTCCTTAAGACAGGTCTTTTCTAAGTAAACAATATTTAGAATTCCTCATCTTGTTGTTGTGTCTATTACTATACAGTTGACAAATTAGATTGTAAGGAAATAACTGCATTCGTGAGAGAAGAAAAACAACAGACACATAATCACCTAAACTTTGGACAAACCTCTGAAATGGAAGCCAATATAGCAATGAAATCACAATGAAATTATAAATTTATGGAGGAAAAGCTGGGAGGTTAATTTTACCCTTTAAAACTTCAATGAAGCACAAAATTCAGGGGAAAAACTAATAATTATGACTAAGAATTGTAAGATTTGGAACATCAACTCAGCAAATGAAGACATTACCACATGGCAGACATTAGCCAATAAAAGGCATCCAATCACTCTAAAATGATCTCTCATAACGCAAAATGTGAGCACTGTGGGTTTCCAGAGAGATGGTGCATTTACGAAAAAAATTCATTTATTATTTTCCATGACTGAGCTCATTCAATCCACATTTACTGAGCATAGACAACGGCCTCACACTTTGTGTGAGGTACTTAGGAGGACTTAAAAAAAATGCATCAGGAAGGTATAGATTCTGACCTTCAACAGATTACAGTTTCGTTGTAATGTGTGGTTGGAGGGAAAGAGAGGGACAGATAACTATAAGGAGAGATGCCAAAGATAAAAAGAAACCAACATGAGGAAGCAGAAAAAGGAGTGTGAGGGGTCAGGGCAAGAGCAGAGTTTAGGATGACATTCAAGGAGGAGAAGCAATTGAACTGAGCCTTATGGTATGTATGATAGTCTTTAAATTTGATTGCAAATTTTCTCAAAGTAAATACTATCTCACTGAGCTGAAAATGCCATGATACGCATGTTTTCAAATGGCAATTTGATATCAAACCAATACACTTTAACATGTGAATCAGATAAAGAAATGCAGGAATATAAAACTCATGAATGGGTATAAGTCAGCACAAGCTAATTTGTGCACCAGCAAGAAACTTCCCCTCTATTGCAGTGATGATGTAACACAAGTATGGTTTATACAATATAGATTATGTATAGAAAGGTAACTTTGTAAAAAGTGGGGATAGTGACTTGAAGTCAGCAAGAAGCTTTACAAGACCCCTAGAAGAATTTGGGGCAAGTAACAGTGAAGGTTTGAACCATGCCATAGTATCATGACTAAAAAGGATGAAATGGAGTAGAGAGATTTTTGCAGGTGATTTAACTGGAACTACTTGATGGAGGAACAGAGAGAGAAGGAAGTGTTTAGTAGAATTAAGTATAATCACATGTGTCTGGTTTACTGGGTGGATGGATGCTAATAACTAATAAGATATATGCCAGAAGCACTAGCAGGCTTGGCAGGAACTTGATTTTGGTGCTTGCAGGAAGATTACTTGGAGATACCAACAGAACAATTATAAATTCATATCTGGATGAAAGAGAGATTGGACTAGACATTGATGTGTAACTACTTGATCTGGAGATGACAGTGGAAGCTGTGGGATGGCTGAGATTTCCCCAGGAAGAGAGGGTTGAGTATGGAGCTTGGGGGAAAGCCTCCACTGTGTGAAGAGATGAGTCCATTCCAGTGTTTCTCTTTTCTAGAATGAGTTTTGTTAGTTTTCTTGGGCTGTTGTAACAAAGTACCACAAACTGGGTCACTTCATACAAATTTCATAAACTTAAGCCTTCCAGTTCTAGAAGCAAGGGATCCAAGATCAATGTTTCAACAGCACTTGTCCCTTCTGAGGAATGTGAAGGAGAATTTCCACGCCTCTTTATTAGCTTGTAGTGGGGTGCTGGCTGTCTTTGGCATTCCTTGGCTTGTAGCTGCATCATCCTGATCTCTGCCTTCATCTTCCCATGGTGTTGCACCTGTGTATGTCTGTATCTTTGTCTAATTTCCCCTGCTTTTAAGGACATCAGTGTCTATGATTAGGGCCCACTCTAACGAGCTCATCTTAATTTATGATCTGCCAAGACCATGTTCCTGGATAAGGTTAGAACCTCAACATGTGAATTTTGAGGAGGCAAAATTTAGCCCATTGTAGGTTTATTTTACCCCTTCCTCTCACCATGAGTTTCAGAGTTGGGAGAAAGAAGTCACACTGCAGTAAGCTGGAATTAAGAGGAGGTGAGAAAGTCAAAGCTGTGAATGTAGACTATTTGACAGTATATATATTACAAGTCAAATTGTGAGGGTTAGGATTCTAGAGATGATGCAGTTTCCAGAATAAAATAACTCACAGTTTGCCAAAGAGGTCTATGGTATCTTAACAGTGCTTCCTGCAAGATTATTTCTTCAACCTAAAACATGTGGACTTGCTTGTTTGGTGAATAACGGCACATATCCTTAGAACATCAGTTAGTAGTCATTCACTTTGCATCTAGTGTAATGTGCTCTTCTCTGATGAAACTTAGAAGTTCGAGTTTGAAAAATGATTTGTCTAAGAAAGTATGGACTAAGCAATTTTAGATATGGCAGAAGAATAAAAAACATTCTTGCCCTGGATTCACTGGAGGGGCAAGGACACAAATTAACCTTGGGAAGTATATTATAACATTTATTTTTTCAAAGAAAAGAAAGACTTGGTATTTAAATTCTTTCATGTTAGGGAAAAATATAAATCTTGGTATGTCTGAAAAACATTAAATGTTCACAGAATTAACCATCAGTGATAATATCAAATGTCACATTTCTACTTCACATATTGAAACCGAAATATGTAACCAAATTGTGGCATACCGGGCTCTCTGCCTGTGCATTGTGGTGTGTTAATTTTATACCAAATTTCTGGGTGTAAATGTGTGTATAAAATTCTTTTTTGAGTCAGATGATATGACTTGTGATTTGCAGTTGGATTTAAAATAAACACTAAGGGATTGAAATGTTTTTTGTAACACAGTTTTAATGGTATTTATCTTTCAGTGGCATTTGTTTATTCTTCTAATTTTTTAATTTGCTTTTTGCTTTACAAATTATACATGTTGAGAGAGCAATCAATCAAATATATTTTCCCCAAATACTGTACATTAAAATCAGTGATGCTTCTAAAGCATTAGAATTCTGAAACAGTAGTTTCATATCTTATGGTCTTTTTTTTTTTCCCCCGCCACAATTTATTTAAATGGGATCTACTGTTCCTGGGGAAAAATGGCAATAATGAAGGCAGATGTTGATCTTATCTCTACTCTTGTGAAAAGTCAGAGCATTAAGTTATTTATATATGGTGCATTTTCCATAAATGGGCACAGAGTGACGGCAGTGGAAATTGGGCTTCTGATGTAACCATGTCCGGTGTTATTTCTCTATCATGCTTGCCTAGTTTTTCTACTCTCCAATTGGTCTTGGGGACTTTACTCTCAGTTTTGAACCTTTTGCTAAATACTGAACCCTTTCCTTTGTCTTTCCTGTTTGACAAACAGGACAGAATCTCTTCTTGTTTCCCTCACATCTCCACATTGCTCTGAAGGCAAAAGGCCTACTTCTTGGACAATGTATTAAACAATAATTTATTCATTCCTTCATGTGTTCACTTGTTCACTTATCTACTTCTTTCCAACAAGGATTTATTGAATGTCTGTGTCTTAGGCACCATGTTAGACACAGAAGATGTTAAGGTGAAAGTCAGACACTTTCCTCAAGGAGTTCACAGATGAGTCCGGAAGATAAAGTTATGATAGGAGGGATGTGTTATATATAGATAATTGTCTGTAAATGAGGACATGAAACAATATGATTTCTAATGTTCTTTTGATTTCTATAGTTCTATGATTCTAAAAAAAAATCCAAAAAGTTTGTTCACATGCCTTTCAGCTTTAGGACAAAAATAGGCATAGAGATAGAAAGATAGAAAGTAAACCTGTTTCCTTCAATTAACATGTCCCTGGCTTGAAAGAAAAATGGATGCGTAGTTGAATGTGTGTGTGTGTGTGTGTGTGTGTGTCTTATTGCTGTTTGAATCCTTGGACCACAGCATTCCCCTATTACTCCAGGGCGATGAAGAGGACAGTGTGAGTGGCAACATGTGTGGTACTAGATAAAGTAGAGAGAGAAAGACAAAACTTGTGATTGTCATTTGCATATGTGCTTAGGGCGATGAGGAGAGTCCTCAGGAAGTGAGAGAGCAACAAGACTCCAAAAATATACCTGGTGTTTCTTCCCAAATTTCAGAGACAGTTTATAAAGAGTATAGACAACCTCTGATTTGTCAAAACAGATGAAAAAGAACTGAGTCATAATAGTGTTTTTAATTCTCAGCTACAGACACCATTTAGGCCATGGTGCAATAGTTACCTTTTAAAACTTCTCTTTGAGTAGTCATGCTGGTTAGTAAATAGTACTCCAAAGTTCTACATCAAATTCTTTTGAACCACAGTAACTTTTTTTAAAGCCACCAATACTATTTCATCAGATAGATTTTAAGTGTAATTGAACTTATATGTGATTGACATATTTCTGGTATCAGTCAGTGTTTAATTGTGAAAACAGAATTTACTTGAGGAATTTCAAGCAGAGTTAATTGAATTTACTTACAAAGAATTGGAAGGCTGGAGGCATGCCGTGGAAGGCTACCTCAAGAGTAGTACCTATATAAAAGCACTACTCCCCTTAGGCACCTTTTGGGCAGGGGGCCCAAAGGAGAAAATGATGTTACCTGGCATCTAAGGGCAGCTGAGGCTGCTGATACTGGAACCAAGTTACCCAAGTATAACTTTGAGCTACGCTTAGCTGAAACTATTCCTGCTGCTGAAGTTGCCATTAGAATCTGGAAAAAAATAGCTTCATGTTTTCCCTGGCTTCCTATTAGTGCCTCCCCCTAATGAAACTTAAAGAATGTCAAGTGGCAAGGGAGTCTGGAAGGTGTAGCCTTGCAGGCTGCCTGCCCTGAGGTATGAAGTAGGGTAGAAAAGAAAAAACGAGGAGCCTTTCCAGCACACCTCCCATTGTCTTTTGTCTCTGATAATTGGGTTGATTTTCCAGAAGTTCCTCCACCACTAATGAGCCAGAGAAGGGGAGAGTGATTTAAACTGAAGGAAGGAGGAATATGTAATCTGGTCTCAAGAGAAGATCAGAGAACTGGGAAGACAGAGTGCGTGTCAATGGCAAGAGGTCAGATGAGAACGTCCTTGAGTTCACACTCTTTGGGGTTGTAGTGAGGGCTAGCAGAAAAAAACAATTAAAATTGGGGGATTCGTGGATTGGGAATTATGTTAAGCTTGCTACTTATTTAAGAATATATCCTGGGAAAGTTTCAATTTTCTTGAAGTCCCATGTTTATCATAGTATGACACTAATATGGCACCACATGATTGGTAAATTAGGAAGGTTAGAGGAAACATCTCGACAAGAGTGCTAAATAATGCCTCTGGTTTCCCATGGTTCATGAAAGGGTACCTAGGGATCCTCTGACTTCTTAAGTCTCCTATTACTAAGAGAGTCAGTGGAAAGCAAAAAACCTGGGATTGGGGTAAGGATGCTATGAGCACAGGAGCTATAGCTTTCACGAGGACCTAAGGTCTTTGAGAATAGTGCCACCAAGACCACCCCCCCCCGCCCCCCCAAATCCCCAAACACCAAGAAGTATAGACCATAATGAATTGGTTAACAGCATAGTCTACTCAGCAACTTTACAGTGAGGAACAGATCAACAGAGGCCAGCAGAGACCCAGATGCTAGTATACAAGTTGTAAGTTCTTCCTCTGTCACCACAAGAACATCCTATTACACCCAGGTAGCATCCTGGGAAAGAAGGATAAAGGGATTTATTTCTTTATAAAATCCTTTGAAAGGAGAGAATTAGTCTTGATAGAGAGTATAAAGCTGTCTTTTTCAGCAGTCATTTAGGGTCCAAACTGAGAGATACCGTTATGGGTGCTATAGAGCAAGATGAGATGGGTTACACAGTGGAGAAATGCATTCACACTGCATAAGCTTACTCTTTGGAATATAATGATTCTGATATTGTAAGAAATGCATTGCTCATAAGTGGTTATAATAAATGACAACAAAATTTTTCCAGTTGAGCCCTTTTTAGATAGTCTGTTTAAAATTTCAATCTGATCATGATGTATAATATAGAATGGTCCTAGAAAATCAGTTGCTTTTGAATTATTGGCATTTGTTGTCTCACATAATACAGAATAAAGCTAATTTTCAGGAGAAAGATTTTATTTTGTAATTCATTATTTATGCTATGATAGTAAGGTCTATGTGGTATTTTTAAGAAGCTATAGAAAACATGATCTTCTGAGAAACTCATAATCTAAAGAGATTCATTTATTTGTAAAGATAGCATTATTGTAAGAACAAAAGGATAGTCTTTATTAAAGTTTATAAGCTACAGGAGAGGAGATTGTTTCCATTTATCCCAATCTTTCCATAATGTTTTTGTAATGGGAACAAATATTAAAATGATCCATTCTTGTCAAAAAGTGGTATATTCAGATTTGGACAGCTTAATATATAATAACAAAACTCCCAGATTACCCACCCAACTAGGGGCCCTGACCACAGAGGGTGCCACCCCACCTTGAAGTATTCCAAAAGCCCATAAGTTATATTCTTCTATCTTTATTTACTGGTGTGAACTACAGTATTAAATTGTATTAAATAACCAAGTAAAATAATTTAAAAGCATAACTATTATGTTTGTGCTGAGGTTCCTACAAGCAATCTATACAGACTAGTTATTTGTGCCCATAGATATATGAAGATCTCATAATGAGTTATAGGTTTTATGCATTAACTTCTCAGACTGCTTGAGTATCATTTTCTGCCGGCTATTATATTATTGGGTTACCATAATGCTAAACTGTAGGGCGTTTTAGCTGATAATTCCTGAAAAGTGCTTACTTTTGAAAATAAAAAGTAAAGCAAAAAAAAAAAAACAAAACAACAAAAAAACCCAAAACCAAAAAAAAAAAACAACCCCAAGCCACAATGCTGACTGAAAAAAATATTTATATTTATATTAAACCCCTCAGCTAGATTCTCAGACACATCACTGCTTAAAATGCAGTCACCTGACAAAAACAGTTCTAATTATTACCCCCTTGGGCTAAAATTTTTCAGAGTGACTGGCTAAAATGCACTCCAGCTCATAATTTCTGGCTCTGACAGTGGAAGACATAACCTAGTTTTCTCTAATGCAAAAGCCTCTAATCTAGAGGGCAAGACCCTGATCCGTCTAACACTGAAGGGAGAAAATGCAATTTGAGCACAAGGAAATTGCACACATAGTTTGATAGTTCTACCACTCTCAGAATTTTTTTTCTTCCTTGGGTTTAAATGTCTTGTTTTATTTTATACTAAATTATGACCTGGCTGAAATTGCTATATTTTCTTTGTCATATTCTAGAAACCTCTTACTATAAAAGTGAAGGTTATACTATAGCTCCATACTTTCATTTTTTTTTTTTCCAGGGGGTGGGAATACTCACATTTTGACAGTTCAGCAGTGAAAACATTAAAAGTTACTGTGCTTGCTACAGCAGTATTTTTTGTGTGTGTGTGTGTGTGTTGAATAATAGCTCTTTTGTCTTGGCAAATGGGGCATATATACTGCATTGGAAAAAGGTAATTAAATCATTTTGAAATGGCAAAAGTGCAGATTTTCTGACTTGGTCTAATCAGTAACAATTTCATTGTTGAATCTATGAACGACCAAACTTTTATGATTGCTGGGAGAGGTGAATTAACCTCGAATTGTTCTGGTTCACTTCACAGGCGGTGGCCAAGGAATACAGTGCCCTGAAACCGATAAGCTAGAAGGCTAAAGTTTCAAGGCAGGCAGTCAGAAGTCTTGCAAAGACAGCAGCTAACAGCATACGGTACTGGAGACTTTCATTAACAATTTTTATTTCTGTGAATTGGAGAGGCTTTGCCCCTTTTCCTATCTCCTTCCGCTGATAGCTGCTGCTCAACACCTTCCTTCCAGCTGGGAGGGCAGCCGGCTGGCTGTGTGTGTGCAGCTCACGCCAGGATGGCTTCTAAGCGAGCTCCCAGGGCATTGGGTACCTCCTGGAGACCACACGTGTCACCTTCACGTCTCGTGCATCTTCATCATTTACGTGAATACATCCAGAGCTCCGTAGAAGGCACTAGGCTATGAAAGTACAGTCGAACTCCGTGACTGGGAACAAAGGCTGCCTTTAGCTACGAATGATTCACTACTATGGTAAAGAATACTTTTTTTTTTTTTTCTCCACAATGACTTTGAATCCTAAAGATTCAGTGACTGTACTTTCACGCTCAGAAAATAACAAAGAATAGCATAGAAAAAATTACTTTTAAAAATGCTTATTTTTATAAACATTCATGAAATTACTACATGCAAAGGTTTAACAATGTTGCAGGGTATACTTGTAATGTCAGGAGGAAGGTTTATACTTCACTGTTTCCACACATGCCACTGTAACATACCTCCAAATTACTCAGTTTCCATCAGAAGATATCACTGTCTGATCAACCTCATCACTAAATATGGGGCGGGGTGGGGGTGGGGGCAGTTAGGACCAAATCAGAGAGAGCAAATCATTTGAAAGATTATGTGATTTTTATCTAACGGGTACTAAAATATCTTGTGTTGTTCATTAACCAATTTAACCCAATGAGTTAATAAAGAGGTTCTATAGTTTTATCTCTAGAAAATTCAAACATGGTTTTTATTTTTCAGCAGTTAAATTAGAAACATCAAAATGTGTCTTAAAAGATCCTCGTTTCCAACACCCAGTGTTACCTATGTCCTTGGGAAGCAAATAATAATGAACGGGAATAGGAAATAACTGATGATTAACTGTATAACCCTGGGATGGCAGTGAATCATCCATCTCCCCCAACTCCTGGTCCGTTTAGAAGACAGGCTTGGTTTCAACGAAGGTAGCATTGAAAGTGTGGAGAGGCTACAGCCCAGAACAGAATGGGGATCCTTGGTGCTAATTTCCTGAAGCCTATGGACAACTCAGTTTTCAGAATAAGGACACACTCAGCAACTTCTTCTAGATATTAAATAATCCTTTTAAAAGAAGAATCTTTAATATATTTAATACACTAAGTTGTTAGTAGAAGATACATGCTAAACTCTAAATACAAGAAAATAGTCACAGTAAAGAAAAAATTATATAATGACTATAATATTTTGAAAAATACTTGGATATTAAACTTGTCTTCATTAATATTAGTTCCAGGTCCACAGGAATATGTCATGATTCCTTACTCTCCTTTAACCTCAAAATATTATCTCTAGGGGAATTTTTAAAATAGTATATCAGAGAGCTTGCTTCTAGGTTGTTTAGTCAGGTCTGTCTTTCATAAAGTTAATAGTTTCTAAACATTTCCAGATTTGACTGCCTGATTCTATCAAAACAATTATGAAATACTTTTAGTAATACTATGTCAACACGGTCTTTGATATTTTTAAAACATGCATGTATTATCTGCTTCAAAGTATGGGAGATACTAAAACTAATTCAAACATTAGCAAAAAGTAATGGCCTATCTATCCAGTACTACTTTTATACCTAGAATTTACTGATGGGTTACTAGTGTGCCAGGCAGATTTTTTTCAGTGCCATACATGTATTATTTCATTTAATCCTCAAACAATCCAATGGAGAAATTACCATTATTAAGTCCATTTTCAGAGACAAGGAAAACAAAGCACAGACAGGATATGTAACTTGTCCAAAGGCACTTAGTTGGTAAGTGGAAGGGTTGGTATAAAAAACCTAGGTAGCTTTATTTGTTCTTTGCACTTCTATATTGTTATATTGCTTCACACTAGTTAATGTTGCTTCAAAAACTCTTAAGATATGAGAGTTTTTTTGTTTTTTTGTTTTTTAAGAAGGAGTGTAAAATTCAACTAAAGGTACTTCTGTAAATCAATGATCATACCAGCATCTCTCTGTCCCCCATCACTCACTGTGATGATACTTGGTGGCAGTACAGGGAATAACCTGTATCTTCATAAGCAAAGCTTCACAGTACGTGGTTTGCATGTGAAAATGCTAAATATGAAGGCACAGAAGGAAATGAACAGTTCCATAGACACTTTGTATTTTTTCTCTTGCATATTAGCAAATTTCCACATTATAACAAGAAAAGATGATACATTTAGTTAAAATATTGACCTCCTGATATCAAAGATAGTATTACATACTGACCTTACATATTTAAATAGATTTTTTTTTTTTTGCTTTTTAGGGTCACACCCGAGTCACGTGGGGGTTCCCAGGTTAGGGGTTGAGTCGGAGCTACAGCTGCTGGCCTATGCCACTGCCACAGCAATGCAGGATCCTTAACCCACTGATCGAGGCCAGGGATCAAACCCGCATCCTCATACTTACTAGTCAGATTCGTTTCTTCCACACCACATTGGGAAGTCCTTAAAATAGACTTTTTTTTTTTTTTTTTTGAGAAATGAAGATAATGGCTTTTTTGGGGAAAATGTTTACAGGAGCTCCATTTTTCGATTAAAATAGAAAATAAATCCTCTGATGAAAATTACTTTGATAAAACTGACTTCAGATTAAAATCAGTATGAAGTGTGAATTTTCCAGGAAGAATCTTATTTTGACCTAAATGATATCTGAGATCAACTTAAACCTTCATACATTTTTAATGTCAGAGAAGCATGGTGGCCTCTTGCAGTTGGTGTCAGTGAGGGGCACTCTAAAGAAGGCTTGATTGAACAGAGTTAGACCCAGGGAGCACCATAGCATGAGGTCTGCCTATCCTGTGCCTGGTTCTCTATCACCAGGTAGCATAGAAAGCAGAAAAAAATGAAAGTTTGTTCTGAACATTTTTTTTTTTCATAATAAACATCTTAAATGTCAGAAAGTTAGCATAGAGCAATTAATATCCTTGATTCTTTTTTGGTAATAACATGCAGCAACTAAAAATCTTGCTAACATTTTTGTCAGATGTGAGAAAACATGTAATTCTATTGTTTCTCACATTTGTCTTTCTGGGGAAAAAGCAATTATTTTGTCATTAGAACCTGTAAAATAAAATCCCCATAAAATCCGTGTATACAGATCTATGCAAACCAATAAAAAGAAAATATTTGCATAAGCGTCCTATTAATGGAGACCAGTTTCTCACAATTCTAAATTCATATGCTTCAGTGAGTATGTTTATCTTTCTTTTCCAATTTAAGTGTCATACTTGGGAACGTATATTTTAGACATACATGTACACATATTCATAACAGAAAGTAGTCTGGATTTTCAATTAGTAAAAATTTTGGAGGCCAGCAGTTAACTTTTTTTCATTTAGTATTTTAATTCAATCCAGTATTACGTGTTTTCTACTCACTCCTGTATAGACCACTGTAAACATTTGGAAGGCATTTTGTATGGCAAGTTTGTGTATTGCAATTTTTGAGCAATGCAAACATCCCCCTCAAATAAATGAAAACAGATCCCAGAAAGGGTATGCTTCCAACACATTCCCCAAAGATCTGAGGGCCGCCTTGCATTCTTGCTCAATTTAAACAAACTAAACTTCAGTTAGTCTCCCCTCCCCTAATGGGCACCCCCACTGGGAACATTGTTAGGTTACCACCATGGACAAGGCCTCAGTACAGCTGGATCTGTAAACAAGACCATAATCCGCATGAAAGAACTCTCAGAGTTTTGGCAGCACTCACAGTGTTGTTAACATATTGTGCCAAAGCAATAACAAAGCCATCATTTTTAAGTTTGTTCACGGATTTGTATTAATCAAGAAATTTTCCAGAAATTACTTCTAAATGAGGAATCTTCCAGAAAGTTACCATTTGGCAAGAAGACTTCCAGATGCTTTTTTTTTTTTTTTGCTTATCTGCAACATATTCTTCCAAATAAATTACAAATTTGTGGAAGTTCAGTGGAGACAGAAAACACATTGCTGCTGTGTTGGCAGAAGGAGGCTCCCTTCAATTCGCTCCCTGCTTCATCAAAGCCTGGCTAGGGCTCAGGTCATTTTTTCTTATTAGGAGGAGGGGGCCAGGCCATCTAACTTGGCATTCTGATGATAAACATTAAGTATTGATATTTGGATCAGAAAAGCAATTATTAGATTACAGTCAAAACTGCACACTGAGCATTTAGGAAAAGACCAGGAGAAAGTGATAGACCTTTGTTGAAATTTAGTTGTTGGTTTTTATTGGCATATTAGGTGATTGATTCTCTCAAATTCAATTTTTTCACTTTAGACCCTATTTTCAAAACTTGTGTACAAGCAAGTCTTCTGCAAACTATTATGGCTACCTGATGGGAAAAAAAGAAGGGAGAAAATGGATGGTTCTAACAGTGCTATTGGAGCCGGGTAGTGGGACAACCTAAATTAAAAAATTTTTTCAATAATGCATTGATTTTTAAATGCTTATAATAGTAGTTTTTCATGTAAGCTTTGTGTGATTAAAAAAATTCTGGGTAAAACAAAGTTGTAAAGGGGGCTAAGTGTTCAAAATGCAGGGATGGTACGGCGTTATTGAAAGATGTATTTGTGGCTCCAGTGATGGTTGCTGTTGATGGGCTCAGAGACTTTTGTTTGGGAATTGAGAAACCTATAAGTTAATTAGTCACCCACGGTCATAGGCATTTCGGGTTAGCTCAGAAGATCTACCTTAGTCCACCAAAAGCTGATTTGTCTGACTGGCTGAAATGACACAGGCACCACACCACTGACTGAACATGTAGGGCTGTGTTAGCTCCAATTTTGCTCTGGGGCCTTGAGATTCTAAGCCAACAGAAATTGCTTGCCCAAGGTTTTGTTTGTTTCATCATTTATTCATGTCTATGATACCTTCTAGATGACATTTATTTTTATTATAACAAAAGAAAGTCTTTAAAGTTATGGCTAATAGTAAATAAGCTCTTTTTCCAGCTGAAGACCACCCCCAACCCACAAACTACTCTGGAACTAAATACATCTTTCTCGTTTCCCCCTATGGTGCATTATTTAAAGCTCCAACATAGCCTGTTTATATTCTTTCTGGCTTGTTTTAAAGCTACTTACGTTCAATTCCTCCTTTCCCTTTGGAAATGTAATGTTCCCGGATGTCTCACCAAATACCTAATATGGTGCTTTGTGCATAGTAGCCTTTGCATGAATGCTTATTTAACCGACTTAACAATGTTCATTGTTTCTTAAAAAAATCCTCCTCTGAACACAATAGTATTTTGGAAGGTGCCTGGCATTCTACTGAGTCAGTTATTGCTCCAACTGCATTACTTATACTCTAGCATTATACTCTATACTGTATATTCCAGCATATAGTATATGATAAGTAATAAGCACTACAGTGGTTACTATAGTATAACATAATCATAGCTTCAATTTTAAAGCTTATAATTGTTCTTCAAGAACAAAAATGTTAGACAAGTTCTTCATAGTTTTTTTGGGAATCAGCATCTTCTCCCCAACGAACATAAACTTGATTTTTTTCTCAGTATATGACTTATATTATTATGGTCTATCTGTGACATGTTGATGCTGATTATTTTTTCTGTGTATAAAGTAGTTATTCTAAGGAATATGTATTTACTCTCTCTAACTCCTCTTTGAGTGGCCTATTGCATATGAAATTGAACTCATTTACTTAATTCTGCAAGAGAGCCATCATCTGAGAATATCCTTGTTTCTGTCAATTGTAACTTCCAGGATGCAGTGGCTTTTGTTTTCTATAATTAATGGCCAAGTCACATTATTCATGTGGTTATGTGGGTTTAAATGACCCAGAATACGTCTTTACTAATATTTTAAAATTTTGACTGAAGGTGAAGTAAATCAATAGTTTGGAAACTAGCCTCTCTTTTTCTATCAATGCAGACTTGCAAAAATTATTACAATAAATAAATTAAAATATTTATTTCAGGCAATGGGATTTCTTCAGTTGCATCCTTGAAATTTATTTTGGAATTTTTTTTTTTAATTTTTAAAGAAGGATTTCTTTCTTTTTTCTTTTTCTTTTTGTCTTTTAAGGGCCACATTTGTGGCATATGGAAATTCCCAGGCCAGGGGTTGAATCAGAGCTGTAGCCTCAAGGCTACACCACAGCCACAGTAACGCCAGGTTCCAAACCCACTGAATGTGGCCAGGAATTGAACCCACATCCTCAGGGATACTAGTCAGGTTTGTTACCACTGAGCCACAATGGGAACTCAAAAGGATTTCTTTAATCTTATCTTTGAAATTCATAATACTCAATTCTTGAGCCATTGTACATTAAGATGTGTTCTAAGGGTAAATTCAAGAAACAAGCCATAAAAGAAATATAGCTGTAGACACATAGCAAATGTGATCTAGCTTTCACAAGCTGAATAGTCTCAAAGCTGTCCAGGTCATATGGACCTTGTTGAAGATCCAGGAAAAAGATTCTCTTTGTGTTGGGGGCCCAGTGAGGAGGGCAGATAGTCAATTAATGTTGGAGTCACAAACCTAAGGCTTTCCTCAGCCATTTTTAGGCAAGACCTGTTATTCACTAGAAAGAACAATAAGAAAATAAGTAAGTATTGTTTAGAGTCAACCAATGTTAAATTGAAGAAGCTCTTTCCAGTAAACAATAGTTTTAAAAAGCAGATGTTAAACTTCAGTTGTTGCTCATGTATTCCAAAAGCAAAAGTTAGCCTAAGTAGTGCATATTCTTGTGAGTTTCAAGTTCTCTTTTCCCCCTTTTAAGATTATCTAGCAATTATTTAGCACTTATGAACACTGTTAAATACTTTATGTATTATCTTAATTCTCACAATTTAAGGAGTGTGTACTATTGTATACATGCAGTGCCATTAAATAATGTTTCCAAAGACATGTTGATAACTGGAGTAGGGACTGGATTCAAACCAGAGCTTTCAGTCTGTAGAGCTTTTCTTTTTAGCAGTTTTGCTATACCACCTCTTGGGTTGGAGGACAAGACCAAGAATCCAATACGCTAATGTTTCTGATTAGTTGACACTTTGTCAAATATATTTAAATCTATGAACATGCACAAGGAATCAATCGAGGGAAGAGAATTTCCCATCCAGGGTCATCTTTGATATATTACTTCTCTCACTACACAGCTGGCTGTTGAATGTTGCTATAGAAAATCACAACTATTCTTACTGGATCTGTATACAGTCATGCTTTCTAATTTTACAGCTACTCACAATTCTTTTGCTGACTCCCTATCACGTTTTCTACATTAGCTTTTCCACTCCATCCTTCTTCTCAGCAAAAGCCTTTACTTCTGGCTTGATGGAGATTAATATTTGGAAGTGTGTTCTGTTGGGGAATTCTCTTCCTGGTCCTCTTGTTTTCATGTTTCTCAGTATGAACAGTATTGGAGCAGGACTTCCTTTCCCTGCCCCCCCAACCCCATCCATTCCTTGTTCTAATCCGTGAGGATGAGTGAATTAGTTGATACTAGTGGACTCTGACATTCAAAGGTCTACACTCTTTAATCAGGCAGGTTGGATGTTTCCGTTCACTCCTCTCTTTTCTTACCCTTCTTCTATGTCTTCTAAAGTAGCCCATTCTCAGGGTGAATCTATTATCTTCTCTCCTTCATGTGACAGTTTACTGGGGCAGGCATATATGGCTCAATAAGGCATCAGTTTATTTAACACATAGCAACATAGTCCATATACATATAGCATTTATTCTGTGGCACTTACTGAATTAGACTCTTACTGAACGAGGGGAGAAGAAAGATGTCTAGGACCATTCTGGTCTCAAGGACATTACACCCTGATTGGCAAATTAAAGCCAATCAAATACTGTTAAATAAGGTCTATAAATATAAAATATGTATGTTTCTAAGAAACATACAGAGTATGAAACTCTAGAGAAATAAAAAACTCTATGTAAACAACGGACTGCGGAATTCCAGAGAAATAAGAGATCATTTTCAGTAGATATCAAAAGGAGAGATCCCTTTGAGGTAATCAGGAGAACATCCCAAGTTTTCTACAATCTAATACTATAAACTTCTTTGATCTCATATGCCACCCCTCTTCCATGACAACAGCAAACAGTGCCTTCTATACTTCAGTTCATCCTTACAGTAATACTACAAGGAAGTATTCTTCTGTCCATTTTATAGACACAAAGCTGCCTAGAAAATTGAAGTCCTGACATTGGTTAATCACTGGTAGAAAAGAAAAACTCAACTTCATCTATTTTGATGTCCACATTGTTTTCTTAAAACCAGGCTGCTTTCCAAATGCTTTGTTGGATGAAGAACACTGGGTAAGGTTGAGAAAGTCAGAGTTTGAGTATTGGAGCTATTTCCTAGGTGCGTGATTTTGGATATTTCACCTCCCTACTCTTCAGGGTCTTCATTTGTGAGAGATGGAGATGAAAATTCCTGTCTACTTCAGGAACTTAAGAGAGGTTAAGATGAGATACGCCAGAGTCAGGCCATCTGAGTGCTAGTGTTCTGACCCAGAACTTTGCTTCAGCTAAGAAGTAAGTAACCACAGTCCTATTTCAACAGTGAATGGAGATTGGGTTCCTTGGAACCAGACTGAGGTGGGGAGGTGAATGTTGAATTTTTATTGTAGAGTGGTCTTGGGAGAGATACCTTGAAAGAAGTAAGCAAGATAGTGCTGGGCAGAGTAAGCAGCTGTGTAGCAGTGCAGTCTCAGGTGAGGAGCCAGCTGATCGCAGGCACTGTGAGGCGGAGTGGCTCTTCAGAGTTGACTTAAACTGAGGCTGAAATGTCTAAGTGTTTGTTTCCCTGAATAAGCCAGTCACTGGCTGTGGGTTACCCCTTGGAAGGGGTTGTAACCTTGGGCAGGCCAATTCCTTGCAGCTGAAGGCCATCCCCTGTGAGGGCTGTAGCAGTTGATATTGACATTCCCAACAGTCTGAAATGGTTGTGGACCCTGAAGAGAAGATCTGGAGAGAGCACTGCAGGATCCACTTTAAAGACCTAAGACACCGAGAGCCTTCCCACCTCTGTCGTGCTCTCAGTACTTACTCCTGTTTCTTAGCCCTTCTAACGTTATACCAAACAACAACCATTTGGCAATTTCCTCCCCACCTGAACAGTGATTTCAGAACCATGTCTTAACATCTTTCAGCACTGAGGAGTGTACTGACCATAGGTAGAAACAGCTCAATTAATGTTTGATGTTGGTGGTGTTAGTGTTGATGATGATATACCAAGTATCCTGCTGGATACTGAGGGGTCTGGGCAGGAAGATAAAAATAAAAAATCTATTTTATTTTCTAAATATATAATCACACCATAAAAACTAGGGAAGGTGAAAGAATTGCTCTAATTAGCCTAGTACCTGACACGTCAATAAATGCTCAATATATTTCTGTAGAGTTGATGAGTAAATAGATAAGTAAATGAAGTATAAGAGAGCAATTAAGGGCCAGCTGGTTGGCTCTGATTCTGAACATAACTTGGCAAAACCTTGAAAGGAGAAACTATGGACTATGGACTAGGTTGTCAGAATGATTCCTTCAAGATGGTGGTCTTGAGCTGGGCCTTGGAGTTTGGGTGGCATAGAGATGGGAGGAAAGTTGAAGAGAAGGCAATGGGAATAAATGAGGGAATATTTTATGATAGGCAGGAAAATCTCAGATATGAGGGAATTGGGTATGAACAAAGGCAAGTAAGGACACTTGCTTGCTTAGGGTGCAGTGTATTTGTGAATTTCAGAGTGCAAGGCTCAGTAAATCAGGGAATTGAAATAGATTGTGTAGGGCTAGAGGAGCTGACACATTTAAGTCCTGATGAAGTCCTGAGATGGGGAGTGAAAAATGAAAAAACGAATTTAGGAATTCCTATTGTGGCTCAGTGGAAACAAATCTGACTATTATCTAAGGGGTTACAGGTTCCATCCCTGGCCTTGTTCAGTGGGTTAAGGATCTGGCATTGCTGTAAGCTGTGTTGTAGGCCAGTGGCTACAGCTCCAATTAGACCCCTAGCCTGGGAATCTCCATATGTCGCGGGTGCAGCCCTAAAATAAAAAAAATAAATACATAAAAAAAAGAAAAAGAAAAAAAAGAATTTAAAAAGTGCAGGGCTTCAGAATAGATTGAAGGGAAAACCAATTAGAGGCAGAGAGACCAGACAGGAAGTCGCAGTGGCATTTAAATATAAGTGATGAAAACCTGAACGTGGGTTGTTGAAGTTGAAATAGAGTAGAAGAGTGGGGCTTAGGAGTTAATCTCAAGAAAGAAAAATTGGACTTAGTAACATGCTGACTTTCCCCATTTCTTTATTCCTTCCTTAAATCTAAGAATGTTTTTAAAGAAAAAAAAAAGGGACTTTAAATTCCTGGAGCAGTTATTTTTAAAAAAAAAATTAATGCAATTATCCACAATGTCTGTGATTCTAAAAGCATTAAGATGTACCTACACAGAGTGATCAGAATGACTGTTTTTACTGAACTGACTAATTTAATCATTTCACTCAAGCCTGTTGTCTGCCATCTGTATAACTCTTCTAAGTCTCCTAAGTGTGTTAACATTTTAAAATGGCCAGGTAGAAACAATTCAATTTAGTCAAAACATCTAAGCTAACAGTACAGCATTAATATATATGTTTGTTTGTTTGTTTATTTATTTATTTATTTATTTATTTATTTATTTATTTATTTTTATGGCTGCCATGAGGGGCACACAAAAGTTCCCAGGCCAGAGATGGAATCTGAGCTGTAGCTGCAACCTATGCTGCAGCTGTATCTACCCAGTATCCTTTAACCCAGTGCACCACAGCAGGGACTTCTATTTCTTATCTACCTATTCATCTACCTACCTACTTATCTGTTATCTATGTCAGCAAGACCAAAGTTAGGTCATTCATTTGTTGATCTAATTTTGTGGTGACTTGGGCTTATCTTGAGGCAAATCTGGTATAGTATCGTCTTGGTTGAAAGAGCATGTTCCTTTTAAGTACAGACATGGTGTGTGATGTACATGGTATTTATCATGAGTATTCAAAGTCTGACATTTTAGAAATGCAAAGTGTATTAGACTAAATTCATTTTTACTTTGTTTTTCATCTTTCCTATTTTAAATTGCTGCACACCTTGATGGAAACAAAACACATGTCTATTTCCTGAAAGAACTCTTAATTTGGGACTATATAAAATTCAAAAACAATTCTTTTAATATTTTTACACATTTTTAATGTAAATATCTGTATCCATTGATTAATTATATTCTTTAGTTTTTATATTACTGATTTATTCCTTCACTATATTAAATTAACCTATTTAAAGAATTTACTAAGGGTTCCCATCGTGGCTCAGCGGTTAACGAATCTGACTATCATGCATGAGGATGCAGCTTTGAACCCTGTCCTTGCTCAGCAGGTGAAGGATGTGGCATTGTCATGACCTGTGGTATAGGTTGCAGATGCAGCTTGGATCCTGTGTTGCTGTGGCTGTGGTGTAGGCTGGCAGCTACAGCTCTGATTCGACCCCTAGTCTGGGAACCTGCATGTGCTGCCGGTGCAGCCCTAAAAGTAAAAATTTACTGAATTTAACAAAATACAACACTTGAGATTAATTTTTGTTGCTTCTTTAATACTTTCAATTTCCTCCTTGTTTCACATTGCTAGGCAGATTTTTCAGAAGGAAGAAGAATAGTTTTCCTCTTCATGGTTTTATTTTTTTAAATGCCATTCTGTTGAGCTATGTTTTAAAATTAAACTTAACTTTGAGAGATCATTGTAGATTCACATGCAGTTGTAAGAGACTACACAGAAATAACCTGTGTGTTGCTGTTTTCGTGTGTGTGTGTGTGTGTGTGTGTGTGTGTGTGTGTGTCTTTTTAGGACCGCATCCGCAGCATATAGAGGTTCCCAGGCTAGAGGTCAAATCGGAGCTGTGGCTGCTGGCCTACATCACAGCAACGCGGGATCCAAGCTGCATCTTTGACCTACACCACAATTCACTACGATGCTGGATCCTCAACCCACTGAGAGAGACCAGGGATTGAACCTGCAGCCTCACGGTTCCTAGTTGGGTTCATTAACCACTGAGCCACCACAGGAACCCCTAATGTTGCTGTTTTCATATTGTTTTCCATTATGGTTTATTATAGGATATTGAATACCCTATACTATATAGTAGAACCTTGTTTATCCATTCTATATATAATAGTTTGCATCTACTATATCCTGTGGATTCTTTACACATTTCCCTCAGTGATAACATCTTGTAAAACCATTATACAATATCACAACCAGGATATTTATATTGATATAGTCAAGATAAAGAACATTTCCATCACCACAAGGAGTTCTCATGTTGCCCTTTTATAGTCATACCCACTTCTCTTCTGTATTTTTCCCCTTCTTGTTCTCCATGAACCTGTTCTACATTTTTATAATTTGGTTGTTTCAAGAATGTTACATAAATAGAATCCTACAATATTTAACTTTTGGAATTGGCTTTTTCACACAGTATAATTATCTGAAAAGTTTTTAAGTTGTTGATAGTATCAACAGATTTTTTTTTCCTAAGTAGTATTACTCTGTGCCATAGATGGGGTATTTAAACATCCATCCATTGAAGGACATCTGGGTTGTTTCCAGCTTTTGGCTCTTATAATTAGGTAGCAATAAATGTTCATATAGATGATGAAGTCAGTTTACCAATTTTTCCTTAAATGATTGTGTTTTTTTTTTTTTTTTTTGCTGAGCCTCTAGGTCCTGAAGATTTTCTTTCATGTTTTGTTTCCTAAAATTGTATAGCTATGAATCGAAAAGTCTGTACTTCCTCCATTAAATCTCTTCTGTACTTCTGTCAAATATCAGTTAAGCATATATATGTGGTACTACTTCTGAATTCCCTATTCTGTTCTACTGATCTGTGTAATTATCCCTTCATCTATATCACACTGTCTTGATGAATGTAGCCATATGGTGAAACTTACTATCAGGCAGAGTAATCTGTCACTTTATTCTTCTTTGTTGAGACTGTCTTAGCTATTATTGTTTCTTTTTCCTTCCATATACATTTTAGAATAATACTGTATGCATTTATAAAAAGTCTCTCTTGGATTTTTATAAGAACCAGTATGGGGAGAAAGTCATCTTTACTATATTGGTCTTCTTCTTCTTCTCCTTCTCCTTCTTTGCTTTGTAGGGCTGTACATGTGGCCTATGGAAGTTCCCTGGCTAGGGGTTGAATTGGAGCTACAGTTGCCGGCCTATGCCACAGACACAGCAATGCAGGATCTGAGCCACGTCTATGACCTACACCACAGCTCACAGCAATACTGGATACTTTAACCCACTGAGAGAGGGTGGGGATCAAACCTGCATCCTCATGGGTACTAGTTGGAATCTGTTACCAGTGAACCACTGTGGGAACTCCCACTATATTGGTCTTCTAATTCATGAGCATGGAATAATTCCATTTTGTAATTCCATTTTGTAATACCATTTTGATTAAGTCACTTTCAGCATAAAAGTCCTGTGCATATTTTGTTAGATTTCTACCAAAACATTTCTTTTTCTTGAGCAGTTGTGAGTAATGTGGTATTTATAATTTCAATGTCCATGTGTTCATCATTAGCATATAGAAATGGGATAGATTCTTCTGTTTATTTGAATCCTGCAAACTTGCTGAACTCACATTAGTTTTAAAAGTTTTTTTTTTTTTAAAGGTTCCTTCTGATGTTCTTTTTTTTTTTTTTTTATCTTTTTGCCATTTCTTGGGCTGCTTCTCTCGGCATATGGAGGTTCCCAGGCTAGGGGTCGAATCAGAGCTGTAGCCACCAGCCTATGCCACAGCCACAGCAACTCAGGATCCAAGCCATGTCTGCAACCTACACTACAGCTCACGGCAACGCCAGATTCTCAACCCACTGAGCAAGGCCAGGGATCGAACCTGCAACCTCATGGTTCCTAGTCGGATTCGTTAACCACTGAGCCATGATGGGAACTCCCTCCTTCTGATACTCTATGTAGACAATTATGCCATGTGCAAATAAAACATTTTTATTCCTTCCACATCTGTGTGCATTTTATCTCTTTTTCTTAACTTACCAAACTGGGTAGAGTTTTCAGCACTATGTTGAATGGTGAGAATGAATATCCTTGCCTTGTTCCCAATCTTAGAAGGAAACTCTTTAGTTTATTACCATAAAGTATGTTAGCTAAGCTTTTTGGTAGATACTCTATCAGTTTGAGTAAATTCACCTCTATTCCTGTTTTTTTTGGGCCAGTTTTTATCACAAGTGGGTGTTGAATTTTTCCAAGTGATTTTTCTGCTTTGATTGATAGGATCACATGGATTTTTATTTAGTTAAAATTAATATGTAGATTGTGTAGAATTAATGTGGTAGATTATATTGATTGATTTTCAAAGATTGGACCAGACTTGTACCTCTTGGTTATGGTGTATAATTCTTTTTGTATATTGCTGAATTCTGTTTTCTGATATTTTGTGAAAGACTTTTGCATCTGTATTCACAAGGAATATTTGCCTGTAGTTTCTGTTATTGTTTGTTTTTTATTATCTTTATTTGGTTTTGGTGTCAGGATAATACTAACTTCATACAATGAATCATTTCCTTGTTTCTTTTATTTTCTGAAAAAGATTGCATAGAATTGGTGTTAATTATTCTATAAAACTTTGGTAGAATTCTCTGGTGAAACCATCTGGGCATGAGAAAGTGGGCAGGATGTGGATAGTTTTTAAATTATGAATTCAGTTTGCTTAATAGTTATAGGTCTCCTTAAACGATCTCTTTTATATAAGATGAGCTGTGGTAGTTTGTGTTTTTTGAGGAATTGGTCTGTTTAATCTAGGCTGTCAAATTTTTGTGTGTAGAGTTTTTCATAGTATTCCCTTATTACCCTTTTGATGTTTTTTTTTTTTTTTGTCTTTTTGCCATTTCTTGGGCCACTCCCGCGACATATGGAGGTTCCCAGGCTAGGGGTCAAATCAGAGCTGTAGCTGCCCGCCTACGTCAGAGCCACAGCAACTGGGGATCCGAGCCTCATCTGCAACCCACACCACAGCTCACGGCAACGCTGGATCCTTAGCCCACTGAGCAAGGCCAGGGATCGAACCCGCAACCTCATGGTTCCTAGTCGGATTCGTTAACCACTGCGCCATGATGGGAACTCCCCCTTTTGATGTTTTGAGAATCTATAGCTATATCCCCTGTTTAATTGCTTATATTGGTAATTTGTATCTTTTGTGTCAGTCTTGCTGGAGAGTTGTCAAGACTACTGATGTTTTTTAGGAAATAGCTTCTTGTTTCATTGTTTTTCTTCCTTTCTTTTCTTTTCCTTTTTTTTTTTTTTTTTTTTTTTTTTGCTATTTTAGGGCTGCACCTGTGGCATATGGAGGTTCCCAGGCTAGGGGTTGAATCAGAGCTGTAGCTGCCAGCCTACACCACAGCCACAGCAACGCAGGATCCAAGCCGCATCTGCAACCTTCACAACAGCTCACAGCAATGCCAGATCCTTAACCCACCGAGTGAGGCCAGGGAGCATACCTGCATCCCCATGGATCCTAGTTGGGTCTGTTCACCACTGAGCCATGACGGGAACTCCTATTATTTTTCTTTATTGTTTTTCTCCTTTTCAGTTTTATCTGTCTGCTGTTATCTTTAATATTTATTATATTGTACTTGATTTTGCTTTATTCATCTCTTTTTTTCCTAGGTTTTTGATTTAGTAGTTTTGATTATTGTTTGAAATTTTTACTCTTTTCTAATGTGTGAATTTGGTGCTATGTTTCCCTCTTAGCACTGCTTTAGCTGTATCCTATAAATACTGATATGTTGTATTTTCATTGTCATTCAGTTCAATGTACTCTTATTTCTCTGGAGAGTTCCTCTTTGAGACATGGATTATTTAGAAGGGTGTTCTTTAGTTTTAAAGTGGTTGCAGATTTTCCTGTTATCTTTCTGCTTTTGATTTCTAGTTTGAGTGCATAATGGTGAAAGAACACACCCTGAAATGATTTCAATGCTTTTCAACTTGAAGTCTCTTTTATAGGCCAGAATATGATCTATCTAGGTGTATAATCTGTAGGCTCTTGAAAAGAATGTGTATTCATGTGTTACTGGGTGGAATATTCCATAAATATCAATTAGAACTTGTTGGATTATGATATTGTTGAGTTCTGTATCCTTGTTAACTTTCTGTCTTAGTTATAGCAACTTTTTAAGAGGGATGTTGAAATATCAAGTGTATTTGTATATTTGCCTATTTCTTCTTTTAGCTCCACTAGTTTTTGCTCCACATTTTCTATGTCTCTGTTGTTTTGTGAATACAAATTGAGGGTTGCTATATCTTTTTGGAAGACTGGCCTTTTTGTTATTATATAATGTCCCTCTTATCTCTGGTAATTTTCTTTTCTCTGAAGTCTATATGATATTAGTAAGTCTATTTTCCTTTATAATTATCTTATTTTCCTTTATAATTATCTTAAATATATTTTCTATACACATTTAGAACCACATCAAGTAGTAGTATGATTTTTGCTCCATCAACCGTAATTGAGAAAACTCAGGAAGAGATAATACCCATTTTCATTTTTTACTCTCCCTAGATCTCACAGTTGTTTTTACTTATACTTTATACCACTCTTTATTGAAATTACTATTCTAAATTTCTTGTCTAGATCCACAAGTCTTACTGCTTTCCTCTGCTACCAGACACTATTTACCATCTGAACTCGTTCAAAACAAGTTATGTCAGAGCTCTGTTCCACTTGCTTCAGGGAAAAAAAAAATCTAATTATCATATTTTTATATAAAGAAAACAGGAATAATAAAATCCTGAAATGGGAAAGGGAGATGTGAAAAAGAGCATTCACAATAAGCTCAAAGAGTTTTGAGACACACATTTGATGTGTACACCGATCTGCATCAAGATCTTGACATTGTCATGTAACATTAAGACTGCAAAATAAGTCAAGACAGTGTTTCCATCTTAGATTAATTTTTACCAAAAGATAGAGCTGAATAAGAGCCAGCTGAACCCATGCCAGTCCTCAGGCATATGTGTAAGGAATTGCACAGGCATGAAAAAGCAAAACTTCAGTAAATAGTGTGATTGAAGTAAACAGATGCTGCAGGTGAGTGTGGCTTTTATTTTGAATAAAAAGCTAACTATACTTGCATTAATATGATTTCACATTGTATTTCTTTCCAAATTTACATTTTCAAATACAATTTATGTTATGGTTTATTATTTTCAGTTATTTCTTATCTCCCCTGCATATTTTACTATGACGTTCAATACAGATGATAAATTTTTCTGTTTACGTAATCCAGTTTTATACAGTAAAGACAAATGGAAAAAAAATTTAGTTCAGAATTTGTATCTGAGAAGTTGTGTGGGATATTAATCATTAGATTGTAGAGTGTGAATAGAAACCTTTGAAAGTTGCTCCTTTCTCTCTGGTCTGTCATGTGATGGACCGTAGAATCTGGAACCATTTTTCATTTTTCACGTTAACTTATTGACATGCCTCTCATGAGAATGTCAGCTCCTGGAAGGCAGGGATCAGCACCTTATATACTTGTTAGCTAAATTAATGTATTATTGGAAGGAATGATTCTTATTGCAAAGTTTATTTATGGCTTTATAAATGGTAATTTTAGAGGAAGTGAATCATCTCTAGCTTGCTGCAGAAATATTGCTTTATTATCCCTTTATGAAATGGACATGAACTGTAATATTTATCAATTGTTAACTGATATGTATGTGACACTTACTTTGGGGTATGCAATCTACTGATCACTGTAGGAGTGTGAAAATAGTTTAAAGCATAATTCACACATCATGGGAATCTTGAATCTACTTGGGAAGATATGACTAATAGATGAAACAATTCAAGTAAATCTAAGCTTGTACACAACATGGCCCTGCAACTGAGTGGTACACAGTGTGCACATTAGAGCTTCAAAGTAGGGGCAGATTACAGAGGGCTGACAGGTCAGGGAAGAGTTCCTAGAGTAGATGAGATTTAAGTAGGGTCCTGAACTACGATGTACAGTTTGGGTAGATGAAGGGAAAGACCAGGGTTGGGGGGAAAATGAGGAATTCCCTAAGGAAAAGGACTTTAAATAGGAAATATTTTTTAGATTATAGAAAGGAAAGAAGAGGTTTCAAGAACAATGAAATCTTTTAAGATTGTACTTCCTCCTTGTTTAATGGTGAGGATCAGTTGGATTTCTCAGAGGATGAGTGACATAGATAATGAAAGATATTTGTTGGAGGATAAGGATAATGGCTGGCCAAGCTTGATGGGCCATCTTCAATCACAGCAGTTAGAAGAAACTCAATGAGCAGAGACTAAAGCTTATAAATGGGGTAATCAGAGACTTCTGGGAGCAGGATCAACAAGCACAACTACCTTAGGTCTCTGTCCCTAACTTGGAGGGTGCCCAAGGAGACATAGAGACAGTGGCCTCAAACCTTTCACCAGTGAACTCACTAAGGAAAGTACTTCTGGTTAAGGATTCATTTTTCCCCCAACTACTGCTGAATACGCAGACTCTGGCATGGATATATATCTTTAAATTGAACAGATTATGCCTGTGTGTAAATTTAATACATGTGTTTAATTATGTAAGTTATGTATTTTTGGTATTTGTTTTGAATATGATTTATGAAATGTTGGCTTGTAGAAAGTTGGCACATAGAGATATGCTGAAGCAGGTTTAGAATTTTTATCAACATAAATTGTATATAAAATGTACATTTTATATACCTCAGTAGTGTTATCACTCTTTCTAACACATTTAAAGGAGGAAACCTATTTTCATATTGTGGATCTCAAGAATAAGTGAAGAAAAAAAAAAAACCCTCAAAACAATTATCTAGGTTTCCCTAGAAAATGTTCTCTGCTCCATATGTGCCTTGAGTTTTATAATTAAACTCATGCCTGGACCAATGTCATTTGAATTTTAAAGGTTATGTACATGGAATGTCAAAACAACCATTTGAAACACATTAGTAAAGTGAAGGATTGGCCAAGATCTTTCTTGAAGGTTCCTACTACATTCAACATTATCTAATTCTATGAACAAGAAACATTCTATCTACTGTGAGTGGTTTGGTTTACACTCTGCTAATCAACCGGTTGACTGGTTTTCTTAACCAGGTCCCAGATTCTTTGGGGATGTGGACACAACCTCATGTGAAGCAGCACCCCCTCTGATCACAAAGTAATCATGGTAGCAGAGCAACAAGAGAGGCAGCTGTCCCACTGCCATTTATCTGTGCACCACATGTTTGCATGAAAAATTTGTTTAGTACTTTATACTTGGAACTTGTTTTGTCTGTAACTTTTGGGAACAAGAGAACTTTTATCGCCAAGTTTAGAATGGTTTTGAATTTTATGGCTTTTTCGATTTGTATCCAAATTTGTGTCAGCTGGATTTCACTTTGGTCGTATTGGCAACACATGACTTTCTCATTCTGAGACGGACTAATTGGAAGGTGCATAGTCATCAAATTGCTAACCACACATTTTAGGGAGCTAAGTGTAAATAAATCTAAATCATATGAACTAAATTTACTGAAAAATACACGTGAATTTAAAAATTAATGGAAAAAATCAGTGCCAAAATGACCTTTTTCTCTTCTCAAAACCAAAACCACTTAAGACGTTATTTACTGAACTTGAATTGTAGTTGGGCTTGTCATTTCCTATTGGAAAGAAAAGAAACTGAAAATGGCAAAGCACTGGATGGAAAAATATTCTAACTGAAAAACAAAAGGCAAACTTCTAATTTAGAAGGTTATGCTTTTCTTAGATTATGAAAGCCATCTCTATTACCTCAAGATACAGAATTTTCCAACTAGAATGAGAGCATGCAGGCTCAGGGCTTAAGCACCTCGAAGGCTGTTTAGTCAGGCACCACCTGCTGGGCTGAGGTCCCTGCCCTGTGCCGGGTGGTTTGTACTTGGACATCTACATGCTAGGCAAAGTTCTGTTTCTCGAGGCAGGCATTCCATGTTCATGGGCTTCTAGAAAGAAACCCGTCTCTCTGGAACTTCCCCCAAGTGGTATTTACTCTATCCCTCAAGACTCTGGAAAACTGGTTTAATTCATTTTTATCAGAATGGTTTTGGTTTTTAGTTATTTGCAAGGGCAGAAACTCACATGTGTTACCTTAAGAAAAGGGGGCTTATTATACGGATTCACATGGAATGGAAAAAAAGAAAAGACAGCAGGGGCAGCATCAGCTTTCCAGGATCTCTGTCTCCCTCCCTCTTGGCACCTTGGCTGCCCTCTGAAGTTTGCTCTGTTTTCTTCTCTTTCCTGCTGAACTTTCTATGCTTACAAAGTGTTTTGCTCTCCCATCCTTTTAGTTTACACATGGTCTCAGTTTGCCATGGGCCAACTCGAGCTGCTGGCTTCCTTTTAGCTTCTTCCTTTATTACCAACTGGTTCAGTCTTTCTGGTTTTCTAATGCAAATTCCCATTTAGAGAGAGTGTGATCCACCTTACCTTTTTACTCCAGGTGCTGGCATAGGTGGCTGGCTTATGGCCTGGCTGCCTCTGAGTCATAGTCATGTCAAATACTAGTCCAGTCTCCCCTGTTGGAATGGTGGTGTGTGATATAAAGTATGGCCATTGCATGTGTATCCAGGATGCAGGATGGTGGTAGAGGCAGCATCACTTTCGAATGGAGTGGGTGGGTAGTAGATGACATGTTTCTTAAATTATTTGTTTTTTGTTTGTTTGTTTGTTTGTTTTTTTTTGTCTTTTTGCTATTTCTTGGGTCCCTCCCGTGGCGTATGGAGGTTCCCAGGCTACGCCAGAGCCACAGCAACGCGGGATCCATGCTGCGTCTGCAACCTACACTGCACGCAGCTCATGGCAACGCCGGATCGTTAACCCACTGAGCAAGGGCAGGGGACCGAACCCGCAACCTCATAGTTCCTAGTTGGATTCGTTAACCACTGCGCCATGCTGGGAACTCCTTAAATTATTTGAAATGTGTGTTTATATACCGTCTTACCCTGTTATTCTCCAGGTTAAAGATTTCCAGGCTTTTTGATTTTTCCTTACAGGACATGGTTTGGAGGGCCTTTACTACTTTATCTTTCTTTTTGTACACAATTTGGTTGATTTATATCCCTCTTAAAGTGATACCTGGAAGTTTAGAAGTCATTCCAAGCTGATCTGAACAGGTTATGGTAGGGATAGTACCTACCATATTTTAATACTTTGCTTTAACTAATGCTGCCCAAGATTCAATTAGCTTTCTCTGAGAGTCACTCTGTGTTGTTGACTCATAGACCTTGCTGCTGGATAAAGCCTCCAAGTCCTTTTTTGTCCATGCTCCTAAGACAGCCTTCTTCTTGTCTCATGGACAATTGACTCTTGTACTCAAGTGCAAGACCCTTTATTTAAGTTGCTTAAATTTTATTTTTGTTAAAAATGAAAATGTTACTAAATAAAATTTCTTCCCTGCCCTCTAGAAGCTTCCATTCATCACTGATTATTCTTGGTATAAAGAAGGTCTTTAATACGTAATTATTTAATAAATGAATAAATGTGGAAAAAGCATTTTTTAAGGGTTTGCCTTTATTTTATTTTTGTTATTTTTTTGGCACACCTGCAGCATGTGGAAGTTCTGGGGCCAGGGATGGAACATGTTCCACAGCAACGACTGGAGCCACAGAAGTGACAACATGTTAGGGTTTACCTTTGCAATCACCTGTTAAATCTTTTAAGAATGATCCTTAATCTGTTATCCAGTATTTTTACTCTCAAGCTTCTGGCTAATACTCATTTGGGTATGTTTTTGCTCTTTTTGCTCTGCTTCATTCTGTAGCATAGAGGGTTGACTTCATTCTTCAGGCTCCATTGCTAATTGGCTTCTAGAGAGTACAGATATTTACTTAAGCAGAGATTGGAGGGCAGAAGAAAGGGAGAAGCCAGGTTATTTTCCCCATTATTTTTGCTTTATCAACCTCCACGGTGTTGGCTACTGCTTTTGTAGGACAGCACCTCAGTCCCAAGTGTAACAACTCTTGCTGACCTTGACTCTTGGCCTTTGGTAAGGTTACCTTCTCCCTTTGTTATTTCAGACCTACAGGTAGTGGTAGCTTTCTAAGTCTTGCTAAATTTTGGGTTGCCTTTTAGGACTTTTGATCCTTCTTAGACCTTTTTACTGTTTCCCCATTTTAAATTCCCTTGACATTTGTCCACCTGGGGTAGATACTCTTTTCCCAGCTTCATCCTGGCTGATAAAGATGTAGGAAGCTTCTAATCACATCTAGGGATAATATATCTTCTCTCTCTCAAATATATATACAATAAAAACAAAAAATATTTCTTGAAAAGATACCCCATTAGTAGGTGACTCAAGGGGGGTACAGCAGTGCGGCAATTAAAATCATAGACCCTGAAGCCAGACTGCCTGGGTTCAAATCTCAGGGCCACCTCTTTTTAACTATATCCCCTTAGGGAATAAGTTTACACTATCCTTATCTCAGTGTTCCTATCTGTAAATTAGGAATATTAAAATCACTTATTTTAGACTATTGTGTGAGACTTAAAGAAAACACTTTCCTTACTTGAAATAATTTGGGCCACATGTGTTCTGAAATTAAGAACATTTTAGATTTTAGAAAGGTAATATGGTACATGTGATTTAGATTTGTTATATAATATACCATATAATACATAAAACTCCCAAGGGAATCTGAGGCACTGATTAGTAATCAAACATTAACACCTTCTGCAGCTAACAGCAGATCATATTTTGCTGTCAAATAAGTTTGGTCAAGTTTTGCTGCCAGGTTTTTTGAGTTGCAAAAAACCTGGTTGACAAAAATTTTACATTTTAGAATTATGAGAGAGGAATCATGGACCTGTAATGCAAACCATTTAGAACAATGTCTGCTGCGTGGTTAAGCACTAGATAAACGCCAGTGAAAATTTCTTCCAGTTTGGCACTGATTCGTTATTCTCTCTACCTAGCTTGATAAAAAGAAGTCTATTCAGGAGGAAGGGCCCCAGATTTTTCCTGGATTTAATAGCTCCAAAATCATGCTGCCAGCCAACCTTCAATTTTTAAAGTTCAAAAATACCACGTCTTTTGCACTAATTATTTCAACTCAATAGAAAATACCAACAAACATGGGTATTTAGCAAAGCAGCCATTGAGCCCCTGTAGGTAGAAATCAACTTCTATTTTGTCAGCCAGAAACATATAATGTGATGAATTCCGAGACCTTAGCATATATCACACAAAAAAATTAGGGAAATCCTGGTTTTAGTTTTCAGTTTCATCCTGTGTTTGAATCATTCAGTGGTAAGGACTTTTTCCTCCCCAAATCTGAAATCTTCTTGTGCAGTCTGGCTGACTTCTCAAGAAGTAGTAGCCCTAAAGATTAGCAATTCTATGAGTTTTCTCAACTTTGATGGAGTCAATAGGCTACATTTGTCTTGGAAATTTGAGTTCCAGGATAGAAACAGAATTGATTTTGTTATTAAACTTTAAGATAAAATATTAAAAAAGAGCTCTAAAAGATAAAGTATGAAAAAGCCATCATAAATTTTAGGACAGGAATTGTATCTGCCCCTCTTAATGTTGGATGAGTTAGTATCTACATCATGGATTTTCTTTCTAACTTGTCCTTGCTTAAACCATCACTATTCTTGCTCATACCTGGCTAATACAGAAAGGTTAAAGTGAATATCTAATTTTGTAAAAGGCTTTGAAAGATCTTGACAGCAATCTTAAAAAAAAAAATCAGTCTTTACGCACTAGTAATACCAAAGTTATTACGTAAAATGCCTGTTTTGTTCTTGGCAAATTTCCCTTTCATTATTTTCTATGGCTATGTAGAAATGTTTCTCTTGGAACTGCTCATGGAAGTTTGCTCTCCATCTTCTCTAACATGGATAATTCTTCCAGAAGGTAACAGTACCTTTCAGCTGCCATTTAACTCACCAGGGGGCTCAACAGATTGAGACCAAGCTTGTGAGAGCCTAGGGCTTTTGGCTCTGCTCTTCCTCAACAACAGTGCACTCCAGTGGGAGAGCAGCCACAATAAGGACATGGAAAGGCTAAGTTATCAAAAGCCAACTTGGATATTCTTCCTCCTCAGCCATTAAGGTGAGCTCCCCTCCACAAAATCTTGCCTCCTGTTACCTACATGTTACCTTACATGACTTCAGAGTGGAGGCTGAAGCACAGGGCATTGTCCTCAGGTTCTACCACCTGTGCCATCATGTTTTTGCCAAGATCCATGACTCTTTGCATGGTTTGCTAGTCTACCATCTCTGTCCAGCTTGTTTCTGAGGTTGCTTCAATTAATCTCTACCTTATTTCAGAGCTTGACTCACAAGCTATTTTTGGGAAAATTTCTTATTTTTAATATTTCTGTTGCTAAAATGCCTTCAGGTTTTAGAGTGTCACTTCTGGAACTCTGGCATTTATTTATGTAAAAGCAAGTCTTTTCACTTTCTGATGTGTATATATCAGTAACTATCCATCAATATTGTATGTCTATATGTAATATTTATAATACTGTATGTCTATGTACAGACATCTGTCTTAGCTTAGACTACTGTAACAAAGTACCACAGACTGGTGGCTTAAATATCAGATGTATTTTCTCACATTTCTGGAGGTTAGAAGTCCTTGATCAGGTGCCAGCATGGTTGGATTCTGGTGAAATCTCTCTTTCTGGCTTGTTGAAAGCTGCTGTCTGGCTGTGTGCTCTCATGCCCTCTTCTTTGTTTGGAAGTAGAGAGAGAATGAGCAAGTTCTCTGGTGCCTCTTTTTATAAAGGCACTAATCCAGTCATAGGGGTTCCATCCTCATGACCTCATCTAAACCTAATTACCTCCCCAAAGATTCCATCTCCAAAGACCATGACATTGGATGTTAGAGCTTCAACATGCGATTTTTGGGGGTTTCACAAACATTATATATATGTTGAAGTTCACAACCCCAGGTGCTTATTCCTATAAGCATATTTAAGCCAAGCCTGTGATTCTATCTAAATTGAAGGCAAAACTCAGTATTTGTGGAAAGATGATGATAATTTTGTCCCTTAAAATATCCTGTTAGAATTGAATATGTTTTGAGGAAGCATTAGTCTCTTGCTAAACAAATAGAACAACTTCAAATATAAATTTAAAACTATTATAAGAAACAATACATGATAATAACAAAGCCAAGGTAAATACCAAATACCCTGAACTACCAAATATTTCGTAGAGCCAGTTTCAGTTTCTAATAATTCCCATAGGAAGTGCCCAAAAAGACAATACATGTGCGAAGCAGCTTTATAGGGCACAAAGCCTTTGAAATGCCTTTTTGTTATTTGTGTTGCTGACTTCTGCTATTCTGCTGTCACATACCTTGGCCCAGATTCTCATCCCCCAGGGCCAGGAGACCAGATGAACAGCAATCTCTGGGGGGAAGACTTGTGGGGATTCTCTAGGTGGGGGCGGAGGATGCTGGCTGCTGTGAGAGCTGGAAGGTTGTGTCCATGACTTCTTGTCGCCTCTGATTCCCAGAGCTTGTGGATAGGCTATATGAGTAGAGCATGCTGGATTCCTCCAGATACTCTTTCTGAAGTCCCTCAGAGTGAGGCATGGGACTGGTTCTGGGATGGCAGCTAGAAGATGAAGGCATGCTTGGGAAAACACGTGGGAGGAGAGGGAGGCCTGCAACCAGGGTGCAAGCCAAAGAATCCAGCATATTTAACCTTTTCAGTTATACAGTACAGGAAGTGAATGGAGGTTACAGATTGAGGGCAGTTTGTTCATGTATCAAACTTTCATAGTGTTTTGCCTGAAAGAGCTTAGCAACCTCTCTTTACTAAGCTCTATATCTGTACCTGGCAGTGAAGAGCCCAGCCTGTGGAGTCAGCCGACTTGGATTGTCTTGACTTTGCCTCTTATTAGCTGTGTGGTCTTGGGCAAATTACTTAACGTTTCTGGGCTTGTTTGCTCATTTGTAAAGTGGGCTAAAATTAGTACCTGCATAATATTGTAGTGAAAATTAGAAAAGCAAGGGAAGCATCTCAGAGAGTAGGTATTCAATAACTATTAGGTATGTTTAATTTTATTGTGGTTGCTAGTATTATTTCTGTCTGAGTTTTAATCCTGGCCCTGTCTCTTACTAGCTGTGTAACTTTGGGCATGTTGCTTAACTACTGTCTCTGTGCTTCATTTCTCATCTGTAAAATGGACAGAATAATTTACCTATCTCTTAGGGTTGTTATGAGGATTAGCTAAGCTTAACAGCTATAAAGCTCTTCGAAGAGGGCCTGGCACAAAGAAGATGCTATATAAGTGCTGATTAAATAATTAGGCTTAATTCTCCTTCCCTTTACCTAAGAAACCTCAAACCAGGAACTTAAATTCTAGTAAAATATGCTTTCAAAGATTGTGAAAACATCCAGTAAAAATATACTTGAATTGAAAAATCAGGCTAGATTATTTTACACAACTTAGAACTTCTTTATTAATGAAATATTTTTTGGATATTACATTTAATTCATAGAGTTGAGATTTACATAAATATTAACTTATGTCCTAAAACTTCCACTGCATAAAGCTTGCAGGCAAACCTTCAGGCAATCAAAATATTTGCCTCAGCAAAATGTAAAATGATAGTAAAAGGGGACATTGGACTGTGAGGACTACATATGCTAAACACTGAATTATGTAAATTGACATTCAAGCTTCCAGAAGTATAGTCACAGATAGAAACCCCAGCCTTTACCTTTGCGATGGGTGTTTGGAGTGTTGGTTAATGGTGGTGGTTGTCTGGGTGGGAGGGAGGTGGATGCTGGCATCCTCCATGGCAAGGTGAGGCGGGTCTGGCAGTGGGGTGTGGTTAATGAGGTTGCTCAGGTCTGATTCTTAGGGCAGGGGATCCTAATGTCCTTTTGGGTCATCCACTTCTTTGAGGGTCTCATATAATCAGTGGGTCATCTCCCCTAAACAGCAATTTTTTCCCCCTCCTTTTTTTCAGGTAGACTCCATGGGTCCCAGGCTGACAAGTTCCGGTTGAATGTCTTGGAGGAGGCCTGGGCTCCACGCTTTGGAGGAATTCAGAGTCTAGACAGGAGATTGGACTCTTCTGGAATTTCTGCCACTTCTCGTTGCCCCTGTGGAAGTGGGAAAAGTCACTCTTTAATGACAGCATCCAGGCTTCCTTGGTGATGGACAGGTAGGTCCCTGGAAGTTGTGTATTTGCATATAAAAGTATGTAAGTTGAGATAGGAAACTCTACCACCACTTCTGTGCACTTGACATGACTTAAGGTATTTCATTTTTTCCTTTGAGGTAAAAATTCTTTATTTTTTGTTTTTTACTTTTTTGGTTTGTGGAGGAAAAATTGAAACTCAGAAAGGATATCCAAAGTTACACAGCTAGCCCCATGCCTAGCTCTTCTTCCTTTATGGAAGAAAGGGCAGTCTCTCCTCCATGCCTTGAAATGTCCTTTGAAGGTCTCACTCAGGTGAAAAAAAGGACTTTTCCATCAGTGGAATTTATTTTATTACCTTTGATAAAATCTTTTTTTGGGAGGGGAGAAATATTATAGTATTGTCTTCTGCGTCACTTGAATGTAGAATTTTATTCTGGCAACCTTTCATTCTGTTAGTGAGAAATAGTAACCATCCACACTTGAATTTATTTGATAATTTTCTTTTTTAAATTACTCCATGAATTTTATTGCATTTATAGTTGTACAATGATCATCACAACCAAATTTTATAGCATTTCCATCCCAATCCCCCAGCATAGCCTGTCTCATTTGGAAACCATAAGTTTTTCAAAGTCTGTGAGTCAGTATCTGTTCTGGAAAGAAGTTCATTGTGTCCTTTTTTTAGATTCCACATGTAAGTGATAGCATATGATGTTTATGTCTTGGTGCCTGACTGACTTCACTTAGCATGATAATTTCTAGGTCCATCCACGTTGCTGCAAATGCTGCTTTCTTTCCTTTTAATGGCTGAGTAATATTCCACTGTGTACATGTACCACATCTTCTTTATCCACTCCTCTGTCAATGGACATTTAGGTTGCTATTGTATATAGTGCGAACATTGGAGTACATGTATATTTTCAAGTCATGGTTTTCTCTGGATAGATGCCCAGGAGTGGGATTGCTGGATCAAATGGTAATTATATTTTTAGTTTTCTGAGGAATCTCCATACTGTTCTCCACAGTGGTTGCACCAAATTACATTTCCACCAATAGTGTAATAGGGTTCCCTTTTCTCACACCCTCTCCAGCATTTATTGTTTTGATGATGGCTATTCTGGCTGGTGTAAGGTGGTACCTCATAGTGGTTTTGATTTCCATTTCTCTAATAATTTAATTAGTAATGTTGAACATCTTTTCCTATGTTTTTTTTCCCATCTGTATGTCTTATTTGGAGAATTGTCTGTTTAGATCTTCTGCCTATTTTTTGATGGGGTTGTTTGTTTTCTTCATATTGAGCTGCAGAAGGTGTTTACAAATTTTGGCAATTAATCCCTTGTCTACTTTCTTTTAAGGAACTCAGTGAATATAACCTCTGACAATTCTAAAATACTTCAGTAAATTAAAAGTATGTTGAAAATGTTGAAGTCAAAATGTATCTCCCAGAGGGATTTATTTACTTTTTTTGTTCAAGAAAATCTTATTTCATTTAAAATGGATTTGTCAAATCGTTAGTTAACCTATATTGAGCACCTACTCTGTGCCAGATATTGTGCCAATGGGCTGGTTGGACTGATTAGAAGTGTTGATTTTTAAAAAAATAATTCTATTCTATCTTACAGTTAAATTTCAGATTAGCTTGAGGTTTTATGAACACCAAGACTCCAAAGAAAGGGTATTTCAGGAATTGCACAAATTGGAATAATAGCTAATATTTGAGGACTACCATGCTGGTCATTATCAGTTTGTCCTTTAAATCCATTTCTGCATTTCTTTATCCTGTCCTATTCTTTGAAGTGTGTGTGTGTTGGTAGCAGGGAGGATGGGCATGGTGGAACGGGAGGGTGGGGATGCTGATCTCTATGTATTGGTGTTCCTGGCATCTCTTGCCTGTCTTCTGGTTGTGTTTGACCAATGGCAGACCAGCAGGAAACCAGAGGGTGAGGTGGGAGAGAGAACCCACTGTCCTTATTTTCATTCTCTAACTCCCTTCTCAAGGTCTAGCAGGAGTCACTTCCTTTCATGCTTTGCCTCTGGTGGAGGTTGCCTCTTTCATATCACCAGCTCTCTCCAGGCTGTGTACATTTCACTGTGTATCTGTACTATTGTTTGGACTACTTGTCCTGTCCAGCCTAGGACTGATACTGGCTTCCCACTGTTGCTAGTCCCTGGATGCCTCACCATTCCTTACTGGTGCTTTTACTCTGCCCACACCCCTGTAAATAGTCCTTTATTTTGAATATGCCATCTGTTTCCTTTAGCAGGCCTGACTGATACTGCCAATTAGTCTGTGCCAAGCACTATACTACAACTTCAACATGGATTATCTCATGTAATACATACCTGCCCTATGTGGCAGGTTTTAATATTACTCTTTTTTAAAAAAACTGATCAAAAATAAATTTAAGAGTAACTTGCTGAAGGGAACACAGCTTGAAAGTGGCAGACTGAGGATTTAAACCCAGGCAGTCTGATTCCAGAGCCCATGCTCTTAACCATGATGCTGTATGCCTTTGGTTGGGTTTTCTGGGAGGCTGACTCTGTGAGGAAGATTTGCAGGGCTGGCAGAGTTTTGGGGCATAGAGCTCTCAGAATGACCACTTGTGGGGAGTGGGGGAAAGAAGCAGGGTTGGAGATAAAGAAAATTTGAATTGCAGTGCAGGGGAAACAAAAGCCTAGGCTGAGCCAGGAGAAGCTCTGGAGCTGGGGAGTCTTCCAAATTGGGGTCAAGGAGCTGGGCTTTTACACCCTGGTATTGCCTGGTCACTCAATGCAGAGCTTTAACCTTGGGCTGTCTTTGGCCAAGGCAAGTCTGGAAGAGAGACTCTGTTAAGACTGTTGACTGCCATCCCTCCCAGAAGCTGGGGGAGGGTGGACGTCTAGTCTTAGAGGGTGGATCTGGGCAGTGCGCCATGGCATCCACTACACTGTTTGAAACACACATGAGGGTCATAAGTTAGCAGCTTGCTCAAATCATGTGTGATCTTTGAAAACTTTATTAGACTCATGTATATAGCTGGTTTTCCTAGTATGCATGTGTTTGTGTGTGATGATCATGATGTGTTCATTTGATGTTGTTGAAAAATACTGAAGCAGGAGTCAAGAGACCTGGATTCTAGTTTATGCTTTGCAGCTTATTTTGTGCCTTTGTTCAATTCACTTAATGCTTCTGGATCCTAGTTTCCTTATTCACAAGTTGAGGAATTTTGATCAGATGGTTTGTAAGGCTACTTTGAGCTGTGAAATTCTGTGTTTCTATTAATTTATCACTTTCTAAAATCCAGAAATAGCAAAAGTAAACATGTTGGGATGCTTTTTAAGTAATGCTGGAGATTATTTCTTGCAACCTCCAGTTAGTGACTTTCTCAAGGTTTCTCAATAAATCATGATGAACATCATGAAAGTATGCACAGCCCTAGTATTACCAAGTGATCTCTGAAAAGCAAAGATGCCCCTTTTCTCACTGGAATGTCTTTATTTGGTACATATAAGGTTTGAGAATGCTAGACACTGTTCATTCTTATGAGTGTAGCTCATACAGATATTTTAAGAATTGCTTTGAAATTGCTTTTGTAGGGTCATTGCTACAATTTGAACATGTATGATCTTAAATGGGATAGATATATATTATTCAAAGTGAGAAGGAATGGAAAATGGCCTTATCCTGAGTTGGTAAAATAAAACTGATTCTCAAGACATAGAAAGACTAGGGAAACAAACAGGTAAACAAATAAAAAGTAGCTAACAAAAAGGAGAATGAAGGTGTTGATGGTAGAATTCTGAAAACATGGCAGGTACTCAACATTATCAACTTTAATTAAAGCTACGATAACTGTATCTTAACAAGAGAGGAAAGGCTTAAATAGAGAACCAAGCAAATAAATCCTTTAAGATTGATCTTCCTGAGCTATGGAAAATGATTCGATGAAAATGGAAAATAACTATTATTGTCAGTCATGTATGGCCCTGCCTGTATGATTTCCCAATGTGAGCCTTCTGGTCGAAACCTGCTTGAACCATAAATAAATAAAAAGACATACCTTCACTCTGGCTTCCTTACCTGACTCTCGTTAAGCTCTATCAGCAACTGTAGAGGGCCAAAGAAGCAATTTCCATAAATATTTCATTACATAGGAGCCCATTTGCTGGCATTTCAAATAAATAAGTACATTTTCTCACTCACTGGACACTAGAAGGGGAAACTCTCCAGTTTCCATTTTCAGACTTTCTTTTACTTTCTGAGGAGGTCAGTCATTTTCGTTTTCCAGTGTATGACTTGATTATTTATTGGAGGAAAATGTTTTAAACCAGGAAAAGGGAAAAAAAAATCCAACAAAATAATTTATTGAAGACTGTCTCCTGGCAGATTAATCCCTGCCACTTGGCCAGGTCTCATTCCAGAGTGATCAAACTGGTCAAGCTTAAATTGTATGTCCACAAGAAGTTGCATAAATAATCCCACATACTGTGAACCTCCGTGCACTCGGTCATCTCCACGACCTTCAAAGAAAAAGTCAGAAAAGTAGTAAGAGGAAATATAGCCTGAGATGCTCTGGTTATGGTATTTTCTAATAAATAACAACTTTTTGGCTTCTTTCATCTAAACACATTTATCAGTTAAGACTCACATGCTCTTGGTGAGTGAGTAGAAATATGGCCCTTTACCTCCTGGGTAACCTGGAAATACAATTAAATGTATTCAAAGTTATTCTTAGGAGTTATATTTAGAGCCAGGGTTAACAAGTAATATCCTTATTTTATTTTCTTAGCTGTATTCACTTGAACATGCCTTGAGAATATACTGTGGTCTATTCTTAATTGTCCCCTTAATAAAGAGAATGTGGGGAGAGATGATTTCCTGAAAAGCTCTAGCTTCCACCCTGCTTATCCAAAGGATAGGCCTTAATTCACAGCTACAGAGAAACAAGAACTGTTCTAGTTAGACCTTGGTCACTTTTTGCCCACCAATTCCAGTTCAAAACTGAAGTTGTATTCTCAGCCAAACTCCTTCCATCCTCATGTTTTCAACTTGTCTGGAGATATCACCTGTATTTAAATCTCTTATACCAGAAATTAACAAGTTATATTAAGTCTTTCAAATTCCCTTTAGCTAATATGTTATATGATGTTCATTCTTTTCCCCTTTTAATGAAAAAAAGTGCTGAACTTAGAAAAAGCTGGAATTCTAGTATCCCAACTCTGCCACTTACTAATTATGAGACCCAGAACATCACTAAGAGTTTTAGTGCCTTCCTTTGTGAAGTGGGGACTAGTGGGGGATATTTTGCTGATATCACAGAGATGTTTTTAAGATGAAATGAGTTGGTATAAATTGTCGATTATCCCAATTTGTATGGTGGAGAGAAGCAGGAGTAACCTAATTAGATTGCTGCCTTCTTTTGGGAGCCAGAGAACAAAACACTGCTCTCTGAGTACCACCCACTCCCATGAATTTGCCAAACTAGAAGCTTCAGAATGCCTTGCTTCCTATCACTGCAGGTATCCAGCCCTGATCCTGAGGTGTAAGCACTCTAGAAGCTCCCCATGAAATTGCTTACTCCTGTGGACCAAGGGAAAAGGCTCATCCCACCTTATACCATTACTGCTAAATTTCTTTTCAGCCTGCATCTGAATCTAGTTATGCTAAAGTATCCACAGTTCTTTAAGAGACCACAGAAACTAAATTCACCCTTCTTCATGTCCCTTTTTTCCCTCAACTGCCTACTGGACCTCTCCTGTTGGACATCCCATAAGAATATCATACTGGACATGCCTAAAAATGGAGTTAATACTTTCTCCTTCCACACAGTTCCTCTCCCAGGTCCCCGTCTCAAGGAACCAATGATCACCATGACCATTCACCAGCTTGCCCAAGGCATCAATCTGGGGTAGGCTTCCTGCTCACCAACATCTAATTAAACACTGAAGCCTCTTCCATGTATCTCCCAAATATATATGTATTTGCTTTTTAGGGCCATACCTGTCGCATATGGAAGTTTCCGAGCTAGGGGTCTAATTGGAGCAACAGCTGCCACAGCCACAGCCACAGTCATGTCACAGCCATGCCGCAGCCATGCCACAGCCACAGCCACGCAGGATATGAACTGTGTCTGCAACCTACATCATGGCTTATGGCAATGCCAGATCCTTAACCCAATGAGAAAAGCCAGGGATTGAACCTGCATCCTCATGGATACTAGGAGGAGTTCCTGAGCCATGACAGGAACTCCTCCTGAGTGTATCTTAGTTCTGTTTATTTTTCTTCATCTTCGTGACCACCTTCCCTGTCTCAGGGCATCATCATCCTTTACCTGACTTACTGCCCCCGCTTCCTAAACTGATTCCCAGCCTCTACTAACTCTTCACTTCTCTCAATTCTGTCCTTACATTCCTGTCAAATTATCCTTCTAAAACACAAAGCTGGCTATATCATAGACCTACTTAAAAGGTTTTCAGTGACTTTGAATTGCCTTCAAGATACTGGCCAAATTCCATGAATCCTGTAAAGGCATATTCCTGCTGTTGTCTCCAGCTTCCTTCTCCCCACTGGTAGCATGTATGAACAGTTTATAAACTTGAGTAATTATTCTCAGTTCCAAGAATGTGCCTTGAGCACCTATATGACTTCACGTATGCTATTTCTCCTCACTGACATCACTTTGCCTGGCCAATTCTCAGTCATTCTTTGGCTTTCAGTTTAGATGTTACTTCTTTTGGAAAGCTTCCACTGATTCCCGGTTCTGAGAACATCCTGTATGTCTGCTATTGTAACACTCACCATGTTGTTTGGTACTTGTCTGTTTACTTACCTTTGTCCTTCACTAAGACTCTACAAAGGTGGAGATTATGACTGGTGTGTTCACTGCTCTATTCCTGGTACAGTGCCTCACACACAGAAAACTCTGAAGCACTTGTTGGAAAAACTCACGAATAAGATCAATGATATCTTTATTTTCCCAGGTAAGCAAAGTGATATGGTTAAAAAAAAAAAATCAACCAGCTATTAGAAGTCCCATATTCCAATGTCATTTCCATTACATGATTATAGAAGTCACCAGCTTCCCTATGAAATGGAATAATAATACCTGTTTCAGATTATACCAATAGTTGTTTTTTTATCCTAGTAAGAATTCACATTAAAGATCACTGTAAAATATATAATTCTCTCCTAATTAAAAATGTTGTTATTAGATGCATCTGTGAGGATGCAGGTTTGATCCCAGGCATGGCTCAGGATTAAGGATACAATGTTGCTGTAAGCTGTAGCATAGGTCACAGATGTGGCTTGGTTCTGGTTTTGTGGTGGCTGTGGCATAGGCCTCAGCCTACAGCTCCACTTTGACCCCTAGCCCAGAAACTTCCATATCCATGGATGCAGGTGTAAAAAAAAGTCATTGTAACACTCATCATGTTTTCATTGGCATGTGCATATATAAACCACTTTAGGCCTGGTATTAGAATTTAGTCATTTGAAAAATTCTATACTATGTGTATCACTTAGCTACTGCTGCATAACAACTTACTCCAAATCCTAAATGATTAAAACAGCAACCATTAATTTAGTTCATTATTCTGCAGATTGGTACTTCAGGCTGGGATCAGCTGGGCAGTTGATCTTGACTGGGCTCTATGGCCAGCTATTAGGTCAGCTGGAGGCTGGTTGGACCAGGATGAATTTCAGCTGGACAGCTTGTCCCCATTCCATATGTCCTCATCCTCCAGCAGGTTAATGTGGGATTGTTCACATGGTAGAGGCAGGGTTACATGAGACTAAATAGAATAACATAGTACCCCTTGAAGTTTAGGTGTGGAATCGGCACAGATAAAACTTGGTCCTGGCGACTCTAGAAAGCAAATTCAAATCCAACCTATATTAAATAGGTAGGGAAATATATTCCATCTCTTAGGAGAATACCTCCAAAGACAGTATAAAGAGTAGTGAATACAGGGAGGGAAATAACTGTGGCCATTTTGCAAACAATCTACCATAGTCTGTCAGCATCTTCATTTAATTATTTACCAAGTTGCAAATTTGACCATGATACTTAATCTAAAATCCTTTGGTGACCCTCCATTGCCTATTAAATTAAATCAAAGCTCCATGAACTTTCTATATTGGCCTCGTCTGCTTGGACTTTTAGGGTTTAGGAATAGGATATTTCTTAGAGTTCCTACAAACCAATTATGCTGTTTCAGTCCTCTGCAATTCATGCTGCTCTCTCTACCTGGAGGGCCCCTCTCACCATTCCTTGCCTGGGTAATATTACTCATCTAACAATGACAATAACAATACCACTTATACACCAGGCATCGACTGTTCTAAACACTATATATATTATCCCTATGAAGGAGGTACTATTATTATCTCCTTCTTGCAGAGAAAGAAACTGGGGCACTATAAAATAAAGAAACTTGTCCAAGTTCACTCAGCTAGAAGTCTAGTTTCAGAATCAGGATCTGGAGTCTGTAGTTTAACCTCCAGGGTCTCCTGCCCCTTAAGCCTCAGCTCAATTTGATCTGTTCCTAAGTATATCTTGACTTTTCCCATATTCAATTACCTATTTAAATATCTGATGCCCTTTCAGTTATGGCATCTGGAGAGCACAGATCATGCCTTACCTTTGTACCACTGAACGCAGCACAGAATCCTGGCTCTGTTGCCCTTTCCATACTTATCAGATGTGTCTTTTGCACCATTAAAAATCTCTGCTTCTTGGATGAAAAAAAATCAGAGTGAAGACTATTAGTCCTCACAGCATCTCCAAGAAAGAAGTGACGAGTGGGAAGCTCTATCTCATTTTGCAAACAGGAAATTTAGGCATGTGGAGATGAAATCACCCGGTGCTGTGCCAGGATTCTTTTTTTGGTTTTCCGATTCCTAGTTTTGTGTTCTATCTACCAAAAAGTGGCATTTGTCTATGAAGTGCAGCCGATGGTTGCTTAATTTCCCCCAGAACAAAGTTAAAAAACATAACAATTAAATTAAATCACCCAAGAGGGATGTCTTCTTCCATTGTAAAGTTTTGAGGGAACAAACTTTTGGGGAAACTTTTTCCCCCTGGGGTATAGTGCTTTCTTCTCTTTCAGCAGAATATATTGTGTCTGATGGAGCAAAAAATTGTTTTTAAGAAACCTTGCACCAATCTGTCTGCCCCAGCTCAGACACATGCTCACACAGAAAATTAAATTCACAGAAATGAGAGAAAATCAAGAGAACCAAAGGAGCATGTCTTCTGTTTCCCAGAATCATTCTCTAGTGTATTTAGTGGCCTGATGGGTGACAGGGTGATGAGGAGAAAAGATTGGTTGAAAGCAACTAATTTTTCATGTCTTTTTGCTTATTTCATCAACATGACACAAAAAAGTAAGCATTATGCACATTTTATCTACATGGTTTTAATCTCTAAGGACTTTTATTAGAACTTAGAATAGTTTTTTTTCCCCCCTCAGCTTGAGTTTCATTACTACCATTTGCTTCATTAACAACAGTAACTTCTTAGGTGTGAAGCTTGCTTGAAATGTTAACTACTTAGAGAAAGTGGAGAAAGAAGGAGAAATAAAAGAAGCGGCTTAAGGAATAGTGCCACTGAAACACATCCATGGGAAAGAGAATCAACTGGATGGTCTTCCCGGCCATAGAGTTGTTTTTCTCTTATTTATTTATTTATTTATTTTTTGGCATTTGGCTTAAATTTTATTATTTCCTAAATAGTAACCTTTGAATCTCCTTATACTCATCTATTATATACTTATTATTTTGATCATACCGTAGGTAGAGCTTTTATTCATGTAACATCGTGCTTTGTGCTTGTTTTTAACATCATAGTAATTTCCCAATTTTATAGCTGTCCTCTGTCTTCTATCTCTCTGAATTTCATGTGTCAGTAAAACTATGCATTTGACTACTTGGTTCTAAGCTTTATAAAAAGAGGGACTTTGGCATGTCTTTAAATGGTATACTCAATAAATGTTACTCGAGGATAATGAAGATGGTCCTGCAGACACTGACCTTTACTAGTCATCTATTTTCCTTGAAATGATTGTATTTGCCTCAGTGACTCAAAAAAAAAATCTCCTTTTTGATATCTCAAGAAGGTCCAGACACATTCCAGATTTTACTATTTTCTACTTCTGAATAAGGATTTGACTGAGAAACCAGAAGCCAAGTCCATTGGGTTATTGACCACAACCAGAAACCAGAAGCCAAGTCCATTGGGTTATTGACCACACCCAGTGAAGCTGCATATGAACTGGCAATTAAACTCGCCAACTCCTTTCCACATCTCAGATTCTTCCCCACCCCGATCCGATCTCTTCTCACCTCTATTCTCAGAGTGGCTGGTTTGTTATGAAACTAATTCTTTTCTAGGCCAAGTTTCCTTTGAACAGGGTGCAAAGGCATATGATCCTGCGGATTAGAAGTGGGTTGTCATCAAAATGATATAGCTCTGTTCTTCTCCGTTCCTTTCTTGGAATGGCTGAGAACAGACTTGCGAAGAGAAAAACTTGTTGGCGTTCGGGAGCTGCCAGGTTTTAGAGAGCCCAATTATGTCTTTTTTGAACTAGCATTTCTTTAATAGAGTTTAATTTTAAAATGTTTTTTTTTTCATTTTTGACATTTCTTGTAGTTTTTAATTTGAAAAGATGAGGATATGTTTACTCATGGGGAAAATAAAAGCAGATTATGTATGAGTGAGCAGGGTCAGCTGACCGATTGTGGTGATACTGGAGTGGCTGTCAAATGTACCCTTTTTATTGACTTTGTCCCTCAAATTCCCCCACTGCTTGTGCCTTTGCCTTAAATCATTGTAGTTCCACTAGATCACTTGTTTTGTTTGTGTCTCAGCATCTATTCTGTCTACATCTTGATACAAATGCCCAGATGTTTCCTGTGAAAATCCACATCCTCCATTTTGCAGGAGTTGATTTTGCCTGAGTTCCACAACTGTGCCGATAAGTCTGACCAGAGAAATTGGTTCAGGTATGGGCACATAGCCCAGGTGGAGAGATGTTAGGAGATTTTGCTGGATTAAATTTTTGTTGTTGTTGTTAGAGAAGCCTTTTCTTTTTTGCAGGAGGTACTAGACTTTTAGTCTCTTTTCCACTGAGTTATTGGTGGGAGGATGTGGTGTATGATGTGACCATAGCCTTCATTTTCTGTCATAAAAGTCTGGAACTGAGGGGACCGTGTAATGGAGCCTGAGTGTAGCGCTGAACATGTGGAAGGCAGAACAGAGAGATGGCAGGAAACTGGGCCCTTGGTAATATCCCTTAAACCCTGGACCAAGCCTCACCTGAACTCACTGATATCTAGTGTACGTGTTATGACTTTTAGTCACATGGCTATCATCGATTTGGATTTAATTATAAATATTACTTCCCCTTAAGCTCCAGAGAATGTGTGGGGTTAGCTGAAGCTTCCAGGCCTGCATGACAGCTTGACCTCTCCCTCAATCCCATCCTGTTTCTTTTCCCACAGGGATTGATCCTGAGGAAATTCTACCTTAGAGTCTTCTTCCTGGGGAATCCAAACCAGGACAGAGGCAGCTCCTTCAGGACAGATTGATTTTTCATGAGCTTACTACAAAATGAAACAAAACACAATACCATTTTATTATACTTCACTTTTACACAGCTCTTCTGAAAATTCATCTGCTAGGTTTTACTCCAAGAGCCAACAGTCAATTTAGGAAACTGAGTTATCCCAGGAGGGGATATGAGGGAAAGGAAGTCAAGAAAACCAGTATCCTCTAGAATCTATAGTCAAATTTATGTTTTATTTTTGACATAGCTATCTAGTCATAAAACTATCACTGAGATCAAGGTAATGAGAATATTCTTCATCCCCCAAAGTTTCCTCATGATCCTTTGTAATTAATTCTCCTTCCCACTTCCCCTCTTCCTTATGCAATCACTGATCTGCTTTCTGTCGGTATAGATTTGTTTACGTTGTTTAGAATTTTATGTAAATGGGACCATAAAGTGTACACTCTTTGGTTTGCCCTTTTTCACTCAAAATAATTATTTTGGTAGTCATAAATGTTGCATACATCAACAGTTAATTCCTTTTTATTGATAGCTAGTTTTCCATTGTATGCACATTCAATAACTTGCTTATTCATTTACTTGTTGATAGACACTTGGATGTTTTCAGTTTTGGGCTATTATTAGTAAGGCTACTATGAGCATTTGGGGACAAGTCTTTGTACAGACATAGGCTTTCATTTCTTGGCCAAATTCTTAGGAATGGAATGGCTGGATCATATGGTAGGTGTATGTTTAACTTTTTAAGAAACTGCCAAATTGTTTTCCAGAGTGGCTATGTCACTTTACATCCCCATCAGCAGTGTATAAAAGTTCCAGTTCCCCTCATCTTTGCCAATTCTTGTGTGTCTTTTTGAATTTTAGCCACTCTACAGTTATGTAGTAGTAACTCATTGTGGTTTTCAATTTTAATTTTTAATTAGGCATCTCCCTAGTGACAAATGATGTTAAGCATCTTTTCATATGATTACTTGCTATCTGCATATCTCCTTTGTTGACGTCTGTTCAGATATTTTGTTCATCATTTAATTGGGTAATTTATTTTTATTAGGTTTTAAGGGTTTTTTAAAAAGAGTATATTCTGTATACAAACACTTTATCATATTTGTGCTATAAAAATTTTCCTTCCAGCCTTTGGCTTGTCCTTTCATTATCTTCTCATAATAGTGTCTTTCAATGAACAGAAGTTTTTAATTTTAATTAGGTCCAATTTTTCAATTTTTTACTCTATGGATAATGCTTTGGTGTTCTACCTAAGACATTTTCACATAATCCAAGGCCACAAAGAGTTTTCCTTATGTTTACTTCTAGAAATTTTAGTCTTATATTTAGCTCTCTATTTATTTTAAAAAATTTAATATGATCCATTTTGAGTTCATTTACATATATGGTGTAAGATATGGATTAAATTTTTTTTTTTTTTTTGCATATGGATGTTCAAGTGTTCCAGCACCATGTGTTGAAATCGCTGATCTTATTTTAAAATATGGAGTGCATTATTCCAGTGTGGTCCATGGACTACCTCAGTATAATCACTTTTAGTGCTTGTTAAAAATGCAAATTCCTAGGTCTCACACCAGCCCTTTCAAATTAAAATCTTAGGACAAATACCCTAGGTGATTCTTGGGGATGCTAAACTTTGAGAGCAATTGGCATAATGCCATTATTATTCACTAACTCTTTACTTCAAGTCATTACTGTCTCCATCAGAGCCCAGGAAGGGTATTTTAGAAAAAGTAAGAGTCTATAGAATGGAAATAAATCTAAACAATTTCCATTTTTTTCTTTGTTAATATAGAAGATTTGAAATACATACAAAAGTAGGTTAGATAGTATAATGAATTTCCATGTACTCGCCATTCAATTTTAGCAATAATCATCATTAAACATTACTTTGTAAAACAAGATGAAAATACAGTGATTTTTTTTCTATGTAGGGGAAAAGTTCCAAGTTTTAAAAGCAATAGGGAAAATCCAAAAGTAGAAAAAATAGAATGAACAACTACCAAAAAAAAAACAAAAAAAACAAAACCTCCCAAACTAAGGATCAATATGTTTGCAGTCATAGATGTTAAACAATATATACATCAAAAAAAAAAATCTTAAGTGATTTAAAATACACACATAATCTAAGAAATATTTTTGAATAGGTTATTACGTTTCAATCTATAAAGACATATAAAATGATTTGAAAGCTCACTAAATCATAAATGGATAAAAGGGCATAAAATACATCATTGAGGTAATATTGAAAGGATGCTATGCAGCCAGTAAAATTCTTTAAAAAATAATTTTTATAGCAAGGGGGAAATAATTATGATATGTTGAAAAAGGTGAATACAAAATTGTGTATTTTGTATGTCCTCATGTATTTAAAACAAGTCTTAGGAAAAAAATGAGAGCATATATGCTCTTGGATGTTATTTTCTAGGTTATCTCCAACAAACATGTATGTATTGCTGATGTAATCAGAAAAGAAAAAAAAATGTCTGGGAGGGAGTCCCCTTGTTGCCTAGTGGTTAAGGATTTTGATTGTCACTGCTGTGGCTTGGGCACTTCTGCATGCAATAGACGCAGGAAAAAAAAATAAAATAAAAAAGAAAGAAAGAAAAGAAAAAAAATGTTTGAAAGAAACATTTCCTTAGCAAAGTCAGGCATTGCCACAGATAGAAAAATGGGGCAAAGAAGAGGTCCCGGTAAGGCTGAGGAAAAGTTTTGGGCAGCATTGCCTTAAGTGAAAAGGTAGACGTAACAGTGTGTCTTCCTTTGCAAGTCTTACCAGTGGATGAAGGCTTCCTCACCTGAACTGTATGTATTGTCTGGACTGGCAGGGGTGGACAGCTTCTCACAGCCATGCTACAGTCTATTTTCCTCATCAGATGTAGACCTTGCTCAGGACTTTAGAGCAACTTTTCTTGACTGCAGAAGGGGGGCACTGATGAAGAAAGTTAATGTCATAACAGCGCCTTTTACTTGTCCGAAGCCACCCAGCAGATGAAATATGCTTGTTCATAGACTCTGAAATATTACTTTGTATCATTCCTCTTCAACAATTGAGAAACTAAGTCTAAAATATTGCACTAAATAGGAAACCCACTCATCTCTTTTGGATTTTTACTTCTGAACTGAAATTGAACTCTGGCAATTTAGTTCACTTGATGTTAGAACAATGTAACTTTTTGTTTTGAAAAAGAAAGGCTTTAACAGTCTCATAATGGGTCCTGCCTGTTCTTGGAAATCAAGTAGCACTTGTAAACTCCAGTGCCTAAATGGTGTGTAATTGTGAATAAATAAATGTTAAGGAAGCAGAAATCTACAGATTATACATCTCAGTTTATATACAATTTCAGAAATAATAAAAATGTATTTGTCCCTTTAAAATTCTACTGTTAGAAATTGCAATAAAAATGTTATTAAAAGATTCAAACACATTATCATTAAAGATAACATATTTTTAATCTAAAAGAAGTATATTAGAATGTCCAGTAAAGCTGACAAGATCTCCAAAGTAATACAAAACTTACTGAAAGAAACTTTTATGTACTTCTTCTTTAGATGATTCTATAATTTGATGGTTCCAGGTAGTATAGATTAACATTCTCATGCCATCTTATTTTGTGATCAGCACTAAAATAAATATCATCAAAACAACAATGCAGAACATATCTTGTAAAAATAACATAAAATAAATTTGTGTAAAAAAGTTTTCTCAGGTTTTTCAGGAAAATAGAGCAGAGTGATAATGAACTATAAAAATGAGGCAACTTCTCCAAAATAGCAACATAGGACACCCTGAGTTTAAAAAATAGATTTAAGATTGTTCCAAGTTGTTTTCACTATTTTTGAGGAGTCTCTTTTTAAAACCAAGAATTGCAACATGCAGAATGGTGATTATGGTTCTACTTAAAGAAAGAACAGAAACTAAAAATCTGAAATATGAAGAGGATTAGCAAATACTATATGTTTCATTGCTTCACGTGCTAAACTATATACCAAATAGATTTCTCTGACATGAAATACTCATACATTAGTTTTATTTACACATATTAGTGTGAAGTGTGCTAAAAGGAGAATTGAAAATAAGATTATCCAAAACCATTACAAAAAAATTGCAGAGGAAGGAACACTTCTGAATTCATTCCATGAGACCACCATCACCCTGATACCAAAACCAGACCAAGATAGCACAGAAAAAGAAAATTATAGGCCAGTATCACTGAACATAGACACAAGAATCCTCCACTAGATACTAGCAAACCAAATCCAACAAGACATTAAAAGAATCATATGCCACGATCAAGTGGGATTTACCCTAGGGAAGCAAGGACTTTTCAGTATCTGCAAGTCAATCAATGTGATATACCACATTAACAATCTGAAGAAGAAAAATTCTATGATCATTTCAATAGATGCAGAAAAAGCTTCTGGTAAAATTCAATAGTCATTTATGATAAAAACTCTTCAAAAAGTGGACATAGAGGTAACATACTTCAACATAATAAAGGCCATATATGACAAACCCACAGCTAACATCAAACTCAACAGTGAAAAGCTGAAAGCATTTCCTCTAAGTATTCCTCTAAGATCAGGAACAACATCAGGATGACCATTGGTGACACTTTTATTCAATATAGTTTTGGAAGTCCTAGCCATAGGAATCAGAGAAGAAAAAGGGAAGGAATCCAAACTGGAAAAGAAGAAGTAAAACTATCACTGTTTGCAGAGGGCATGATACTATGCCTAGAAAATCCTAAAGATGCTACCAGGAAACTACTAGAGCTCATCAATGAATTTGGTAAATTGCTGGCTACAAAGTTATTATACCGAAATCTGTTGCATTTCCTTTCTTTTGTCTCTTTAGGGCTGCACCTGCACCATATGGAGGTTCCCAGGTTAGGGGTCAAATTGGAGCTGTAGTCACTGGCCTACACCACAGCCACAGCAATATGGGACCTACATCACAGCTCATGGCAATGCCAGATCCTTAACCCATGGAGCAAGGCTGGGGATTGAACTTGAATCTTCATGGATACTAGTCAGATTCATTTCTGCTGAGCCAGGACAGGAACAACATCTGTTGCATTTCCGTACACTAACAACGAAATATCAGAATGAAAAATAAAGGAAAAAATACCATTTACCATTACATCAAAAAGAATATAATAGCTATGAATACACCCTACCTAAGGAGGCAAAAGACTTGGACTTTGAAAACTGTAAGATGCTGATGAAAGAAATAGAAGATGACACAAATAGGTAGTAAGGTAAACCATGTTCTTGAATTGAAAGGATTAGTATTGTTAAAATGACCATACTACCCAAGATAATCTACAGATTTTATGCACTCTCTATCAAATTATCACTAGCATTTTTCACAGCACTAAAATGAAAAAAAAAAGGTAAATTTATTTGGAAACACAAAAGTGAAAAAAATCTTGACAACAAAGAATGGAGCTGGAGGAGTCATGCTTCTTAACTCTAGAATATATTGCAAAGTTACAGTCATCAAAACAGCATGGTAATGTCACAAAAGCAGACATATGGATCAATGGAACAGGATAGAAAGCCCAGAAATAAACACATGCAGTTATGGTTAATTAATCTATGATAAAGGAGGCAAGGATACACAGTGGAGAAAAGACAATCTCTTCAATAAGCCGTGCGGGGAACACTGGACAGCTACTTATAAAAGAATGAAATTAGAACATTCTCCAACACCACGTACAAAAATAAACTCAAAATAGATTAAATACCTAAATGTAAGACTGGATACTATTAAATTCATAGAGGAAAATCTAGGTAGAACACACTTTGACATAAATTACATGAATATATTTTTGGATTTGTCTCCTTGAGTAATGGAAATAAAAACAAAAATAAACAAATGGGGACCTAATTAAACTTAAAATCTTTTTCATAGCAAAGGAAAGCATAAACAAAACAAAAAGACAGCCTAAGGATGGGGAGAAAATATTTGCAAACAATACTATTCACAAGGGATTAATTTTCAAAAAATGGAAACAGCTCATACAACTTAATATTAAAAAATCCAAATAGGGAGTTCCTGTTGTGGCTCAGTGGTAACAACTAATATCCATGAGTATGCAGGTTCAATCCCTGGCCTTGCTCAGAGGGTTAAGGATCTGGCACTGCTATGAGCTATGGTGTAGGTTGCAGATGTGGTTCAGATCTGGCAATCCTGTGGCTGTGGTGTAGGCTGGCAGCTATAGCTCCATTTTAGCCCCTAGACTGGAAACTTCTTTATGCCTTAAAAAAGCAGTCAAGAAAACAAGAAAAAGCCCCAGGAAATAACCCAATCAAAAAATGGGCAGAAGATCGAAATAGACATTTCTCCAAAGTATACATACAGATGGCCAATAGGCACATAAAAAGATGCTTAATATTGCTGATTATTAAAGAAGTGTAAATCAAAACTACAATATCACCTTACACCAGTCAGAATGGCCATCATTAAAATCTACGGATACTAAATGCTGGAGAGAGTGTGGAAAAAAAGATACCTTTCTACGCTGTTGGTAGGACTATAAATTGAAGCAGCTGCTATGGAGAACAGTATGGAGGGTCCTTAAAAAACTGAAAATAGAGTTATTATATGGTCTTGCAATTCCACTTCTGAACATATATCTGGATAAAATTCTAATTCAAAAAATGGAGTTCCCATCGTGGCTCAGCAGAAACGAATCCAACTAATATCAATGAGGATGCAGGTTCAATCCCTGGCCTTGCTCAGTGGGTTGGGGATCCAGTGTTGTCATGAGCTGTGGTGTGAGTCACATAAACGGCTTGGATATGGCAGCTATAGCTCCGATTCAACCCTTTGCCTGGGAATCTCCACATGCTACGGGTGTAGCCCTAAACCGCCCCCTCCCAAAAAAAGGGAAAATATTCACCCATTGCAATGTTCATAGCAGCAATATAGCAATATTTACAATAGCCAAGATGTAGAGGCAATCTAAGTACGCATCAACAAATAAATGAATAAAGAAGATATGGTGTCTGTATGTGTATTTCTCTCAGAGCAAGACAAATATGGTATCGCTTACATGTGAAGTCTAAAAAAATAGATACTAATGAACTTGTTTACAAAACAGAAATAGACTCACAGATGTAGAAAACAAACTTATGGTTACCAAGGGGATAGTAGGGATTGGGGGGCTAAATTAGGAGTTTGGGCTTAATGTATGCACACTACTATATAAAAAATAAACAAGGACCTACTGTATAACACAGGGAACTCTATTCAGTATCTTGTCATAGCCTGTGATGGAGAAGATTCTGAAAAGGATTATATGTAAAACTGAATCACTTTTCCCTACACCTGAAACTAACACAACATTGTAAATTAACTGTAGTTCATTTAAAAGGTAAAAGAAAATAAGATTAAAAGGAAGAATTATTGGTAGAATATTAAGCTCTGGATCCCAATTTACCTACAAGTTATGTCACACCCAAACTTTCAAACCTGTAGGTCTTAACCTTGTCATGCATTTTCCACTTAACAGTTTGATAATAAGCTCTATGTATGAAGTATCATAAATGTGTAAGTCATATTCTGCCGTGTTCTGTCTTTATGGAGGAGGGTTTATCAGAAGGATACATAAAGAGCATTTTAAGACTGTTTTAATGGTGTACTTATCAAAGTAAGCTAGATTTCTTACACTTAGTTGGCCTGATCCAGGCTATTTAGCTCCCATTACTTAGAAATTCTGTACCTCTCACATTCTATACTATGATAAATGTTATGGTGGAAAACTCATTTGATACTCAAGGGAATGCTGGTCAGTTTGCAATAAGTGAGCCATTATTTTATAAAATATGGATAATTCTGTCCAAATAAGTTTGATTTGCCAGGTTCTTTGGACTTACATGGTCTAGTATGTGCTCAATCTCTTAGAGAATTCCTAAGTTATTGCCCTTATATCCACTTCTGGAGATGATCTATAGGAATACATTTCCCAAACTTCAACCATGCAGTTGCTCATAGAAAAACTTCCTGGACTCAGTTGAAAAATACTTTACCTTTCATCTAAAATCAAGAACCACTTTTTGAATGCTAACTTCATGTCAAGTACTGTATTAAATTCTAGGATAAAAAAGATGAGCACATTGTAGTTTCCATTCATTGATGCACTGTTTTATATTTAGTAGTGTGCAAATACAGTCTCCTATTTCATCCTCACCAGAACTCCACCAGATAACGATTTCTCCCATTTTATAGGTGATAAAAAATTGCAACAGAAATGTCACTTGCCCAGGATCTCATTTTAAGTTGAGCCAAGACTATATAACCCAACTGTCTTTGAACTTCTGATTTTTTTCTCTATCATTCAGTAGCATGTTTTCCTAATGTTTTTCAGTCCAGATAAACCATGTGACTATTTTAATGCAGCAATCCCTCTCATCCAAAGTAAGAATTTTAATACCTTAACCTAAATTTCACTGGCCATTTCAATATCATAGGAGCAGGAAATTATTCAATTCATGAGAAAGAAAATTCATGCACCTGTAGATTTCATCTTTTGTGCCAGATGAATAGGTGAGGTTGGATTTGATTTACTCCATGACTAAACTCTAAAATTGGGGTTTAAAATGGATATGTAATCTCACTCTGATTCCATTTCTTCTGTAATGCTGCCTAATGGTTATGCAAGTCTCAAAAATGTTTCTAAAGTAATAACATGTCCTTTTTATCCAATAGCATCAAACTGAGATCTTTTTTGTTCACTTTTGCTAGACCTCTAACCTTTAAAGGTGAGTCAGGCAGCTGCAGAAAACCTGATCTTATTTTCTGCCCCTGGCAAGACTTTTTCAAGTTCATCTTTTTTCCCTTCTCTCAAAATCTGATGAAAAATGAAATGTCAGGAAAACAAGCTCTCAGGCTAGAAAACTTGTGTCTGTCTCTGTGACAGATGTCAGTTTGAAAGGTTTCAGGTCACCTGTCAGAAGTGTGCCAGTGTGATCTGTACTCACATCGACTTGACCTCACACCAACGCTGAGTTCTGCTTTTAAAAATATCCTTGAAAAAGAATTAAATGATTGCCTTTTGCTCTATCTGTTAACTCTGATTAATGAGACAAAGGAAGGAGAGAGAAAGAGAGAGAGTGAGAGACTTTTAAAAGGACAGTTTGACCTTTGGGTGCCCCTGGCAAGGAACCAATCAGCATTCTTGTAATCCAAACACAGATGCCTGGAGCTAAACAAATCCTATACTTGTGAACAAGAATTCAGTTTGCTGTCAAAATATAGTGAGGATCAGCACGGTGCTTCTTTCAACAAAATATCATGAATTAAAGTTTAAATATTTGATTTAATAGAGAAGAGTAATATTGAGCAGCATAACAGCTCAGTGGTGGCTCAATTTAATAACAAGTATTTCCATCAAAAAATCATGTGTTTTGAAGTCCCATATTCTAACTACATATCCTGGTTTTAACTCCCTAATATTTTACGCAAGAAACACCACTGGTGTTTAGTACAAGTCAGTAGTTTGTAACGACTAATTAATGGGGTTGAACTCTATTCTTTTTCTAGATTAGTTACATAATGTTTGAATTATTTATTATGGTGATTAATTTTTTTTTTCATGAACTTTTATCATAGCCCTGCAGACTTCAGGACTGAGTAGATTTTGTTTCACCAGTTTAGGAGGATTCAGGGCTTTGCCTTGTAACCAAGAAGATAAAATTTTATAACTCCAAAGCCATGATTGTCAAATTAATTACTCTAAACAAGAGGCTGGATCAGAGAGTTAAGAAAGTCCATGTGATATAACCCCAGAAAACTTAATAGCACTAAAGAGATGTTAGTTATTTTCTCCTTGCTTGATTTTTAAGTATCTAGTACTTCTCTTCTTTCAAGTGGTCCCACGCTTGATGTGAAATTGAAAATGTGCTAACTGTGTCTGTGTTTGGAGTAACATTGTTTTTATATATGGAAAACTTGGGGGGGGGGGAAAGAACTGTGGACCTAGAATGCAATTAGTTACCTTGAAATAGAGGTGGAAAGCTCATTCTCAGCAACAATTTGTGTAATATCTGCAAAATTTCTTTCCCTTCCTCAGTTATGTTTTAGACCAGTGCTTCTCAGACTTATTGTGCCCTTGAATCTCTAGATCTTGTTAAAGGGTGATTCTGATTCAGTAGGTAGGTCAGGATAGGGCTGGAGCATCTGTGTTCCTAACAGGTTCCCCAGTGATGGAGATCCTGCTGAGCCTGGACCTCACACTCGGCGCAAGGTTTTAGGCTCTTACTTCCCAGCTCTGCACAAGAGTGTGTGTCAAATATTTCAAGGTTCCCAAGTTCAAGAGGCTGATTTTGCTAAACGTAATTCCCCTTCTGACATATTTTTTCTATGCTTATCATCTTTTTTATGTGTCTGTGACTTGATCCTTTTTAGGAATTTCTATTTTCACTATAACAGTAGCAACATCGTCTCACAATGACCCTACTGTATTTTCAAAATAAAGTACAGTACAAAGATGGTAACAATGTCAGGTTTTCTCAACCCTGCTCTTAAAATCTTAGTTTTTCTCTAGATCATGGTCTTGTTGAGAGCATTTTGCAATCTACTAGTGATTTCATTAATGCTGAATGACATCTCTCCCTTGCTATCTAACAATCAGACTGTTCATAATCAAAAGGTTGAAGGTCATTATAAGGATGCACTTGGGCTAAGAAGCACCCAGAGGAAAAACAGTTAAAAACAAGAGCAGTCAGAATTATCAGCAGTGTTTAGACCCAGATAACCACAAACATCCTGGAATTTACTTAACCATGTCTGATTTCCCAGTGAGTCATGTTTATCTCTCTAGATGTTAGTTTACTTTCCCTTCATTTTTTTCTTGATCACTCATGCAGTGGAAAGCCTAAACGAAATCTTCCATGGCAATTAAAGTGCCAATACTTGCACTGGCTCTGGGTTCCTGCTACAGATAGGGAGGGATCTGGCTATTAGTCAAACAAAGATATACCAATTTTCTCATGCTCATTACGTATTTATAATATGGACAGCCTTGTGACATGCCATGCAGCTGCTTAGGCAGAACACTAATATCGAATAAGAGAGTGCCAGATTTAGTTTTACTAAGAAAAAAATGCACCATATTTAATGCTCAGTTTTCATTCTGTGTGTGTTAGATATACATGTGACTGCCGAGATTTTCATAACTGTGTACTCCACTACAAGTTATTTTTACCCTTGGTCAAGCTTCTTATTCTCTTTTTCTGTCAGATGCTAAGATCATTTAAACAAGTGAGAAATACTTGTGGAGTTCCCATTGTGGTTCAGTGAGTTAACCCCACTAGTGGTAGTACCTGTTGTGGCTCAGTGGTAACGAACCTGGCTAATATCTACGAGGATGCAGGTTCGATCCCTGGCCCTGCTCAGAGGGGTAAAGGATCTGGCATTGCCATGAGCTATTGTATAGATCTCAGATGTGGCTTAGATCTTGCACTGCTGTGGCTGTGATGCAGGCTGGTAGCTATAGCTCAGATTCGACCCGTAGCCTGGGAACTTCCGTATGTTGTGGGCGCAGCCTAAGAAAAGAAAAAAAAGGAACCCCACTGGTATCCATGAGAATAAGGATGTGGTTTTGATCCCTGGCCTCACTCAGTGGGTTAAGGATCTGGTGTTGATTGCCCCAAGCTGCAGTGTAGGTCATAGATACAGCTTGGATCCAGCATTTGCTATTTTTCTCAAAGGATAAAAATGATTTTCTGTACAGAGTGTGGAGCTCATCGTTACCCTATCTATCTATCTATCTATCTATCTATCTATCTATCTATCTATCTATCTATCTACATTTGCCATTTCTTGGGCCACTCCCACGGCATATGGAGGTTCCCAGGCTAGGGGTCTAATCGGAACTGTAGCTGCCAGCCTATGCCAGAGCCACAGCAACGTGGGACCTGAGCTGCGTCTGCAACCTACACCACAGCTCATGGCAACGCCGGATCGTTAACCCACTGAGCAAGGGCAGGGACCGAACCCGCAACCTCATGGTTCCTAGTCGGATTCGTTAACCACTGCTCCACGATGGGAACTTCTACCCTATCTATATTAAAAGGACCAAACATGAAGTGGTTGCCCATCACATATTAAGGCTTTAAGGACTACTGCAGCATATGGCCATGAGAGCCTTTAGTTTATGTTGTCACCATTTTCTGGTGAATCAGCCAGACAGTGTGAGTGAGTAGATGAGTATAGGTTAGAACCCAAACTGTAGATCCATTACTGCTATCACATAGACTCTTGGGAACATTATTCTGAATAAACCTTCCCTGGTAAGAAAATTATTTCAACTTTTTTCGATGCATATTGATGGAGGCAAAAATGGGGGACATAACAATTCTGAAAACAGATTTTTCTGGCTGAAATTAATAATGCTGAGCAGTCCTAAAATTAATTACTCTGTGGTTATAAGTAGGCAGCGGATTTATGGTAAATGACAGAGTGTTTGCAAATTTTCCTGACTACTCGATTAGAAAATGCACAAGTGGAGGCGTCAGCCGAGCATGCATTATTTAAGTGGTTAGTGTCTGGCGACAATCTGGAAACTGCAATTGTTGTGGTTGCCGTAGGAAAATTCGCACTTTCTGAGAGAAATTCTTTCACCTTTGTGTGCCCACAGCATGGATCTCTCCTCGTGGCAGCTGTAGGAAACACAGGAACTCCATGACCTGGAAAATGTGGGACAACTGCCACAAGGTGACCCTGGAAGGCTGGGGTAGGCCCAATTAATTTAAAATTTTGCTTGGCCTTGTCTCTTCCAATTTTCTAAATCCTCTGGAAAAATGATTAATGCGTACACTGCCAATGCGAAAATATTTTTGACCCTATTAAAGTCGACCAAGGGTAAACCAAGTGTAGGCTGGCATTGTATCAAACTAGCTTTATTAAATTTGATTGGAGGTTTGTATGAGGAAGGGACAGACAAGGACATTATTTTGCACAGTGGCTCTCTTTTAAATGAAAATATCAAGAGGAATACAAAGTAGCAATATGCTCTGGATAGGAATCATTTTAAATATAGGGAAATAGCATGAAGAACTTTGTTTAAAGGCTAAACTATATCTGCTAGAAAATTTTTCTGCTATCCTATTACTATGCTGGTCAGTTAGCAGTGAGGGTGTTTTAATTTATGGAAAGCTTATGGAAGCCTTAGATTTTTTCGTGTAGAGATGAGATAGTTCAACCTTTCTTTCTTTCCCTTATCTGTCATTGAATTCTACAAGTTAAAAGTATCTGTCTGCATTTTGAACCTTAGCAGAATGTTTCCTCAATGAATCCATCCTATGCAATAATTTACTTAATTAATAAAGTTAAAATTTTTTTCTGCTATGAATAAATAAAATTCAGGCACAATTTCAAAGGGTAAACTTTTGCATAAGTATTTCTTAACCTTCTTCAAGAGAATATCCATTTAATGGTTGTAAAATACATGATTTAGGAGTCAACATCCAGATTTCATATGTGTTTCTTAGAGTTTTCTTGAAGTAGGATATTTAGCCACATGAAAATTATTGTAAGGCATATATTTTACACATTTATCATATGGAAAATATAACAGCTTTGTTTATGGCAGGGGTGGGTCTTAATAATTCTGGTATAACTAGCACACAGGAAGCTAGCACGTGGTAAATACTTAATGCATAAATGGCAGAAATCTCTTGTTACCATCCACCATAGAGGAACTAAAGTTACAGCTAGAATGATAGTTTAAGAGGTGGCAATAGCCTAGTGAATGTTCTTAAATATACTAGTTATTTTAGTCTAATTAGCGTGGATGTGGAGAACAGGTGGTTATAGAATTAAAAAAAAAAAAATCCGTAACTGGGACATTCGCTTTACCTCTGATTTTTTTTTTTTTTAAACTGGAAGGTAGAAATGGTCTATAAAACCTATGGATTGCATCACTCTTCACCCATGTTCTGTAGCTTTCTCTTTAGTATCTTCGTATTTCTTTGCCTTGTTTAATGTAGGCCTGGCCATTGATGTGGTTTTGCCAAGGGAATATTAGCAGAAATTTGTCATGTTGCTTCTGGCAGAAGTTTTAAGAGTTAGGGCATAGTTTGCCTGTCTTCCTTCCCTCTGCAAGACAGTCAGCAAAGTTCCAAATAAAGGGCAAAGTGGAGCCAAGCTACAGATGACTAGTGATACACACAATAGTGCGCAGGAAAAACTCATTTTGTTATTGCTAGCCTTTGGGATTTTTCGACTGTCTTTTACTCCTGTAAAACATCGCCTACCTTGACTGACAGAGATGGAAACTGTATCCTTTCAGCATGATCTAAACAATGTGATGTCTCTGAGCTTTGGGATGAAATTAGCCATCATCTTGCTGCCACCACTTCTAGGAATCTTGTAGTTTCCACACCCACCTACTCCTCCTTCCCGTTTTATGAATAGAAGGAACGTCTTCTGATAAATGGCCAAGACCTCTGCTTGAGCTCTGGACCCCTTCTTCCAAATGCTTAGAGCCTTATCTTTTGACAAAGAGGAGAGAAGGGATAACTCAGTCATTTCCTCTCTGCTGGATCATGCATATACTCCATGCTAAGAACAATTCCTTCTTGCCTTGTCATTCCTTTCAGCTAGCCCCTTCCCATTTCTCTCTTATCTTTCTCAACAAAACTTCTCAAACTATTTAACTGCAGGTGCTGGCTGCACTTCCTCATGTTTAATTCCTACTCTAATTGAGTTTTTATCCTACCACTGAAAACAAATCACTCTTGTCAAGGTTCCCCAAAACCTCCTTATTGTCCAACCCAAGGGACATTTTCATGTGCTAATTTTGCTCTCCTTCTTAGCAGGATTTCACTGAGGTGACCATTCCCTCCCTCACGAGGGACTCTTCACTTGGCTTTCAGGACACTGTCCTGGCTCCATTCCTACCTTTGCGGATGAATCTTTCTCCTTTACTCGCATGTCCAATTTGTAAAAAGTAGAGCTCAAATGGGTCAGTATTGAGTCCTCTTTCTTTCTATATGCATATTATCTCCGTGTCTTGAAGTTGGTTCCATGACAACTCCTATTATTTCTAGAGTTGCCATTTTGAAGTTCTCACTTAGAAGTATGCATAAAAGGCCCATTTATATATATATACTTTCTTATTTCCCACTTCAAAACATTTTTTCATGGAATTTCAGGCAGAATTCATAATGTTGTTATTTTAATTCCCTCATTTTATTCTTAAAAAACTATTGATCATCCACAGTGTGCCAGGCACTATAATAAATTTTAGGAATATAAAAATGAATCCTATATAATTCTTCTCAAAAAAGTGCTTAGTGGGGAGGAAAATATGCACACAATTATGGGAAAATGAGTAAAATGAGAACATTTCTAATAATGTACCTTGTATAACACATGGTAGGAACATAAAGGAAAGAGAATCTAGGTTTTCTGGGGCAGTAAGAGAAAGATTCCCAGAGGAAGTTATATTTGGGCTAAAACGTAGTCAAATAGGAATTTATAGAAGCAGGGAAGAGGAAACATTATTCCTAAAGACAAGGAGATCTGAGGAGGCCTGTCATGTTTAGGGAATTTAAAATAGTTCAATATCTTTACAAAGAATTTGTGAGGTGGAAGAAGAAGAGCTGAATTTGAACTTGGGGACTGAACCAGGGCATGAGGGCTTTTTACAGAATCATATATATATTTTTACTTTGGGCTGACATTTCTGAGCCCTTTCCAAGGTTTCTGTTTAATCTGTCCCAATCCTATATACATAGCTCCTATTATACTAAGGGGAGGGACAACATAAATATGACAAAAAGCTTTGAGATAGGAAACATTGCATTCTTTCACATTTCTAGTCTTTATATTCTTCTGTTGTATTTGTCTATCTGCATTCTAGTCTTTTATTTTCTGTTTACTTCATTGAATTTTGAGTAGCAGTTTTCTGGAAATATGGATACTCAAAGTTTTAGTGTTTTGATAACTATTGCTACTATTTACAATAATCTGGTTCTAGTCCTTCACCTTTAGTACTGTAGGAAAACAATCCTTCTGAAATTAAATGGCTATTTAAAGATTAAACTTTCCATATTTCAGTATGGGTAGCATTAGTTGTAAAGTGTTTGAGGATTCAGTACTAGAAGAAAACCCCAATGGGTATAGGGTGAGTTACTGTGATGTGTAATTTATCTAATAGAACCATTGGGAGTACATGCATCTGGGTGACTTGGCTCTATTTTAGCAACAGCAAAAATGACATTTTCTGTAATTTACATTCAAAGCCTCATTTTATTGGTATTTCTTATTATACTTAAGATGAATGACATTTTTTAAAAATTAGAAAAGGCGAACTCAAGTGTATATACATGGATTCTTGAATAGTCTATGCCTACCAGAGCAATACAATAAAAACTTTCAAAACTAAGGGAAGGCAACTTTTCTTCTAAATATTATATTATTAACAGTATTTAAAATATTTAAATTTTGTGATATGAAATTCAATTGAGTGATATAAAAAAATGTTTTGACTTTGTTTTACCTTAAAAAAAAACTCTCCTATTTTTGTTTCTTAATTTATGACAGGAATGACAAATTGATAAAGAACAGGCATTCTAGATGAGATTTTTAACTTCATGGATGAATATGTTGGGGTGAATCAAATAGGTTCACAGACAAACCTTCCTCATGGAGTGCTAGCAGGCACCATTGTCTTACTTGAATTATTTTACAGTTGCAACTGAATGGACTCTGATAACTTCTCCAGTAAATTAGTCATTCTAGTGAACTGCCCGCAGCATTTTTGTGAAAGCAGTAGAACCAAGAACAAAGAGACATTAATGATATGAATCAGATTCTCCCTGTGACTTCAAAACTAAGTTGAAAAAAAATGAGATGGTAGGAGCTAAAGTGCAAGCCGAATTTTCTGAAGATAAGGGCAGTTCGTAAAATGACTCTAAATACTCAGTGATGTCTGCTGAGCTCTAACTCATTCACATGCTTATTTTAATTTTCCCTTGGCATTTGATCGACCAGAACTGTGTGGGTGGCCACATAGAAGTTGGCTGCACCACAGTGAAGACTCATGGCTTACTTAGAACTTGAGCCATTGGACACAGGGATGGTTTTTAAATACCTGTTCTTCCCTACCTCCACAACATGTGTCAGGGCATGTGATGTCCATAAAACCAAGATACGTTCGGGAATAAAAATGTCTACACTCATGACTGTATAAGGAGAGACTAAACAATTTCTAACATGATTTAAATAAAAAGCTAAGTAATTATGGGCTTCTTTTTTCCCCATAGTGCTGATGTGTCCTCTCAGAATTAGGTGAAGTGTTTGGGCTTATTCATTAAGGATTCTAGGCCACTGGAGTACTATTGAGTTTGTTAATTTTTACCAGAAAGCCTCAGATGAGTTACTCTACCCAGATGGGTACTGGGGAAATCTGATTCATTATTTCTGGTAGTGGAAAATGTACTTTTCTGCAGTGGCAGCTACACCACTCACAAGTGTAGCTATTGAGGAACGAGGCATTAGCTTTTCCAGGTGTCTAGGGTTTTACTCTATATTCTACATGTTATGGTTCTTTCTGAGCACCTAGTTCATTGATAAAGAGCTTAGTTTGTTGGAAAATGGGAAGGTCCCATGTACAGCAAAAATGTTGACCCAGGTCTTAAAAATATAACTGAATGAGAAAAACAAATGCCTCTCCCTTTGCTCATTGGGTTAAAATAAAGTTGAATACATAAAATGTTTTAATTAGAATATTTATTTATTTCTTTTCTTAAAACTCTTTTATTTTTTACTTTATTTTTAAACAAGTGACTGCACTCGCAGCATATGGAAGCTCTCGAGCCACAGCCACTGTAGAAGCAACATTGAGTAGTTATGTTGTGAGCCACAAGGGAAGTCCTAAAACTCTTTAAAAAGTTTAGTTTCTATGTTGTTTGAGCTGTGGATCAAACTTTTTTTATTTATTAATGTGAATACAAAAAAGCTTATTAACATTTGGTGTGTACAAGATAGTATTCTAATGTTTAGAATAGGAAATGTAAATGTATAAGAGTAAGGAGATGTCCAGATTTCTCAATATAGTTTTGCTTCTAGGCATAGGATGGTAACAAATAACCACAAAGCAAAGCACCCAGGACTTAAAAATAGGCAATGTAGCAGGACATGTTTCTAAAAGCTTGCTCTGATCATTGAAATCTGTCCTTTGTGGTGGCTTGCATTAAATACAGTTGAGATACCAGAAATTCTTTGATATTGTATAGAGGAAGGAATAAAAATAATTGGGTAGTTAAAAATGTTGCAGTGTGTATAACCCTCTTACTCATTCTTTAATTGTTTCTCAAGAAGGTCCAGAAAACATTCTCTTTAATGAGGCATGGAGAAGTACATTGATGAAGGATTAACAAAATTCTTTAGAGAATCAGTAGTGGCTGTCCTCTGTAAGTGGGGGTCATGGTAGGTGATGGACCAATAAAAATGGACTATAATTTTCATTGGGAATGATAAGATTCAGAGTAGCAGAAGCATCAGTAATGGGAGTTGCATTTTATTAAAAATTCTTGGTATCCACCAAGGTTATATTTTCCTTTAATCTACTTCTTATACTGAATTACTATAATAAATTTCCTAGGGTTACATGAGCCTTTTGATTCTATGATAGTCTGTTTGATAATAATATTTTATTTTGTGGCTGGATTATGGGATTCATTTATTAATAATATCTTGAATGTATATAAGGCAGACTTAGACTAAAATTTTACTTTATCTTATCCTTTTCTGATTTTTGCTATCAGAATTTTGGTAGCCTTGAAGAATATATTATGCAAACTTCCACATTCCCTATTTTTTTATGTTCATGGGGATTATTTGTTCTAGAGAGTGTTTACAATTAATTTCCATAAAATCATCTGGGTTTGGTACCATTTGGATCATAAACTTAAAAATTTTGACAGTAATTATTTTGTTCAGCTTTTCCATTACTTCTTGAAACATGTTGGGTCATTTTATAATCTGTTTCACTGAGATTTTCATTGGCATAAAACAGAACATTCTCAGATGCTATTTTTAGAAAGGACATAAAGGTGGTAGAATGTTGGAGTCTGCTTTTCTGAATATGCCATTATTGTTTCCTTTATAATTGATTAAAACTTTATCTGGGTCAAGAAATAGACTTAAGAAAATGACCTTCTGCTTCTCTGACAGCATTTTTCCATTGTCCTCCAGAGTAAGTTTTTGCTGAAAAGTTTGATACAAATACACTGTCTTATTCCTTTATAGGGAATTTTTTACTTCTCCATGAAAAACTTAGGATTTTCTCTTTTTTTTTAGACTTCTGAAGCTCTACTGTGATTTATCTTTATGAATACCTTTTTTTCTTTAGTTCTGTTGAGCCCTAGTTGTGCCCAAAGTTATACTTTTTTTTTTTTTTAACCTCTGGGAAATTTTCTTCTGTAATTTTCTTGATCATTATCTTTCCTTCATTCTTTCTGTAATTACTCTTTTTGTAAATCTAATGTAATGGATGTTGGAATTTATAATTCTACTATCTATATGTCTTTTATATATTTTTTGTACAGTGTTATCATTACTTTGTTCTTTCGTACCTCGTTTTGAAAAGATCTTTCAGGTTCTTCATTCAGTTCGTGAATTCATTTCTTTTCTTCTTTTCTTTCTTTTCTTTTCAGAGCTGCACCCATGGAATATGGAAGTTCTTAGGCTAGGGGTTGAATCAGAGCTGCAGCTGCTGGCCTACACCACAGCCACAGCAGTGTGGGATTCAAGCTGCATCTTCAACCTATACCACAGCTCACAGCAATGCCAGATCCCTGACCCACTGTGCAAGGCCAGGGATTGAATTCACATCCTCATGGATACTAGTCAGAGTCATATCCACTGTGTCACACGGGAACTCCTGTGAGTTGATTCTTTAGCCATGTTTTTATTCACTTTAGCTTCAAAATTTCTACCTAATTTTTTGACAATCATTTAAAATTTCTAAGATCATTGTTTCCTTTTTTGTTTAGGAAATATCCCTTGGAAGTTCTCTAAATATATCAAGTATATATATATATTTGAAATATTTGTTTCCTTTCCTAGGCAAACTTTAAATTCTTAGCTCATAATTCTTTTTCTATTTTAATTTTTTTGTCTTTTTTTGCTGTTGTTGTTGTTTTAGGGCCACACCCAAGACATATGGAGGCTCCTAGGTTAGGCGTCTGATTGGAGCTGTAGCTGCCGACCTACGCCAGAGCCACAGAAACACAGGATCTGAGCCATGTCTGTGGCCTACACCACAGCTCATGGCAATGCTGGATCATGAATCCACTCAGCGAGGCCAGGGATCTAACCCTTGTCCTCATGGATGCTAGTTGGGTTTGTTAGCTGCTGAGCCATGATGGGAACTCCAGCTCTTAATTCTTTATTTGATGATTTCCTTATCTTTGTCATGCTGATTGATTCTTCAAATGTTTGATGATTATTATTTTTCTCCTCATCTTTGTGTTTAAATACTCTTATTTACAATCTATAGATTGCTTCTGGTGACTCTAGGATAATAGGTTCTTCTAGGAATTAGAGATTCCTATTCTTCCTGGCTTTGCTAGCTCTGTGCCAAAACATTGCCTTTCCAGACCTAATATTTGGTATTTATTGTATTAGATGCAGCTTCCAGGAAAATACCTCTGCTGACTATTTTGGGCAATGGGTAATGATGAACCTAATGATTTTCTGTGTACCTTTCTTGCTGAGACTACAGCACCCCTGGGGTTTTGCTTTCCCTTTTTGCTTATGTGATTGATTATGGTATGTTTTCCAATAAGTCTTGAAATATACTAGTCTACTAGTGATGCTCTGCCTTTTCCACTGATGTACATTAATGTAATTTGAACGTACAGTTTCTATAATTTCAATAACTTTAGCTATGAGTGGAAAAAATGCATGTATTCCATATGTCATCTTGGTCAAATATTATCTCCATTCCTTTGACCATTTTATTGTCTTGGTCTGGTATCATGAATATTCTCAACTCTGCCCAGTATATTCTTTTTCAACTTTCAGAATTCTAAAAAATTAAGTCAAGCTGTGGGAAGAATGGCCACATCATGCATGAGACCACAGCATAGGGCTCCTTCCCTTAGAAGGCTGATAATGAATGGATTACTGCCTGAGGCAATAATATAATGGGCAGTTACTTGAGATCAAAAGCAGGGAACTGCCCTGTAGAATTGGAATTCAGAGGATATGTTCTCTATAGCATGTCTGTGTTCAGAAACAGGGACAAATTTTATAAAATCCCTGAAACATGTTTCTAATGAGATTCAAAATACATTCATTAGATTTTAATAAGCAATTATGACAATAAAACAAAATTGAGACACAAAAGTAGCATGCAGGTATGATAAACACAACTGTTAGATTAGTAACATCAAAGGAAGCAAGCTATAAAAAATTGACAGGAAGAAAATCAAATTAGTAAAATAAAAAATAGATGTGATAAAATATGGCAATTTCAGGAAAAGTATAAATAATTGAAAAATAATAAAAATTTAGTAAAATGGACAGAGCTATATGACCTAGTCTACATACATAAGAAGTGAGAAGAGTAGATGAACAAAAATAATAAGCAAAGATATAACAGAAGAAGATTCAATTGCAAACTATGTAATTTAAAAAAAATAGAAATATCTCACAAAGTACTGAGAAATACTAATTTTTACCACACATCTATTGGTGAAATTATTATATTATAAAAATACAGCAAAATTATCAGAAATATTAGCAGGAACATTATGTTACTTCTAAAAAAGTTTAGGCTGGCTATAGACTTACCCAAATCTTTTTGGAATGATCTAAAACAACATGAAAGAGAAGATTAACTATAAAGACATTTATTTTTACTATACATCATACTTACCAAAACAACAACAAAAAAACCCAAACAAATAAACAAAAAAACTCTGAGGAAGCAATATAACTTTAATACAAAATGGAATTCATGAATAAAAAGCATGCAATGTGATATTTTTATAATAATAAAAGCTAATGTCCACAATAAAGTTATAACAGTCTTGAAACATTATGTATAAATAAAAAGATATATCAAAGTTTATGTAGCATAGACTGTTAGAAATACGTGGAGAGACTGACAGAAACAATTTTAATGGGATGCTTTATCACATACTATTCTTAGTCTTTGATAGATCAAAAGTTAAAAAGTAAGGATTGAAAGGACTTTAAAATGTAATTAACAATAATGATATCTATATGTATATTTTTACATGTACTATATATGGCATGTATATATACTAAAAAATTTATAAAATATAGATGTATCTATATAAAAACTCTGTATTTTATAGGAACAATATTTTCTTTGCAAATGTTTCTGAGGCAAAAAGTGATCATAAGCCAAACACACACCCTCAAAATTGTAATTAAAAGCAAGGACTGGAAACTATGTAAGTATGTTTTTTAATGGCATTGCAATAAAATGAAAACTTAATTGCACGTCTAAACAAAAAATTCACACCAGTTGGATATTAAAAGGAAAATAAAGCATTTTGCCAAAGAGCTCTTGGATTAAAGTAGCATTTCAGACTAGATAGCATATTTAGAGAGATATGAAAAACTTTCTAAATTAAAACCTCTGTGATATTTCCAGTCATGATTTGAAGGCAAATTTATAGCCTGGAGTTCCTTGTTTATTAAACAAGAAAGGATGAAAATCAATTAATATTTAATCAAAAAGGTTGGAAGAGAAACGACAAAGCAAACATGAACTCAAGAGAAAAAATATGATTTAATCATAGATTTATTTATTTATTTTTAGAAAACAGTAAAAAGGGCAGAATAACTAATAGAAAAACTTCTAGCATTATCTAAACAAGGACAAAATAAAGGGAAAATTAAATGTAGACATTTATAGTTTTTAAGGGGGAGATGTATCAATAAATGGGAAGATTTAAACATTTGAAGAAAATTTTGCACATCACTCTATGCTATTTTTTAATAAATTAAAAAACTCAGTGAAATAGGAAAGTTCCTAACAAGGCATAAGATGTCACAATTGGTAGAAAAATTAAGTAGACCTACAATTTGTAAAAGAATTAAGAAGTAAATTTAAGTTTTAACTTTTGTGTGCTCAAAGTTTCGCTTATTAAAAATTCCCATAGTGTATGTGTTGATTGAGAGCCTAAAAAGGGAACATTTCTCAAGTAATTTTATGAAGCTAGTAAACTTTGATAATAAAGTGTGACAAAGTTAGTACTACAGTGAAACCTAGAGATTAATCTTGTTACTGTAACACCTACATAGATGCAAATATACTAAATAAATATCAGAAAATTAAAATAGGAGAATATTTAAATAACAGAACACCATAACCCAAACTAGTTTCTCATCCTCAAATAAAATATCATTATGATTTCATATATTAATTTGAACATTATGTCATAAATAAAAGTAGTATGATCATTATTAGTGATGCCTAATATATCAGTTTCCTATTGTTTTTGTGGCACATTACCACAGACTCAATGTCTTGAAACAACACACCTTTATCACCCTACAGTTTGGGAGAGCAGCAGCCCTAAAATCAAAGTGCTGACAGGGCTGTACTCCTTACGGAGGCTCTAGGGAAGAATCCATCTTTAAGCCTTTCCAGCTTCTAGAGGCCACATGCATTCCTTGGCTCATGTCCCCTTCCTCATTCTTCCAATTTGTGTCATCACATCTTTGCTGACTCTGACCCTCTTGCTTTCCTCTTGTATGGACCCTGTGATTACATGCAGGATACCTGGAAAATCTGGGATAATTTCCCCATATCAAGGCCCCTACTTTAATCACATCTGCAAAGTACATTTCACTGTGTAAGGTAACATAATAACCGGTTTTGGCAATTAGGATATGGACATCTTTGGAGCCATTATTCTGTTTACCAAACCTCAAAAGAATCTAGTTAAATCTAATAGCTCTCCTGGGCAATTCTTTTTTTTTTTTTTTTTTTTTGTCTTTTCTAAGGCCATACCTGCAGCATATGGAGGTTCCCAGGCTAGGGGTCAAATCGGAGCTGTAGTCACCAGCCTACACCAGAGCCACAGCAACACAGGATCTGAGCCATGTCTGCAACGTATACCAGAGCTCATGGCAACACCAGGTCTTTAACCCACTGAGCGAGGCCAGGGATCAAACGCACCACCTCATGGTTCCTAGTGGGATTCATTAGCCACTGAGCCATGATGGGAACTCCTCATGGTCAATTCTTATCAAATCCATGGAAGGTAGGAGTTGGTAGAAAAATTCCCCCTTTTGCCTCCAGAAGCATATTTTGTTAAGATTTTGAAGGGAGTTCCCATCATGGCTCAGCAGTTAATGAACCTGACTAGTATCCATGAGGACTCTAGTTTCGATCCCTGTCCTTGCTTAGTGGGTTAAAGATCTGGCGTTTCTGTGAACTGTGGTATAGGTCACAGATGTGGCTCAGATCCTATCTTGCTATTGCTATGGCGTAGGCCAGCAACTGCAGCTCCCATTTGACCCCTAGCCTGGGAACTTCCATATGCAGCAGGTATGGCCCTAAAAAGACAAAAGGCAAAAGACCAAAAAAAAAAAAAAAAGATTGTGAAGCATTTGCAATACCAACTGTCACCGTATTATTTTGTGGAGAAACACTGGAGAGATTCTGAATAAAATCAGGAGTAAGATGAAAATGATTGCCACCCTATTACTTAATATTGTTTGGGAAGTAGTAACCAGTGACACAAATAAATAGGAATGGAGCTCTAGTTTAGAAAGGAAATTCAGTTTTCATTATTTTCTGGTGATGTCACTGAATACCTAAAAAGCAGAAGAATCATTGAAAAAATTATTGATTGATTGATTGATTGTCTTTTTAGGACCGCACCATGGCTTATGGAGGTTTCCAGTCTAGGGGTCTAATTGGAGGAGCTTTAGCTGCCAACCTATACTACAGCAACGCCAGATCCCAGCCACATCTGCAGCTTACACCACAGCTTGTGGCCATGCTGGATCCTTAACCCACTCATCGATGCCAGGGATCCAACCCAAAACCTCATGGTTTCTAGTTGGGTTTGTTTCTGCTGCACCATGATGGGAACTCCGAAAAATTTAGAATTAATGTAGAACTTAATAAAATGGGCTGGGCTCAGAACAAACAAACAAAAATGAGATAACCAAATAAATAAATAAACAGTATTTAATATACTCACCATAAAAATTTAGTTCAGGCAATAAAAAGAAACCCTTTGCCTGCAGGGACATGAAAAGGTAGGAAGAAGAGTTCGCATGTGGCCTTAAGAATCCTGCTAGTATCCATGAGGATGTGGGTCTGATCCCTGGCCTTGCTCATTGGGTTAAGGATTCTACATTATTGTGGCTGTAGCCTGGGCCTTATGCCAGCAGCTGCAGGTTCCATTTGACCCCTAGCCTGGGAACTTCCATATGCTGTGGGTTTGGCCCTAAAAAGAAAAAAAGACAGAAAGAAAATGACGTTGGAGGTTTACACAAATAAATTTCAGACTTTTTAGTGTCAGATCTCCTTAAGACTAAGGAGTGAGAATGCTGACTAGCTTTTGTTTATGTGGGTTGTGGGTTGTATCTATTGATATTTACTATAGGAGAGATTAAAATAGAGAAGTTAAAAATATTTAGTAATTAATAAAAAGTAATCGTAAACCCATACATGTTAAAAGATAACACATTTTATGAAAAATAAGTATATTTTCCAAACTCCTTCAAAATTTAGGTAGAAGAGTGCCATAGTGTTTACATTTTTCCAAGTCTCTTTAGTGTATGACTTATGAGAAAACAGCTAAATTTTCATGTCTGCCTCTCTGTTCTCATGTGATATGCTGTTTTGGTTAAATTATATGAAAAAAGTCTGACCTTACACAGATATGTGGTTGGAAAAGGGGGGAATATTTTAATAGCCTTTTGGAGAGTTGTGGATATTCTCCTATGACCTTGACGAGTGGTAAAGTTTGTTTCTGAAGTCAGATTCACTATCATATACCACTGTTCTCACCTGTCTTGTCCCAGCCTCCTCAGCAGCAGACAGCTCTGAGTGGGCTCTGACTGATGTCATACAGGTGCAATCTGACAGCACCCACGTGGAGCCTCTCGCCTCCTGCACAGGCGTTGCCTGTCAGGTGAGCGGAACTGCATGACCACCTTGGTCCTGGAGGTCTACACATGTGCAACTGGGAAATGTGTAGGGAGTTAATTGGGTGATATTAAGCCTGGATTAAAACCCATGGAAAGTAGGAGCTGGTAGAACGTTTCCCCCTTTTGCTACCAAGAGCTGTTCTGAAAAGCTGGGTACAGAGTTTCTAGGAGTTAGAGCACTCAGTTGCACTTAACAGTGCCCAACTTCAAATGGGTCCTCAAGTCCTTGTTGAGGCTTTTTCTCCCTCCCTGTCATGCCTCTTTGTCTGTCACTCCTCCTGCTCCCAAGGTTGCTCTCCCTGATAAAGTCGGAGGTGATGCGCCCTCAAACTCTGCTCTCTGGGCACCCAGACTGAGATAGATACCAAAACACTTCTATGCTCTACCAACTCTAAAAAAAGAATAAAACTTTCTTTAAAAAAATAATTTCTCCTGTAAATAAGCATCAAGAGAATCTGACAAAAATTTTAGCTTGAGATTAGAAGCTGTAATTTTTCTTCCTCAACACAGACTTTTATTGCTATATGATTTTAGTCATTGGTGATTTTTTTTATGAACTTAAGTTCTACTAATGTTCCCTTTTGTGACAGTTTAGACACACTATACATGATATAAAAAGTTAAAAGAAAAACGTAAAACAAAAGTACAGTTATATTTATTATACTTTATGTAATATGTACTAGGAATTATTTTTTCTGTTTTGCTTATGAAAAATATTAAGCCTTCATGATTTTCCATAGGTTATTGACAAGAGTAATAAATGAGACAGCTCATCTCCTTCTCTGAGTTTCCCCCACTTCTAGCCCTACATGTTGTTCTCAGTGATTTTTCTAAGATTTTATCTGCTTATACTTTTTTGCTTAAAAGCCTTCAAAAGTTTTTCATTGCTAAAAATTAAGCTCAAACTCTTAGGGATAGCTTGCTGCTCTCTCCTTTCGAAAATTCCTTGAGCTCCATTCTCTATGCATATTTAATTATTCAAGGTTCTCTCTGCTGGCCACACTGTTTCAGTCTCTAGGCTCAGACCTGCTCAAGTGTCTCCTTTTCCTCAAAACATTCTTCTTCCATGCCCAGTTGGGTTTGATCACTCTCTCTTCTTGGGAGGTATACTTTGTTCTTTCCTCTTTTATAGCAGGAAATCACACTGTATTATTAAAATGATTTGTTTGCAAAACTCTTTTTTATCTATTAAACAAAGCTTTACTCACTTTCGTATGTTCAGCCCTTGCTAATACTCGACATGTAGTAATAGTTCATCAGTAAATGTCATTTTGACTGTAGCCAACAAAACTGTGCTGTTTTTGAGAGTAACAAAACGGGATTAAAATTTTATATTTCAAAGTTTTTGTGAATTTAATAACCACCCATCTCTCTTTCCTGGGTCTATTGTCCTCAGGTCCCTTAGTGAAATCAATGGAAAGTGACTACAAACTTTAGCTTGGAATTCTGGGTTCACACTGCCTTTTGGAACATGTAGCTATAAAAATTCCTTTTAGACTAAGCTTCTATTTTTCAATGGGAATGTTTAAGCTTTATTTGCGTTAACACTATTCCATGTTAGCAGCAGGCTTGAGGGTGTCTTGTAAATGCTGAAATCATAGAGCAAAGTTAGCCTAGTTAAAAAAAAAATGGAAATTTGCTCTTGAAGGTGTGCTCCTCTCTAATTTATACAGTATTGATTTCCCAGCAGCTGAGCTCCCTAAGTCATCCATGAACTCAATGATTATTGGGAGTATTTGAGACTGCAGAGGGGGTGCTATAGCTCTTGGCCACCTCTCTTTGCACACAGGTACGTTTTGTTTAACCTGTTCATGCTTTAAAATTATCCGTTAATTGCCAACATTTAAAAATAAATATGTTTCACACAGAGAAAACCTTCTCCTAAAGAGCAAGAAGATCTGGGATACTAGACCCACATTTTACCAAAAGGCCACAGTTGGCTGGAGCTGAACACTGAGCATGAGGCATGTTTTGCCCTGCCCATTGCTAGCTTAGCCTAGCCTAGCCTAGCCTCCCTCTGTCACTTGTTTGTTTTGACCACTTGGCCATTATTAGAATTTTGGTTTGCAAATCCTGACCCTTGGTTGTACAACCCATTAAAATTATTCCTTCTGTATTAGTGCTCTTATCTCATGAACTCATGACCTTATTCATCAAAAGACCTTATACATCAGATTTCTATAGGGGTTCCTGTTGTGGTGCAGTGGAAATGAATCTAACTAGTATCCATGAGGGTGTATGTTCGATCCCTGGCCTTGCTCAGTGGGTCAGGGATCCCGAGTTGCCATGAGCTGTGGTGTAGTTTGCAGATGTGGCTCGGGTCCTGCGTTGCCGTGGCTGTGGCTGGCAGCTCTAGCTCTAATTTGACCCCTACCCTGGGAACCAATATATGCCGTGGGTGAAAAATTAAAAAAAAAAAATTCTACGTAATTTTCTGATGGTTTGAATTTGTAGTAGAATATTTTAAAAACACTGTCTGATTAAATGTAAATATTTCTCCTATGCCATGTTATCACTTAACATTTTGAACTTCTCAACTTAAGTTGAAGTTTCCCAGGATTAAGTACAAACAATTTTGCCATCCACTTTCTCAAGAACCAACTTTAATAAGGAAAACAAGTTGCTCAGAAGAATTAAGATAACTCAAAATATCTGTACTATATTATCTGCTAAAATTTAGTATTTATTTTTTGACATTTTGTACTATGTCAATACATTTCTCTTGTGTCGTGTCATGTTATGCCATTTCATAGTGGGAAGAGGCATAACAGGATGTGACATGATGTAAGTAATGCACTGACATGTGTGATTTAAAGGGTACACTCCTCTTGGAAGCAGACATCTGCAATTAATTCAGATCCTGGGAATTTAAAATGAAATTGATGAACAAAACTAGAAATGTCCATAAACTGATGAATGAATGATGTGGTTCACCAACCCCAAAGTAGATTGTGGTATGTGAGTTCATTATCATTACTGAGGATCTCAGAACTAAACATTACCCATGTATAAATTCATCATTTACTGTTTTCCAAATTTGACTAGATTCTGTAAAAGGCTATCTAAGTAGCAAATACTGAAGAAGAGCATATTTATTTTATTTTTTAAATTTTTTAGAATTTATTTTAAACATTTTAATAATTTGGTCATTTAATTCCCAAGGAGGTAATTTAATCCAAAGCCTTCTTTGTCATATTTCTGTGGATATGATCTGTTAAAGATGTATTTTGTTTTAAACAATAATGATCAATGCATTTTTCTCTTTTAAAAATGACATTTTCAAATAAAAGTACTATGTATATATTTATCACTGGAAACATGGTAAACGCAAAAGAATATTAAAATTATTGATAAACATTCTACCCAAAGATAACAACTATAAATGTTTTAGAATATTTTCTTCCAATCATTTCCTTCAGATTCATATCTACCTATCTCATTTATCTATTTCCATATTTACAATCATTTGATATTATCTCAAAATTTTGTGGGTCTTGGATTTGGGCAGGGCTCAGTGGACGTTTCTTCTACTTCTTATGTGACATTGTCTGAGGTTACTTGGTGCTATTCAGCTGGTGGATGGGCTATCTGGAAGGTCTGAGATGGTTTTTCGTACATATCTGGTATCTTGGCAGGATGGCCACAGGAGACTTGGTCAACAGTAGCTATTGGTTCTTCTCTTTTGGGGACTCTCTTAGAACTGCTTGACTCAGACTGCTTGAGCTTCCTCACAGCATGGGAGCTGAATTCTAAGAGTGAATGTTCCATATGGATGTTTACTTTAAAAATAGGGTTGGAATTCCATTGTATGCCAGTTTCTAGGCTTGCATTTAAAGTTTAAAATCATATTCCACAAAAACTTCTTGGCAGTTGATCTTGATAGCTGTGTAATGTTATATATAATGCAATGTAACTTCCTTAGCCACTATCCTATCATCACACAAATAATATTTTTATTCTATTAATAATATGTAATAAAAATTACTATGCCTACATTTTTGCCTGAATTTTGTATTGGTTCCTTAATATGTAGTCCAAGAAGAAAATTAGCTAAGTGTACGAAAAATTTTAAGACCAGTGATACAGATTGTCCAGTGATATAGTACTTATTCTTATTATCACCATTTAATGCTTATTCACTATACCTGCATCAGCATTTTCATTTTTAAGTCTTTGTACATTTGATTGTCATAATATCTGATTGATGTCATCTGCGTTTATGTGATCACCAGTAGGGCTGAAATAATTTTCATGATTATTATTAATTTATGTTACTTCCTCTCCTATATTTGCCTGTTCATCTATTGAGACACTATTTTTAAAATCATCTATCTGAACTCTTTATATATGAAATAAGTATTTTAAAGATATAATTTGTGAGAAAATATATCTATGTACTTTGGGAACAGAAATGCAAACTGACAAGATTCACACAGTTTAAAATTTCTCTAAATGTCATAAATTTGAATTACATTTTAAACTACTTTTGAAATCATTTCTCTTATTTTTATTATTGGCACAGTTTTATTTTCTATTTCTACTTAATCTAAGCTATGCGGAAAGATAATAAAAAATAAGATGATTATGCAATTAAAACTCCCTTTTTCAAAAAATGATACAAAATATACTTTGGAATCAGCATAAAATTTGATGACTTTTACTTTAAAATAGCAAAGAATTTTTTTAAATGTTTCTAAAATTTTGGAAATTATATTAACTCTGAATTGCCCTTTTATTGCCAAGTAAAAAATCATTTCTGATTTATACATTTATAAAATAGTAATTGAGTATTATTTTATATCATTATTATACACATAGCTTCTCAAGAGAGAACAATGACAATACCATTCTACCTAAAAATATTTTTATTGCCTCATTTAGAAAGCTGTTTGAATTATTTAAAGGATATGATTTCACTCCCTCCTTCTTTCATGTTCATTTCAGAACACTGTATAAAATAGGTTATAAAAGCAATGTAAGTAAAATGGCTGATATATAGATTGATGTAAGTATATAATAGTTTTGTATTTTGAATGCAAGGACTTTGAAACTTACTGTAGAAACTTACTGCAAAATTTCAGTAGCAATATCACAAATTACTTTGGGAGAAAAAAACACAAAAAGAATGCAGGAACTCTCAACATTTTTTTTTCTGTCAAATGAAAGCATTTTTATCATGATATCCTGCCAAGATTTGTCCTCAATAAATTCAAAGTCCTTTTCCTCACTTTCTAAAATTCTGTAAAGTACATTGCCATTGATTTTGAAACATATATTTTCTCACATTATTCTTACTCAGCCAGTTTGTTTGATGTATGCTAACTTGCCCATTAGTTCTTTTCCATTAGCTTTCCTTTTCTGTTATGGTTTTGTTATGTAAGTATTTCTCTAAACTAGCTTGGCCACTTAAGTTAGCCTTTCAGTGATTTGGATTAAAATTCAAGCTAACACATAAATTGTTTGCATATATGTTTTTTTTCATTTTTCCTTCTCATTTTTTTCTTTCCTTTTTCCTCTCTTTCTTCTTTCTCTTTCTCCTTCCTTTCCTTCCTTCCTTGTATTTGGCAATCCTAAAAGAAATGTTTGCAGTAAACTTACATACTCATCACATAACATGACGCTGTGTTAAACCGTTATCATCCCTTCAGCAAACCTAAAAAAGATGACACAGTAATTGTTGCATTAACACCCAGTGCAATGGCACACAATTGCATGATGCTATTTCACCCCTTTTCTTCCTGAGACTTTCATAACAGTCCCCTTCATTGTGGATGGGTTTCTAATAATGGTGTCCATGTGGCTTTGGAACAACAGAATGTTAATTTATTCCCCAGTGTTACCTAGAGGCCCTGACATGGGGTCCAGGATTGGTGATGCCCTAATTTAAATACTGGGTATGACCAGGCTGATCAGGTGGCTCGGAGCTAGCACAATAGGCTGTGAGAGGGAAGCCCCACTCCCTGATCAGGGCAGATCAGGAGGATTCCAAGTGTAATTGGCCTCTGGGGAGTGTGTAAGTCACTCTGTACACCCCCTTCAGACCTCCTTAATGCCTTGCCAGCTGGAAGGAAAAGTGCCTTCTTGCATTGCCCACAAAGGAAGCGGGGATTGAGGGGAGTAGAACTGGAGAAATTAAAACAGAGGAAAGAGACAGCAACACAAATGAAGAGGTGGGTAATAATATTGTACATCTAAAAGCCGGGAGAGTGTGTCATAAACAAATGGGCTTGCAATGGTCAGTAGACAATTATATCCTGTTACCTCATTTCAAATGCTGACTAATTACATAGAGCGAGAGGAAATTAGCACAGGAACCTCATTCCTTGCCAAGTCCACATCAAAATGCTGTAAAGAAAAACATGAAATCAATCTTCCATGGCTTTAAAGAACTCATAGTTCCTGAAGTTTAAAGCTCTGTACTAAGTTCTCCAAAGTATAATAAGACTCACTGGATGTTCAAAGCTCAGGAATTAGGTTTGTGAGAGAGAGAGGGAGGGAGGGGGTGGGACAGGGAGAGAGAGAGGGGGAGCAAGAGAGGAAAGAAAGCCTATGGCTCTCATAATTCTGTGATCTGGACAACATGTTTAACATTTAAAATTTCTTTTCTTTATTCTGATACTGTTGTTTAAATCCTCAACACCAATTCTAGTTGCTTTACATCAGATAATGATTTGGTGAAGTGGGAAAGAAATATCTTCTTAGAATTGTCTCTTGAAATTTCTCTTAGGATGCATGTGGCTTATTTTAGCGTTTAACTGAGTGCTTAAACTTCCTGTTCAAAGAGGTGGTGGTAAATATTAGGCTATATTTTGCCATTTTATAACTTTATCTGTATATAGAATTTTTGAAAATGAAATCAGTTTCTTCTACTGACTTACAGCTTAAAGGCATATCACCACTAAAAAAAACAAAGCAACAAAAATCTGTTCTCCCAATGACTTGGGCATTGAAATAGGCATAAATCCAAACGAATAAAAAAAAAAACTCCAAACAAAAAACAAAGCAAAAAAACCTTAAGAGAAGCACCCAACCTTTGCCAAAATGTGAACTGGCATGAAATTGTGCTAAGAGAGTCAATAAACCCAATCTGTAGTGTGAACTGGACAGTGAGAGGCCTCTCTGAATAAAGGCTTCCTGGTCCTCAGGGGTTGGCAGTGCTTGACATAAAGGCTCTTTCAGGTGCTGCTTCCTAGGTACCAGACATCACTGTGGGTTAGGGCCAATGCCCCACCCTGGTTTCACCTGGAGGAGTACCATTGCTTTTTCAATGTGGGGTTTTGGAGAAATACACTTTTTTAGGGAAAAAATTCATAATTCTGCTGTTTAAAAAATATTTTAAAAAGACTGGATTAGATGATCTCTTGGGAGCTAGTCAGCTCTAATAGTCTCTGATTCTATGTGAAATATCTCGTTGAAACCCACCCCATGATAGAGTAGTATATCTGAAATGAAATTATCAGTGAGGAAAGGAGTCTTATACTTGAAGATAAACTCAGGTTTTTCTGGTGACCAAAAAAAGCCTTTTTTAGGAAATTAATTTAAATAAGCCATCTTAATGGTAGTCATACGGATATCTTTCACTCACTGTTTTGATGGGATAGTTTGTTGCTGGCCAGGCAAGTGGAAAATCATCTTTCAAATGTCACCCTCCCTCAGGTGTCCTTACCGTGCTCCTGTTTGCTTCCTGTGCATTCTGGTGAAGGCAACGTTGCCATAGATTCATTTGCTATCATAGTAGTAAAAAATAGAGTAAAAAAGTAAGAAAGCCAGTACCAAATTAAGGCAACTAAAAAAATATAATGAGGTTAATATTTTTGAAAGTATTGCTGATGTATTTAGCAAGTTGCTTAGTAACTCCTCATTCATCGAACCAATAGCATTTATAGCTTCAAACTGAATTCCTGAGAATAGAGGCCATAGCTTGCAGACCTTAGAGAAGCAAACTCGATTCTCAAGTAGAAGGGTTTTCTAAATCCCATAAGCTTTATTCTGCATGCCAACCTCATTGCAGACATGGAGAACATGTAAGCAAAGTTCCCATTAGGGGGAAGTGTAAGGCCTTCTGATGGTGAGGGGAGTGGTTGAGGGGAGAGAGAAGGGACACATGTAGGAATGAGACTGCAGTGTGCAGGCTCACTTCCAGGCTTCAAGCCTCTCTTGGCTGTGGGATGGGTAGTGAAACTGAGGGTCATGCGTTGAAAAGGAAACCTCAGCAGAAGGACCCTTTTATTTAGAATTCCTGGGGAAAACCTTCTCAGAGAAAATCCTTCTTAACAGGCAGTGGCTGCAGCAGAGAAGACCTGGTTGAGTGGTTTGTTTAGGCACAAGCAAGCCTGAGACATGATCTCAGATGTGTGGGACACAGTTGAGGCTGTTGGCTGGACAATTGCAAATGCCGTCACTGAGGTGATGGTCATGGTGTCCCATGGCTGATGCCTGCAGCAGAGCAGACTGCCCAAGCGAAGGCTCAGATGAGAGCCACTCCGGAGCTTAGGTGATCTATAGCCCAGGTAGTGCACAGCCAAAGGAGTGCTTTGTCATTAGAGAAGGCTGAACTTACCCGAGCACGGTGGCTTTGTGCATTTGCTGCTGAAAAGAGGGACCATGAATTTCACCAGCTCAGATCAGCCATGGAGTCAATAAAAACAGAGATGGATGCGCAGAGATGAGCAGACCTGGGTGTCTCCCAACTCAAATGGACTGTATAAGTTCCCTGTGCACTCAGACCCCAGACTGAGTGTAAGTTAGAAAGAGACAGTTGCCTGGGTTTGTTGGGATTTTAGTATTCAAATCTGCACTTTGGGGAATCCCTTGTTATTCACCAGTTCGGGCCAGCTGATGACCCTACCTTCAAGTTCAAGGCAGAATTTGTAGAAAAATGCTTCATCTAATGGCATAGTGACAAGGAGCAGAGCTGCTTAAATTGTGCGGTGGCCAGAAGGCAGTGTCCGCCCAGTAACTAAAGGCATCAATTATCATAGAGGTTTGCCCACTAAAAAGACGTGAGGTTTTTTTTTTTGTTTGTTTGTTTTTTGGTTTTGTTTTTTTTTGTCTTTTGAGGGCCACACCCATGGCATATGGAAGTTCCCAGGATAGGGTTCAAATAGGAACTGTAGCTGCTGACCTTGCCACAGCCACAGCAACACAGGATCCGAGCCTCATCTTCTACCACAGCTCATGGCAATGTCAGATCCTTAACCCATTGAGCAAGGCCAAGGCTCGAACTCGTGTCCTCATGAATGCTAGTTGGGTTTGTTATTGCTGAGCCATGATAGGAACTCAGACAATGTGATTTTTTGATTGTTTTCTGAATTAAATGAAAGATGTTTTGTCCCAGTGTCATAAAATGTCTTTGAGATCTGGGTTATTGCCCTTTCCGGAAATTTCTCTCATTTCAAAATTGGGTATTATTGCACCTTCTTTTAAGCCAGATTTAAGGGGCCCATGATTAGGTTTAATGGTTTTAACTTACAAATCTAGTTCTTTGAAAGGGAGAAGGTAACACCGTGGGCTTCTCTAATGGCACTTGTACATTTCCCATCATGTTTCCAGTTTGCAGTTCATTGAGGCAATGTAGCATGGTGGTTAAGCAAGTGGGGGCTGGCTTTAGATTCCCTGGTTCAAGTCCAATCTTCACTGGCCAGACCTTGCAGACCTTAGCTCATGGTGCCTTGGTTTTCTCATCTAGGAGGTGGAATGATGCTAATAAAAGGACTGTTACTCACCTTGCAGTGCTCTTTTTGGATTAATGAGATAGTACACTGGAGTTCTTTCAATATCTCTGGGCACACAGAAAACACTCAGTAAATGGAGGAGTAGGAATCCTCTGTCAAGTTGGAAGCTCTTTGAACATAGAGAGCATGTCTACACTTTTGCCCACCTATTCATCCCTAGTATAGAATTATCCTAGTATGAAATAAGCATTAAATACCTGTAGCTATTATGAGCTATTATTTTTGAAAAGAAAAATACCCATAGCCTTTATACCACTCTTTTTGTCTGTGTTTTTCTCATTTTTAAAACTTCTTCTTAGATTTACAACAGAAATAAAAGAGGAAAACCTGAAAATTCATTGGGGGTAAATACTTGTGCATAGTTATGAAGATATAGCCATCTTCGCAATCTCAAATTTACTGTTTTGTAGAATATTTGAGACAGGCAGAATGGGTCAAACACCAATCCAGGAACCTGAAAATATGGTTCCTGATATTTTCTCTGCTAAAAAAACTTCTCCATAGGGTTCTCTTTAAAAATCTTTATAATTAGGGGGTTGGACTAGATGAGGGCTAAGGTTATGTCCAGCTCCAGACTTGAGCAATTTGAGCAGAGAACAAAACAAAACAGTGTGCAATTAAGTGCTAAATAGTACTGAACAATATGATAATGCTTTTAAAAATCTTGACTCTTTTCTTTCTAAAAAAACCCTTCAAGGTTAATGTTACCCTTTTTCTTGTTAAAAGCCTGCTTTCCTTGTGCAGGACTGTTCTCACTCAGATGAAAAAAAGAGAACATGCCTGTGTAGAAGATTCCCCAGCAGCTGACAACACCTAACAGCAGAGACACGGCCAACATTATTGCACACCATGCGGCAATGAGGGGATAAGCATGGCTCCTACCCAGAAGGTTCATGAGCTGAAGGAGGCTGGCAAATCATCTCATAATGACAGCCATCCTTGCAGCAGGGCAAAAACAACCAGCAGCATTGTCTCTATATCTTGAGGTAGCTGAACATTGCACCACCTCTCAAATTCCAGCACCTCTATTCTGTTTCTACTTTTCCCTCACAGAAGACAAATTGCTCTAGTCCTCTTGCTGAGAATGCATGTTGTGAGTTACACAGCTCTGAGTCCGATGGCCTAGGATAGCCTCCAACCTTAATTTGCTAAATGTAGGCAGGAGATAATTTCATATCCCCTGAGTGCCTCTCTTAAGAAGAAACTCACAAAAACCCTTCATTGGCTCTAAATCATAACTTAGAAGGTACTGTCCTTCCTTTGATGGCACTGAATAAGTGACATTTCCAAGAATCCCTGGAATCAGGCAAATCTAAGAAGGAAGAAAGCTACTCTACTCCTGAAATCTCACTCTCTTTGGAGAGGCAAGGTCGCTATTTGATTTTCTCACTAACACTAATGTTCTCGCATAAACCATAAATTTTTCCAAGTAAAAATGCATGCATAGAGGTAGGAAATTTTGTTCTAGTTGAAGTTGCCTCTGTTACTTGAATTTTCGAAGCATTTCTTTGGTGCGTGTGTGTAGACACAGCTATTTCAAGGGCACACTAGCACATCTCCAAAGTTACTGTGGGCTGTGCGGCTCTAAAAGCACTGTGGGGTATATTGGTAGTACCTGCATTCTGTTAGGCATCCTTCCTGATAGAAGAGGAAGGGGGAGGAGCCAAGTGTACGTTCAGTAGGAGATTCGCTGTGCACAGTTTTGTTTGTCCAGGCATCAGTAATAAGTGGGGCTTTTACTGGGGGAAAAGTGGCATGTTCTGGGACTACTGGCTTGTTAGTGTAGCTGACTAGTCAGAGAGGTCATGCCTGAAGATGCTGTTCTTATAAGGGTGGTCCCCATCCAGGATCCTTTTTCTTTTCTTCTTGCCTTTTCCAAACTCCCTGTCATACACACCTCCATCCCTTTGCTTTGAGACTCCATAGATGTCCAGGGCCTTTTTCCATTGACGTTCTCTTTCATGCCACTTTGGATGCTGTGTGTTAATAATGATGCTACCTACCCCCCAGTATTGTGGGCAGGTGGGCGTGTGTGATTTAAGAATCTCTCAGGGGTTCTTGGAGGGAAGCCAAGCATAATTTTGTAGCCTGGTGAGTGGGAAAAGGAGCTCCTGCAGTTAGGGAATGACTTTCTTATTTTTGAGAGCCCTTTGTAGTTTGCGTTTGTTTGTTCACTTTTTCATTAGCTGCTTGTCTCTTAAGAGCTTATGCTTCATGACAACAGAGACTTTCACTTCCACTCACATGGAATATCAGCTTCTAACTCAGTGCCTAGCATATTTGGATACTCAATAATATCTATTAATATATAGCTATTGAAAGGGAAAAAAGGACCAAATCCCTTTAGACTTGTGTGTCATTGTGTGTGTGTGGCAGGGAGGTGGGGGTAGGCAGGAAGGGAGGGGGGAAGAAGGAGAGAGAGGGGAGAGGAGAGAAGGGGAGGGGGGAGACAGGGAGATAGGGAGAGAGAGATCTGGGAAAACTTCAGCTCAGAGGTTTTCGAACATTTTTTGGTTGCAAAGCTCTTTGTGTCTCAGCAATTTCTCTCACAGCACCTCCAAGCCAAAAGAAATATGTAACAGTTGTGTGAAGTATTGGGTCCAAACAATTTAATAAGTATTTATGTCCTAACAATTTAATGGCCATATAAAAAACACATGTAAATTGAACAAACATTTTCGGTTCTTACCCTATATTACATATAAATGGGATATGTGCATATATTGGGCTGTACAACTTCTCAAACTTTGGAATTAGGCTAGATGTTATTAGCCTCAGTGTCTGTTCCAGATGTGATATTGATTTTCATGTGGTACTTGCTCATAGCAATGGTTAAAAGCCCCATTTCAGAAAGACATGACACCATCAAACTCTAGCACAATCTGATATTGAAACTGGGAACCACCTCAAGCAGGTAGTTTGTATATCTGAGGGATAGAGAATATGTCTTTGTTTCCCTGTAAAATTAAAAAAATATCCTATGAAGAATTCACTGTGGCATTCTGGGGTGCTTTGGCACAAAGTTTGGGAACTTTATGGTTACACTCATGTTGATTCCACATTCTAGAGGAATCACAGTTATGATGATGAAAAAGTAATAAAAGTTTTAATCATACTGTGAAGCACTTACCAATTATGTCTAATTTTTATTCCATAATAGTCATCATTAAATATGTTTTGGGTTAACTTTGCTAAGTTGAATTTGATTAAAAGTCCACCCTTACTTTCAAAAGCTATGACTCTAGAGCAGTGAAACCAATTTCACTGAATTGGTTATTCACATGAATTGGTTTCCTTACTTTCCATCCCACAGGTTTAACCTGCACACTTTGTGCCCCATGGAACATGGTTGTTTGCTTATAACTTAAAGTGTGTAGGGGTCTCACTGCTGGCCTTGCTCACACTCACAGCATTAGAGAGCTTACAGCATCTGCAACACATCACAGCATTTGTGTCAACCTACAAATTATCCCTTGGAACTGGAGGAATTTACTTAAAAGGCTTCCAGTGAAATCCTTTGACAAATAGGTACAATCTAACATCAGCCTTCTCAGTAAATGCTTTATTCTTGGCATTTATAAATGTTTATTACCACTGTGCATTCTTGAGTAAATTTGGGTTTTAGAAGATAATTTATAAGCCTTATCATTCCTTCTTTAGAATTCAGCTAACCACTGCTCTGTCTCAGCTGAAATGTGAGACCTCAGAGGGTTAAGTGAGTTTCACCCACAGAAAAAGTCTACATCAAGTATTTCTTTAAATGTGGACTCCTTGACAAACACATCTCTCCATTTGCAAGGCCCATGAATTTAAAGCATCCGGTAATAACAGGCCTGTTCTCCCTCTCCGAGCTGGAAGCTCCTTGTGAAATGGTATCCTGCCAAAGTGCCACTGCAATAAAGCTCTACGTCCTAACATTGGTGTCAAAGTGCCAGCGAACCAAGACTGGCAGCAGGCTAATTTGGGAGAGCTGTCTGCCTCCGCCTCCCCCAAACACTCCTACTGATCAACTCACCCACACAAGCTATTCCGCTTGTCAACTGTTCATAGATAAGGGGAGAGAGCGATGAAGAGAAATTACGACATGCCTTTCCCTTTCACTCCATCCCCAGATCACCCGGTTAGTGATCCAGCCTCTGAGGGCACAGGAGCTCTGTCCCCCACTAGATTAATGGCTTCATAAGCAGACCCTCCAAGTAAGAAGGACATCCCTTGCTAAAGGCAGCATCAATTATGATCTATAATGTTTTGACAATATCCAACACTTTCACAGGCATCTTTAAATTGAATACTTAAATACACGAGTGTCTGTACTAATAGATGTCTTGCCTTATTATTTAATCATCTTTTTCCTCCTGTGACAATGATCAATTAAACAAAGTGCAGTAAGCAGCTGCATTGCTAAGATCATTTGGGTGGATGAGAGCCCTTCTGTGATGTTTTGCATTTGGGGTAAGAGAGTGACTTCTACAAAACGCTTACTTTTTGGTAGACTAAGCTTTGGCTCTCCATGTTCACATAATGTCATAGGTGTATAAATTTTAGCTCTCTCTCTCAATCCATCTCAAATCCACCAAATGGGGACAAAAATAATCCTGGCTTTATTGGCACGAGGCTCCAGTGGGATAATGCACATAAGCTCTTAGCACATAGTAAGCATGAAGGGAATTATTTTTTTCTTTCTCCTCCTCCATGTTATTATTATTGATTTAAACAATTATGTGAAAGAGTTGTAGCATAATGTAAATTTATATTAATGTATTTGGCCCTGAATGTTTAATCTCAGTTGAATATGAGAGGACAAATAATTAAATAAAGAAATTTTACCTCATATGAGGAAATTACCACAAAATGAATATGGCCCTCAGAGGTCCTGACTCCTTATTTGTAAGAGCTACTTACCCTGAGGCAGCAGTGCTCACTGCGCAGGTTGTGAACTGCTCACAATACTTAACAAGCAGTTTGTGGCTCGTTATAACCTGATTTACTGTGTGTACCCTGTGTGTGTGCTTCTGTCCCTCTCAGAAAGGAGTTCCAAGTAAAATGTGTAGGTTCCACTCTCTGTATCTTATCACATGGCACATGGCTGTTCTCACTCTGGACAGAGTACCTGGTACTGAAACTGACAGTATTGACGGCCTGAACCTGGCCAGAACCCAGAGGACAGAACCTAGCCAGGACACACGTCCTGGGACTTGAACCTGGCCTAAACCCAGATTGGGACTTGAACCCATGGTTTTAAATTAGAATCACTCACCCTGTGTCTGGACTCACTGAGGTTCAGGTTCTTCATGTCTCCACGAAGAAGGAATTCAGCGAGAGACAAAGTGATAGGCAAGAAATAGATTTATTAAGATAGGATGCTTGTGAGAGATGCAAGTGGGCAGGCACGGTGGCTACAGTTTTTTTATCCTCCAAGGGGCGTGGAAGACTGCCTCTTCCTTTCTGGGAGTACTAGCTCCTCCTTTGTATCTGGTAAGGTGTGTATTCAAATCTGCAGAAGGGTAGTCCTCAAACTCTTGCCCTTGGTCTGAATATGAATGCAGGCCTCATCCCATCCGCCACCCAACAACCTGAGGCAATTCTTAAGGCTCCACTAATGAGGCAAGCCTGCCTTGCACTGATGGTTTTCTTGAGCAATTTATTAACTTACAGTGATCTCCCATTGTCCCCTAAGTTTCCCTCTTTAAATATGGTCCTTTAGCAGGACTTCTACAACTACCTGTGTCGACTCCATCCCTATCAGTACCTTAAGGTGATGCCTCAGTTCTCTGTAGCAACCATGAGGGATACATGTAGGTATCATCATCATGGCTAGTGGTTAAGATGCGTTATAAACATAGACATTTACATGAGCAGGAACAGAAGAGGGACCTGAGCTTCACAACTAGTAGGGAAGGCAGAAATCAGCAGGCTCCTGTTTTGTTATTGGAGGGGCCCCATCAGAGAGATAAGAAAGCTTTATATATACTTCATCCAGGTGTTTCAAAGTTGGAGGGAGCAAGGAAGAGACAGTGTGTGTGTGTGTTTATGACAGGGGGGCGGGAGGGGTGGAGGGGGAGGGAAAAGGGTGGGGGAATCTTACTGGTTTTAAAGAGGGGGATCTCTTGTTATTTTTTCCCTTTGTTTTCATGTTCACAGGTTTCCTGCTCTGGACCTCTTTCTGAAAGCTATCTTCTGTGCAGTATGCACATAGTTGGTACACTATTTCCTCCTTTTCATGCAGTTGCTTAGAGAGAAGCAGGAGTTACTTGAATCTCATAGAGGCCAGCTTTTTTTCTGATTATATTTTTAACCTTATTTTGTCAGTTCACACTGTCAGGCTTCTAGGCCATCTCCTTCAAAAGACACCTCATTTTCATTTTCAATCAATTTCCCTCCACGATTTTTCACAGAGCTTCCTTCACACTACTAATTCTACTTTAAAGCTAGCATCCTATCCCACATCCCTGGGCTTGCTGTGCTAACATGTTTAAACATGATTAGTCTTTATTAATGTAAGTGACAAAGCTCCAAGAATCACACACCTCTTAATTTGCTGTAGATCCAACGGGGAACGACAACCCTAGAAACTGAAAATGAATGGGCTCCTTGGGATGCAGATATGTTGGACATTCTCTTGCTAAGTGGAAACTTTTGCTTTATTGTTGCAGACAGGATTTTTCTCTAAGTTGCATTCTAGTACAAATCCCTGCTACATCAAACACCATGAAATGTCCAAAAAACCAGAAAACATTTCCTGGTCACAGATGATGATGAATTTACTCTCAGCAGTGTTTGTTACACATTTAGTTTAGAAAATGAAGGGATTTTCACATCACTATGGTGATATTTTACCTCTGTTATAATCTTGAGAATAACACTCTCTCAAGGTGGTACCTATGTATTCCATTATTCAACAAATATATGCCAGGAATTGTGGTAGGCACTCAAGAAAAGGTGGAATTATATGAGATTATCTATAAGAGAGTTAGAGTTAAGGTGAATACTTCATCTGTTTAGTACCTTCGTGAAAATTCTATTTAAGATTTCCAAATATTTAATATATAATATACAAATATCTGTGTACTTATTGCTTATGACTATGTTGCTTATTTTAGGAAGATTTGATGTGGGCTACACATATGCAATAAAATATTAAGATAAGGCTGATATACTAGGGACCATATAAAGGAATGGAGGAGATTATTGGATTTGAAATCTAAGCTAAGGATAGTTTCTACAATTGCACATTAAATTTAGTTCCTGTGCAGGTCACAAAGGCCAATAAAGAAATTTCATGAATCATGTAGTATTCATTTTCTAATAAAAAGATATATACCAATTGGTAAGAAGAAAATGTTCCCGGAAATAAACTCTAACAGGAATCTAATCATGGATTGCTATAATAAAAGAAAATATCTTTAATAGTGGCTCTGAAGAAAATGTATTCATATGGTCATTTCTTATAGTGACCCTTGGTAAAAATCAAGAGAATAATACTCTCTTGCAACTATGTGAATGTGTTTCGACAGGGAATAAATGACATGGTCATCAGGTGGCTGGAGCCTGATGTTTTGTTGCAGCTGGAGGCAGCTGGGTGTGCTGCCATACTTCCTGGCTGGGTATGCATCTGAAAACCAACATTTCTCATATGACCTGGTTGAGAAAGCTGAGACCCAAGGCCCTGCTGACCATGTTGATGCCAAAATCATCCCCAGCAGGCCCCCAATGCTCCTAAATTCTTTTATCTGTTTCTAAGGCTCCTGTTTGGGCATCATAGAGGAATTGTGGCCTAAGTAAGTAGAGAATTTAGAAATATTTCAAAATGTTAACAGCCAGGATGGTTAGCCCCGTACGCGTCTCATGTCCCCTAATAAGAATGTCATCTCCCTCCTGCTGAGTTCACTTAGTGCTGTATCATTTCCCTTCTCATGAACATTTATTATATACATTTCTCATCTTCTCTACTAGATTATGGTATCCATGAGGGCAGTGTCTGTGTCTGGTTTGATGTGTATGCCCCACAACACTTAGCACATTGAATCATACTCACTAAGTATCTGTTGTATGAACAAAGGAATGTGAGAAATTTAACAGTCTTTTGAATCTATGAACATGGATATAAACAGGTGAGATGTCTTGTAATATATTCAGTCTCTTGACTTTCCAGTCATTGAACACTGACTGTTATCCTTTATCATATGGAATGATTTTTACATCTAATTATAAAGTTATAAAGATTTGATTCTTGAAGGCAAAAACCTGCAAAAAACAGGTATCGCCAGACCCTAGTCCTTGAAATATTTTCTTCTTGAGTGCCAGCAGAAGCCTCACAGTGACTCAGAAGGCCACTTTAAGGCTTCTTTCTTCTAACTTTATCATAAATAGGGTCACGGTATAATCACTGTCAAAGTTGGGATACTTTTGATGGTGAAAAATGGCACTTTTAATAATTATGTTAGGACCACAGGCATTAGTCAAGACTGTCCTTGGGCAAATGGGGGTGTATGATCAGCTCATTTTACATGTATTTTTTATTTTATGAATCATTGGTTGCCATTGTGACAATATCCCTTCCATTTCCTTCAATGGCCATGGGAGAGGCAAGAAATGACACACATAGGACATTTAAAATTTCCCCAAATTGCCCTTTTTTGGGGCCCTTTTAAAATGTATTCAATAGATTAGGATCTTTTTTACCATCTTCATCCTACCCTAAAGCACAATATCAATTCCTAGGCATAAAATAGAATGAAAGACAAATGGCATCCTTTTTTATCCTAGTAAAAAGACGATAAAAACTGACACAAGTATTATCAAGCCAAGTAGCTGGTAAAATTCTCAGAGAAGAAAATTACTTCCCAGTAGATGACTTTTAATTGTAAGCTTCAACACTTGGTAAGATTCTGATAGAGAGGAAGGGATCAATTTTCGTGGAACACTCATCAACCCTTTTTCTTTCATTAAGAGGGATATTTGATCTCACCTTAGAGGAACATGGGAAGAGGCAGAATGGCAGATATGAAATAAAATAGAAGTCTGAACACATGGGGAGTCAATTCTGGCTATCTAAGTGATCAGTCATTTGCTTGCAGTATGAAGTATTTGGATTTATCACAGTAATATGTGTTTGTTTCTGTAGACTTCGCAGGTCTCTTTATATTTAGGCTGATGGTCTTGTCATCACGGCTGATGATCAGAATTCTCTTTGTTGGTCTCATGCGACTCTGTGACCTTCAGTAATTGAGGATGGAGCATGGTATTAAGTGCTGAGGATAATTGAGGATGGAGCATGGTAGTAAGTGCTGAGGGTAAAGCAAGTGTCTGTAGTGAGATCGTCTCTCCCCTAATAAGGGAGCAAAAGTTTGTCAGAAATGATCAGCAGATTTTCTTGGAACATTAAAAGGAGTGGAATAAAGAGGCCCTCCCGCATTTGTAAATTACGAAAGAGTATCTATTCTGCTTCTCTTCACCCTGTAATTTGGGAGAGAAAAATCTCTTGTGCATAAACTGCCTTTCTTGAATCTACCACAATTAATCCAGAAGAGAAGTGGGAATGGGTAGCAGGAATTTTTTTTTTAATTTTGTTGTTAATTAAAAAAACAATTATCAAGGATTTGTAATTACTTTATAAGTGGTATATGGCCTGTACCTGCTCCTCATCAAATTAGTAAGATAATGCTGGAAACATCTTATTAAATGGAATTACTTTTTCTTCTCCTCCAGATTCACACATCTACTTAATGGGCCTCTTCTTGTGCAACACTTGTGTGAAACATTTATATCCATTAAGTGATCTCACAGTTATTAGCATTTGTGCATTGGTTTCTAAATATTCTTTACCCAGGACCTAATAAATTGTCAGGCTATTATAAGAGTGAATAGGGACAGCCATCCTCTTTTCAGAAGATCTTTAAAGATACTCCCTTAGAGCAAGCAAGGATTTTGGAAACAATATCTTTCTGGAGTAGGGTATGGAGATTCATTGAAAAGATAGTACCTAAGGAAAATAGAGCCCAGAGGTCCACGGAAGGTCCCTGGAGGCAGAATGGGAGTATCTGTAGTCAGGTGCTGACAAGTGAAATACCAAACTGTAAGTCATTGGAAAGTCCTGCATAGGGAGCACTTGAGGAGAGAGGTGACTGTACCTAGATATCAGGTCAGTGGGAAGGATGCTGCTCAAAGACCTTGACAGTTGGGGCTTTATCCACTTGGGAGTTTCATGGACCACATCAGGGTCTGCAGCCCATCCTCCTGTATCCGAATGGAACCAGGTTCTGAACGAGGAAGCAAGCTGCCAAAACATAGGAAATCATGATCTCATAGTTTTAAATATCTTTAAGTAGACCATTTACATCATATAGTCTATCCTAGAACTCTATCATACTGGAGCTTGAATATGAAGATAGAGACACAAAGATTTTTTGGAATTTTCTAAATTTGAAGTGACTTTCATTTAATCTAAATATAGTTTCATTCTTTTATATAGCAGTTCACATAAGATTCAAGATGATGTTACTCGTGGCATTTTTTTTTTAGCTCTGTAGTTCTAGGAGTGGTGTCAAGATCACAATTTTGTTATACCACATTGTTACATGAGGTTTGCTAGTTTGTCCAGCAATACAGAATATACACAGGGGACCTGGCATCAAGCCTAAAATCCCCTCCCCACCTGCCCTGGGTATCTAACAGATAGTAGTCTGCAGATGCTTTGATGTCGTGTAGGCCAAGTCGCTATTTCACAGAGAGTCTCGTTTTGGCATAAATTGCTCATGAAATATTTGTGGAGTGTTGGGGAAGCTATGGAAATCCTTTTATTTGTAGGAATTAAAAAAAAATTCATCATGAATAAATGGTTCATGTAGGGACTTTAAGGGAAGACTGGGACGCAGTTTGAATTTCAAGTTAGATTCAGAGAAATTTTATAGAGATAGAGGGAAAAGCATAAATAGAATGTAACAATTATGAAATAAGCATGATGACTAAAAGTTAAAGGATTTGGATCATCAGACAGGAGGTGAGAGTTGAGAAATAGTTTACCAGTGACTTTCATAAAGCAAAAAAAAAAAAAGTAAATATATATATATATATATATATATATATATATATATATATATATATATAAAACGAGTGGCAGGAGGCCCTGACAGGCCTCATTGCAGGTCTCCTTGGGCTCTTTAATTATAGCAGAGATTGGGTGGACAAAGGTGGCTAAGGATGGGCTTCTTTGGCCTGAGCAGAGTTGGGAGAGGGGCTTTTCCCTATTTTGGTCAGGGGCACAGCTAGGTGCAGGAAAGCAGAGGCAGACAGTTAGAGAGCTAGATGAAGTGGCCAGTGCACCAGGACCTGTTGGCAGTGGAGTGGGAATGTGGGTACTAGGTGGATCAGGAAGATTGGCTGGGAGAATTGCTCCGGGGCACCCCCAGAAACTCCCAGTTGACTCTGCACATCTCTGGTGAGAAAGGAAACTCTTGTCAGAGTAATTTGGTGCATACTTCAGAAAGTTCTAAATTTCCTGGGGGCAATAACAAAAGAAGTCTCTGCCACATTGTCCTCCACCCATGGACCTCAGAGAGTTAGACAGAGTCGTAGTTAGTTACCTGAAATAGATGTGAAATGGAAAGCGAAAGAGGCATAGGCCATACTGAATTCTCTGATGTAGTTTATTGAAGACCAACCAATGCATATAGATTGTCTGGAATATACTTTGCCTCCACCCTCTAATAACGATTCCTTTATGATTTCCTTAGAAAGCTTCCACTGTAAAATTTTATCCCATCATATACATACATCTCCTAATTTCACATACTGATGTCCCCAGGCCATACTTTTCTGTAGGGTTGGGCCTCCGTCTTTTATTCTTTGGGATCTTATTACTTTAAATTATCTTGGACATAATAGAAGCTCAGTAAACACTTATTTAATGGATTAGTAACATTGACTTTTCCTCGACATATCTAAAAAAGAATGGTTTTCATATTGTAAATATCACGTTAACTGTTAAAAATTTTTGATATTCAAAAAATAAGTTGTCTTGCTATAGGCATAACTTGTTATTGTGGCTTTTTCCTTATATCAGGAAAAATATTTTAAAGTATTTCCCTTTTGGCCAAGAAATGTATTATAGTAAAATAAAAATGAACTGTAAAAATTAGTGGTTTTTCTATAATATGAAGATATTATATAGAAATCTAGTTCTTTTGAGATTCTATGAGTGTATGTTATAGTAGGGTAGGAATGAATAAGTTTAAAGTCATTTTTCTCCCGTAAAAACTTTTCTTCAAAATACACTAACTTCTGAGTTGCAGTTTTTCTCATTTTTATGAGCTAGGGATAGTAATACTTCATCTTGTTTGTTGTGACATTCAAATAATGAATTTAATTCTTTTGTAAAGTATCAAACCCTCTTCAAGTACTAGAATACAAAGAACCTTCATTCATTCATTTATTCATTCAGGGCATTTTCAAGCCTGGTGTGTATGAATGCTATGGAAAATGTCATAGTGGATTTGAAAATAGATATGTAAGAACAGCATTTGTCCTCTTCAAGTAAATGCATTTTTTTTTGTCTTTTTGCCATTTCTTGGGTCCCTCCTGTGGCATATGGAGGTTCCCAGGCTAGGGGTCTAATCAGAGCTGTAGCTGCCAGCCTACACCAGAGCCACAGCAACGCAGTATCCAAGCCGCATCTGCAGCCTACACCACAGCTCACGGCAACGCCAGATCCTTAACCCATTGAGCAAGGGCAGGGATCGAACCCGCAACCTCGTGGTTCCTAGTCGGATTCATTAACCACTGAGCCGCGATGGGAACTCCTCAAGTAAATGCCTTTTAAATTTATAATGTCCAAAACTGTTAGCTCAAGTAGACAATCTTACAGGTTAACCAACTACCCAAATAAGAGATGGCAAATTTCATTCAGAGAAAAGTTGTCTGACTTTATGATAAACATCTCTGGAAGGAGGAAGACTTTAGGAAGTTTGGAAAACTTTCAGCAATAATATTGTGATTTAAAGCTGCAGACTAATTCAACAAGAAAGAAAAAGTGGTGTGCAAAGAAAACGATCTTCCAATATTTGAAGGCCCATACTCTGTTAGAAATATTACATTTATTCTGTGTGGTTGGCTCTGAGGGGCAGAGTAGGACCAACAGGATAGAATTATAAGGGCATAGATCTCCAAATATTACAAGGGAAATATATCCAAAACTAGAATGAGATGACTGAAGGGGTGATGAGTTTCCTGTCACTGGAAGAACTCAAGCGCAAAATATACTACCTCTTGATTGAGCTGGAGGCTTTTAAGGTATTTTCCAATGCTGATCTGATTTAATGATTCTGGTCTCAAAGCTGGTCCCTTAAGCTGTGAGAATCCCCATCCCTTCTGGACCCCCTCTCTCACCTCCTTTCTCCCCAGAAGACATTTGGGTAAAGAATAAGGCCTCTTTAATATTAATTCTGCTATTAACCATGGAAAGATTCTCTTCTTGAGATGAGATTTCTATTTAAAGATAAGCTCAGAGCCACAAATTTATGTTTTTAGGTATCTTTAAAAAATATTTAAGTGGAAGCATGTTTAATATGGCACATATCATTTTAGTTCATTTTCCAAATGTACATACATAGGCATGGAGCGAGCCTGTTTTGCCTGGATCCAGCAATCAGTTTTCCTCCTCTGTTCTCAATCAGACAGTTCTAAATTTTGGTTAGGCGTGTAAACACACTGTGATGGACTACATTAATAAATAAGTATTACATTGGCTCTGCTTGAGCAGTCCCTCTTCATCTTTATCTTTTTTGTTTAAATCCTATGGGGTCTCAGAATGCTCTTTATGGAGATCAAGAAGATTAAGCAAAATTAGCTCTTGACAACATAATGGGCTTCCCTCTCCTGGCCTGTGTCTCCCATCTCTGCACGTGGTGACTCTCGCAATATCAACAGGAGATTCACAGATGGGGAAATTTTGTTCTGGGAGAGCAGGACACACCATGGGATTTCAGCATTCTCTTATATTTCTAGCAGTGTCTGTGCTTGAATTGGAATCCAAAATGAAAATCAGCTAAATCAGTAAATCAGCTGGCTACTCAAAGACACCTCCAAATGCATCTGTCTCCTAGGGCAGGCTGACCTGTTCAGTCTCAGAACCAGGGGTACCCAGGCCTCGTCTTGAGAACATCTACACCACAGCTTTGTAAACAGATGATACCTTAAAAGAGGTAATTTTGAGAGAGAGAACTATGCTTCAACCATGTCAAACAATGAAATTCAAGCTGTTTATAAAGTTCTCCAGGGAGAAACTGGCTTACTCATGGGCAGAGTCAGCAGCTGCCTACATGGAATAATTTGAGGATCAATGAGAGGCCCCCATGCTTTAAAATCTATCTCCCTCATCAGTCTGCAGTGGTGCCTGAAATTCCCACCGTTACTGTCATTTCTTAAAAGCCTTTAAGAGGACATATGCCCTATTATCTTCAGGGAGGTAACATTAATTAACTACATAACATTTTAGAATGGATGAGTTTTCTCGTTAATAACCCATTACAACCATTGACACCTAGTAAAGATCAGTGTGACAAAATAGAAGGAAGGGGAGGTAAGTTTTAATGGAGAAGTAGAATAGAGTGATTCACGGTGCGCATGTAGGGGATATGACCCGGGTTCAGTTGTAGGAGTAGGGGTCTCTAATATGGGGATAGCCAATGGAGAGATAGAAGGTGATGATATCTTGCTGCAAGTAGTGGGGATGTAATGGCCCAAAAATGTGAGAAATGGAACACAAAAGGAAAGATATGGAGGACAAAATTTATTTGCCTCAGCATATTGTTAATTTTGGCCCTACCATTCTCCAAAATGTTCAGTGGTCTTAATCATTTTGTATAGTGATTTTCACACTTACTTTAATGCTCTTACTTGAGGGTAGAAGATGTATCTTTAATCTCATATCAATGGAAATGGAGAATTTATTATCATAATTTGAATGGTAATTTTTAAAACTTTTATTGATCTTTAAGCTACAATATCTATTGGCTAAGTAACCTTTTTTTTTTTTTTTTAGGGTTGTGCCCTCAGCATATGTAAGTTCCCAGGATAGGGGTCAAATTGGATCTATAGCTGCCAGTCTATGCCATACCACAGCAACTTGGGATCTGAACTGTGTCTGTGACCTACACCATAGCTCATGGCAATGCTGGATCCTTAACCCACTGAGCAAGGCCAGGAATTGAACCCACATCCTCATGGATACTACTTGGGTTTGTTAATGCTGAGACAAAATGGAAACTCCACATTTTTCTTTAGTGGTTTCTTCAGAAGTTTTACTTAAAAATACTTATTCACAGTATGAAGCATGTGTAATATTTAATTAGGGTCAAAGAATTTTAAGAGCTGGAATTGATGGTTTGAGATCTCTGGTTTCAACCTGATAACTTTAGAGATCAGAAACTGAGACATATTTCGTAAAGTTTCTTTATTTATTCCTTCCTTGATTTATTGAGTGTTGACTATGTGCTAGGCACAGTGATAAAGTGGTAAGTAAATATAGATGTATACTTTCCCCAAGATGTTACACTTTAGTGGGGGAGAAAAATGTTAACTAATTAACTTATGCAAATACATATAACACTAAAACTATTCAGTAAAACCAAAGAGAAAACAAAATTATAAACAAATTATAAAAAAGTCTAAGGACTTTTGTGAGGATAAATAACTGCAATATCTATTTCCTGATAATGTACAGAAATAGTTTTATGTTTAGAGAGATGATAGATATGGGACATGGGCAAGAAAGAAAGACAAGATTAAGCAAACAAGAAAAGGTGACTCTTAAAAAAGGAAATTCAGGGAGTTCCCTTGTGGCTCAGTGGGTTAAGGATCCAGTGTTGTTACTACAGCAACTTGAGTAACTTCTGTGGCCTGGGTTCGATTCTTGGCCCTAGGAACTTCCACATGTTTTGGGTATGGTCAAAAATTTTTTAAAAAAGGAAATCCTGGAAGAGAAGCAGATATAATAACAGAAAGGGGTCAAAACAATATGATTCTCTTAAGGATTATGGTCAGCTCTTCATGAAGATAGGAGTACTGGATAAAGCTACTACACTAATTTTTAAATTTTATGTGTGTCCTATTCAGGAGTGTCATCCTTAGCATCTTCCTACTATAGCATCATTGTAATTATGACACAATCAAATTTGTAAAGTTTTAATTTTAATAAAGTGAATGTTTAACTCTGATTGTACCAGCTATCTGCATCTGCACCAAGTGAAGAAATGACCGCTTTCTTTCAAAATGCTATTTATTACAGATGCAAGACCTATGTATTTCATTTCCATATGTGCTCTGTTGATCCATGGAACATTGCAGCTGTAGGACTTTTAGTAGAGATAAAAGCCAATAATCTATGAAATAGGTATTATCACCAACATGATATTAAAAAATATGAGGCAAATAGAATATTGAACATTATAGAAAAACTGTATGGGTATGTGTATATATATTTTATATATATAAAATGTGTGTATATATATAAACTGTGTATATATATAAATATTTTAAATATGGTTATTTTTTCTAGAGTTAATAATGTATCTGAACACTTACCAGGCCTATAGCTAACCATGCAAAAGAGAATTTTAAGCTATGGCATTGAAATCTAATAAGGCCAGTGAGTATCTATCTAATAGGACAGATGGTTTTATATGCTTTTTATAAAGCCCTCAAGAGTTCAAGGGCTCACAGACTATCTTAAAGGCCTCCTATGTTTTATCACTCTCCCAATTAAGAAATTCTTACTTAAGTCCTGGTGAAATCTTCCCTGTCCCATTTCTCACTAGTTCTCCAAGGAGCAACTATGCTTCCCTCCCTGATTTGGGTGAGGCTTCAGGGGTTGTTGGTCTTCCTATATTGTGATGGTGAAATGACTTGGGAAGCAATTTCTCCCTCACTGTTATGTATTTTAGTGATGAAGCATCAGACAAAGCAAATTCTGGAACTTGCATGAATTAGGACTTGTGTAATCAGAATAGGAAGTAGTGATGTATAGATCTGGAGTGCACTGGGCAATCCCTCAAAATCCTCAAGTGTCCTTTGAAGCTTATGATGCTCCCAGATTCTAAGATGAAAACTGTTTCTGCAGCTTTGCAATTGTGGTATCTGAGAAAGAATTGGTTCAATATAAAGTCCTATGGGCCTACAGCCAGAAACGTTTCTTCTTAGAAGAAACAAACCTCCTCTGTCTCTAAACAGAGCCTGACAACAGCTGGGCAAGGGTGAGGCAAGGAGGCATGTCTGACACAAAATCTCAGGAGATCCTTACTCAGAGCATCTGACCCTGTTCTTGAATGGCTGTGAGAGGGAGGGCCTCCTTACCTTTTGCACTTGGAATGGCTGCCTGCTTCATCCTAGTCACAGATTGAAAACAAGTTGTGTAGAAGAACATCAAACTTCCCAGAATGTGAATTGCCTTTTCACTATGCTTCTTCCCTGTGGGCCTCAAAAATAATCCTGGCACTTGGACGGGAAGAGAGGATTCTGCTCTTTAAGGGCAGGGCCTGTGTATCAATTAGGACAGGAGAGAACTGGCTTTTCCAACTAAGAAAAAAAGAAAATTTATGAGGACGATATTGGGGTAGCTCCCAGGGTGGAAATATGAAGAACTAGATTTAGGAAGGACTAAGAACAGTTCATGGTGAAGATGTGGAGAGACTAGAACTCTTGTGTCTTGTTGGTGGGAATGCAAAATGGTGCAGCTGCTATGGAAAACAGTATGGAGGTCCCTCAAAAGAATAAAAATTGGACTACCATGTCATCTGCCAATCTCACTAATCAGTTTATCCAAAAAATTGAAAATAGGATTTTAAAGAAATAGCAAACTCTCATAATCATTGCAGCACTATTCACAATAGCTCAGATATGGAAACAACCTAAATGTCCATCGACAGGGAAATAGATAAAGAAAATGTGGTACATATATACAGTGAAATTTTGGTAAGCTTTGAAAAAGAAGGAAACTCCGCAATATGTCATAACGTCAGTGAACATTGAGGATACCATGAAAGGGGAAAGAAGCCAATCATAGACAAATATTGCATGATTCCACGTCATGTCTAATGTATCTAAAATAGTCAAACTCAGAGAATCAGAGTGGAACGGTAGTTGTCAGGAACTGGAAGGGAAGGAAATGAGGAGTTACTCTTCAATGGGTACACCTTTTCAGTTAAGCAAGATGGGTAAATTTTAGAGATCTTCTTTACAACATTGAACCTATAGCAATGATACGATGCTGTGCACTTAAAAGTTTAAGAGGGTAGATCTCATGTTAAGCATTTTTGCCACAGTAATATCAAATTTTTAAAATTGTGTGTTGTCTTCAAATTAAAAACAAAAGAAAAAGACTTTGATCTGAATGCTATGCAAGTGTTAACCGATTGCATAGAGCAGGATTAAGTGAGCTATTACGTATCAATCGTAAGGTCCATGCCAGCACAAAAAAATGTTCAGCGAATGTTAGTTATCAGAAAGTTATCAGAATGATTTTTAAAAGCACCTTGAGTCATTTTGAATAGTAATTTGAGCCAAGCCTCTCAATCATTTATTTACTTACTTCATGAATATGAGCACTTACCATATAATTAGTTGCTAAGGTGCAGTATCTAAGGCAGTAGATACTGAAGAATTAAAGGTATTGTTTCAGTCCTCATGGCACTTACCATCAAATAGGAGTGAAACATGGGGGGCAAGCATGTAATAATGACATAGCCAATGTGGCGTTAGAGATATCCTTGGAGTGGCTGGGGCTGAGAGGGAGAAGAGGGTGGGGGAAGTGGAGAAGTAGGGTATTTAGCTTGATCCTAGGACTAGGACTCCATGGAAATGGATTATAATAACAACAGTGCATGAATGCAGCACCTCCACAAAGCAGCAAAACACTCTTTGAATCAAGCTTATCAATCCTCCATGTGAAAATGCTTCATGAATCACAATCACTGGAATCAAAACTATTCAAATTATTACTTGTGTTCCCACACTGGGCGTGACAGTTTCACTTAAGCGATTTTTAAATCAAATATATGCCTAATGCATTTTCATTTCCCCCCACAATTTCAAGTTTATTCTTATTTAGTTCTCAAAAGAATTTTTAAAGCAAGTAATATTTTTCTATTTAAACAGGGTCTCCCTCACCATCCAGGCTATAAGGAAGTCTACTGATCATTTTGTCTGAATTTCCTTTCTTTTTCAAAAGGTAAAAAAATTGAGGTCCAGATAGGTTAAGGGACTTTTTCAGCATCACATACATTTGACATATGAATAAGACAACAGTGGCTTAAATGCATGAATGGTTTGTCAGGTTATATGACCAGTTGTTTAGCATGCATGGTGGCTGAAACCAGACTTGATATCTTTTTTTTTTTTTTTTGTAAAACAAGCAATGAAAGAGGTTAATGATAAAATTTCTTCGAACCAAATGTGTGTATCTTGAATTGCTATTCCTTCCTTCCTCCCTCCCTCCCTTCCTTCCTTTCCTCTTTCTGCTATTAATTTATTGGAGGGACAGTCCATTACCGTTGTGGAATGCTCAGCCTCTAAAGGAGCCAGACCTAGACCTGCATCTTGCTTTTATCACTTACTTGTTTCGTGTTCTTGAACAGTTTGACCAACCTCTATAAGCCTTTGTCCCTGTCAAATGAAGATAGTAATCACATCATGTATGTACATATAATGCATTTAACATAGAACTTGCCACATAATACATAATAGATGTTGCTAATAATAATAGCAGAAAAATAGAAGGATTGGATAGAATCAGGATATTGATTTTATTCCATTTTTGTGGTTCTTCAGAAGGATGGAACCAATAGAATTGACTGATTGATTGATTAATTGATTTTTAAAGAGTTGGCTCACACAATTATGGAGGCTGGCAAGTTCAAAATCTTCAGAGTGGTGGTCTAGCAGGCCCAGGGAAGAGACTCAGAGGAGACTTGATGCTGCTGATCAAGTCCAAAAGCTTCTGCTAGCAGAACTACCCCTTGCTCAGGGAAGGTCAGTCTTTTGTTTCCTTAGGGTCTTCAGCTGATTGGACGAGGCCCACCTACATTACAGAGGATATCTGCTTTACTCAGAGTCCATCAATAGAAATGTAATCTCACCCAAATAACTGTCACAGAAACATGCAGAATACTAATGTTTGACTATATATCTGGGCACTGTGGTCCAGCCAAGGTGACACAAAAATTAACTATCACAGTTTCAAAGTACCTTAACCATGTTTTAAAGCTAGTTTTCATGTCTGGTCTGGCAATAGAGATGCTATCACTTGGTCATAGAACTCAAGCCAGCTATTATTTTGACAGGCTTGGATGCAAATGGCTTTTTGTCCTTGATAATAATGAACAGTCATATTCTATGATGGGCTCTGTTTGTCAGTTTTTCATCACAGACTTAGCCAGTTATGAGCATTCACTGGCTCTCACAGGCTACCTTCTTCCAAAGTAATATCTGCTATATTGTTCCCACACTAATTATAGAGGCACCTATTCAACCATTGATACTCACATCCAAGTCACCCACATTTCTCCTGAGGAGTGACATTTCTCTCAGTAGCAGTAGCTGGCCGTTAGTGGTTGTTAATGTTATTTAGATCCTGGCCCTGAAACCTGCGCTTGTTTTGGAAGGAGCCCTGTGGGAAGCAATCAGCAGGTGTGAAGCTATTTCATTTGGGGCTTTGGTGGTTAGGACAGGTCTGGGGAAAGCTCTGTGTATTTTTAGACACCACTCTCCTGTCAGAGGCAGTGAAGAAAGCCGAGGAACATCATCCATCTGCTGATTGTCAGGTGGCAGCGCAGGGGACACTCTAGCCAGAATGGCTTGGCTGTTGAAAGCGGCATTATTTGCCTTGTGCTTCGGTACATGTTATTAAAGCTTCTGCTTAATGTTCTTTTCCAAGGAGATTGTCTCCAGCGTTTTTATCGTCCAGAGAAATGTGGTACCAGAAATGATCACCTTCCTGGCAATTTTCTTTGAAAATAGTAAACTTTTGCAGAGTTTACTCTCTCTTCTATTAGGGTTGATAATGAGAAATTGTGAGGATTATTAAACACCCCTAGCTTTCAGTAAGAACTTATTTAGCACAGATGTTTCTATAATTGCAGTACACTGGGAAAATTCACAATGTTCAATGGCCCAAAACTCATTATTACTTATTACTTCTACCTGTGCATTGTGGTACTTGTAAGATGGGCTTAAATGTTTAATTTAGCAGAGCTGTAGCTGTGCATCTCAGCTGCTTCAAAAAGACTACTGAGAAGAAATTATTGGTTGTTCTGCTCAAACCATTACTACTTACTAATCTTTCAACCATAACTTGATACCCTGATACGTTGTTTTTTATGGGTTCAGGTCACATCATTGTGTTAAGAGTCCTTCAGACAATTCCCTATCCTATGGCTAAGAGGAAAAAAATGGGATCTTAAGAGACTTTGAAAACAAATAGTGTAGTTAACTATCATGTTTTATTGGGACAAAAACATGGAATGTGTACAACTGTATTTAGCTTTCTACTACCTTTTTTTTTTTTTTTTTTTTTTGCTTTTTAAGGCTGCACCCACAGCATATAGAAGTTCCCAGGCTAGAGGTCAAATTGGAGCTAGAGCTGACAGCCTATGCCATAGCCACAGCGATGCAGGATCCAAGCCGTGTCTGCAACCTACACCACAGCTCAAGGCAATGCCAGATTCTTAACCCACTGAGCGAGGCCAGGGATTGAATCTGCAACCTCATGGTTCCTAGTTGGATTTGTTTCTGCTGCGCCACAATGGGAACACTATCTATTACTTCTTTATAGAGTATAACCCTTAGCAGTATTCCTTGTACTTTTAATGAAAGCTTGGCAATGTTTAAGAACAGGAATTCACAAGGTGCATTAAAAATGCTTATAAAAGGCCACCTTCATTTTCTACATTCTTAAGATTAATACTACAAAAAAATTCCCCTTTGCATCCTCTATTTCTCTAAGCTGAAGAGGAACTATTTTGCCTTGGTTATGAGTTTGCTGGGAGAATGTTAGATAAACATACCTGTATGATTTTAGCTAAGGTGCACTTTCTGTGGATGACCAACTTTTCCTTGATTGCTGAGGATATTACTGGTTTTATCACTAAGCACGAGAAGTCCTGCATCCCAGGAATCTTTTTCAGTCCTGGCAGATTGGAACTAATGGTCACTCTATTTCTTTGATTACCTAGCATTCCTAGAATCTATTACTATTGCAGCTGCCATCCCAAGAGCTGAAGGTTTCTTGAGCTTCAAAGACTGCTTTTTTTTTTCTCTGCACCCAGAAGAACCCAGGATTTGTGCTATTAATGTAAAAGGTATGAGAAACATGAATTCAATGACAATTTTCACTAATAAGAGTCATCATATAGGAGCTCCCATTGTGGCTCAGTGGGTTAAGAATACAACTAGTATACATGCGGATGCAATGCTGATTTGATCCCTGGTCTTGCTCATTGAGTTAAAGGATCTGGCATTGCCATGAGCTGCGGTGTAGGCTGCAGATGCTGCTGGGATCTGGTTTTGCTGTGGCTGTGACTCTGATTTAACCCCTAGCCTGGGAACTTCCATATGCCGCAGGTATGGCCCTAAAAAAAAGAAAAAAAAAAGTCAGTCATAAAAGCTACCAGAAACTAAAGAATACATCCTTTTAAGTTTGGAATTAGATCTCAAACATATAAATCAAGACCAGAAATTTTTGCTTTTCATATTCATTTGTTATACTTAAATGAAGTAGGTTATATTTTTTGAGAGTGGCAAAACGATTACAAAATGACCCAGTGAATTTGGATAACTTAGACTTATACATGTACCTTTATCTGATAATTTGATATTATAATTTTAGGATAAGTTTATTTTTCACCTTTTATTCTTTGCCTCAATTATTTTGATTGGCTGCTTGGACACACACATAAATTCAAAGGGTGATAATGATGGCTCCATTCATGTCCCCCCCCCCCTTTTGCATATAGAATGCGAATAAATTTTGAAAACATGATGTTCTACTAAGTAATTACTATGCATTTAAAACTCTACTTAGAGTTGCATTAAGTATTAAAAAAGAATAATATCAATCATATTTTCCTTAGGTAACATTTCAAAAAGCTAGCACCTCCTGCCTTGTGTTGAGTTACTCTGGGGAATAGCAGTGAGCATGTACATTTTGTTGATGTTGCGACTCCACACTTTTACAAGTTGTGCCTGGTGATGAGGTCCACAGACCACCCTGGACCTCCCTTCTTTACTAGCAGGGAGAGGAGTGGTATGCCATTTGCCACTGGTGACAGAGTTACAAAGGAATATTTCAAATCCTAGGAATGAGTTTAAGATATTCATTTTTTTTTGTAAGTCAAAAGACTAATATAACTAGGGTTTAACTTTTAGAAAACCCAACAGACTTGAAGCAGTAGGTCAAAATATTCCATACGACTTGAATAGTTCCTATGTAAGTAACTGAAGAGTATTCCATTAATTGAAGCACTGGACATTATTCTACATGTTTATTTTTTACTTGAGGCAAGGCATGTCAAGGTTAAGGTATTCATAAAAATCTTCTCATTAGTATTCGAACTTTTTAGGTCTCAGCTTTCTAGTGAGATCTAAAATATTTAATCCGCTTGATCATGAAAACAAACTATTAGGAATCAAGAAATAGCCTTTGTATTATTTGTGGTTTCCAGCTTCAGATGGTACTTAAGAGCATAAAGGTCTGGAAAGTTTAAAAACTAATTAAAACTTTTTACCAAAGTTATTTGAATATCAACTTAGTATCAATCTGACTCTATGCTGAGGGATCAGATTTTTAAAATAGGAGGGCAGAAGAAAATCTGACCTCCTACTTAAAAATATTTTGACTTTTCTTTCATTTGGACTTGATTTTTTGAACCTTCAAATCAAATTCTTCTTTGAGATGGAAAATAAGTGACAGAGATAAATCCAAAGCTAGTGACACTTGCTCACAATATGCCAGCCTCAGATGGAGTTATCAGCATTTCATCTGCACTGCATTGTGCTGAAATTCTTCCCACCCATTCCTTTCCTGGAATACTCCTGTTGAAGAGCTGCAATAATAACTACTCTGCCAATTAAGGTGTTCTACCTGGGGCCAGCCAGAGCTTAGTTTGGGGACAAGGTCACTTGCTGGGATGGAGTTGTAGTTCCCCAATTACTAGTAGTTCCACTACCTCTTCTAACTTGTCAAATAATGAGGAGACTTTGAAGGCTAAATCCAGCAGTAGCTCCTAGCGGGGTTAATGCAGAGTGAATGACAATGATACCTCAGGAGTGAGAATCTGACAATGTCTGTCAAGCTCTGTTCACAAGGATGAGGAAGTTCATTGCTACTCAACACTATTTGGGAAAGGTATTGGTCTTGATCTTTTCAGTGAGAAAGGACCACATTACTCACTTGGGCAGAAGTTCATTAACTCCTTCACGCCACCCATATAAAGTAGGCATGAACTTAATGTCCTAACGACAGATGTTGAATTTATCATAACAGGACAGTTCACCCACAAAACCATGTCTCCAGTGTATTTCTCATGTCTTGACTCTCTAGCCAATTTTTTTTTAAACGCTTCTAAATTCTCAGTTTAGTGATGAATAACATTGGTTATACAACAGTTATTTTTAGTACTCATTAGCAACACAACTGAGAGGATAAGAATAACAAAATTATGCTCCCAAATGAAAAACAGAAAGATTTTATACCAGTGATAACAATGTTCACTGCTGACTCCATTGGTGAATCATTTAGCTGAAGACTGAAAACAACAACTCAACAAAAAGCCTTATAAAATTATTCTAATGATTAGCCATTCAACAGTTATAGGAAATTGACTAGATGGCCTGAAAACTAATGTCTCTCAAGTCTGATCTGTATGTTTAAAGCTAGTGCTCAAAGCTGAATATGTAACATAGAAAAGGATTTTTAGTGATTAGGTACTTTTGCATGTGTTTTTCCTTAACTTATGTTTATTTATTGAAATAGCGAAGGTTACTGCTGTCCTTTGATTATGCTTGGATTCGCAGTGTAAAAGATAGAGCAAATGGCCCTTTTGGCTCCTAGAGATGTTCTGACTCACTCCTCAAATTCTGCTGAAGTTTGCTTTGGATAAATGGACAAAGCCTCACTTAGTGATGACAAATATATACACAAGTATTTAGGGAGATGTAAATATTACTTTTGACTCACCTCCATAACTAGTCAGCTGGTACAAATCTGAATATCAGATGTTTTTTCCTGCTGAGAAAATGGTTCTGCATCTCCAAAATTATTTTACGAAAATGAAAAAAGTATTTGAATAAAAAAATTAACAAATATATTTTATCTTATAGAGCAGATTTCCTTTCCCCATTTTCAATTATTGGGCTCTAAAATATTAATCTTCTCTTTGCTTTTGATACATGTCAAAACTCATTATGAGCAAAGAGGGCATTTTTTCATATTTTTTATACTTGCATCATAGCAAGTGGGCTTTTCAATAACTTTTCAAGTCCCCCTTTAGATGACACAAATTAGATGATGTGAAATAGCTACAAAAACTTCAATTTGCATTTTGGGAAATGAATAAAACTTCAGTTAGGTAACATACACACTTTAGAGCAGCTCTTTTAACTTTACTTAAGATTTTATTAGCTCTACAGGATATGTTCTGCACCGTTACAGCATACATGCCATCTACCTTCTTACCTAGTATTTTGCTGATTGTTAGTGGCCAAGACTATACCAGAGAGGGCAAAGGAGACATTGCGGTATTTGCTTTGTAATAGTGCATCGGAGGTATATTTCTGTATGGAGTTCCTTCTCTTTTGCTTTTCCAGGACAAAATTATCCTTTACTTACAAATCTCATTTTCCTCTATATTATTCATAATTGCTAAAATGTAGTGGCACAATGGAGGCAAAATACTTTCTCTTGAGTATTTTCAGGCTGGTTCATAAGGTGGAGATGCCCTTTGCTATCAATCAGTGATTTATTTTTAACTCACTGAATTGTTGGGACTTTGTTAAGAACCTAGTTGAATTCTCTGGCACCTCTGAGAAGCAATCCTTCCCTTCCAGGGTCAAGTGTGAGAACGTGGCCCAGTCCAGTTCTATGTTGCTTTCCCTCTCCTCTCTTTTCAGAGGCTCTCCTTCCTACTCCTCCGTTGGTGCCTCAGCTGCTTTTCTCCCTGCCATTCTGCTTCTTTCACAGGTTTTCTGCTCTTCCCTTCAGGGCCGTAAATGACAGCTAGTTAATCTGACAAAATAATCCATGCTAATCTGCTCTTGCAGACCCCTTTCCAGGTAATAGGCATGTGTGATGCATGCCTGGATTGTTTTTGCATCCTGACCACCTTTCATTGCATAATCAATTGGTGAATCTCTAGGGCAGTGATGGGCTGGGGAAGCATGCTTGGGCCAGTGGGCCTTTTGAGACCTGTCCTGTTACACTGTTCCCCGTCCCCCCACCCCCTTCCTGTGGCCTATCTATTCAGAGGACTCCCTGCTTCATAGACTCATACACACAGTTCAGGGCAGTACCTCTACAGCTTCCCAGCCTTTAGGACTCTGGGCCTATCCTGGGTCTGTAGAACCAACACTCTCCAAGTTGGGTGGGGTAGGGAGGGACTGATGCCTGTTCAATCCCTCTTTGCTTGCCATAGCACGTCCTTTCTTAAAACCATTTCCAGACTTGCTGGAGCCAAAAGTGTAGCCACAAATAATCATGAAAGTACAAAAACCGTTTCTAACATTTTCTGCTCAAGAAGGCATATGAATTACACCGGTTTTCTGAATATGTGGACCACTGTAGGCTGGATGTTTAATGATAATAAATGCCCACACTTATTCTGACCATAGTGCTCCTATTATTCCAAACATCGTCTCATTTACTTTTTGAAATAGCTTATAGAAATTGTACTATTATTATTCACATTTTAGGTGTGAAGTGGAGGCTCAACAATGTTATATAAAGTGCTCAACATTTGCACAGGAATTAAAATGGAGCCAGACTCTGCATCTACATGTCTTTGATGCTGTCATGTTTACCCTTTTCACTAGACCACAGTGGTACTCACTTCATCTTTGTGTTCTGTTCTGACTTCATCATCCTTGTTCAGTGATGGGGACAGTGTTTCTTACTAGCTGGGACCTTGGCTGGACCCTGATTTCCCTCAGTTGCTCTCCTCAGGTATGAAACAACCCCTCTTTAGGACATGAAGTTATCAGCTGTCTCTTCTAATTGGTTATATCATTTAATCAGATTATTTTATGTAGATAAAGCCAAAGACTGAAAAGAATACATGTTTCCATATTCTACAAAGAATTAGAATGAAAGGATTTCAGTAAGTTTTCTCTAGCACTGAAACTGCTATGTCAGTTTGATTGTTTTTTTCCATGTTCAAAGTTTGTTTCTTTTATGTTGTCACCACTTTTTGAGAACCTAGACAAATGTAAATGTAAATTTAATTTGTGCCTATGATTAATGAAATATGTTTAGGAATTTGGGGCTTTCAAAGGTATCTTGCCTAAGCATTGCATGAATTTATCATCCATTAGAAACTGTTTCATTTTATGTTTTAGGGTTTATTTAATATACTATCTCAATGTTGTTTGTGTATTTATTTATTTTACTTACCTGTAACTAACTTTGTTCTCATATAATCACAAACAAAAATCTAGTGGTTAAAAAAGTTCCCATGAAAAGGAAAAAAAGGAAGAAACAATTTATTTTAAATAAACTAAAAGGAACCAGATCTTAAAGCCTAAGACAGCTTATTCAATTTAATATTCATTGTCGTGGTTTTCTATTTAATGGATATTTTAGTGAGGTCAAAATTCATTGTTTTTGAGGCTGTAGCTTCTCTTTTATCAATTAAATTCTCCATAGACTAACACTAATGGAAAAATATGTCTTTTTGGATTTAGATATAGTCAGGAATGTGACATAAACAGAGAGAGAAGGAATCTTATGTTTTCTTCTGGATCTTTTCTGTGGTTTGCTAATTGGGTCTGCTACAACTATTACTGAGTTCTGTTTAAGATCAGACTTTCTTCTTGATATATGAGACGTTCTTTTTTGTCAACAAAACATGGGATTTTCATTCAAAATAAAATGTGTTATAATCAGGAGATGTTTCTTCTCACTATTTCTGTTTGAAGGTTCCCACCAGGTCTCTGACATGAAATACAAAGGGCTTTGCCTCCAGCCTGAATAATTTCATAAACTGAAGTTCATTTTTTAACATTCTTAAATTCAATGAGCAGAACACATTTTTGTTTTAAGAATCATAACATCCTAAGCCATTTAAGAGATCCAGTAATGTTATGGTCAGATAAGAAGAAAACATTTGACACATGCATATGAAAGCTGGATATGATTTTGAGTCATGGTTTTTTAATTATGGATATATATATATATATTTTTTTCTCCACAGAATGTATGTTCCCTTACAGGCAGGATTATACTATCTCTTGTATCTTAGGAATTACTGGACATGAAAAGTGTACTATTTTTTCCATGTCTAAATGAGCAACATCCTATAAGAGCCTATGATAGCTTTTTAATCACCAATATATTCCAGTAAATTGTTCTTAAGCACAGAGCTTACCTACTTGAACAACTATCAAAGGTATCAGAAATCACTGAATATTCATTTGAAAATCAACAGTCTTTTTCTCCTTTGAAGTATAATACCAATATTTACATGACAATTCCTCAACTAGGCAAATAATGATGTGCTATTTAAGAAATGAAGTAGGTTGAAATCCAAGGCTACCTCAACTATGCATATAAAAGATTAAAATATTTATATTAACTATGCTTAAGTGCCTGTTAAACTGTCTTTATAGAATTTATGGGTTGCTGTTGTTTGGTGTGGTTAGAAAAAACACCCTGTCCCTTTTACTAGACAGTGATTATTGCCTGAACTCTTTTTAATCTTAGAAAATAAAAAAGAATTTCTCGCGCTCTCTCTTTCTCTCAAACAGTGGCAAATGACCCTATTACTGAAACCTTCAGATGAATATATTCTTAAAAAAATGTGCTGTGAGGCTTTTGACCATAAATGAGAAAAATCTGTACTTTCTTTGGTTGGGGGTTCAAGTTTAGAATTAAGAGGTCAAATTTAATCCAAAGCCATTTTAAGGAATCTCTCTTGAAAGTTCAGCATCTTTTTTTTTTTTTTTAATAAATGTCATGGTCATTTCATTGAAGAAATCGCAACCGCAGAATTACAGAAATGCTCCAAAAAGCAGGAGGTTAGAAACAATTTTTTTTATATATGTGTGTGTGTATAAATACATTCTTAACAGTGTAGAAGATGAGTTCTGGTGATCCAAGTCACCAATTTTCTGGAAGGGCAATTTAATGGTATCTACCAAAAGTGTTAAAATAACTAGACCTTAACAGAGCAATTCTCCTTTAATAAATTTATTTTAAATCTAAAGATACATGCAAAAATATCTTTAATAGTGCTCATAGTAGTGCTATTCTAATAACACAAATTTGTTTTACTCACATTTTAAACAAAAGGAAACAAATCAGACTATCATATAAATCAAATTATATCCATACAACAGAATATTATATAATTCCTACACTTTTGTATAAAAGTATACTTATGTAGAAAGAGCTTTATAATGGAATGTTCAGTGAAAACTGGAACAAAAGGTTAAAAATAGATATTTCTGGGTCCATAGAGCAAAGAGAAAATTTAAAAAATGTGATGTTTCTGTAATGAGCATGCATCAATTTTATATTGTAAAATTTGTAATAAAATTTGTAAAGTTTGCGATAAAAATGATTTCATAATTTTTAAATTTGAAAAAAAAACTTGTTTGAAGAATCTGAATTTTCAGTCAAATATCTACAGTTTAAACATTTTTTTGATATTTAAAAAATAAATTTTCTAGTAAAATATCACAAGAAATAGAGCAGAATTGCAGTATTCTGATATGAAATCTTGTATCTCCTTTTCCCTACATATGTAAGACTGGCTCTGTCTAGGGAACATGTGATGTTTGTTTGTTTTGTTTGTCTAAAGGTTTAGTAGAATAATTAGGTATAAATATTTAGCTAGTGGTGTGCTGGTTAATGTTTAATAAACTGCTCTGGGGTTGTGGGGATGGCATGGGAGAAGTCATTTGTAGCATTTCCAGAATGGTGTAAATGCTCTCACCATGGCTGATGTCAGGCTCTCTCTGTGACCTCCCTGAGGTGGGGAGAGATGTACATACTGGGCTGTATCAGCCAGTCAGTGTACCACTGGGAAGCCCTATCCATAGGTGGGAGGGAACATGTGAGGGTGGAAGAGTGCAATTTTAGGTGCAGAAGTACTCCAGGTTAAAAATGAAGCTTGGAAAGTTTAGGAAGTAAATCTTCCTAAGGCAAAAGAGAAAGAGGAAGTGTAAAAAATAGTGATGCAGTTAAATATAAAGCAAGAGACCAAACTAGAATTTTAAGAGTGGCAATGACTGAACTTTTGTGTTCAGAAGAATCAATTTCAGCACCTATTAAGCACAAGCATTCCCAAGATGCTCCCTAGGAGATATAGACTGGGACACAAGAGTCTGTGTTTTAGACTCTCAGGAGACTGCTGAGGACAAGGAAACTTACATTAGACAAGGAAGTCTGAGTAAGAATGCACACATTGTGATCCTATATGATGTTTTGGAGTACTTAACACTTGAGGATATCTTACAGTTACAGTGGATATATATAATTTATCTTCCAAAATTATGATATTTTTTGGTATGAAAGGGAGTATTAATTATAACTTCAGAGATATCACCTCACACCAGTCAGAATGGCCATCATTAATAAATCCACAAATAACAAGTGCTGGAGGGGGTGTGGAGAAAAGGGAACCCTCCTACACTGTTGGTGGGAATGTAAACTGGTACAGCCACTATGGAGAACAGTTTGGAGATACCTTAGAAATCTATACATAGAACTTCCATATGACCCCGCAATCCCACTCTTGGGCATCTATCCGGACAAAACTCTACTTAAAAGAGACACGTGTTCATTGCAGCACTATTCACAATAGCCAGGACATGGAAACAACCCAAATGTCCATCGACAGATGATTGGATTTGGAAGAGGTGGTATATATACACAATGGAATACGACTCAGCCTTAAAAAAGAATGACATAATGCCATTTGCAGCAACATGGATGGAGCTAGAGAATCTCATCCTGAGTGAAATGAGCCAGAAAGACAAAGACAAATACCATATGATATCACTCATAACTGGAATCTAATATCCAGCACAAATGAACATCTCCTCAGAAAAGAAAATCATGGACTTGGAGAAGAGACTTGTGGCTGCCTGATGGGAGGGGGAGGGAGTGGGAGGGATCGGGAGCTTGGGCTTATCAGACACAACTTAGAATAGATTTACAAGGAGATCCCACTGAATAGCACTGAGAACTTTGTCTAGATACTCATGTTGCAACAGAAGAAAGGCTGGGGGAAAAATATAATTGTAATGTATACATGTAAGGATAACCTGACCCCCTTGCTGTACAGTGGGAAAAAAAAATTATAACTTAAAGTCAACTTATAAGTTGTAATATAACCTTCCTGGGAAAACTAAGTAAAATTGACCCTATTCTAAAGCACTCCCAAGAGAAGTCTTTGCAGTTATACTGAATCACTAGCTGTAAAACCATAGGATTGGTGAATATGCAGATGCATAGTGTCCTTTTTTGTTTATTTATTTTTTGACTGTCCCAGGGCATGTGAAAGTTCAGGGGCCAGAGATTGAACCCACACCACAGTAGCAACCATATGCTGTAGTGACAATACAGGATCCTTAACCCACTGCACCACAAGGCAAGTACATATAGTGTCTTATTCTGAGAACTCTAAAATGGATTTCTGGTTCTTTTCAAACATGATATGATTAAGATCACTGGGTTCCTGGAGCATAGGGACTATTTTTTAGCACCACCTCATTCAGTGGAAGGGAGTCTTTCCTACAATGTGTATAAATTCATGTTCGTGGGAATGAGAATTAAGATCTATTTATACCTCTCTCGGTATTCAAGTCTTCCTAGTTTTGAGCAATATCTCCTAAAGAGTTTTTAGGTCAGACTTGCTTATTTGGAGACTACTCACATAACACAGTCTGAGATCTACTGGAAGAATTGTTTTTCCCTTGCTGCCTGGTATGATGCCTGATCTTCTCAGCATCAGCATTCATCCTTTAAGATTACTCCATAATGACCTTTTAATTCTCTCTCATAAAAGAACTAGGAGGATAATTTACATTATCAAGTAAATTTTGGTGTCTGCAAAGAAAGGTCAGGGTAATAGTGCATAAGGGAGTGGGCACTGCAGTTGAGAGGTGGCATGGATGGCTGAGAGGACAGTGAGAACATCACATCTAGGAAAGGTGAAGCTCAGATTCACCTAGTGCCAGTCCCCCATTATTGTGTGAAAGCACCATGGTAGGAGCTTCTATTGGATGGAGATGCTGATTTAGTACAGATTGTTTTAGACTGAACTCACCAGTTGGCAGATCCCAATGATTAGTACAGTAGATATCTACTACTATAGGCTATGTGTTCTTAAGGAGTGATGGTGGAAACAGAGTTATTGCAAGTGGCTCAATACACACCAAAGTCTTGCATATATATAGAAATAATCATACATGAAGCTATGTGTAGATGCCATTGCGATTAATACAGTAGTATTTAAAATACACAACAAAAGTCTTACTGAAATCAGTTCATATACATGTATGTGTATGTGTGTATATATTTACATATACATACACATACACACATGTATACACTGTATATATAGTGCTTTATCCCTTTCTCAGTATATTTGTGTGAAATCAGCCACTCAAAGGTAGATAAAACTTTTGTAGGTTAAAATACATCTTCTAAGGCAAGTTATTTAGGGACCGTGGTGCAAAAGAATATGGTACAATCTAAATGATCTTGTCCAGTCTCTGTACAATTGGTCTAGCATATTTTGGTTTTAGGATTCTGGGGAAAGAGATATAGAAGCTTAAGTGTAGAACATGAATAAGACATGAGAATGACAGATAATGGAAGAGGTAATGGAGACAATGATTTTATTAGCTCAATGAAATGGAAATGATGGACTGGTCTAGGAAGAGGACCCTAGAGATAATGTCCTAGGCCTTAGGAATGCAAGAGAGAATTGGTCAGGGGCAGACATCTAAAGATTAACCTTTGGGGGCAATTTACATTTCATAATCCTTTGGGCTATAGAATTATGCATTTTCCTTGGTGTGTATTTTCCTATAACTATCTATGACATTGTAGTAATTCTTTATAATGAATCTATTTATTCATTGCACCTTGTTTGATACAGCTAAATATTCCTACTGACCTCATTGTATAAAAAGCCCATACCCCCTCCAAACAACCTGTGTCATTGATAAAGGTAAACTTGTGTTCCTTCTTTTAACAATTTATTTAATCCAAACTCTTTATCTATATATAATAAGGACCAACACCTGAATTTATTACTAGCCTTGCCCACTTCTTTGTATTTTTTAGTGCCCCCCCCCCCCTTTTTGCACATTTTTTTCCTAAGAAAGTTAGACTTCTGCCCTTGCAAAAAGGACACTATTTTCTCATCTCTTCTCTTATGGGTTTATGTAAGTTGACATTTGCTGTGCCTCTTCTCTCACTCTGAGCTATTTGAAAGTGCTTGCCCACGGTCTCCTTGGGGACCTAGTTTCCAGACTGAGGGCTGGTGTTGCTTTCGGGGTGAAACCTCCCAACTTCTTCAAAGAACAGGCAGGTTTGACCCCAGAGCCCTTATTTATAACAGCTAGTCACAAGGTGGCCGTCTTACATGACCTATGGCGTGTGCCTGGCACTATTCTCAGACTCCGTAGACCGTGCTCAAGGGCAAATGACACATTTCCTGATTAGGAATGAATTCCTGCAGCAACATTATTAAATATTAAGAGCCACAAATAGATCCACAGAATGGTTATGTGACCCAAGAAGAATCTTTTAGTGGTACGTTTGCATTCTGAAAATTCACAGCATTTTAAATTACTGAGGAATTGAGACATTTCTTTAAAATGTTTATTTTGCTTGTTTTTAACTATTTGAGACACCTGGAAAGGATAAATAGGGAATCCTAAAAATGACAAATAAGTATATTTTAGAGGTGAGCAGCTGGGAGATTTTTTTTAACCTTCCAAGTCTCAATTCAGTGTCGGTATCTGTTAGTGAAGACCGTATTGAATCCTGCAGTAAGACTAGGGCAAGGACAGTGAATCCGAATGCTGTATCTTCTTTTCAGGAAGTTTAGATGCCTGAATCATAGTTAGGTTTTTATTTTAAATGCATAGTAACTCAACAGCATGATAATTTAAAGCATATCCATTTACTTATTTTGAATTTTCATACCTCTGTAATCTAACAGAAAAGAGTAGAAAAATTTGAAAAAAAAAAACTATCCAAATATTGTATGATTTATACACTGTCAAAAATAAGCTTTTTAAATTTATTTTTTCAAGTAGTTTGAAAGGTTAGTTTTGGAAATATTGATGTATTGTATGTACATGTGATATTTACATAAGAAAGATTAGCTGTATTTTCAAACAGGAAGTTTGTGGAGTTTGCCAATCATCTTTGAATATGTACTTGAAAGATTTGTATTCAATATCTGAAGAATGAGATTGACTTTTTTCCCTCTAATGTGAGAGTGTACAGTAAAACCTCAGTCTGAATAGTTACCAGGAGTCACATAATTCAAAATATTGACATACTTTTTAAAAATAGGAGTTCACAAGCAAATTTTCTGAATTGAATCTGAGGATTAATGTACCCAGATGTATTCAATGGACCTACCAGTTCCACTAACTTGTTACTGTGTCAGGAACAACTGCAGGAAGTTGGGAGCCTTCTCTATGGGTTTGGATCTCCAGCTCCTTGAGCAGTTAACTGGAGAGCCTTCTCTATATCTATTTAATTTATCTGAAATAATCTGTCCATCGAGACAGATGAAATCTCCCCCTCTTTGCTTCTTCCTTTGGGCAAGTAATGGCTCTAGAAGTAAATGATTTAATCATGTGAGTATTTGCATCCTAAAGGCTACATGGCTACATGACCATGTACTGCTTTCACACTTAAGTTTACTAAAGATTTTGTGCATAGACTTATCTTGTGAAAAAAGAATTACTGAGAATCCATGGGGACACTCAGGGAGGAGATAAATTATATCAGAAGAAAGATATATTTGGAAGCAAGAGGGTATATTGCAAAATATATCCCAAATATTAAAAGACACAGTGTAAGCTAGGCAAAATTTATCATGGAACCCTTACCTTTAAGAACATAAAAATTCATTTCCAAATAGGAAACAGAGAAAGGTAGACAATCTAGATGATTCTAAATGCCCCATTATTTTATTTCAACTATTCTACATATGAAATTTGTTTTCTTCTATAGGTATATGGATGTAATGTGCTCTGCATCAAAAATTACTTTTTTTATAAGGGCAACATAACTTTGTTTAAACATTATATTAAATAGCATTGAATGATTTAAGAGCAATAGAAAATGCATTACAATGTAACAATTCCCATCATTATTTGTTGCCAGCAGTTTCAGTTAGTTCATTTTGTCATAGGACATTTCCATGACACCTCAAGAAAAGAATAACATCCAAATGACATGTTAACCTTTCTTTCCCTCTTTTCCCGACCCACTTTCACGCCCTGCCACCTAAATCACCATGACTTGCATTCCATAGGATGATTAAATCACTGGTAGAACACAACCTGACCACGTTCAGTCTCCTTTATCTGGAGTGTGAACTTTAATACTATAGCTGCCTATATACTTTTTCTAGACGAATGATGCCAGGCCTATTTGTGCCACTACAGTTAGGAGTCTCTTAACATTTCCATTCTAAACACCTATTTTCAAAGGTTTATAACTCAGCTATAAAAATGTGCTCCAGGCTGAAACTTAGCTTACAGGGTCCTAGCCCAGGAACAATATTTTACTCTTTTATATATTAATCTTGAAAAAAAATGGTGTGACTTTATTTTAAAGAACTGGAGTGTTCACAGTAATAGAAGTTAAGGACCTAGGGTATGAGGAAAGATCACATGGCAACAACAAGTCCCCCTCATCCATAATAGGTTGATCTGAAATTCAGTTTCATAGCATCTCCTTCCTGCTTTTCATTCTCTCTTTCAATTCTCTCTGCTCAGAAATAAATCTAACTTTATTGCTTTTACTATTTGTTTCAGTAGCCTCATTTGTGGAACTTACTTGGTAGTTATGCCACCTTGATCTATGGTCCTATATGCAGGCATGAACTGACCACTCCAGGGTAATATCAGATTTGGGAAATCAGGGTGCTATGATTATTTTTATTTGTTGCTGTTGCTGTTGGTGTTTGTTATTTAAGCATAAAAAAAGAAAAGATATTCATTAATTTTTGCTAACAGTAATTAAGAATGAATTAAAAACTTAATAAAAGTCCCTAAAAAAAGGCAAAAACAAAGCAAAAAATGAGTTCCCATTGTGGCACAGCAGAGAGGAATCCAATCAGGAACCATAAGGTTGCGGCTTGATCCCTGGCCTCTCTGAGTGGGTTAAGGATCTGGCGTTGCTGTGAGCTGTGGTGTAGTTCACAGATGTGGTTTGGATCTGATGTTGCTGTGGCTGTGGTGTAAGCTGGCAGCTATAACTCTGATTGGACTCCTAGCCTGGGAACCTCCATATGCTGTGGGTGCAGCCCTAAAAAAAAGCAAAAACTAAGAACTTAATAAAAGTAACTGTACCTTAACTTTTCTAAATTGCTTCCCAAGTTATTAATTTGGATATTCTTACTTTTATTCTAAATGTTAGTGATTCTTTCTGGTCTAAATTATTAAGTAGATGGGCTTTTCCACTATGGATATAGTACTTTAATAACAAATGGATTAAATTGGTGATAAAGTGTTTTCATAAACATCTGATAATTTGATTATGTTAGCTTGGTTTTCATCTCTCAAAATAACCTAGGGTTTTCAAATAGAGATGATTTTAGATTTTCTGGTATCTCAATTAATATTTAAAAACATTTATTAAGATTCTCTAATTAGTAGGGTTTTTTTTTTCTTTTTCTAATATGGTTTATGTAGTTCCAAACCATATTCCCTCATAGCATTAGTATTTTTCCTTGGATCTTTTTATCATCCATGATAGCTATCATAATCATTACTTGAAGAGCAAAGGAGGAGGACTTTCTTAAAATTCAGATTATTTGGGTTGATACTGAAATATCACCCAGGCATATAACTTTATATTTTGATCATTAACACCTATTTTGTGAGTAATAAAGTGTTACAGGTCAAAAAACAAATGAACAAATAACAAAACTGCCACTCTTTCTAAAGGCAGAAAATTGACAGAACACTGTAAATCAGCTATAATGGAAAAAATAAAAATCATTATAATGAAAAAAAAAGTGCAACATGAAAAGGAAACATGCCCTCTAAGTCAAGGTAGACAGAGATAAGATGGGAAATATGGATTGCTTTTTTTTTCCTTGTGAAATTTTCTGCATCTCAAACTATGATCTGGCCTGATAGATAAACATTGGGAAACTCATTAGCTGTCACGATTGGTTAATAGAGGTGCTTTTTATAACATTTGCTTTCTATCATATAGCACAGTACACTTTCCAAGCCTCCAAGACTACATGGCCTTTCTATACCCGTTATCCTCTCCAATGGCACCCTTTTCAGTTTGCCTTCTCTGATCATGGGAATTGGCAGGGTGGGAAGATGAAAAGTGACAGGCTTGGTGGGGCCAGGAAGGCATAAGCGAGGCAGAGAGAATGCAGGAGAATGTGTGAGCGCATATGTATCCTTCAGGATTCTCAGTTATTCTTTACCATCTGTCCATAGTGTGAACTCTTTAATAACTACTTCGGAATGTGTAACATTTACTTGGAAATTCACAGATGTATTAAATTACAAATATACTTTAAATCAAATATAATCAAATTTACTTTCATATTCAATGTATTATATATATGTATATATGTAAATAAATACATGTATGTATACACACATACACTCATTCATTCATCAAACATTCATTGAGCATCTAGTCTATATCCAGCACTGCAGTAGAAGCCAAGAAGACATGTACAAAATGCACTGACTTTTAGAGGGTGGGGAGAAAGCCTTGGGAAGAAATAATTATAATGTGATCAGTGCAAAGTGATAATTAGAATACATTGTGATGGCATTCTATGACTGAACAAAGAGGGAGGAACTCTTACTGAAAAGGCTGGGGAATGCCTCAAAGAGATTAGCGTCTTTGTGTTGGGTCTTGAAAGATGAGTAAAATTTTGTAAGAGTGTATGCAGACATCGAGGCATAAAAGAGTTTGCAGGTTTTGTAAGCAAAAACTAGTTTGGTATGGGCTGGAGGGTTAGGTAAATTGATGTAAAGGGATGGAAGATACATCTAGAAAAATAAAAAGGAACCAGATCTTGGAGCATATTCTATCTCATGTGAAGGTGTTTTTTTCTTCAACCTCTAGTTGATGAGGCACTGAAGATGTTTAAGCTATGACATAATGTGACCTGTTCAGAAAAATAACTGGTGGCAATGAGGAGGCTAAGTTGGGGGGGTAGAAACTGGGTGAAAGAAGACAGATTTCAAGGGTTTTTGTCATAATCCCGGGAGATATCGTGAATGAGAATCAGAACCAATGTAGTGGCAGAGCATTCAGGAATAGGGGATGGATATTAAAATAGATGAACAAGATCTAGAGTCTGAGTATAGGGACTGGAGGAGAAGAAACTCTCAATATAACTCTTAATAACTAGGTTAATTAGTCAACATGGTTGATAGTGGCATATTATGATAGGAATTTAGAAAGTTTGGTGGGGGTGATAAGTTCATCTCCAAGTTGGAGTGTCTGCAGGTCTTCCAGAGGAGATTTAATAAGCTGTTTTAAGTATTACATAAGTTCTTAAAAGAGAGCTTGGAGCTCTAGATAAATTTGTTAACCAATTTTCATTATGTGTTAGCCATTGGAGGTAGAGTAACAAATAAGATGGAATCCTTATTCTCATTTATGAAGCTTGGGTGGAGGGAAAGACAGTGAAAAATAAAATGCTTTTCAATGTGGGAAGTCCATGAAAGGGTAGGTATACAGGGGTCTAGAGAGAAAACCAAACAAGACAAGGATATCTAATCTTTTATTTCAAGGCTGATGAGAGGCCTTGAAATAAAATAGAGGATGAGTTGTTGCTGAGGAGGCAACAACTGACCTTGGACTTGAAAGATGAATAACATTTATTAGGGTGATAAGTGGGAAAATTGAGATTGACCAGTAGTAGGTGAAAGTGGAAAAGTGGAAGAGATTGCTTCAGGTGAGCATATGGAGTGAAACGAGATAAGAACACAGGGAGGGTGGAACTGAGGGACAGCAAGGTTTGAGGTGCAGGTAAAGGTAAATATAAACAGTCTTGGGTGAGCTGGAATCCAGATTGGTGATGGCATAGAAGTCAAGAAGGATGAATGTGTTCAGTAATGTCAATTGCTGCGGGAAAATGAGAAAGGAAATTTCTAATAAACTTTAATTCAGTAAATATTAAGTACCTATTTTCTAGAAACTATGCTTTACTGGGTCATAAATGAATAAACAAGACAGACATTGTCCCTACTTTGAAGGGACTTAGAGCCACTGCACTGAAGATATAAAGTCAGGTGTTCTTAGGGATTTGATAAGTAGGACAAAATTGATAACTAACATCAGTGACTGCTCCCATTTCCTCTGCTCCCGATTTCCACAGGCCTTGACACTACTTTTTTTTTTTTGTCTTTTTGCCATTTCTTGGGCTGCTCCAATGGCATATGGAAGTTCCCAGGCTAGGGGTCCAATCAGAGCTGCAACTGCCAGCCTACGCCACAGCCACAGCAACTCCAGATCCGAGCCATGTCTGTAACCTACACCACAGCTCACGGCAACGCCGGATCCTTAACCCACTGAGCAAGGCCAGGGACCGAACCTGCAACCTCATGGTTCCTAGTCTGATTTGTTAACCACTGCACCACGATGGGAGCTCCTTGACACTGCTTTTATTTCTGTATTTATGGACTTAACCTATTTTTGATAATACACGTAAATGGAATCATACAATCTTTGTCTGATTTCTATCACTTAGCATAGTGTTTTTGAGTTCTATCACATGTAGCATGCATTTGTACTTTGTTCCTCTTTAGGGCTGAGTAGTGTTCCATTATATAGGTATATTGCATTTTGTTTAACCCTTTATCAGCTGATGGACATGTGGGTCATGTCTACCTCTGGCTGTTGTGATGGTGCTGCCATAAATTTTATATACAAATACTTCTTTGAATACTTGTTTTCAATAATTTTCTTTTAAAGAGAGAAATTGATTTTTGTTTCTAATTTATGGGGAATGAACCAGTGGAGAAGAAGAAGATGCAGACAAATAAGTGGGTAATTGATGGAGAAAAGTTCTGGAGATAGGGAAGAGATGGAATCTATAGTTTTTGCTTAGAAAGGAATTTGAGAAATCATAAGAATAAATGTATTATTTGTAGCTATTAGCTCTATTTAAAACACTACTGAATGTTGAATATTTTACTGGATGTCAGATATCTTACTTTAAATGAAGACATTAGTTTTTCTAAATGTGTCTTGTATTACCAACATGGAACAAATCTTAGAAGAATTTGCCTCATAAATGAGGTTTCCAAATACCAGAATATTTATAAGTATTTCTAAAATCTTCATTAACAAATTTAAGAGAGATCTACATTGGTCATTGCTTAATACATGCATTTAATTTGCATCAATTTCCTGCAATACACTTAGCAGACTTTAAAATCCATTTTGTTGGGACACCTCTGAGACCCCAGGTTAGGTGATAAGGATGTCTGGAAGCCAATGTCATAATTTCTAAGTGCAACTGAGGTAGAATTAAAGTGTAAATGCAATTTTTGAAGTGCTTGACACAAGAGAAGCTATAAAATTGCTCTTTGCTCTGACTTGTTTTAATTTCTATATGAATGTTTTATACAGTAGTCTTTTTATTGTTTTTCAAGTCATGAGCAATTATATTTGATGACAAGGCAATTATCACACATAGAAACTCAGCATTCTAGAAGCTATCAAAATCCCACCATTGGACTCTACTTCCCCCTACCATTCTAATATGCTGAAAAAAATTGTGGAAACTTGATTCTGAGTTTTAATTTGAATGATTAGAGAATGAGAATGGGATATTTTTCCAAATACAAAAATATTCTCATCTTGTGAAGAGATGATATAATTATACTTTTGCTGATTAAATATTGATATTACTCTGATTTTATAGTTCCAATGTCTATAGCTCCACTTCCAGAAGTTCCATTTATTCTCTAAGGGAACAAATGACAAAGCAACACATTCTGCAGGTGTCAGCTCAAGCGTCATGGTGGTACTGATTAAATGCATGGAGTCCCAAATGTTCTTTTCTGGGTCTTGGACTCATTGAGTCATTCTCTGCCTCTGACTTGTTATCTGCTCATTTAAAATTTAACATAGAACCATTGGCAGTTTCCAGGCTTGATTTTTATGCCAGGCCTAATGGCTTACAGGTGGCAAATTTTTTTTTTACCCCTATGACAACAATAGATTTTCCCAAGCCTATCTGGGGGTAATGCCAATGGGAACAATATAGAAAAAGGACAGGGAAAGGGCCATTTCAAAATAAATAAATAAAACCCTTTTCCCTTTCTTTGTTTTGTAAAAGCTCCCCCCCCCACCCCCTTTTTATGTGTGATACATAGAAGTCATTCTATTTGGAACTTGAGCTCTTTTGCTCTGGGCTCTCAGTACTTAAGCCACAGGTCTTTCGATGTTGTTTAACTGTTACAAACTGACCAATATTCTGGAGAGACTTCTCTGTGAAACATATTGGGCTGCTTTTTATAATCAACACACCTGTTTTGTTTCTCCTTCTGCCCCAGAACTTACACTAGCAAAAAGAGAAGACTGTATATTAGTTACTCTCAATGAGTCTCATGATATATAATGTGGCCCCTGAATAGGGAATGAACACACATATTGTTAGTGTGTTCCTGTTTTTTGAAAGACTGTGCAGTGGTGGAAGTGGAAGTGGGTGGAATTCAGGGAAAATATCAATTGTGATACACATGCTTTCATTGCAGTGGTCACAAAGAAAAATCACCTAATATTTAATATGAGGTCATCATCTTCCTACCACCTCAGGGTTTCAGAAGTCAGGTTTTGACATGCTGAAATCCTTTAGAGAAAACAGTAAAAAAAAAAAATTGAGAAGATTAAAGCTTTAAAGTGCACATTAATAAAATAAGCCTATGAAATGGCCTATTAGATGATTTTCCTAATAGAGAATTTAATATTTATAAGTATCTGAGCTGTGACTGAAGAAAAAAAATCACCAGTCAATAGCGTTTACTGAGTATCAGTAATTGTCTTTAATTATATTAAATCAAGATATATTTCTTGTCTACTATCCTACCTTTTATAAAACTTGAGCTTATGTCAGTATGAACTGGGCATATATATTAATAACTGATTTCTTTCCAAAAGAAGAGAGAGCTAGGAGTAAACTGGCAATATCATTTAAGGAGAGAAATAGACATGTTGGCCTATATAACATAACTGCTATTTGCATATAAATTACTTCACAGGCATAATCAAGAAAGATATTTGCAAATAGTAATATGAAAATAAAAATATTGTGAAACTACAAATATTCATGTGTTTATTGTAGGACTACTCTATGTATATATCTAGATTGATACATATGCAGAGAGAAAGAGAGAAGAAAAAGCTATGCATAATGATAGTACACAATATGAGGTATAGGAATTTGCTTTTAGTGAATAATTGCCTCATTTTCCTCTAGATGCCTTTCTCCAATCTAGAGTCAATTTGTTCCCATGTGCTGAGCTCCCGAACCCTCCAGTGAAGTGATATACCCAAACCCACAATTCTTGGGAAATATCTCTTTCTCTTGACCTTTCCCTAACATAATTGTCTTGCTTACATTTTCCCAGAACCATTCAACTAAGAAACCAATTCATGCCAAAGTGAAAATAAGTGATGGATTCTGCAGTAACTTATATTTGAATGTTGTCTCTCAAAACATCACAGCTATAACCCCATAAAGTGAGTGGGGATTTCAGAACAGCCTGTTTCATGAGATATTTTGGTAGAATAGACCAATGTTTGATCCCTTTTCTCTCCTAACTTTCAGATTAATTTTTATTTTTCCTAGATACTAGAACCATCTTTCATAGGTGTGTATACCCACACGTGATCATACAGAAAGGAGGGAAAAACACATGTGTGTATCTGGTCAATAATAACTCATAAGATTTGTTTTAATCTAGATTTTCCTTGTATTTTGAGGAAGCAAAATTGCCTGTAATGTTGACCCATGGTTTTTGTTTTTTTTTTTTGGTGGCAAATTCTAATAATATCTAAGAAATTTATATAGTGTAAGTTAAGTACAGAATCAGAGGATGAACCTGTCACTTGGGGTTTTGATCTGATGAAGACCTGTCAGTGAGTCACAAGAAAAACCCCATACTTTCTGAGATAAAGATCTCAAGCTTCTTGTGAGAATTAGCCTTTCTTGGAAGGGCTAATTTAAATCAGGTTTCAAACAAAGTGGAAATTTCTTGGAAGAACAGCAGAACAAAATGCATTCAGAAAGGTTCTGCTTAACTGGTAAGAGGGAACCCTAGGGTTTCGATTCCATTATAAAATAGAGCACAACAATGGAGAGTAATGTCTATGAAAACATGACTCCTGGAAGTCTGTTGACTTGGAGAGTGATCTGAGGCTAAGGACGTGGGTTGACAAATTAAAGCTACCACAGCTTTAATTTCCATTTGTTTTTCTGAAACCCCCAAATTGTGGTGGGTTGGGATGGGAAAGAGTGCTGTTAGATATTTCTCCTCTTTGTACTTGTTTTAGCTTCCAACTTGTTTAGATGATTTTATTTGAACAAAGTTTCCAGACTTTAGCAACCCAATGGGAAAACTCCAAAGATTGTCTCTCAAAGCTTTCTGTGCAGAGAAGCACCGTGTTGCCCTTTCCTTAGTTCTGCAGACTGCGAGCTCAATTCTGAAACAGTCTTTGGAAACCTTACTTAATTTCAATGAAGTTACATGTGGTATTGTTATTCATGAAGATTATGTAAAACTCCAAGATACATGGATACATATAATTGAAAAATAAACCTTTATTCAGCGCTTAGTCTGGCCTCCAAAAGATTAAACTAGTACTGTAAGCAGCCCATTGTTTCTTCCATGTATCTTAGATTTTATTTCCTGTCAGCTATGGCAAGAACTAAGAAGAATTCGTTTCACCACGTAGTAAATAAAAGCTTTAATGCCTTGCATTATTGTTTACAGTAAGCTTTGTAAGCACTTAAGCCACAACAGATAATTGTCAAAATGATGAAGCAGTAAAATCACACGCAGCCAGCAGTTATAGTGTAGATGTTGTTCTTGGTAACAGCTAGGAAGACGTAGAGCTTATACTGTTAGTTGGTTAGGAAAAGCAGTAATTTATAAAAGTGTTTCAAAAGTACCAAAAAAAAAACAAAAAAACAAACAAAAAAACCCCCCAAAAAATATAGGTAGAAGAATTTCGGACCCCAAGTGCCTTACAAGCTGTGCTTGTCTATATTTTCCTATTTTCTTTCTTTAAATGATTTATTTCACCTAAATGAGGTTTTGGTGTAAACACTGCTTTAAAAGGGCCTATAAGACACACTGGTTTATCTGGTATCTTTGAAAGAGGCTACATCTTTTGTGAGAATTCTACTAATTTAAAAATTAACATAGAGTAAGGACACAGTTTGCAAGGTCTGTTCTAAAATCATAGTTTCAGCACACAAATGCACATTTCAATCTCTTAGTTTCAGAGCTTGAGTTTTATCAGCTTTTTGTCCTGGGGATGGGGGTAAGGGAGGGAGATCTGTCTGCTCTCTTGGTTTTAGCCACAGAATGTCTGGATTCTCCATGTTTTCTTTAACAAGGACATCAGTGAAAGCTGTGTTCTGTCTGCTGTGATGTATCTGAGTGCAAACAGGACCCTGATAGCCATTATGTACCTATTAGCCCTGATTACCTTTTGATAGCTCCTCACCAGTTGGTTTCACTCACTTTGACAGATCTAGTACTTTGTTTAACCTTTAAACCAGTAGGGCAATAACACAGCTGACAGAAGGGGAGAAATAATTAAGGAAAACTTAACCAGGACATTTAAAAAATCTCTAACAAGGCAGATATTTCTGTTCAGTTTGAAAACTTGTCAAGGGATACATACAGTTCCCCATAATTGCTAGAGCAAAAATGTTTTATAATTTTTTGCTAGCTTCAAATTAATTTTAGCAGTGTAGCTTAATCATATTACTGTGTCTTTTTAAAAAATATATCTATAATTTACACTTGCAAGAAGCAAGTTTTAATCTTTCAGTACTTCAATGAATAAGAGAAAGAAAGTGATATCCAAGAAAACTTCATTTCTGGAAAAATAAGAAAGGAAATATACTTTAAAACATTGTCTAGAAATCTGTGAACAGTCTGAGTTTTACATTTTCTGAAATGGCTGATATACATTTTGGGGAAATAGTATAAATCATTAAAAATATCTAGTTCCATAATATTAACAACTCTAGGCATTGAAATATGGTCAACAGTGATTGGAAGAACACAAGACATCCTGAACTTTGTTGGCTTATATTTCAAATTCCTTTTTGTGAGCCACTTCAGATAATAACTTGTTAGGGAAGCAGTCAATACTGTGTCCTCTTTTCTTCTCTTCCACATTCTCCAGCATTAACCCCACCTCTCAAGGCCTGACCCCATCACCGTTCTTGTTTCACTTTGGAGCTATTCTAGACACTTCAATGAAAGGGCACATCAGAACTCTCTGGGTATTCCACCCATTAATCCACATCCACAAGGCAGAGAACTAGAAAGAGAGCTTCACTCTTGCGTAAAGATATTTAATTAAAGTCGGAACAACTTCTAAATGAGAAAGTGCAAATAGTCTCTCCAGATCATTAATAATTTGGCAGTTTATAAGACATTTAAATGTTATGTGTTCATTATTTTCCTTAAATATATTGAGAACATTACAAAATTCCTCTTGCTTAGCTAAATTCTTTTTGGCTAAGATAATATCAACTAATAAAGGTATCTTACCCTTGTCAGATAGAAGATACTGACATGAAGAAACATCGCAATTGTCTTCTAATTACGTCTGACAACAAGTCTAATTTAGCGTTCTTTCATACATCATTTATCATAAGTCTTAGTGTTCCTTGTTATCCATTCTTATGTGAATTGATTACTATCATGTTCTCTACTTCATGGTTACATAAATATTTCTTAGGAAACAAGTTTGGCATTTCCAATAGCTAAAAAGCCCCAAATCACATGAAAACAATGATATTTCAGTCATGCAGATGTTTGTCATGCTATCATTGAATTTTAAACAGGATTTCAACAAAGCAAATTAGGTAGAATATTATTTTAAACCTTATTATAATTTCTGATGACCTCGTTAGTATATATCTTATATTTAAGTATATCAAAGGCAAGATCCCTTCTTTTAAGGAATTTCAGTGAGGAAAGAAACCCTCTCCACAAATAAAGTGGGGGAAAAAAGAAAACATAATAAATGTAACCAACCACATTTTACATTACTGTCAGTACTGAAATGATTGGCATGGCTTAATCTAAGATCTTGCAAAGGACAGTTTTGTGGAGAAGAAAGTCTTATGAAGTATCAGAAAGAGGGGAGTGAGTGCTTGAAGGGAGTTGGGGAAAGACATTCTGAAATGCCCATGTGACATGCTTGAAGATCCAGAAACCAGAGGATTTCAGTTATGCAATGAGTAATAGTGCATTTTTTCTGCTTGGGTCAGACCAATTTGGAAATGTTATATATTTCTTAATTGGAAATGAGAGTTTTGATCTCTGTGAATAAAAATTTTCAACTACTTTTAGGATACAAATTAGGAATCACTAGAGGTTACTAATATCCAGTCATCAACATAATATGAAGGTGAGATTTGGAGGTTTTTTTGATGAAGGAAAGCTGAACTTGGGAAATCAAGCAAGGAAGAAATAATAATGATTCAGGTCCAGTGAGATTAAGATCTGGGTCACAGACACAACTATTAGCTTCCTTAAGGAAGTGACATATAAGCTGGGTTTCAAAGGATAAAGTTGAGTTAGGCAAGGGGAGAAATATTCCAGGTAGAAGGAATGAAATATGAAAAGCTATAAAGTGAAAGGACATGGGACTTTGGAAGAAGTTTAAATAAAACTAGTGTGATTGGAATTTAGAGGATGAGTTTGTGAGTGGGAGAAAGGAGACCGTGAAGGCATTTAATGTCACTTTACCCTGTGAGAGCTGGAAGATTTGGAGAGATTTAAGCAGGGGAGCACTGTTACAATCAGGTCTGGCCTTTAGGGAGCTTGTGCTGAGTGTAGAGAGTAGATTGGAGGTGAGCAAGACTGAAAGGAGGCAAAAGAGGTGGTCTTGTAGTATCCTTGACAAAGTAGAATGGTGGCCTGGTCTAGGCTATTGGCTGTGGGGAAAATCATAGCTATTAAAAACTATTCAAGGTAAAGAACTGCTGGTCTTGGCAACTGATTTGATATGGGAGAAGAGGTGAGGAAAAAGGAGTCTAGAAAAAGGCTGAATTAACGGACTTTGTGAGAAGCTAAATGTAAAAATGTTAGAGAGAGAGAAATGACAGGATTTAAGAAGTCCAAGGCTGTGTTATTTGTTTTAAGCAGAGAGTTGGTGATGATAGTCTGGTAGAAAGAGTAATAAAAATGATCTTAAACACATTTATTTATTTTTTGTCTTTTACATCTTTTTAGGGCCGCACCCACGGCATGTGGAGGTTCCAGTCTAGGGGTCTAATTGGAGCTAGAGCTGCCGGCCTACGTCAGGGCCACAGCAACGCAGGCTCTGAGCAGCATCTGTGACCTACACCACAGCTCACAGCAATGCCAGATCCTTAAACACCCGCAACCTCATGGTTCCTAGTTGGATTCGTTTCCGCTGCTCCGCGATGAGAACTCCTTAAACACATTTAATTAAGGAAATCAAGTGGAGATATTTTTCAAAGAGTGTCAAAGATGAACCTAGACTCAAACAATGAGTCACTGGATAACTAAAGATTTTCAGAGGAAACCAGAAAAAGCCAAGACTGAACCTAGTTCAATGTTAATGAGCTATTATATTGGAAGGGTCCCTTAAATGTGGTGGATCAATTAGAAAGGAAAACACAAAAATATGGGAAACAGTCTCTCTGTGGTTAAAGAAAAGTCAAGAAAAAGAGGGTTATTATGTGAGAAGCCTTTGGTTCTCTCTCAGTTTTGTTACATCGGGATTCCTCTGGTCATTTATCACAAAGTCATCAAAATAGTATAGCATTGACTGTTGATTGCCTATTCGATATTCATTTGCTTCTCTTTATTTTACTACTAGAGTCCTGATTTTGTTGGTCGTGGCAACATGCTTAGTTAGAAGGTTCTTCTTTAAACTTTTTCCAGTCTTTCAAGCTATATTTCCCAGGCTTCTTAGAAGCTAAAGCTGTTCATGGGACATAGTTTTGGCCAATGAGAGATAAGCAAAAATCACAGGGTGAATCATCTTTAAGGAGATGTAGATTTAACCATCCTGGACCTTTTTATTTTGAATGTCTGAAGTATTGGTATATTAAAGGAGGGGATGGGTAGGAAGCAGAGTTGTCTTGTGATAATGAGGATAAGAGTCATATCCTAGGTGTGCTTGAGGAGAAAGAAAGGAATCTGAGATTTTGAGGACTTTGCAGCTGCTACATTGGCCCTGTCTCCCTATCCTTGAACTTCTCATCAAGTGACAAAATGATATTTCTTATTTGATTAGAAACCAATTCAGTGTATAGACTTAATAATATTTTAAATATTATCATTCATAATATTGAAAATTGTAATAAAATTATAATAGTTACAATTTTTTTTAGTGCTCTTTATGTGGAAGCTGCAATGCAAAGCTTTTTACATGTTTTGTTTAATTCTTGTAATCTTATGTAACCCTTATGATCCATAAATTAGATACTTTTATCTCCATTTTACAGAGGAGAAAAATAAGTTTCAGAAAGTTTATGTAATCTTTCTAAAGTTACTTAAGTACTAGAGGACAATTAGTACTCTAATCTGGAAGCCAAGATTGATTTACTCCCACAGAATATTTTAAATTCCTGTATTCCTATGTTTGATCCTATAGAACATTTTAAGACCTTTCTAAACCCATAATTAATTTTATATCATCAATAAATTTTAAATCCATCTTCATTTTTGACTGTTTTTCTCTTACCCATATCTGCTGATGATAAAAATGAGCTCCTATTTAAAACAAGAGTTAAAGATGCATTACTGGTAAATTCACTGAATGAATACAGGAACAAGGAGATTGATGCCAATACACATATTTTCTGACATGTATACAGCTAAAGAGTACTAAAGAGTCTCCTAAAAACCCCACTGAGTTCTTGACAGCCTGTAGAGTTCAAACATAAACCCTGCTAGTGGCTCTCAGTATGTGTTAATTTGGGCTGAAAAAAAGGAGTGAAATTACTACATAGTGATGTTCACTGTTCAGAGTTGTACATGGACGTGGTTGTTCCCTGATGTCTCTCGTTCCTACCGCACTGGGGGTTTCTTCACTGGGTTGAATGGCCTGTTATCTGGAGCTCATGGTGAAGTTATCCACTAGTACCTCTTAACTTAAACATATTAGAAATTTACAGTAGTGCCACCAAAAGCCAGAGGTAGTGAGATGGCATAATCCACAGTACAGACATTAGAGGGGTAACTCCTAATATAGACACAGAGATAAGGAACTCTTGTAAAAGGGTCAGCAAAGCATAGGGAATATATATTACAGAAAACAATCAAATAAGTTTAGTTATTTTGACTCCTACTGAATCTGGAAGAAAGAGAGCTACCATCATATCTAAGCCTATTCAAGCCCATGTTCAAATCTATTTTAGAAAAGTCTGCTATTAAAAGAAGTTGAGTGACTGTGGCACTCTTAATTATTTATATGATCAACATGCTCAACCTGTAGGTCCAGGACACTATAATATTAGCAATACTTGTTCATGTATACAGCATTGCAATCAATTTAAATTGCAATGAAAGCATAAAGTTTGAATATATCCACATTATTTTCTTCAGAGGAGACTTGCAATAGTTGTCTTCAGTTTTCAAGTTAGCAAGTCCTAGGAAGCACATTGTAAATGCTCAGCATTTCTTAATCAGAGTAAATTCCTTTCCTTATGTGTAAAGGATTTGCTTCACACATGTAGTACGGAGTATTCATATGGTTTTTCCTATCAATTGAATGACAGGGAAAAAAAGCTATTTATGGCCATTGCTTTAATATATTTGAAGGCTGTTCATATAAAACTTTCTCTTAGGGAAAAAAACAAAGTATGAGCTTGAGATATAATCACACCAGATGTCTTTAACTAGAATCAGATATAAGTCTCTAAATATATACCTTTTCATTGAGACAGGCTTCAAAGTGGTTTTCTCTCCAAAGATGTATGATTGGGTAAGGACTGAACTACACTCAGGTATGTCTGTGTTCTGATTGGTAAATTAAGGCTAGGGATGTATCTTCACTTGTGTATTCCTTCTTTCAACAATCTAGGCTCTTCCACAAAACAAAAATCAAGAACTTCAAGTTTACTTGCATCTGCTAAATTCTTATCAGTTTTCTTCTTGCCCAAAATAGATCCTTTGCCAGAATAATCTGTCCCCGCCCCCCCCCCGGAGTGCCCTTTCAGTTGAATTTTACTTTCCTATTATATTAATTTCCTGTTGTTGCTATAACAGGGTACAACAAATTTAGTGGCTTAAAACAACACAGATTTCTCTCTTACAACCGGAGGTCAGAAATATAAGTCAAGGAGTGGGCAGGACTATTTCCTTTTGGAGAGTCCAGGAGAGAATCAATTCTCTGCCTCTTCCAGCTTCTAGAGTCTGCTGTCATTCCTTCGCTCATGGTAGCATCATTCCAGTTTCTGATTCTGTAGTCACATCACTTTCTCCTCTCTCTGACCTCCATATCTTCTTCTCATAAGATTTTTTTGTGATTATACTGAACCCACCTGAGTAATTCAGGATCATCTCCCCACTTCAAGATACTTAGCTTAATAAGATTTGAAAAGTTCCTTTTACCCCATAAATTGGCATATTTACAGACTCCAGAGATTAAGAACATAGGCATCTTTGGGGGCCATTATTCAGCCTACCACATCTTTATAAATATTTTTAGAATATTAAATAGTAATTGACTTTTTTGAAATAGCTCTTTATAAGGCACTATTTTTGTTTAAGCCACAGACACCCCCCCTCTTTTTTTAATTTTTTAGGGCCACACATGTGGCATATTGAAGATCCCAGGCTAGGGGTTGAATCAGAGCTTTAGTTGCCAGCCTACACCACAGCCACAGCAACACCAGATCCCAGCCATGTCTGTGACCTACACCACAGCTCACAGCAATCCCCAGATCATTAACCCACTGAGTGAAACCAGGGATGGAGCCTGCCTCCTCATGGATACTAGTTGGGTTTGTTACTGCTGAGCCATGACAAGAACTCTGACACTTCACCTTGATGCTGGATTTGTCTTGGGCCCCAGAATTCCAGGGGATACTTACTTCCCTGTGGCTCCCTACTAAAGAATAATGTTATCTGCAAGTTGGAACCATGAGTGAATTAACAGCAATTCTGGGTCCCAAAACTAGTGTGATAGTCAAAGGACATGGTAGGTATCAGAATTCTTAGACTTAAGCAAACTACGTGCTTTCTCATAAAGATGCTGAGGTCAAGAAATTTTGCTGATTTTAAAAGAGCTATTCTGGACCAAAAAGAAAATCTTGGTGATTGCAAACTACTTCTTAAAGTAACTTCTGATTTCATCTCTCAGCTTTGCCTTGACAACTCTGCACCTGTTACTAGTGATATTTGTTTCTCTCTTAGACATGATGTCATGACTGCCTTTTACTTCTATTTATTTTCTATAATTTTTGGTGGGGAGTGTTATACATGTTTTTTCCAGATACATGGTTGAGTGGATGGCCTTTGAGTGGGCCTGAGTGGGTTGTTTCCATGTCTGTAAAGAGATGCTTTCTGTCTACAGTTTCCTCCTTTGAAGAGAGGGTTCAGGGGGTCACTATAGACATCGCCTGGGGTCAACTGTTGAGATGATCTTGGCACCTTATGACTGTGGAATCTTTTTAAAAAAAGTTGTGACCCGGTGAAATGTCATAGGGAACCTCAGGAATTTATGGTCCATTAAATAGGAACTTTGCCCTTTTGGAAGTATTTGGCAGAAAGCTTCCAGTCACCCTCTCCCACAGAGCTGAAGGAAAAGATCACTGAGCATGTGCTCCTTTGACTCTTGGTTTCCTCTTAGAGCCCCTTCTTGCCAGAGGCACAGCTTATTATTTGCTGCTCAGAAGAGTGAACCCACTCCGCAAAAGGAGGTCAGCAGTTGTCCAGCTGATTTTCCTGTGACTGCATGGAAATGTATGACACAGAGGCTTGCAAGTAGGAAGCCCATTTATGCTTAGTTCCAGACTATGTTTTCCAACATGTTTTTTATCAGCAATACAAATAAAACAAATGTAATCTTTTTAATTCCCACCTGCAAAATCTCAGTTGTTTCTGAAAAGAGATATTGATTAATTGATATCAGAAATCTCAACAAAAGGACTAAAATTGTTGCACCTAAAAACTCACCTTTGATGATTTAAAATTTTAAAATGCATCATTTAAAAAATGGTATGTTTGTACATGAAAGGGCAGGGGTGAATGTGCTATTAAAGAGTAAGTTAAGTGCAAGCAGGGGCTTAGAAAAGGTTCTGGGTTTGGTTTATGGCATTCCTTCATCCCAAGAAAGTGTGGGCCAGTCAGGAGCTTGTTGCATTCACCAAACATGTATGAATGTATCTTGCCACTATTGTAGCCCCTCATTGCTTTTATTCTCATTATGCCAAAAATGTCTGAAGGACATTTGCACTGTGAAGGTCAGAGATGGAAAAGATTATGGGCATAACAGAATAAATTCAGGGTTAGTTTCAAGAGTCTTGCAAGTTAGTCTTGGGGTTCTGCTTTAAACTACTGCGAGATGTTGGGCAAGTCACTGAACTTTTTGGGTCTCAGTTTCTTTCTTTTTTTTTAATTTGTAATGATTTTTATTTCTTCCATTATAGCTGGTTTACAGTGTTCCGTCAATTTTCTACTGTATAGCAAGGTGACCCAGTTACACATACATGTATACATTCTTTTTTTCTCACATTATCATGCTCCATCATAAGTGATTAGACACAATTCCTAGTGCTATACAGCAGGATCTCATTGTTTATCCAATCCAAAGGCAATAGTCTGCATGTATTAACACCAAATTCCTACTCCATCACACTCTCTCCCCATCCTCCTTGGCAACCACAAGTCTGTTCTCCAAGTCCATGATTTCCTTTTCTGTGGAAAGGTTCATTTGTGCTGTATATTAGATTCCAGATATAAGTGATATCCTATGGTATTTGTCTTTCTCTTTCTGACTTACTTCACTTAGTATGAGAGTCTCTAGTTCCATCTATGTTGCTGCAAATGGCATTATGTCGTTCTTTTTTATGGCTGAGTAGTATTCCATTGTGTATATATACCACATCCTCTTAATCCAGTCATCTGTCAATGGACATTTAGGTTGTTTCCATGTCTTGGCTATTGTGAATAATGCTGCAATGAACATGTGGGTGCATGTATCTTTTTCAAGGAAAGTTTTGTTTGGATATATGCCCAAGAGTGGAACTGTTGGGTGATATGATAATTCTATGTAATGTTTCCTAAGGTACCTCCATACTGTTTTCCACAGTGGTTGTACCAGCTTACATTCCCACCAACAGTGCAGGGGGGGGTTCCCTTTTCTCCACACCCTCTCTAGCATTTGTTATTTGTGGACTTATTAATGATGGTCATTCTGACTGGTGTGAGGTGGTATCTCATAGTAGTTTTGATTTGCATTTCTCTAATAATCAGTGATGAACATTTTTTCATGTGCTTGTTAGCCATCTGTATATCTTCTTTGGAGAAATGTGTATTCAGGACTTTTGCCCATTTTTCAATTGGGTTGTTGGCTTTTTTGCTGTGGAATTGTATAAGTTATTTGTATATTTTGGAGATTAAGCCCCTGCAAGACACCATTAAATTCCTAGAAGAGAACATAGGCAAAACATTCTCTGATATCAACCTTACAAATGTTTTCTCAGGTCAGTCTCCCAAAGCAAAAGAAATAAAAACAAAAATAAACCAATGGGACTTAATCAAACTAACAAACTTTTGCACAGCAAAGGAAACCATAGAAAAACCAAAAAGACAACTTACAATGGGAGAAAATAGTTTCAAACAATGCAACAGGGTCTCAGTTTCTTCATTTGTAAAGTGAGAAAGTCAGCCATATGATCCCACTTACCTCTTCTTAGAGTCAATGAAGACAAATAGGAAAGTTGTGTTGAAGAAAGAAGAAAAGAGGAGATGGATAAGAAAAAGGAAAATAAAACAGGAATTGCATAGTTCCCATCGTGGCTCAGTGTCTAACAAACTTGATTAACATCCATGAGGATGTGGGTTTGATCCCTGGCCTCAATCAGTGGGTTAAGGATCTGGCACTGCTGTGAGCTGTGGGGTAGGTTGCAGACGCAGCTCAGGTCTGGTGTTTCTGTGGCTGTGGCATTGGCCAGTGGTTACAGCTCAGATTCGACTCCTAGCCTGGGAACCTCTGTATGCCAAGGGTGAGGCCCTCAAAAGACAAAAGACAAACAAACAAAAAAACAGAAATTGGGGTATTTGGGCAAAAGGAGAAAAGGAAAAAAATATTAAAAAAAAAGTAAGACAAACTTAAAAGTAGGTAATAAGTATGCCAATACAATGCAGCTATAATGGTAGACATCTGGTCAGTTGCCTTTTCTGTGTTGACACTTCTGGAAAGCTTTGTTGACTTAGGTGTACATCCTGCTCGTCCCCCTGGAGGAGTTACTACCTGCATTCCTCAGATGGCATTTGGAGCTCTTTTTGAGGGCCTAGTTAAAATTATGGGATTAATTTTTATATTTTAGATGTAAAGCACAAATAAGCTTTGTAGTACTTTGGTAGTCTGTCTACCTTTGGTAACACTGTCTCAGTGGAGAAATGGCATTCAAACAATTAGGAGCATTATAATAATAATAATTATTATTATTGTTATTATTATTATTACTTTGGCCTCACACATGACATGTGGAAGTTCCTAGCCAGGGATAGAACCTGTGCAACAGCAGTGACCGAGGCTGCTGCAGTGACAATGTAGGAACTTCAACCTGCCGAGGTACATGGGAATTCCTAGGAAAATTTTTTTTTTGTCTTTTTAGGGCCAAACCCGTGACATATGGAAATTCCCAGGCTAGGGGACTAATTGGAGCTGTAGCCACTGGCCTACCTACACCACAGCCACAGCAACACCAGATCCGAGCCATGTCTGCAACCTACACCACAGTTCACAGTAATGCTCGATCCTTAACCCACTGAGTGAGGCCAGGGATTGAACCCGAGTCCTCATGGAGGCTAGTCAGATTTGTTTCCACTGAGCCACTATGGGAACTCCCCCAGGAGCATATTTTTATAATTCTACTTGTCTGTGGCATAATTAATTTTGATATCATCCTAGAGTATACCTGTTTTCAAAGAGATTGATATGTAACTTTTCCTTATCTGGCTTACATATTTCATTTTATAGGTTTTTCTTGACAGACTCCTCTCTCCTTTGCTTGACATCTTCCTCCATCCTTGTCATTTCCTCATTTATTAGCACCAACCTCCAGAGGGAAGATAAGGGGAAGGAGTAAAACAGGAACCATTCCATTCTTATAAACTGTTGCAAAAACTGGCAAACAGTAGACATTGCAGGCAAAGGCAGAGTAAAGTGTAAGTTACAGAGGAGAAAAGATAAGGCTTTTCCTACTTTGTGCATTAAACTTGGTCCCACATAGCAATGAGGGTACCTTAAAATATTTATGAGTTCTGTATAGCAGCTTTGCATAGAGAGAGAATGGTATAAAGAACACAGGTGGAGGAGTTAGCCTTGGAGAGGTGTAGGGCACCATTTCTAAGAAAGAGGAATAATGACAGATACACAGTTGACCCTTCCGCACTGCATGTTCGAACTTCTTGGGTCCACATACATGTAGATTTTTTTCAGTGACTATACAGTCTATGGGCTTTGAGTATCTGCGGATTAGATTTCAGTATCAGAGCAGGTCCTGGAACCAACCTCTTGTGGATACCAGAGGATGACTTTATGTTGAGAGGGGAAGGGGTCAGACACTGAGGTAGTTTAGACTCATCTAACATTCCTTTTCTCTGAAAAGGAACAGGCATAACTATCTTCTTCAAGAGAGCTAGGCAGGGGTAGGCCTGAAGAGAATGGGTAAAAAAAACTGGATCAGCTGGTGTGAGTCCTGGGAAAGGGCATCAACCCTATTGTCAGTAGGTTGAAGAATTAAGAGTTCCTAAATTTACAAGATTTATAGCATCATCATAAGATTTTTTTTTTCCCCAGGTATGTTTGGCAGGGGCAGACACAAATGGATATAGGTATTGATCCTGGATTAGAGTTTTGCAGGTTGGTTGTAGCAGATGTGAAAGAGGGTATGGGGAAAGAAAGAGACTGATCTCAGGAAACTCTGTGTCACCTTATTAAATCTGTGGTACCTGGAGATAGCAGTTTCTCAATAAACAGAGTAGTTGTTAAATATTAAGTTCAATATACAGGTGAAAAAGTAAAGCATAGCAGCTTTTCCAAAGTGGCAAAAGTCAGAATTTGAGCCCATGACTCTCTGATTCCAGAAAGGTGTTCTTTGACACTATACTTTACATATATATAGAGAGAATGAATTAGGGGTTTTGGTAATATTGTCATTAAAATGATCAACAATAAAAAAGGTAAATGGACTTGGGAATTGAAGTAGGCAGGAATTGAAGTGGTGAACATGCTGAGTTTGAACAGTGGGGTTTTTTTTTAATGATTTTTATTTTTTCCATTATAGTTGGTTTACAGTGTTCTGTCAATTCCTACTGTACAGAAAAGTGACCTAGTCTCTCTCTCTCTAACACACACACACACACACACACACACACACACATCTCTCTCTCTCTCTCACACACACACATACATTCTTTTTTCACATCATCTTCCATCATGTTCCATCATAAGCAACTAGATATAGTTCCCTGTGCTATACAGCAGGATCTCATTGCTTATCCACTCCAAATGCAATAGTTTGCATCTATTAACCTCAGACTCCCAGTCCATCCCACTCCCTCCCCCTCCTCCTTGGCAACCACAAATCTGTTCTCCAAATCCATGAGTTTCTTTTCTATGGAAAGGTTCATTTGTGCCATATATTAGATTCCAGATATAAATGATATCATATGGTCTTTCTAACTTACTTCTCTTTACACGAGGATCTCTAGTTCCATGCATATTGCTGCAAATGGCATTATTTTGTTCTTGTTTATGGTTGAGTAGTATTCCATTGTGTATATATACCACATTGAAGAGTAGGTTTTAATACAGTAGCAGGAGAGGTAAATTATACCATTGTGGAGTGAGTAGGAGGCCCATTCTTTGAGTAGATTATTTCAGAAATGAGGATAAGGTCCAGAGTGTAGCCAAAGCATAAGGTCATTTAAGTGGAACTGAGGTGGACCCTGGACTAGGTCTTATGGGAGAAGGATCACAGATACTGAAGAGAGCATCTGCTTGGAGTGGAAATGACATGAGATGATGGCTGGAGATAAGGAAAAGGTTGTAAATCAGGTACCAAAATTGTCAATAATAGTGGAGGTAGGGCACAGAAGGTGTGGGGGTAAACTTGAAACCCCATATTCCTACTTGGTCTCTGAACTTTGTCTTTGAGCTCCAGCCTGATCCACCCAGGCATCATGAGATGGAGGGCCATAAAGGCTAATAGTCATCCCCCTTGGAGTTCACAATAAATTCTGAGTCACCTACCACAATGCTTCTTCCTGACATGCAGTTTCTCTGATCCTTTCTCTCAAACTTGGCCCTGGGACTCTAACCACCATCCACCACTGGTCTGGGACTTGGTTTCCCTTGTATTCAAAGCTCAGCTTTTTTCCTAATACAATTTTTTTTTGTCTTTTTGCCATTTCTTGGGCTGCTCCTGCGGCATCTGAGAGGTTCCCAGGCTAGGGGTCTAATCAGAGCTGTAGCTGCTGGCCTACGCCAGAGCCACAGCAACGTGGGATCCAAGCCGGGTCTGCAACCTACACCACGGCTCACGGCAACGCCAGATCCTTAACCCACTGAGCAAGGGCAGGGATTGAACCTGCAACCTAATGGTTCCTAGTCGGATTTGTTAACCACTGCGCCATGACAGGAACTCCCTCCTAATACAATTGTACTTTGTGGTCCTCTGTGCTTCTTGGGGGTAGAAATCCCAGCCCTAACTTTTACCCTAAATGACATCCCTCTCTACGACCTAAAGAATGGTATACCAGGAGGGTAGGAGCTTCAAAACAATGGGCCTTTGAGTGAAGTGGCAAAACAATATTTGGACTGATTCAGAACAAAGAGTGCCATCTATTGAAAGATCATGTAGCTCTCTAGTAAGTTATTTGGCTATATGAGTTATCACGAAATAGCCTCAAAATAGCATTCTAGAAAATTGTGATGGGAGAAAAGACATGAAATGTTATAACACGGTAATTCTAATACATGGTGGCTAGAGCTGGAAGGCAAGGTCCATCCTGAACCACAGAGAAAAGGGACTCTGAGATTGTTTTCCTTCCTATAAGATTGTGTGGGAAGTTGCCCACAGAGAGTCACCTAAAATGAGGAAGTAGCTTTTTATTATTAAAGATGAATATTTAATAATAATTGTTCGGAGGAATAAAATGGTTTAAAGTAACAAAATGGACCAGAGCGCATTGGGGATAAAATGGAAACGAGTTGTTACATGGAGGCAAGCAATCCTATTCCTGGACAGCAAGGCGACGGAGCATGAATTCATAATGTACAGTGGTCCAAGCAGATTGGTTAGAGAGCAACAACCGCATGCATTTTGCAGGGAATGTCTCTCACCCTGTTGCCACTTTTTTCAGTGCTCCATATGCTAGATTGCAACTACAGATTTAGCCCTTTTGCCCAAAGGCATCTGAACCTGTGAAAAGCCTAGCTAGGGCACTGTCTATTGTTCATTGACAACTTGTCAATTTACTTCGAGGCAAAATAACTCATAAACATGATAAGTAAGGCAGATAAAACAAGAATTCTTTCACACTTTGCAACTTTACTGCAAAAATGGCTTATTTTCCATAAATGTGTGAAATCTCCCCTCTGAATTGTGACTGTGCATTGAACTTTAAAACTGTTTAGAGAAAGCACAAGCATTTCACAATTCCTGTCTGTAATAAGATGAATGTTAAATATTAAATGTGCATTAAAAGTGATAAAATAAAAGATTTTCAAAGGTTCACTAACATCGCCATATTTTTCTTTGATTCCCTGAGTTAATAAAAGTTAAGTTTAACAATACTCTCTGAAAGACAAATGTTTAAACCCTATCTTCTAAATCTGACATTTCATGTATTTGTATTTGCTGTTATCTAAACCCTTATGTCAGTTCAGAAAAAAAGAAACATACAGTCAGCCACATAAGCATTAAATTCAAAAGCCCGTATGTGGTGTGTTAGCATATGTTCATACTGCAATGAAGTGGCTTTTATTTCTGATATTTATAAACATTCCATTTCTAATGTAGTGTTTAAATATTGAAAGCTAATTGTGAATTCTTTGAGGTAAAATATTTTAAGTAGATAATAATTTTGAAATACATTAGTCTCTAAGGCAAAGCAGTCTGTTTATGTGTAGTTATTTATAAAGTCATACTTTTTAATGAAGTCATGTTCCCTAGATTCAATTCCCTGGTAATGAATTTTATTTTAAGCTTCTTGCTTGCTGTAATATCATCACAGAGTTATACTTGATACCCTACTGATTTTCCCCAGGTGATCCTCCACAGCACCAAACACCCTAACTTTGGAAAGACTGAAAATGGTGGGGAAAACAGGTGGGGTAAATTCCAATGATACAGGACCAGATTCTGCATTCCTGCTGGGTCTTCCTCTGCATCCTTGGCCCCTGAGTCACAGGGCACACCCCCAACATTTCTAGTTTGAGGGTTGGAGAGTCATAGTCACCTTTCCCCCCCTCATTTCTCCATGTTACACTTAGTGTAGAATATTTATAAACAGGAACACATGTGCATCTGTTACATAACAAATGACTTTTGGGAAATAAGTGAGAGAACATGAGAAAAGAAATGTAAAAGACTGTAAAAAAATGGGAGTAAAACAAATCTGTGATAATCAAGAATGGCTCAAAATAGGACCTGTTTTTCAGGAAGCAGTGCAGTTCAGTGGAAAGAGCCCTGAAATGGTGGACCAGAGATTCAGATTTGAATAGTGTCATGGGCACTTTTATTCCTGACCTCAATTAGATCTGTCCTTCCCTCACTGGGGGAGGAGCTGGTTGTGCTCCAGACCCCCCACCAGTTTTCCTCCTTTTGAATACAGAGAGTTCCTATAAGATTTTAAATGGAAAAAATCCTCAGAAAGAAAAAAGTACTCACAGCCAGTTTAAAATTGTATTTATTATGTGAATAATTTATTCAGGTGATATAATAATAATTTAATTCATAAAAATTCTCTCCAAAAGAAACCATGCAGGTTAAAGAGGACTGTTGCGCTTGCTTTAAAACAGAAAGTTAATATCTTAAGAACGCCATCACTTTATTTTTGTGTGGAAATGGAGAGTACTTTTGAGACTTTTTTTCTTTTTTCAGGGCTGCACCTGCGGCATGAAACTTCATTTTAATCACTATCCTTTCTGATTTTTTTTCCAGCAATCTTATCATATAAGCTGTGAATTTCTAGGTATTATATTTAAAAAAAAATCCTAACAGTGATTTGATGTTCCAGTTTCTACATCCTGGTATCTCGAGTTCTTCATAATTAATTTATGATCCTGGCAATTGGCTGCATAGAAGCTGGCCCCCTTCCACTCCACTCCACACCCTTTGTAGCTAACCATTACTCTATTTGTGCAGTGTTTTTCTCCCCTCAGCATGAATAAACATATATTTTCTCCCATGAAACAAAATCCTGTTTATATTCCCAGTTCTCTAACCTGTCAAGGTCATTTCGAATTTTAACTTTTTTTTTTTTTTAAATGCTGGCCTTTCCACCTGATCTGCCATCCTTGGCATGTTAATGTGCACATCATCCACGATATTACTAAAATTGTAGAATATTGTCATTTGGGAGACCTTGGAAAGAGAAAAAGCAGTAACCTAGGAGTAAATCGTTGAGGATTGTTGGAGACATAGCGTATTTGCTGCAGAGGTTCCCTGCAACCAAATATTGTAAGAAGTAAGAAGAAAAGCAGTGAGTTAAAATTAAAGGAAGGCAAATAATAAAGACACTTTAAAAGCTGGGCATGTGAGAGAGGGAACAAAAAGGAAATAGAAAAAGAGGAAAATGACAAAAGACCACATTGTACACCTTAAGTATATTCTATTTTTATTTACCAGTCATACCTCAATTAAGCTCAATTAAGAGAGGGAACATTAAGGATGCAAATTGTATTTTGGTGATATTAAGATACATAATCTGATATTGAATATGCGGGTTTAGAATCTATTTATTTAATTTGAAGCACGTTGTTTCATTCAAAACCACAGCAAAGAGGCTGCTTAGTGCTGGACGTCAATTAATATTCTTACAAAGGACTGGCAGGAAGCCACGGTGGACGTCTAGTCAGAGACAGTGTGTCACACTACTGTTGACTGTAAAATTAATTACCATTTCTAAACAATGACTCTGTGATGCATATTCTTCCAGGCATGCTATACTGCTCTCCTGGCATTAAAGGTTATAAATAATTATTTTTTTAAAATATGCCCTTTAGAGAAATCACAAGCAAAAATATCAACAATCCCAATAATAATGATAAAAAGAACACCCATGTGTGGTGGGACAAGTCGACATTGTGAAGACAGGATTGAATATTAAGAAGTGTCACCTACCTAAAGTAAGTGTTAGACATTCACATGATGGCATCAGCTGCTGATCTAATGCATCTGGAGCTGCCCTGTCACTAAGGCATAGCTAACCAAGGCAGAGACACAGACAAAGCTGCTTCATCATTAATGTCAGTAAAAGGATCTGGAGGAAAAATAGAAAGTCTCTGGAGACCTTGTCTGGACTTCTTGGAGCCTGGACAACAGTCCTTTCCAACAACAGTCTTTTCTACCCCAATAGCAGATGCAACAAAGAAAAAAAGGAAGGCATTGACTTGAGTTGTCATTAAGTTCAAAGAGGTGAGAATTGTAGCCCATGATGAATCTTTATAGTCAGAGTTATTAATGGGGAGTTCATTTTATGGCTTTTTGAAAATATCACGTTTATGAACTGTGCTAAATTATCCTGGGTTATTGTTTGGCGTATGTTGACCAGTCAGTTTTAAGCTGCTAAAATTAAAAAATCTTTTCTATCTCTATGAGAGAGAATAGAAAAGTACAAAAATTCCTTCCTCAGGGTTGTAGCACAGAGATTTAAAATAGTGCTATCAATCTAGGGAAATACAGCTCTGGCTCTTAGTTGGGTACAGACTGATTCAAGGATCATATTCAATGAGAAGTTATTAATGTTTCAGAGGCAACCTAAAAGGACACATCAAATGATGTTCTGCAGGGTCTGTCTAGGGTGGTAATATTTAACATTTTATCAGTGACTTGGATGATAAAATATAGAACATGATCATAAAGTTTCACGGAAGACTCTAAGTTGGGAGAGGTAGCAAGAACCTTGGAAGATCTACTTATATTTCAAGATGACCTTGAAAAGTCAGGAGCCATTAATGATCAGGTTTACATGGAATAGGTAGCCTAATAAATGAGGTTTGAGCAATGGGCATTATAGGAGCAAAGGAGCATGCGAAGACAAATAAGAAATGCACTAAGCACAACTAACCTGATAAACATGAATTCTATTGGAAAGAATCACATATGATACTAGCATATGTAAATGACATAATACATAGGATTTTGAAATAGTTTGATTATCTATGATTTAAGAACAACATAAACAGATTGGAGACTTTCCAATAAAGGCAAAAACTAAAGAGCTAAAGGGGAAAAGTGAATGCCTTATGATTACTGAGCATTAGGAATTGAGACCAAAGTGTGGCCTGTTTATTTTTCATTGCCAAGAACTCTTTGTCAAAATGACCCATGATTATTGTTTTCTTCAGCTATAGTTCACAGTTCTGCCTTCCTAATTGCTTTCTTTCTGGTAATCCTTCTAGTTTCATCTTATTCAGAACTTACACATGGAGTTTTTGCTACTTAGATTCAGTCTACATGTTTACATGCGATTTTGTATATAGTTGAATGGCCTATAGTTGTTCAAATGATTTAACAAGCTAATACTGGTTGGTTGCTGTCAGGGAAGATGTTCAATTGGTCAATGAAGAAAGTAACACTGGGGCTATAATTGAGGTTCATTTTATAATACTTTGGGGGAGTAATATTCAACTTAGATGTACTATTTTCACCAAAACACTGGTTTGCATATATTATCCTTCTGAAAAGTGTGTAAAGAAAAAAAGAGCATGACTCTGTGCTAGATAACAGATGATAAGCATGCATTAAAGAGTGTGCATTGGAGAGGAATAAACATCTTCAAGTTTCAAGTAGCAGATTGAGAGCAATAGCAGAAGAGTCATAAAAACCCAGATGTTGAAGACTTTTTAAAGTGTGAACTTAAAACAATCATAGAAAGACTTGGGATTTTCTTTACTGCTTTTTAATTCCCAATAAAGGGAAATAATCCACTTTGTATATGCCTTTATACCAATGATTTTCAACAATTGGCTGCACATTGAACTTGCCTCAGCTGCTTTTAGAAGTATTTCCTATGGTCTTGGGTGATACCTGGGAATGGGATTTTAAAAGTTCTCCAGCTGATGCTATTGCATAGCAGGGGTTATAAACCATTGGGTTTTACCATGTCTCACACCATGTAGCCAGGGACCAGTGACAGCAAATTATTAGTGGCCACATTTCAGTTCTCACAAAGCTCTCGTTTTCCCTGTATGCTTCTAGATGTCTTCCTCTTGACTTCTGACAGCCTTAAATTTGTTTACATATTTGCTGCCCTCCTCTCACCTAAGTATAACAGTTTGCTTGGCTTTTTCTGATTTTTACCTTAGGCATTTCCTCTCATTTTATTAGCTTTAAAACATTGACATTGGCCTGCCTCACTTGCACCCTAGCTTGGCTTGTCCCTGGAGAGAGTAAGACCAAAGAGTATCAATACTCCAACACAAGACAGCATGGAATAACATGGATTGTAGAACCACTCAGGTTGCATGTGTGGGCATATTTATAACTATCAGTGAGTAAAATGAAACAGGATTATGAAATGACAAGTCTTTGGACAAAACCGCCATAGAGATGCATTCCTTGATTATATATGGCTAAGATTTTTATTTCCTTAATTGATACCAAACCAATAATCTATATTATTTGTGGTTTTCTCACATAGCTATACTTAGGTAAATTTTTTAGCTAAGTCCAGAACATTTATTTCATCATATTTTATTGGTCAATGTATTTTAAAAAATCATTTAAAAATAAAATCTCATGAAATTTTTCCTTTCACGTTACATTATTATTATGGTCAGGTGATAATTGCTCAAATGATAATTTAGATCAAAATTCTGGAGTTTGGAACTGCAGGCCAGGATGAAGCATCCATTACAAAATGGCACCTCATTAAGGTTTGTTCTTTCCTGGTTGGCCCATGTGACATAATAGCGTTTTCTTTTCTTTTTTTAAAATTATTTTTATTTTTTCCTTTATAGTTGGTTTACCATGTTCTGTCAGTTTTCTACTGTACAGCAAAGTGATCCAATCACATATACATATATACATTCTTTTTTTAGCATCATGCTCCATCACGGTCTATCATAAATGACTAGATATAGCTCCCAGGGCTATACAGCAGGGTCTCATTGCTTATCCATTGTAAAGGCATTACTTTGCATCTATTAACCCTGGATTCCCAGTTCATCCCACTCCCTCCCCCTTGGCAACCACAAGTCTGTTTTTCATGTCCATGAGTTTCTTTTCTGCTGAAAGGTTTATTTGTGTTGTATATTAGATTCCAGACATAAGTGATATCATATGGTATTTGTTGGAATGGGAGAAAATAGTTTCAAATTATTCAACTGACAAGGGCTTAATCTCTAAAATATACAAACAACTTATACAACTCAATAGCATTTTATTCATTACATTTTAACAGGAAAATTAACAGTAGTCTCATATCCGACCCGTAAGATTGTGGTTTCTTTGGTTCAGATGTCAAGTCAGCTAATACTTCTTTGATATCATCAGTAACACTTCATTCAATGTCATCTATATTATAATTATCTAGTAAAATCTTAACATTTGAAAGTATGTGAAAAATTTATGTTTCTCATAAATTATTTCCATTCTACTATCATCCTTTTCAATCTCTGTTCCTTTTCTCCTTCCATGCAACTGTCATCTATTTGCTTATTTGTTTATACTCTTTCTGCTTCCAGGGGAGAAGACTGACTGATAGCCTTAACATTTCAAATAGTAACCTCTGGAGACAGAGGTTCAACTTCTTACCTTCTTGAGTGAACTGTAGTAGTTCAGTAAAATTATCTCCTTTATCTCCTTATATGATCAATGTTCTAGATTGTTGGCTTCTTGCTTCTCTTGCCACAAATTCATCATCAGGGAGGATTAATTATGAAGTAGATAAGATCAGCCAGTTTATCTGGCACAAAATCTGGGGATCATGCCTTCTCAACTAGTAACATAGTTGAATGGGAGTTACTCTGTTTTTATCTTTATAAGCTGTATTTTACTCACAAGTTTTAGTCATTCATTAGAATATATTGTGGCTGCAATAGATTTTAACATCAGCATCAGAGTTATCTGTGACCAATCCAGTAAAAAGAATCCAGTTTCTTCAGAGAATGGATCTTGTCAAAGAGTCTTAACTTTAGGTATGAATAACATCTTTTGTATATGTCTTTGGCTTGCTTGTCCGGAGTGAAGGCAGGCAAATTTCCTTTATGATTTTTCTCTTGTATTTTCTATGGCTTTTCTTTTTTATGATTTAGTTTTTCTTTTCTTTGTCCAAAAATCCACTATCTTCTGTTGACTGATGCTTTTAACCCAGAAGATAGGAGTCTAAAAAATGATTTCTGCTAAGAATCTCAGTTTGAGTTATTATCATGCACAAAAATGTCCAACTTAAAAGATGTACCTACAGCAGGCATTCTTAACATAAAATAAGGCATCTCTAAAGAAAGATTATGAAATACTGTGGTGAGTTCTTGGGTTTGGGCCACTGCTCAAATAATATTGTCATTTTGTCTCTTCGGAAGGTGGAACCAGCCTAACAGAATCTTGCTTGGGCTCCCTGTAGTTTGGAGGATTCCTAGGCTGAGCAAGAGCACATAGGTGTAGAATTATTATATTGCTCTTGGTTTCTGCTGAAGCTTTGGAACTCCCTGGGGGTGTTTTTCACCTATTAATAAAAAGATGGGACAAGATTGAATAATGGTGTCTGTTTCCATAAAAAGGAAATAAGGCTCAATGGGCCTTGTTCCCAAAGTGCTTTCATAAATAACAAGAAATTAATGCCCACCACTAATTTTCTAGTCTTTTTTTTAAGACTAGAATCATTTTTTTCCAGTTAATAGTGACCTATTTTTGAGAAAGATTCTCATCTTATTCTAAACCTTCAGGGAGATAATTACCCCACAATGGGATCTCTATTTTTAGCAAACAGAGGAATCTGTCCATTGTGATCATGAGTTTGCTGCAGTGTATGCATTTTATGCTATCTCTTCCCACTTGGGTGAGGCTGATTAAACTATCCTACAGAGGATGGTTGTATTGATAGCTTTGCTTTACGCCTGGGTTATTGCCTGAACTTTCATTTATAAGCAGTGTTTTACAAATGTACACATCCATTGGTCATCATGGAACCACATAAGATGCACAAAGAAGCTGCTGTTTTCTCTCCCCCACGCCCAGGGCTGTACCTGTGACATATGGAAGTTACCAGGCTAGGGGTCGAATCAGAGCTGGAGCTGCCTACCTACAACACAGCTACAGCAACGTGGAATCCAAGCCTCATCTGTGACCTACACTACAGCTTGCAGCAACACTGGATCCTTTAACCTGGGTGTCGAACACATGTCCTCATGGATACTAGTGGGGTTCATTACCACTGAGCCACAGTGGGAATTCCTAGAAGCTGCTGCTGAATATGAAAAAAAAATTATAGGAAAAGTACCCTAAGAGTAACAGAGTGCAACTATATAGATCTGCAATGTAATTTTTGTATGAAAAAATGCCTATTTTCCTTGATGATAAACTGGGATTCTGCTGTGTTTCATTTAATTCAAATCTCTGAAAGCAAATTCAGTTGTACTGTTCTAGCTTATGAATGAGACTATTTCTTTTAGGAGTATGCTCAGGTGAGAAACACATAGGGATGCTATTTTATTACACAAGTGATCAAAATACCTGCTTCATATAGTACACATTAGAATGTAGTATAAATGCACAGATGATTGTAAATTAGAATGATAGCGCTTGATAGTTATATACTTAAGTTAGAATTCCCACATTTTCAAAGGGCATGGGACTCCATATAACAATGGCTATAAAATAAAAGTACTAGAAATTACTTGTCTGTGTGTAATAATAGTGCTACAAACTTAGCAATTAACACATTTTTTTTATATCTCAGTCTCTACAGGTTAGAGTCTTCCTTGAAAATAGACATTATAATATATGTAATGTAATCACACATACATGATTGTGTACATCTTGGCCATAAAAAACAAAAATAGAATGAATTCAGTGGCAAGGTGAATAAATTTACATATGTAAATTACTATAATATGATTAATAACTCTACTTAATCAGATAAAAATCTTGTTGCAGATGCATTTTTAAGTTAAATTCTTAAAATATGAGCTGAATTATCTGTGGCCTATGAAACAAATTGGTAAATAATAAATCAGATTAGTGGGTCCCAAACTTTTGTTGTTGTTGTTGTTGTTGTTGTTGTTATTGTTGTTGTCGTTGTTGTTGCTATTTCTTGGGCCGCTCCCGCGGCACATGGAGGTTCCCAGGCTAGGGGTTGAATCGGAGCTGTAGCCACCGGCCTACGCCAGAGCCACAGCAACGCGGGCTCCGAGCCGCGTCTGCAACCTACACCACAGCTCACGGCAACGCCGGATCGTTAACCCACTGAGCAAGGGCAGGGACCGAACCCGCAACCTCATGGTTCCTAGTGGGATTGGTTAACCACTGTGCCACGACGGGAACTCCTGGTTGATGATTCTTATATTAAAATGACTTTGGGAAAAATCAGGTTTAAGTAAAGAGTTAGAAATTCTTTTGTGAAATAAATGGGTTAAGTAAATTAGAGTATAACTAAGTGTGACTGTACATGGATTAAGTACGTTCGGTTGCAGGTATCATTTGAAATCCAAAACAGGTCTGGGAGTTCCCATCCTGGCTCAGCAATAACGAACCTGACTAGTCGAATCAGGGCTACATCTGCCAGCCTACCCCACAGCCACAGCAATGCAGGATCTGAGCCGCGTCCATGACCTATACCACATCTCATGGCAACGCCAATCCTTAACCCACTGAACAAGGCCAGGGGTCGAACCCGCATCCTCATGGATGCTAGTCAGATTCATTAACAGCTGAGCCATGATGGGAACTCCCCCATTAGGTTTGTTTTTAATTCCAGGAATATTATATCTGAAAAGGAAATCAAGCATGGACTGACCATGTGTGATTGTCAAGGACACCACTTCATGCTGGCGAAGAGTGTGAGTGTTTCACTCATTCAAAAAGTTGAAAAGTGAAGTCAAGCAAAGACCTTCCAGAAAAGTCCAGATATTGAACACTGTATTTTAGTATAGTTCCATTGTCTATAAAGATACAATTTCTCTGTCACATTTGAAAATAAGAAAACTACATCCTCATTTTCCCAGACATTTCATTCTTTCTTTTCTTTTTCTTTTTTGTATACTGCCTATGGCAGGTTAAAAGGGCTGAGCTGTGTTGATTAACTATCCAAATGTTTAATCAATACAGCAATAGGAAGAAGCATTCTGGCTGTGAAAGACCTTGGAAAGATCCCACTTGCCTTATTCTCTACCCCCAAGTGGGACATCAGTGAACTATTACATGGTCCCTGAATATCAATGCAGTAGGGCTTAGACAAATACAACGTTAATGGATAATTGTGGGTCACCTTGTCAAAATATGTTAAATGCCCCTTGAGTACTTTTTTTTCCCCTATTAAAAATGACAGTAAACTGCGACCTTGTTGATATCATACATGCTTCCAGGAAGCAAATATTATTATTCACTCTGTAACAAGTTCATTGATTTATGGGTCAAAAAATTCATTAGGAGTAAATTACAAAGTACACTTTCTGTGTTGATGCAACCCATGGTAATTGTGTGACAAAGTGCTGAACAGCCTTACTTTGATTTAGGCAAAATACTTTTATGAACATTCATTCAGAAAACACACATTGAGGCAGCTTATAGCAGAATGATTCATAAGTAAGCTTGTGTCCCTGGGTGTCTGGAATGTCGACATAGCACAGAGTCAGGGAAAGTTCACTAGGTGACCAAGGTCCTGGGACTGTGGCCAAGAATATGCCATCTGTCAGCATGGTGGTACGTGCCGGAAGCCTGAGCCTTGGACTCCTGCCTCCCACTAGATCTATTCACAATGCCACGAACACCCACCCGGATCCTTCACTGTTTCTGGTGCTGTTGGAGGACAGAGGCTTGCTTGTCATCTGGTGCCATGAGTCACAAGGAGGCGAATTGTGGCACTTGGTGCTTCTAGATTCCAAGTGCGCTTCGGCAGCATGACACACATAACGGAATGGGTTAGATTGGCAGTCATGTTTGAAGTTTTCTCTTTTCTTTTCTAAAAAACATTTCATAAGAGACTGGTAAAATCAAGATTCGATGGCCAAGAATGTAGATTATGCAGGGAATGTCAGAATTTATTTGTCATTTTATCATTTGTTACTACTAAGCCTAAGATAATGCTAAGTTGAAACTGAGATAAAAATGACAAAATTGGCCACATTTATTTTCTTCACTACAAAACTCATTTTTTTTCCTCTGAGAAAGAATGCAAAAATATTTAAAACTATAGGTTGTGTGCTACAAGTTGCATGAATATAGAAAGCATTATGCTACTTTAATGGGTCATGGAGAGAAAATATGTTGTACAAATACAACACACATTCAGAATGTGTAATAAAGGACACCGTCATCTTTAAGAATGAAAGAAAACAGCATAAATAACTAAAATGAGAACCCTCTTAACATGTCAGTGATTTTATTAGAGGAATAGTTTCACTTTGTGTACACATCTTCAATTTACCTCTGGGCACTGGAGTGTAAACTAACAATTTTATACATTATAATGAAATGGAATAAATGCCTCAATTTAAAAATTCACTATGTGGTGGGAATTTATTCTGTCAGAGTACCAAGGTAAGGTATACCACACTTTAGTACATAAAATTTGTTGGTACAGATGCATAAGAACACACACATGTGGTTCTGAGAGTGTAGGAATTACATGGCACTCCCTTTGTGGACTTAATTCTATTTCATTACAATATTCCACCCTCCACATGTTTCTGGTTGCTTGTTGCATCCTTTGAGAGGTAGAAATGAATGCATAAAAAAAGACCCAGTCTTATAAGTATAAGCCATGCGATGAGTGCCAGATATTCTTCCTTAGGTATCATAGACAAGTGGATGTTTAGAGTTGGAAGAGTCCCTGGAAGTCATCAAATGGAAATTCCTTCCTTTCTAGATAAGAACAATGAGATGCACAGATGTTAAGTGGCTCACTCAAGGCCACACAGAAAAATAATAGCAGAACCAGGACAGTTAAAAACTCATTTTTTTTTTCTGACTATCCACTGTATTATGCTTCTTTCTTCAAAAATAGCCTTCTTCCAACTAAATCATCTTATGTTCTATGGAAGTGGAAGATTATGGCTGTTGCCACCATTGACCACTATGTTTCCTGCTTTATTTTGCTTTTGCATGTTAGCTGACATCTATTGAGGCATTATTATCTATCAGGCATCGTTCTAAAGATTTTATATGTATAAGAATTCATTTAATCTTCAAATGAGCCTTTTATCCATTTTTTATAGATGGGGAACTATCACCTTCCTCTTCCTCCACCCTTTCTTTCTTCCTCCTCCTTCCCTCTCTCTCTCTCTTTGGAGTAGAAGGGATAACCAAGATATTCCATAAATTGCCCAAAGTCACAAGTTGGTAAGGGATGGCCCTGGGATTCTAACCCAAGGCAGTTGGTTTCAGAAACTATTCTTTTCACCACTAGATATATTGTGTTTCTTTTTCTCCCATAGATAGACTTTTTCCTGTAGTAGTTCTATTCCTCCCCAGCACCATCAGTTAAAAACAGCTGGAAAGAAGAGAAAACATCGATAGCAGCAGCTAGTTCTTCATCACTCAGCCCCCTGGGTGCAACTCTGTGGCATATATTCCCTTTTTCAGAGGCTCCCTAGCCCATACTTCCCTAACTACTACTAAAATTTACCTTTTGATGCAAGATGTGTAATGTATTAATCATTTGATTCTTTCCACTACCCCCTCTCCAACTCACTTGCCTTTTCAACAGATAATAATGTATCTAATGATATTTAAATCCGTTAGTTTTTTGGAACCAGTATTAAGCCTTTCAATCAGTGTTGCTAGTGTAGAAGCATCTTTTCAATTTATATAATTTAAGTTCTTACAAAAAAAAAGTCTTACTTAAGTTGATACACTTAAATATAAGAAAGTTGTCTAGCCAATTATAACTTTTAAAGTTTTGTTAGGACCAATATTTTATTTTTATTGATAATTATTATATTCTATACCCTTGGTTTGGGATTAAAATGACTAAATTGAGTCACTTGAGAAACAAGCTTTCCTGTTGGCAAAATTGCTCAGAGTAGTGGTGTGAGAGTGGATTTCAGAATGGAAGAAGCTATATTTTAGAGGTGATTTAATGCTCTTCACATTTTATTAATTAATTAATTAATTTAATTTTATATCTACACCCATGGCACATAGAAGTTCTTGGGCCAGGGACTGAATCTGAACAGCTACAACCTACACCACAGCTGCAGCAATGCCAGATCTTTTAACCCACTGTTCCAGGCCAGGGTTCAAACCCATGCCCATGCAGTAACCCGAGTCACTGCCATCTGATTCTTAATCCACTGCACTAAGGTAGGAACTCCATTCACACTGTATTTTTAAATGAATAAGATGTAATATTGTTATCTGTGATAAAGTTATTAGTCTTTGTGGATTTTTATTTTATTTTGTTTTATCTTTACCTTCTTGTTCTAAATTTTTAGAGCCACACCCACGGCATATGGAGGTTCAGAGGGGTCCAATCAGAGCTGTAGCCACTGGCCTACACCACAGCCAAAGCAAAGCCAGATCCCAGCCATGTCTGTGAACTACACCACAGTTCACAGCAACGCTGGATCCTTAACCCACTGAGCGAGGCCAGGAATTGAACCTGTGTCCTCATGGATACTAGTTAAATTTGTTTCTGTTGAGCCATGATGGGAACTCCAAAAGTAACATCTTTTTTTTTTTTTTTTTGGCTCTGTCCATGGCATATGGAAGTTCCTGGGCAGGGATCGAACCCATGCCACAGCAAAAACCTGAGCCATTGCAGTGACAACTTTGGATCTTTAACCCTCTTCGCCACAAGAGAACTCCTGTTATTTTAGCTATTTCATTTAATTTTTTTCCTGGAATCTCTATAAGGAATTTCTGTTTTCCTTTTGTTGTTTTCTTTTTCTTTTGTACCTTTATTTGATCAGGGAATCACTATAAAGACTCCCAGATATTTAAATTTCCTATAATTTTCATATTGGATGATTTAGCTACTCTTAATTATTTGAGACGTCTGTGGTGCTTCTTACTGACAAAGTGCTTAACAATTGTATCATTAAAATAAAATAATTCTCACTAATTGCATTACTTTAAAATATCAGTCAGATAATAGGAGTGACATTTGTAATATATTAAAATTTAAATTGTTTATACTCATCAGAAATTACAAAAGCCTGCATGATTCTAATTGCATTATGTTCAATATTAGTTTACTAGCTAGTTAATCATAAGTATAGTTATTGATAATATATATTATATTTATATATGTAATTATCATTTTCTCCTTTCTCTTGGTAGAGGGTTTATATTAAAGAAAACTCAACATCTCTTTAGTATATATTTCCAGATTTGACAACAGTTTAAGGAAAATAGATTTGCAAACTCATTACTTTAAAAATATATTTTTTAAAATGCCATGGATTCCTGCTTCAGCATAGATTTGATCTCTTTTTGCAATCACCTGAGGTATAGAAATCAAATTTACTGCTGGGCAGATAAGAGAATTTTTACTTATTAAACAACAATAATAACAAGAGCTGTAGAAACCTCTGCTGTTGTTCTGTTTAATTATTAAGATACTTAACACATAGATGCATGTGTTTTCTAGGTGAAATATTACCGCTGATGTGGACCTATGCTGAACTGGTTTATAAATTTGTTTGGATGATTTCATGTTTACTGCTGACTTGCTTAGATATGTTTTGTATGAAGAGTCACAGAACTATTTGTAAAATCATTTTGCAGTTCTTGATTTTTCTCTTTTTCCCCACCTTTGTCAACAAGAAAATTATTTGTGATGTTCTGCTTTCACCTTAATGAGAACTTTCAATGGAAGAAGGACAAGAAATGCTTTCAAATTACATTCCACTTATTTTCAAGAAAGCCAAAGGCTTTCTACAACCTTAGTTTTCTTTTGTCCTCTTAATACTCCTCAAGATGAGAGGAAAATCACTTCTTAGAGTTTGATGACTGGGGGAAAAGAGTAACAGGAATATTAGTGATCAGCATCAGAGGCTCTCAGGAATGCATGGCTCTCGCTCTTGGTGTTTGTACTGCGTTAGGGAAGACCTGAGTAGTGGAGTACCTGCTCCACAGTAATATTGTCATTGTTACCATGAACCAGGGAAAACTATGTTTGTATCATGTACTGAACTTCCATCATACGTAAAAAATATAGGGAGTTCCCACTGTGACTCAGCAGGTTAAGAACCCAACATAGTGTCCCTGAGGCCAGTTCCACCCCTGGCCTTGCCCACTGCATTAAGGATCTGGCATTGCCACAAACCATGACATTGTTCTCAGATGCAGCTCTGATCTGGTGTTGCTGTGATTGCAGTGGAGGCTGGCAGCTGCAACTCCCATTCAACCCCTAGCCTGGGAACTTCCATATGCTGCAGCCCTAAAAAAGGAGAAAACAAAACCAAGAAAACCAACTATGGAGAAACATGTGGATTCTTCTCAACTTAGCCAGGGATTAATGTATGAAAGTGAATCTTTCTTTCCCTAGACCTCTATTAGAATTCACAAGATCTCTGTGAGGAGATAGCTAAGGGAACTTAAGTATCTTAGGAGAGCTAAGGGACCTTAGTTAAAATATATGTTATATGTTAACTTAGTTAAAATATGTGTTTGATCCCCATTAAAGTTCCCAGATGTCATGGAAATGTCTTCTTTTACTTTTCTTGACTCTTTTCCTTTTTTCATCTTCAAAATGGTAGGAGTAAACTGCTCCAGCTCGCTTCTATCCCACAGGCATTCTGTGTAAGGTAGATAACCTGCAATATTTCTTAAAAGGTTGTTTTGATTTTGCCAACCTGAATTCTTTCATGTTCTCCTTCACCCTACACCTGTAACTACTCTATGTTATCAGTCCCCAGAATGAAAGATAATGTTGAGTTGCTATGTGAGGTGAGACATTGTTTTCCTCAGAAAAAATAATTTGGGCTAGAGCTGTAAAGAATAAATGTCGTGTTTTTAACATGGAAAAAAAGATCATGGGATATGATTTCCTGTGCCGAGACCATTTTTTTCAGCAATACATCTTGTCTCTTCTCTCCTGTGTGTGCAAAAGGACCTTCCTTCGTTATATGTTAGAAGGTGCATAACTCCAAGAGAGATGGAGTTAGATGAAAAAGAGCTATTCTGAACTCCACTGATTAAAATAAATGTGCTCATAAAAAAGGCAGGAGAGTAAATTACTACATCCCCAGAACAGCAGTAACTTATACACCAACAAGTTATTTTCGAGTTTGCCAGAGGAAATAATCTGCTATCAACAAGGGGTAATTGCCTGAGCAAACTCATCTTTACATCTCACACACACTGTCACCTTGTATAAAAAAGGAGAAATGCACTACATATCAATTCAGAAAAGATTTTCTGAAATATTTCTCTAAAGATTTCTTTCCTCTCCTAGGCAACTAAAAAGGAGAGAACATGAATATAGTTCAGAACATATCTAATCTCTGCTCCTGCCTTATCATCGAATAGCATCCCGACACACCAAGGATTCTGTACTGCAGAGGCCTAGGGGCAAGATGAGAAAGGATCCCCTTAGACTGGGATAGAAATTCCAATCTTAGGTTTACCTAAGACTGGCGCAGGTGAGACAGGTTGGCTGAGAAATGCTCCAGGAGTAATGTTGCAGGCATTAAGAAGAAATATCAAAGTGATGTATATGTTCAATTTTACACAGAATAGCAAAAGTGGGAAAAGAGAGGCAAGGGAAAGGAGGGAGAGAGTGGTGAAGTAGGAAAAAGAGAAAGGAGGTCCCTTTTTAACAATAATATTTTGCATAGAGGACAAAGGAAAATCTTGCTGTATAATTAGTACTTCAGTCTTGCCTTCAGTACATTCAGTTGATCTAGGTAAAATTTTAGTATCTGAGATATATATAACGCATGTGTGTTAAAACTGCTAAGAATTCGGAAAGTCATTGGGCTAATAGGATGTATGACCATGTGTGAGTTGGTAAAGAAAACCAAAAACATTTGGATCACAATTTTTTTTTCCAAAGTTCTCACTTTGTTGAAAAAATACTTTGGGAGGCAAGGCCTGGGCTGAAGGTCTCTTACCTAAGGTGATTTCTACTCACTTGAGAAAAATTGTTTGAATGTAGGACTTGAATATGAGAATATACCTGCATGTGCACCATGTCTAGATTTTGACTGACTGAAGGCCAGGTCACATGACCTACTATTATGAAGATTTATATTGTATTTTTAAAGAAATATCAGTGTTTTCTTTTAAGATATATATTGAGTAAACAAAGTATTACTATGCTTAGTAGTCCTGTAAAATTTGCATACTATTTTTTGGTGAGTACAAAGATGTTTTAATTTTTTTTCCTCACCCGGGAAAACTTCAAGTCCATACACACTTTTTATAATGTTGTATGGCATTGTTCCTAGGACAGGTGTTTTGAAAACACATGATGTTTCTTTTTCTTTTTGGCATATTAAAAAGTAGAACATTTGACATTTTGGCCACCCCATCCTTCTTGGAAATTTTCTCTTGCCTTTTTGGACACCGTTATCTTATTCTATTTTTTGGTCCGATGACTGTTTATCCTCTACTTTAGTCATGGCTTTCTTCTCTTTACTTCATGCTGCATGTTGACATGTTCCCTGGCCTCCCACTATAACCCTAGATCTACTTTCCCTCCCTTAGTGATTCTGTCTGTTCTCATAGCTTCAGTGATCACTTCCACAATATGACTTCTAATCTTTTATTGTCAGCAGCATCAACTCTCTAGAGCCGCTACTCATGGCTCTTGTTGCTTGTTGGATTTTTCTCTTGGAGATCATTCATGAAATCACAATCAACCATCTTACCTCCTAGAGGAATCCTATACCCCAGTCAAACTAGATTACCCATGGTTTCCTCCCCCATGTTTTTATCTTTGTGCTTTATTCAACCTTTGCCTAAAACTCCATCATATTTTTAATCATTGAAATACTACTGTTTTTTAAGGTCCAACTCTATATTCACCTTTGAGACTTTTTTTGTAACTTAATTATTGGGGTACTTTGGAAAAATACTTAAATTATTTGAACCTTAGTCTCTTAACCTGTAAAATGAAAATAACAATTCTAATGCTTAGTAAATGAAAATGAACTACCATGTAAATGTAGTGCTATGGTCTGAATGTTTGCATCCCCCCCAAATTTACACATTGAAAATCTAATTCCCAAAGTGATTAGGAAGTAGGTCCTCTGGCAGAGCCCTCATAAGTGGGATTGGTGCCTCTATAAGAAAGGTACCAGAGAGCTAGCCATGTGAGGGCAGAACAAGAAGTCTGAAAGTCAGAAGAGGCCCTCAACCAATCATGCTGGCACCCTCATCTTGGACTTCCAACCTTCAGAGCTGTGAGACATAAATTCCCATTGTATATGAGCCTCCCAGTCTATGGTATTTTCTTAGAGCAGCCCAAATGGGCTAAGACACATAGGGTATAATTATTACAGTGATGGAGATGAACAAAATATAACATGTTGACAAAGAACTGTAAGAAAAAACAAACTTTTATGGGCCTCACTCAAATTCCTATTACAGTGGAACTAAACCAATGCAGGATAGATATGTTTATTTGGCCCATTGATTATTAGTTTTTTTTTTTTTTGTCTGTTTGACTTTTCTAGTGCCGCACCCACGGCATATGGAGGTTCCCAGGCTAGGGGTCCAATCGGAGCTGTAGCCGCCGGCCTACGCCAGAGCCACAGCAATGTGGGATCTGAGCCGCGTCTGCGACCTACATCACTGCTCATGGCAACGCCAGATCCTTAATCCACTGAGCAAGGCCAGGGATCGAACCCACAACCTCATGGTTCTTAGTCGGATTCACTAACCACTGAGCCATGACGGGAACTCCTAGTTTTTTCTTAATTCTCATTACACCCTTTAATTTTATTTGACACAAGATAATAAGTTTGTTTGATACAGTAGGAGGAATAATAGTTCAGAGTGTGGATTTGGGGACCAGACTGCTTGGGTTCAATTTTGGCTCTGTCACAAATAGTTCTGTGGTTTTTGGACAAGTCACTTTAACCAGTTTAATAAATTTTAAGATTGTGATGAGGATTAAATGCATTAATATAGGTTATGTACATAATGTGTAGTCCTTAGTAAGCATTAGATATTATTATAATAGTTATTTATGGAATTGTAATATTTTTCTTCACTAGATTGTATGGTCCTTAAGAAAATATCAAGGAAGATTTGTACATTACTGCACGTCTTCAAAGTCTAGTGCCATATTTAGCACAGTGACTTTCACGTAGTTGGTGCTTAATAAGCATCTGTGGAATCAAAATTAAGTTGTGTACTTTAAATTATTAGCTAAAATTTTAGTATTCCCATACAATGACTTCAGACAGAATATAGTAAGAAAGCTTTTGCAGATCTTACTTAAACTTCCCCTTAAGTATAATTTAACCTATCCACTTTTAGAATCTTTTTCTACTAATTGAGAATTTGACAATTCAGTCATGGGTATCTCCTTTATAAAGAGCAAGACCTTTTAAACAAATGTTTATAAAATAATGGGAGTTCCTGTTGTGGCTCAGTAGGTTAAGAACCCGACTAATATCCTTGAAGAGGTGGGTTCAATCCCTGGCCTCGCTCAGTTGGTTAGGGATGTCTTATTACTGCAAGCTGCAGTGTAGGTCACAGATGAGGCTCAGATTTGGCGTTGCTATGGCTATGGCTGTGGTGTAGGCCAGAGCTGTAGCTCTTTTTCAATCCCTAGCCAGGCAACTTACATATGCCACAGGTGAGGCCCTAAAAAAAGAAAAAAAGGTGTTTATAAAAAAGCAATGTTTTAGCACATTAAAGTAGAAGAATTCATTGCTTTAAAAAGTTTTTGGTTTTATTTTTAAACCCATGAATAAAGAGAAAGCATGAAGGTTTCTATTTGAAATACCTAGGATACTAGATGGATGCTCCAGTTATAAAATTTTCAGGAATGTGATTGTGGTATGACATCTTGCCAAATTTTGACAGTTCATTGTGTGTTCTTACATAGAATTTTGGTTTCATTTATGCATGTTTCAAGATCTCAGGTTAGTCATTTAAACTACTTTTAACATTAAATGAGGGATTCTTTGAGCAGTGGTTTGTCTACTCAGACTAATTTCAAGGATACTAGGAACCCCTAAGATAGTCCAATAAGCAGAACAAATACAATTATGACAAAACAGTAGGAAGAAAAGACAATCTGACATCTCTGGCAACCAGGAACTTGCTGTTGTTCTGGCGTTGGGTGTTTTACTTTGGTGAATTTTTTTCTTGCATTCATGTTTCTCTTGGTACCTAAGCCACTAAGATGATTTTGATGCAAGTTGTTTTATTTCTTCCTACTCTTTCCCAATAAAAAGATCCTTAGAGTCATCCTAAAAGTTAAACCAATCATGATCCCAGCCCTCATTATATGTCAAGTAAACAAAAGTGGGAGAGAGAAGTAAAGACAGAGGTGTCTCTGAAGGTGCAGGGCTACTGCCATATTTAACATGTATTACATGTTCTGAAAATAGAGTAAACAATGAAAGCATGTAGTTTTAGAGAGGTTATTTAGCTCCTTGATGTACTGACAGACCAAATTGATGAGAACAAGCTATGTGGTAGCGTGCCTGCCGAGTGGCAGATGAGATTGACTGAGGGCAAGTGTAAGGGGAAAGAGAACCACAGATACCTTCCTATGTGTAGCTGAGTCTCTGGACTTTTGGAAATGTCCATATATGGAAAATGAAATCTCTGCGATGGGAGATTTTCTGAATACTTTAACTCAGTATTGGTGTAACTCAGCCTTGGAAATCAACAAAATATGGACTAGCCTAAAAAATAAAATTAGAAACAAAATAGAAAATATTATTTTGGCCTTTTACAAAAAAAAAATGTTGCTTTTACACTGATAAAAGTGCATCAGATCTACTTGAGCATTTATTTTTGTATTTGACAAATGCTTTATTTACTCTTTATTCTCCCAAGCACTTTCTACATATAAATAAAAAAATTGTTTACTGTATCATACTACGCAACTATATACTATATAAAAATTCTTATGTACTATTAAATATTTTAATTATATTAAAGTTAATGTATAAATATAGTAATACTTTAAAAAGTTAAATAGTGTTATAATTCCCATTTTATGGATGAGGAAACAGGCATGGAGAGATTGAATAAAACATCAGACAGAAGATCTAGAAAAATCATGGCTAATATAATTGAGATGGTGGAGGAGTTTCCAAATGTTTACAGACTGAAATATATAGTACTCCATATTAAAAGGGAAAAGTTGGAAAAAATATGATGAAAGAATGATGAAAGAACATGAAAATTAAGGCTAGTGGTTTTCAAACTATCCTTGGGGTTCTAAGAGTTCTTGGAGGTACCCAGAAGCCTGGTAGAGCCTAGAGTGAAGGTCACTGTTGTTTGTCTATTTTATATATTGGACTCTGCTCAGAAAGAAAGTACGGCGTCTTTACAAAGTTTAAATGCTATTGGTATAGATGAGATTTCCCTGTGTGTATTCGATTATGCTCATTAACATTTTCCCAAATGCTGCTGTTGGGATGGGGGGCAGTTTGCAACACAAGGCTGGACAATCAGGCCTGTTTAAACAAAGGATGATGTATGTTTACCAAATCCTGTTTGTTGTTTTTTTTAAATTGGTAACTAGTATAAGCTATAACTGTACCCCATGATATCTAGACATTCTAGCTATTCCAAGAAATAATGTATGCTAAGTAGAGAAATATTTCTAAGTGGAACTTCTATTTCTTAGATAAATGCATAGTCATGTTAGCTGACTGCTAAAGGCTGCTACTGTAACGATAAAGCTGTCATTTGTCATGTAATATTAATGTAAGTAATAGTAGCGGCTCGCTATTCAGAAAACAAAGATAGAGTAAAACTGGGTGATAGCCAATAGCCAACAGGCAATCTTTCTCTCTATGTGAATATGTTCAAGATATAAAGAAGAGCTCAAACAGTCTATTTGTGGGTCTGTTCAGCTCCCACATGTTTAAAAAATAAAGCAAAAACCAAGGATAAAAGACAGAAACCTAGTGGAAAAAAAGGAATGCTGCTTCCTCCTTAGGATACCCATTTTCAAATATTTACTAAGCTTTAGAATTAAAAAAGAAAATCATATGATAAGGAACCATAGTTCACAATTGCTCCATTTGATAATTAAGGAATTTAAAAATAAACATTTGAAAAGAAGCTGAAGTAGGGGTTTTTCTCTCATAGGCAATAAGGCATACTCACCCATACTGAAAAGCATTTAATTGAAAATACTTTTAATTACTGTGAATTATCTATTTCTTTACAGACATACCTCCGGGAAAGGCATTTGAACTAAATTTTCATCTTATTTTTTGCTGAGGCAATCTATTCTTGACTTGCTCTAGAGTTAAGGAAAGACCCTCTGGATATACTAAAATATTTTCCCAAATGTATTTTTACAATATAAACAAAACAACATTCTTTCAGAAAAAAATGCCTGTATTTACTTCTGTGAAGTTGGTCATTATACTGAATCCAGTTGTTAAAATCCTGTCTCTTGTAGAGTTGGATAAATTTACAATTTTAATTTTCTATATTTGTAGATTTCAAGTCCTCTATCATCATTGTTTCTTCTAGGAAAAATAATATCTGTCTGTCTGATTCAGAAAGGATGCTGCTAATTTGCATATGAGATGTATTTTATTAAGATGTTTTTTATCTTTGAAAACTATATCATCTTGGTATTATGCTGAGAAATGCAGGTCAAGATTTACTGACTTTTGTCTCTTATTATACATATTAATTAGTCTTAAAGTGGTAGAAACCTGCTGTCCTGCTACCTACACACTGGGGAATAGTACCACCCACAATCCTCAAATAGTGTAACCTAAATCCAGATCTAGATTTCAGAAAAATATAGTGTGAGATTCTGTGTCTCATGCCTGCTGTGGCTACAGGAAAAAAAAAAAAAAGGAAAAACCTGATCAATTAATTCTGCACTAATTCCCTCGAGACTCTATTCCCTTGGGGGAATATGAATACAGTTTTACTTATTTGAAATTGGTTGTGCTAATATTCCTGAAAATTGTCCCATTTCTTGGATCCATTTAAAAATTTTCTGTTGGCATAGCAACAGATTAAAAGCTCTACCACAGTTTTTATCACTTACTCCATTCTTAAGAAAACAAAGCATATATTTATTTTACATTTAATTACATCCTTTCTGTCCTCTTCTATCAGCCTATGAATGTGAGACTAACTTCCTTTCTCATTCCCCTAAGATATTCAACCCTATAGTGGATGTTTATAATTCAAAACTACTGTGCAAAAATAGCTCTTAAAAAAAAAAGTGTTTCACTGAGGTAGTTACTAGGTCATGTTTCTATTGTGAAATATTTATATGTAAATCACCAAACACTTTTAGTATCTGACCTGGAAAAAACATCTCATCGATTTTATTTATAATACTGGATTTAAAAGCTTCTATCAAAATGGTATCCAAGCATTTTTTCCCCTTCTCTGGTAAATGATGTTTATAAATTCCTGGGGCATAAGTTAATGTTTTGGGAAGGTACCCAGAATGTAATTCTTAAATAAGTAAATTTGCTTTAATAAATCAGAATTTGAAAATATATCAACTCAGAAAGCACACCTTTCAGATCTCACCAACACTGTCAGGGAAATAACTATTCCTTGCCCATGAAGCCCACAGGATCTGTTCACAGCAGGATCCTCAGCCCTGGCTGCACATTAGAAACATCTGTTGAACTCTTAAAATTGACCAGATCTCTGCCCACCCCTCGCCCCCTAGTTGTTTTAATTATTCTAGATGGGATTTCAAACATGGAGATGTTTTAATTTCTTCCTAATACTCACATGTAGAGAACTGATAGTTTAGCACCAGAGAATCCACATAAACATGCACAGATCCCTCCTTACTCTGTGAGCCACTGTCCATAGGATGGAGGGAGACAAACTAAAATTTGAGGAGAGGTCATTGGAGATTGAAATGTCATGAAACTAAGAGGCCAGAATATTGAGTCTTTTATACATTATATCAACATCATTTCAAAAACAAGATACCTGGAATTAAACAGTATCTAGACTTGATTTTTAGTATACAGAATAAGGGCATTAATACTTGGTTAGTATTTCTCTTCTTAAAGCCTGTGACTGTATTCATCTTTCCACACCTATATCATTATGGTCAACTTTCCAAAAATTAATAAAAATAAAATAAAACCAAATAAAATTAATTTTGCAGAACCAGGTTCCTTTGCCCCAATGCTCAGCAAGCCAAATGCTGAGCTGTGAGTTTTGCTGCAGAGTGTTTATTCAGAAGGCAGCCAAGTGAGGAGACAGGAGGACAGGTTTCAAATCCATATCCCTAAAGGCAAAGGGCTGGGCTTTATTTATGGGATAAAGAATAAAGTAGCAGATTGGTCTGTAGTGTGAAGGGTATGGGGAAAGGTGATTGGAGATAAGAAAAAAGCGGGGTTAATTGTCATTCCATGCAGACATAATTGAGCTACAGTTATCTTCACTGGACTTGCCTTCAGGAAATGGTCCCATGGCAGGATCTGAGGGTGGAGTTTGGGGCCTTCAGAGGTCAAAAGGTCAGTGAGGGGACACTCATGCATTCCCAGTGTGAGGGTTGGTGGTCCTATCCAATCTTAACTGGACTGAACTGGAACTAGACACAGCTGACTCCTACTTCCTGGAAAACAACTCAGGCAAATGTCTTATTTAGGCTACATGCTCCTTGGAGGGGCTATGTGTCCTTCGGAGCGACAATTAAGATGATCTTGATTAGTGAAGGCCAGGTAACAAGTGTAATGGATGTAAATGATGACTACCCATGGTTTTATTTAACAGGAATTAAACCTGGCCTCTCTCATCTTGAATTTGTAGAACTAAATTTTTAAAAATGATGTACGATCTTTCTCATTTGTTTTTGCATAATCCGATCATTCTTACTCTGTCATGCAAGCTCTATCATTCAAAATACTCATTTCCTCTACCTGTCTAAGGTGATATGTAAGGTCTCCAAAATAGGAAGATGGCTTTCCAGAAACCCAAAGGTTTGGATTGTTTTTCTGGATGTTATATCCAAATACATATGGATAACTTGCTTAATTCTTAACACATATTTTATTTAGAAAAAAAAAAAAAGTGTTGTTATTTTGGGTCAGGCTGATTTCATGTAGCCAGGAAATGACATCATGGACTGTCACTCAGAAAAGATACTGCAACACATTTGTTAAACCTTCCAAATTTCGTTAGTTTATATAGCATGAACACATTTATGGCCTGACCTAAGGTTTGGAGCTTTTCAAATGTTCTCAAAACTTGAGTATTTGTTGACTTAAAAGTTTTAAATTGCACAATTGTTACCTTGTTGCCTCAAATTGAAGAGGAAAGGGCACTACATTTTTCTTCTGCCTACTTACACTACAGAATTGGCTTCTACCACCAATGCTCCCATGCCCTTCTCCTCCCATTGTTTTGTAATGCCCCATATGAACTTGCTGTTTATAAGGAAATACCAGTTTTAAACCTGACACCTGTCGAGCACACCTTATTATGTACTGCAGAATTTAGTTCTGATCACTCTGAAAATAGCAATAGCAGCATCATAATTACTCCTGAAAATAAAACTAGTGAGGTTTAAGATTTTTTTTTTGTTTTTCTTTATGTCCTTAGAATATATCCCACAAAGGATGTACAGAGTCTTTATTCAAAAGACCACTAAAACAAGACTTTCCTCTAGATGAGTAAGTATACTACCAATTTACTGCATAAGTAGGTAATTTATTTGATTTTTTTAGCTTTTTTCTCTTGGAATTTTTTTTTCCATCAGTAAAATATTTAAAGTCAAAATTTTATTTGAAGACACACTAACAGACATCTCACTTACATCTCTATTCGCTTTGTTCTTTTTTCCCCTTCAATTCATAGATGTTTCTTTTTCAAAAATAAATTTACATGTGTGTGTGTCTCTCTCTATATAGACATAAATACACACAGTTTTCTTATACATACATATGTATATGTGTTTGTATATATTTTTCTATCTTTATATACAAAAGACAGCATACTGTATGTGCCTTGTGACCTCTCACTTTTTTTATGACTACATTTTGTGGATGTACCATAGTTTATTCAAATATTCTCCTGTTGATGAACATTTGGATCACTTGAAGTCTTATGTTTTTGAAAGATACTACAGTAATCAATAATGGTGTACAAATGCGGACTTATAAATGTAGGGAGATATTTTCTGTGTACACTCCTAGAGCTGAGATAGCCTAAGTCAAAAGGAATACGCCTCTGACATTTTTGGCTAGTGATTTTATTCTTACATTCTTGTGATATACTCTACTTAGTTATGAATAACGTATAATTATATTTTGCTCTGTTGTCAAATTGTTTGCTAACATTTTACTTAGGACTATTGAGAAATGTTTGTTAAAGGCTGAATCCTGTTTTCCCTCTGCCCAAAGTCATGAGGGACTGTATTTGGAGATAGGGATTTAAAGAACTAATTAAGATGAAATGAGGTCTTGGAGTGTCCATAGTGGCTCAGCAGAGGCAAATCTGACGCATCCATGAGGACTCAGGTTTGATCCCTGGCCTTGCTCAGTGGGTTAAGGATCTGGCATTGCTGTGAGCTGTGGTTTTGGTCACAGATGCGGCTTGGATCTGGCTTTGCTGTGACTGTGACATAGGCCAGTGGCTACAGCTCTGATTTGACCCCTAGTCTGGGAACCTCCATATTTTAGGGTGGGTGTGGCCCTAAAAAAAAAAAAGATTAAATGAGGTCTGAAGGTGCAGTCCTAATTCGATCTGACTCCTGATCTGGTAAGAAGAGGAAGAGACCCCTGGTGTGAAGTGTGTGTGTTCGTGCACATACCAAAAAAAGTCATGTGAGGACATACTGAAGATGTGGCCATCTACAAGCAAAGGAGAGCAGGCCCAGGAGAGACCAAACCTGTCAACATCTTGATTTTGGACTTCAGCCTCAAGGGCTGCGAGAAAATAAATTGTGTTTAAACCACCCAATCTGTGATATTTTATTGTGGCAGCCCTAGCAAACTACTACAATGTTTATATGCGCAGTTTAATGTTAGTTGCTTTTTCTTGTGTAGGTTATGTCAGATTTGGTATAAATATTATACTCAGTTTTAAAAAGTACTTAGAGGAGTTCCTGTCATAGGTCAGTGGAAATGAATCTGACTAGCATCCATGAGGACACAGGTCGGATCCCTGGCCTTGCTCAGTGGGTTAAGGATGTGGCATTGCTGTGAGCTGTGGTGTAGGTTGCAGATGCAGCTCAGATCCTGCAATGCTATGGCTGTGGCATAGGCTGGCATCTACAGCTCAGATTGAACGCCTAGCCTGGGAATCTCCATATGCTGGGGATGTAGCCCTAAAAAGACAAAAATAAATAAATAAGTAGATAAATAAAAAGTACTTATATGTTTTCCTTGTTTCTTTGAATAGTATATGTGGGATTTGGATGTGATCTTTGAAATCAGATAAATTTCCCCTGAGAAGCCATCTGGATCTAGTGTGTTTTTGTAGAATAGTTTTTTTTATTACCTTTATTTCTCTTTTCAGATTGGCCTGTTTTTAACATTAGTTTCCTTTGTTTTAAAATTTACTTGCATACAGTTGTGCAAAATGGTCTCTATAATTTAAAAATTTCCCTCTGTTTAAATGGTTATTTTCTCCTTGTCATTTTTTGAGTTTATGTACTTTCTCATTTTTTTCTTAGTGTAGCTACTGGTTAATGTATTTTATTAAACTTTTCAAATAACCAATTTTATTTATTACTTTTCTTATTTTTCTAATTCTAACTCATTAATTTTTTATTTTCTTCTTTCAGTTAATATTTCTTTTTCTGCCTTTGAGTGAGAAGTTTACTTGTATTATTTCACTTTTATTAACAAATACTTAAAGCAAATAATTTTCCTCTGAGCATTGCTTTAGTTGTATCCCACAGGCTGGTATTTGTCTAGTTTATATTAACATACTTTAGAAATTCTGTTATTTATGTTTACAATTTCCCCTTTCCCCCAAGAGTTAACAGAGTTTTCTAAGTGGAAGAGTGTTTTGTTTCTGTTGTTATGGTTTTGTTATTCATTTGGATTTTATTTCATTGTGATCAGAAAGTTATTTTATTTTTGCTTAATGTAATCTAAGGTTTCTTTATTGAAATTAAAGGCATTTTTTGTGGTCTAAACATATCAGTGTTCCATACACACTGAAACAGGGTATTGGATGAGGGAGGCATAGGGAGACTTAGTAGGCTTCTCAGTTTTAATTGTTCCTTATTTTTTTTGCTATAGTACAGTGTGAAGGACTTTTATTTTTTAAGGAGTACTCCTCTTACCTTTTACATTATTTAGTTTTTATTTTGGTGTGTCTCCTGATTCCTTATACTGTCTCGCTTCAGCACGACCCTTGTCTGCATCTATTGCCTTCTTTTCATTCACCTCTAGGGGACACTGTAACTGCTACATTCCTCCCTTCCCAGAATGTTGCCTTCCCCCAAAGGGCCATGTGTAGTGTGCATACTTTCAAAAGAAAGGTCTTTGACTTTCTCGGAACCATTTGCTTGGGTCCATGAGGTCTCAAATCTCTCAGTATTTCCACTCAGGATAGGAATATCTCTTTCTGTGGTGGAATCCTGCCTGGTCTTATCTCTGTTTTGCCACCACTGGAGCCCCAGGCACTCTTCTCTCTTCCTCATGGTCTCCACTGCCTGTCAAGAATAAAGAGTCTGAGATTTTACCCTACATGTAAGCTAATCTGATGGTTTTATGGATGCTGTTAGAAGACACAGGACTCCTGGATCAGAGCTGAAGAAGTGTTTATCACTCACAGCAGTAGCAATAATTAAAGTACCAGTATTATTTTTGCTGGTTCCCTGAATCACACTTTCCATAGAGCAATGAAAAGAGGGCCATAGGATATATGCACATAAAGTTGGTTATATGTTGTAGGAGGGAGACCCTAAGCTTTGCAAATCCAAATTCTTATACTGGGCAGTAAGCATAATACACTATGTTCGAGAGAGTGATACTCTATACATCTCCCACAGCAAGCCTAACTTTTTTAGTCCACATGGAAACACCATCTCTATTTTCAGTGGCTGTTTACTGTAAAAACAAGCTTGAATAGGTAATCTGAAACAAAATACAATCAATGACTTGCTCATAACATATGCAGAATCTTGAGACCTCATGAAGTATTATCTCCCAACACTGATTCTTTACCTTGGAGAATACCAGTAAGCTGCCTCTCCTTGGGTCAGGTTTTCCCACTTAATATTCTTTTATGTTTACTAGTTCTGATGTTGGCATGGGTTCCAGATGCTATTATTTGCTCTCTCTTCATCCCAAATAGTTTTTGGAAGATGCTGATAATTCAAATTTAGGTGGCAGTCATTATCCTATAGAAATCTGGAGACCCTCTAATTATTAATTTCACAGTAAAAAAAATCTACTGAATGACAATAATCATGTAAGTGGGATATATTGTTTTCAAATCTTTGAATCCATACATAAACAAAACATGGAAAGCAAAAATAAATCCAGAATAGAATGTAAATATCGTAGACTTCAACACTATGTATACATGTTTACCCAGTGAAAGTTAGTAGAAAACAGGTGGCAGAGATGGACATGTAGGTGTGCTAATTTCCTCATCCTACATGGTGCATAGTAAGTAAATATTCTCTAAGAATAGGGGGTAAAGACTAAGTAGAGGGTCGATGTTAGGATTTCATTGTAAAATGTAGCTACTAGAAAAACTAAAATTATAAAACATGACCAATCAAAACAAGAAATAGGAGGAGTAGAGGGGTAAGAAGTCATATAATTGGTTTAAATTATTTATTTCTCATAGTGGTAAGTTAGTAGATACTATCGGAAAGTGATGAAGACATAGAATTATAAATATTTTATTTAAAGTATAGTATTAGTCACCATAAAATAAATAAAAATAAAAATCATTATAATAAATTGCCACTGGTAATGAAATAGGAGATAGTTTGGGAATGGAACATTTAACTTTTATACTCTTCTGCACTACTCTGAAATTGTTTTGCTTTTTTATTTTATTTTTTTTAGAGCTGCACCCATGGCATATGGGTGTTCCCAGGGTAAGGATCGAATCAGAGCTATAGCTGGCTTACACCACAGCCACAGCAATGCTGGATCTGAACCACTTCTGCATCCTCTACCACAGCTCATGGCAACTCCAGATCCCAACCCACTGAACAAGGCCAGGGAAAGAACCCGAATCCTCATGGATCCTAATCAGTTTGGTTAACTGCCGAGCCACGAAGGGAACTCCCTGAATTTTTGTTTTACCAAATATACATATGGTTCATAATTTGAAACAAGTTTATAAACTAAGAATTAATGTTTTAAGGGCTGAGGGTTTACCTCTAATAAATATAATAGCCAATGAGAAAAATCACTAGAAGATTAGTGCGTAGTCCTTGGCAACCTCTAGATTATGATTTGTTCTAACATAGAATCTACAAGTTGTTGGCTCAGGACACATGGTCAAAGGCCTGAATGAGACATTATTTTTATGGCCTTAGGCTAGAGAAAGAAAGACTGGATCAAAACCAAAACACATTGTATAAATAAAGTATGCCATTTCCTAGACTGCTGTAAATGCAGCTATGGAATTGTTCAAAAGAAACCCAGAGATTCTCACCCACTTTGAGAACATGTAAGGCTAGTGGTTCTCAATATCAAAACTGTGCAACTTAGAAATGAAGAGAGAAGATAAAATACTATACTCAGTGGATCTTACTTATTAATTTCTGGAGTTTTGTCTTCGGCCTCCATGTGCATTATCAAATGAGGCCTTGTCTCTCTTTAGTAGGGTTTTTATAGAAAAGTGTAATAAGCAGAAAAGAATGGAATATGTCCTATTTATGTTTCAATTCCAGTATTCTCACTGGAATTCTTCTGCCACCTAAATACTCTGGGTTTAATTTTTTCCACTAGCAAAATGCAAATGATAATCTTAGTATTATAGAGTTGTTTTATAAGTTAAATGAGATAATTAGATCCATGCAGCTGTTTTCTTAGCCTCATTAACCTTGCTTTGATCTTTATTAAGATTTAAAATAGGAGATTCTATATTGCTTAAAATCAGAATGTTATGAGTACATTTATTCATATTTTCAATTAATATTTATTGAAAGATTACTGTGCACTTGACTGTGCATTGAACTAAGAGTTGGGATAGAGGAGTTCCTCTTGTGGCTCAGTGGGTTAAGAACCCGACATAGTGTCTGTGAGGATGCAGGTTTGATCCCTGGCCTCACTCAGTGGGTTAAGGATCTGGCATTGAAAGCTATGGCATAGGTTTGCAGTGTGGCTTGGATCCAGTATTGCTGTGGCTGTGGTGTAGGCTGGCAGCTGCAGCTCCAATTCGACTCTTTAGCCTGGGAACTTCCATATGCCTCAGGTGTGGTTGTAAAAGAAAAAAAAAAAGTTGGGTTACAATTTTGAGAAAAACAGATAAGATGCCTGTCCTCATCAAGCTTATTCTCTAGTAAAGAAGAGTGAACTTGACCTAAGTATCATAAGACAATTGCAAACCGACATACATACCATGAAGAAACTCAGTATTGTGATAGCAGGTAGCAAAGAACAAGATTTAAGTTAAACGATCAGGAAAAACTTTCCAGAGAAAGGGATAGTTGGCCTGAATAGGAGGAATTAATAAGAATCAAAAAAAAGAAGAAAGAAAAAAGAAAGAAAGAAAGAAAGAAAGAAAGAAAGAAAGAAAAAAGAAAAGAAAGAAAGAAAGCAAGAAATAAAGACAAGAAATAAGAACGAAGAAGAAAGTAAAGAGAAAGGAGACTCAAGAAAGAACGAACCAAAAGAAATACAATAACGAATCCCGAAAGAAAGCACTCCATCCACGAACGACAGACAGCCACAAACCGGAGAAAAAGGAAGACAAGGAAGGAAGGAAGGAAGGAAGGAAGGAGGGTTTTCTGGGCAGAGAAGCAGTATGAGGGAAGGTCACTAGCTGGAGGAACAAATGGTGACAATGTCAAGGAGGCCAAAGAAGGCTGTCTGACTGGAGTGGAGAGGGAGGAAAGAACAGTGACGATGTGGCTGAGGCAAAGTGTGTACTCATTTTGGTCCCCAAGAACACCTAGTACTTTGCCCTATAAATATATGATACCTATGTGATGAAAATAATAATCTAAGAATTTTGAAAGCACTTTCTCTGTGTCAGGCATTTTGCATGTATCTATTCATGTAAATTCATCAACCCTCAAAACACTCTTTTAAAATAGCTGCATTCCTGCTCAACTAATGAAGGAGCAGCTAGTTATGTAGTAGAGCTTAGACTGGAAGCCACACAGTTGCTAAAGTCCACATTCTTAGTCACTACCCTGTAATTGATGCCTTTCAGGAATGAAGGAATGATTGACTGAATGGATCAATCAATCAAATCATTTTGATCTGAGGTCCTACAGAGAAAAATGTGAGCATGTTTTCTTTGGACTGTTGTGCATTAGCATGATGACTTCTTGCATTTAGTGAGCACTTTATTAAGAGCTAAAGCAAGGACCACTATTTACTGAGCACTTATGCGCCAGGCACTATGCAAAAACTATGCATGCATTATTTCAGTTATTTGTTTATATCCCCATAAACCAAGCAAGTTTGTGAACTCATTGAGATGGAGGTCTGGGCTTATTCATCCTGGTACCTACAGTTCTTGGCTTACTATTTGTCTTCAGTAAATATACTCTTTCCTTTCTGTCATTTCACTCCATATTTAAGTGCAATTTTATTTGCCTAAGTGCAGGGAGAAGGAGTAGGTGACCTTTTAAGAACTTCCAGGAGCTGTAATTCTGAATGTCCAACCAAACTGCTATTGACTCAAACTACATTTAGTACGTAGCAGCAGGCCCAGTTAATTGAAAGATTGTCCTTAAATTCAAAAAAGGCTGATGCAGAAAGATGCTTATAATTTTCAGCCAAATGTACTTTCTCTAAAATGTGCTTTCACATGCCTAATGAAGTTGTTTACTTTGATATTCCATCCACATTGAAAAGAGTTGGAAATATATATTTTTAAAGAGGAGATACTGTTGCAAGACTTTTATGATTATTTATCTGAGTTCTAATCCACCTGAAATGATTCCATCCTCAGGCATGCCTCAGGCCAAAACAGTATGAGGAGAGCTAGGGCTGACTGTAACCCCAGTCCTCCATATTCTTTTATTTATAAAACTAACATCATAAGGAGATGTTGTAAAATATTGAGGTTGAAAATTAGTTCCAATAAAATAAACTCTAAACATACAATAGGGTATTTAAAAAAGTGATTGCTATAAGTCAAATCACCTACAGTTAAATATATACGTATTATATATTCCTTATAAAGCCATTAATCCACTTTAACAACATCCAGGACATTTATGTTAAGAAATTGCCAAAATGCACTAAATAGAATTTACAGAGATGAATAAAAAGCATAATTATAAAGTAGACTTGGGATATTCCAGTTGGTAAATGAGGCTGTGAAATTGCTTTTTGTTAAAGAGGAGTATTAATGACTATGTTAGTACTTGACTAATATTTTATGCTACTTAGTCTGCTATTATGTGAAATGCTTCATACATCATCTTATATGATAGTTTAGAAATACTTTTAATGCCTACTTTATACCTTGCTAGTGAATTACAATCTGTTGATGCAGAATATCTGTTAGAATAAAAATTCAATATATGTGGTTAATGATAATCCAGAGAAATTACTGAATCTCGCACAACTTCCTTTTAATCAGGGCATTCTGTGCAAGATTTGGTGAATGAGCAATATCTGATCAGATGGAAAACTCTATCCCAGTAGTCACCCACATACACTTAGGGGCCAAAATACTCACAATTTGGTAATAACACAGCAGAGAGGGCAAGAGAAACTTAATGTCTACCAATAGCTACTTTCAGAGAAGCTGAATTTTGAATATAAAAGAAGTACATGCAATATTACTTGCAAAGAAAAGCTTTTTAAAATAAATTTGCTTAAAATTCAGTGAGGAGGTTATGTTGTATTATTCCTTCTGTGGTTCGCCATGGGGTAGCCCTGTCTCCCTTGGCTTCCTCTGTGTGGGTTTCTTCCACAATTTAGCTCTTAGCTCTTTGGTCTTGTGTTGTTACAGCTGCTCTGAATTTAGGGGTTACATCTACTCTCACATCTGTGAGTTTCATCTTCATGTGAGTAAGACAATCATCCCACATCTTCAGTCTTGGACTTCAGAACTTCAGGAGCCTTCCTCTTGCTTCTAGCAGAATATTACAACTTGATACCTGGCTATCACTTCAGCTTATTTAGTATCTAAATTTGCATGTATCATTCTCCCTGGCTCCTCTTCTAGGCGTTTCTATTTGTCAGTAACTCCTAAGCTATCGCTCCAGCCCAGGACTGGAGTGCTATTTCTGTCAGAATGGCCACCTCTCTTCCACACCCAAGTCTGAGAATCTCAGGGCATCTGCTTAGCCCAGGCAATGAATGTTAGTGTCATAAATACTCGTTACTATGGTAGATGCTGGAGGATGGATAAAATCTACTCCCTGCTCTCAAGGAGCTCTAAGAAGATCTTTGCATTTGTTTTTTCCCTATATCCTTAGCCCTATTACACTCTAGTATGACACTATATGAGCATGTGGAAAGTGATTTAAAAGCCTTGAGCCGAGAATTCCTGGAAGAATTCCATAAGAAGAAATCCTAGAAGAGTCTAGATTTGTACAAGTCTTGAAGGCTAAGATTCCTATGGAGGAGAAATAGAAGATTATGCAGGCAGAGAGAATTACATATCAAAAATTAAATTTTCTCTGTAATTCCTCTTAGTACACTTCCTCTCCTTCCTATATACTGCTAAAACCTGGTCTAGACTGTAATATGCTCAAGACTGCCCTCAGCTTTTGCTTCAAGTTCTGGTTTTAGGCTTAGTTTTTCTCAACCAACCTATAGAACATGACATGTCACATTATTTTCCCCAAATCTGTTTATATTCTATAATATATTATAATAAAATCTGGAAATCTTCACCTGAAATTAGTACCTTTATAATCTGATACTGAATTTCATTGTAATTTTATTTCCTACTATTAGGGTACAGTGAACAACAGAGAACTAAAACAAGAAACTCCAGAAAATATGTTCTGCAAAAAGAGAGAAACTTATTTTTTTTCTAATGATTCATTGGGGTATAGTGTAACGTGTAATTCTGGAGTAAAGAGAGACCTGAATTCAAATCCTGACTATGTGGCATTGGGCTGTTCTTTTAACCTCTGATTGCATTAAGGTCCTTTGTTGTAAAAGGAGATGATACTATTCATAACTATATATCATGTGTGACTCTGAACTAGAAAATGTTTCAGGCACTAGGGATTTTGTGGTTAAACAAGTCCCTGCCTACCTGGAGCTGGCATTAAAGGAGTAAATAAGTTAATATGTGTTGATAATGAAAACATCATGAATAAAATGAATCAGATTAATAGGAGAGAGAGAGAGAGAGAGAGAGAGAGGAAGAGAATGGTAGCAGTGGGAAGGTTGTTTTTTGGTAGAGTGCTCATGGACAGGTTCATGGTGTGCCAGGCAGAGTAAACCTCAAGAGAATCTTAGCTATTAGGTTATTCTTATTCTTAACCCTTCTCAATCTGGACTCATACTCTTCTCCCCTGTGTCATCCTCCTTGCTCATATTTTGCAACTTCTTCAAGGCACATTTGAAACCCTGCCTCCTTCTCAGACCTGCCTCCTTCATGCTCTTGTATTATGTATGTCCAAACCCCAGGAATCAACAATATTCTGATTTAAAAGTACTTACAAATATTTGGCATTCAATCATGTGCTTCATGTGACCTCTCTTGACTTGCATTATTTGAGTTTTTGTAGTATGATTTAACTTCTCATATATGAATATTTGTTCTTCCCAAGTAGTATATAAGTTCTTCAAGGACAGGGCAAGACTTGTGCTTTGGACTTAAAAAAAGGGGGAAAGATTATGTGTATTAAGAGATTTAATAGGTATTTGCTGATATATTAACAAAATACTTTATAACCTTGACTAAAAGCTCTGATGGACGAGGAATTACTCTGCATATGGAGTTATGTGGCCTGGAGACCTGGAGATTGGTATGGGCAGTTTAGATCAATATTCAGATTGGGCTTCAAAGTTCAAGGATATAAATTCATAAAAATCTAGATTGATGGCTTGTTTTCTCTGAAAATGTTTCCTGCTTTGCAGCACTTCCATTAGATAGTATTGTATAAGCTTATTAAAAAATTACGTTGTAACACAAAGATGATGCCACATATAGTGTGCTGACTAAGAGTAATATTTACAATCTTAATTGAAAATAGTTAATTTAAAGAGCATATACAATTTGAAGAGAATGGGAATTTAGGACTGTGTGTTATTGCTTTGCTGAATGCAATAGAAGTTGGAAAGAAAATGGCAGCCACAGCACTTTATGTCTATAGTTATCATCTAGATGAAGCTGTGGTGTCTGGTTCATTTCCCAAATTGGGTAATTGCAGCCATGAAGAAATACTGAAGTTTCCTTGTGTCAGGGAGTCAATAACATCATCTTTGTATACAAAGCACAGCCCAGAAATGCTAAAGCTTTGCTGTGTTTTTCTGCATAACTCTCTTTTCATGAAATGAAATCTAACCCACCAAAGGAAGCAAACCCTGCACCAGCTCTTCATATACACAGCCAGGGAAGGGCAAGCAATTACCCAGCATCTGAGGTCAGTAATCATATGATTTTTTTTTTTCAAGTATTTGTCCAGGTTTTTTCTTTCATCTTGCCTTAGTCTTTCTTAACAAACATTAGTTAAAAGCCCATTACCCAGATATAACCTTTAGTCTGCTATTGCATATTTGCTCACATTACTTTCTTTTTTTTTTTTTTTTGGTCTTTTTGCCTTTTCTAGGGCCACACCTGAGCATATGGAGTTCCCAGGCTAGGGGTCTAATCGGAGCTGTAGCTGCTGGCCTACACCAGAACCACAGCAACACGGGATCCGAGCCGCGTCTGTGACCTACACCACAGCTCACGGCAACAATGGATCCGTAACCCACTGAGCAAGGCCAGGGATCGAACCCACAACCTCACAGTTCCTAGTCAGATTTGTTACTGAGCCATGACAGGAACTCCACATTACTTTCTATATATTTATGTACATTGGTTAATAAAAGTTGCATTTTATTCAACCTTTGACTTGCTTCTCTATTAATAATGTATTGTGGGAAATCCCCTTGTGGCTCAGTGGATTAAGAACCTGACTAGTATCCATGAGGATGCTGGTTCTATCCTTGGCCTTGCTCAGTGAGTTAAGGATCTGGCATTGCTGTGCCTGTGGTGTAGGCTGTCAGTTGCAGATCCAATTTGACCCCTAGCCTGGGAACTTCCATATGCTGCAGGTTCGGCCCTAAAAAGGAAAAAAAAAAAAATACTGTATTGTGAACATTTTCTATGTCACCAAATATTCTACGACACACTAATTTTTTTGGCTACCTGGATCACTTATATGGATGTGTTTATAAAGATGTGAATACATTTAGCTAAAGTTTCTGTTCATTATTCTTTCAGTTTTCTTCTACACAATACTATATAGCTTGAAGCTTAACATTTCTTAATTTTTCTTCTGATTCCTAGCTTTTATTTCAATTGCATTTGTTCATAAATACACACACACAGACACATTAGGCATGATGTGTTATGCCTAAGTTAGTGCTAACATTCAGCTACATAGTTCTCAATCCATGACCCTTTATATGAAAACTTTGGGGCTAAATGTTCTATCATAATTTAGAATTTTTAGCATTTGGAGAGTACATATGTCATGTGTAATGTCTATTGCCAGTGGGGCTTGGGGCAACATCACAATATCACAGTTATAAATATTTCTGAAATAAAATGTGAATATTCACACTAAATAACCTCAAATAATTTGATTCAGATTTTGCTACCAAATGAATTTTTTAATCATCTTATGAAATATTTTTTTTCAAATCCATTTGGGTTTTAGAATTGTGGCAAATGGATTGTGAAACAGTAATTACTGATAAAATGATTTCAAATGCAGACTGATATTTAGAGTCAAATTATGAAACTGCAATACATTTCACATTTTACACTTTTCTATTTTAATAAAATAATATTAAAAATTCCTAGAGGGGAAAATCTACTTACTAACTCTTTTCTTCTTTTCTAAATTTGTTCTTAGGAAAGAGCACAAAATCCTTCCTGGTCTAAATGTAATTGAAATCATAAGAGCTTCTGAGCTTCTTAAGAAGCACACCTTTTTTTTGTTTGCTTTTGTTTTTTTTTTTTTTGGTTTTTGTTTTTTTGCAATTAGCCCTAATCTAGTGTAATCGAGTTCTGTATACTACATAAACTTTTCAGAGTAAAATGACGGTATTTAAGAATACTAAGCAAAACATAAAGATGAGTAGCAGGTGGGAGAACAGAAAACCTAGTCTAGTGTTATACTAGCTGCCTGACTTTTCCTGACCAGGACCTTTAGAGAGAGCCCCACACATCAGCACAGTGGATGGAGCCATCGTCATTAACAGGAGGCTCAACCAGTGGTCATACAAAATTGTGTCTACTGGGGAGCCCTACAGGATATGCAGACAGGGAGCCTCTAGCTTCTGGGGTAATGATGCCAAATAAATGCCTATAACCACAACATGAGACACCCAAGGTGCAGCTCTTTTGAGCATCTGCAGCAGCAGCAATAATGTGCAACGAGAAATAGGCTCTGAGTTGCTGCTTCATGGAGCATATCCCCCATCTAGCCTGCAGCAGCAGAATTAAGTTTTTCAATCCCAACAGAAACAAATGGAAATCCTAATGTTCCTAGGGACAAAGTAAAGGAAGATCAACTGGCCAAACGAGGCTTTTTTTTTTTTTTCTTTTTTTTCTTTTGAATGTATGGGTTGGGTGGATGGGATTACTACTTTGAACTTATAAGTAAGTGTATAGTAAAGAGTCCATAAATTTGGAAGTTGCTTTACTGTTTCAAAATAACCAATTTGGAACATCGGTATTTCTGTCTAAAAGCTTAAAAAGTCTCATGAAATTGGAGTTCCCATCGTGGCGCAGTGGTTAACGAATCCGACTAGGAACCATGAGGTTGCGGGTTCGGTCCCTGCCCTTGCTCAGTGGGTTAACGATCCGGCGTTGCCGTGAGCTGTGGTGTAGGTTGCAGACGCGGCTCGGAGCCCGCGTTGCTGTGGCTCTGGCGTGGGCCGGTGGCTACAGCTCCAATTCAACCCCTAGCCTGGGAACCTCCATATGCCGCGGGAGCGGCCCAAGAAATAGCAACAACAACAACAACAAAAAGACAAAAGACAAAAAAAAAAGTCTCATGAAATATAAAGCATACTGTAGCACAAATACCTTAATCTACTCAAGGAGAGAACTGCTTGTCCCCAGATGAAAATTATGAATCATGGTTAATAAACATAAAAATCTTAATCCAAATGTAAATGAATAGATTGTATTTCTCAATGGGAGAAATAATGATACAAATGCCATTATATTATTAAAATAGTTAATATAATATATATCTGATTATAGTTATCATTATATAATTCCATTGTCTTTATTTTATTTTATTTTGTCTTTTTGCCTTTTCTAGGGCCGCTCTTGCAGCATATGGAGGTTCCCAGGCTAGGGGTCTAATCGAAGCTACAGCAACGCGGGATCTGAGCTGCGTCTGTGACCTACACCACAGCTCACAGCAATGCCGGATCCTTAACCCACTGGGCAAGGCCGGGAATCGAACCCGCAACCTCATGGTTCCTAGTCAGATTCATTAACCACTGCGCCACGACGGGAACTCCTCCATTGTCTTTAGACAGGACTTTCTGTTCAAAATGACTGTGATCAATTCTTAAAGCAGAGGGATCTGCAGCCTGAAGACAAGTCAATCTGCAGAACCCTAGGCACATGCTCCATGAAGTATCTGTATGATAAATGAATTTTTTTTTTGCTTTTGTTAGCTGACATGTACATTAACGTCTGTAAGCTTTCAGTGTGCACATAAAACTTTCATAGGTAAAATTTAGATGACAAATTGATAGATGTTTAGTGTCTTTCTTCGTAGGATTTGTATGATCATTTTTGCAGAGGGAAACATAAACGTGAAAATAAGCTCAGTCGATAAAATACATGATTAGTAACACATGATTAGTATACAAGTTATGGCATGAATGATGTTGATTCTAACTAATTATCTTTGAAGTTCAGGCAGGATAACTATCATGATTGCCTCCAGGGACTCAGAGTTGAAGAATCCCAAGGAGAGAGGATTGGACATTGGAGGAGTGTGGGGAGGAGCAGAGAGAAGTCAGGCCAGTAGAAGGATGGCAGGCAGAGGGGAGTGTTGGTTAATCAGACTTGTCTCATTCAAGGTGAGCTGTATACAGTTAATGAGATGATGATGCTCTTTTGCCTCCTATGGCAGCCATCTCTATGTTGTGCACAAATATTAATATTGCTTTGGGTCTCCAAAGTGATTGATTTGATCTATCATTTTTTGAGGCAAAGTCTTTGTTAAAAGACACACCAAAAAAGTGATGAAATTAACTATGAAATTAACACTATAGTTAATGTGTTAGTTTAGAAGTGTGTTTCTCTGGTATAAATCTGCCTAATTATGCAATAGGATGAGAAAATATTTTATTGCCATTATATATTGTCTGGGGATGAAGGTTACAGTCTGTCACAATATCTCTTCAGTACAAGTTCTGGCTAATAAATTATTTTTGTGATGATAAATTTTATTGTGAGCTTCACTTGTGTTTTATATCGTAAAATAGAAATGTAATAAATGAATATAAAAATATATGAACAAATAATTATTTTATGATTTTATTTTATTTTATGATTCAAATCTGAGTCACAGTTTTTAATAATGTGTTAGCTCTCCTAATATTTATGTATTTATTTATTTATTTTTGTCTTTTTGCCTTTTCTAGGGCGGCTCCCGGGGCATATGGAGGCTCCCAGGCTAGGGGTCTAATCGGAGCTGTAGCCCCCGGCCCACGCCAGAGCCACAGCAATGTAGGATCCGAGTGGTGTCTGCGACCTACTCCACAGCTTACAGCAACACCGGATCCTTAACCTACTGAGCAAGGCCAGGGATCGAACCTGCAACCTCATGGTTCATAGTCAGAATTGTTAACCACTGCGCCACGACGGGAACGTCCTAATATTTATTTTTAATAAAAAAATGAAATTGCTCAATTGATTGTGATTAAGGTTCAGTATGATATTTTAGAACACATCACAAAGCCTTGTGTATAAATCCCAGATCCACCACTTGGAGCTCTATGATTTGAGCTAGTTACTTAACTTTCCCAAACTTTAATTTTCTTATTTATGCAGTGGAAATAACTGTAATACCTACTCTGCATAGGGTTGCTATGAAGGTTAGGTAGGACATATACAGTGAACAGCCTGGCCAAAATATGTTTTCAATAAGTGCTGCTTATTCATATTGTTATTATTTTAAAGGTACTGATAATGATGACTGTAGGATCTAGTGACTTTATAAACTAATGGACTTCATTGAGTCACATTTTCTTCAGTTGTGTAATTTTACTAGCATGTCGTTTAGTTTCCTTAGCTGTGAAGTCTTACGAATCCATTCTGAAATTTCATAAGCCTTCAACAAAATCCTAAGTAAAAAGGAGAAATTAACCATAATAATATAACAAATGTATTTTGACTTTTTTCTAGACTAAGAAACATAATTGTATAATAATTACAAGTCTTTGGCATTAAAGCAATAAACGTATAAACTCTAAGTATCTGTGGATAATTTTTTAGCAACATTTTTCTTAGAGTGTCCTAATTTATTAAGAATCTGGACATTCAGAATTAATGATACAATACCTTGAAATGACTTAATCAACCTTGTTATTCACTGTGTGTCAATTTTTTTTAATTATAGAAAGAACCACCCATCTATGTTAACACATAAAACTTTCATTTGGAGCTAGGTTGAGGAGTGGCTTTTTATTTTATTTTATTTTATTTGTCTTTTTTTGTTGTTGTTATTGTTGTTGTTGTTGTTGTTGCTGCTATTTCTTGGGCCGCTCCCGCGGCATATGGAGGTTCCCAGGCTAGGGGTTGAATTGGAGCTGTAGCCCCCGGCCCACGCCAGAGCCACAGCAACGCGGGATCCGAGCCGCGTCTGCAACCTACACCACAGCTCACGGCAACACCTGATCGTTAACCCACTGAGCAAGGGCAGGGACCGAACCCGCAACCTCATGGTTCCTAGTCGGATTCGTTAACCACTGCACCACGACGGGAACTCCAGGAGTGGCTTTTTAAATAAAATATTTGATTAAATGAAATCCGTTTACATTAAAGAGTGAAACTTCCATCTGCAGAGTCAGTAAGCTTAGTGGGTGTATATGTAAACTTTGGAGCCAGATTTCATGAGCTAAGTTCAGGAATACCCCTCACTGTCACTTTGGGTAAGTTGTTTAACTTCTCTATAGTTTTCTTGCTGTCTTTGGGGAAAAAAAAAACAGGAAAAATATACAAAAATTAGCTTATTGAGATGTAATTCACACATCATACAACTTGCCCAGTTAAAGTGTATAAGTCAATGATTTGTAAATATATTCATAGACTTGTGCAACCATTACCACAATTGATTTTAGAACATTTTCATCACCTCACAAAGAAATTCCATTCTCATTAGCAGTCACTGTCCATCCATTTCCCCAAATTGTGTCAATCTTAGACAAACACAATCCTACATTTTTAATAGATTTGCCTATTCTGGATATTTCATAAAAATGAAATCATGCAAGATGTCATTTTCTGTGTCTAGCTTCTTTCACTTAGCATAATATATATATAGTGTTCATCCATGCTGTAACATGTAACATCAGATAATTCCTCTTTACTGTCAAATAATATTCCATTTAATGGATATACTATATTTTATTTACTTGTTCATCAGATAATAGAAATTTGGATTGTTTCCACTTATGCTTATGGACATCTCTATAATTTTTTTGTGTGAACTTGTCCTTTTTTCTCTTGGGTATATGCCTAGGAGTTTAATTGTTTGATCATATAGCAATCCTTTTTTTAATATTTTAAGGGAAATGTCAAACTGTTCTGCAAAGGTGCTGGACCATTTTACATTCCTACCAGCAGTGTTATGTGGCTTTCACTTTCTCCACATTCTTGCCAACACTTGCTATTACCTGTCTTTTTGATTATAGTAATAATGTGATGTGAAGTGGTGTTATGGTTTTAATCTACATTTCCATGATAGCTAATAATATTGAGCTTATTTCATGTGCTTATTGGCCATTTGTATATCCTTGAAGAAATACCTATTCAAATTCTTTGTTTTTTAATTGGGTTATTTCTTTATATTGTATCATAAGTTTGGGAGAATTATGCAAGTACATTAAATACTTAGAACATTGGTATACAGTAGATGTGCAATAATATTAAGTAGTAGTATTATAGCCTCATTTACAATTCTGCTATTTCACTGAAAAATCTACAAAATTTAAAGGGTTTATTTTGAGAAAAAGAGATGACTAAGGGAACTCAACTGCAAAGAGGAAATGAACTTGATTTTTTATTGTTTCTTATTCAATGCTTAATTGTGTTCTCCCCAGGGATTATTGTAATGGGCTTAATTAAAATAAATTAATAGGAGTTTTTGTACTCCCCTTTCTCTAAAATAAATCCAACTTAGTAGTTGAAAGCCATCCTAAAAATAAACTGTTGTTATATAGAGAAAAGCAATTCAATGTATAGATTTATTTATCATGATGAAAAGATTTTTAAAAATGGAAAGGAAATGCTCACCTTGTGTATATATGTTAAAAAATATAAACTATTCTGCAAGTTAAATGTCTCACTTTAATAATTTCAGCAAGCCTTTTTCTTACTAGCTATTCCAAGTTATAAAATGTTTCATTTCTATTTTATAAACTCAGAACAAGATTCTTTTTGAGAATGCTGACACATCATGGAAGGCATAAATTAAAGTCATGTTTACAGATGCAAGTTCTATCATTTTTAAAATAAAGTAGGATATTTTCATTTTTAGCAAAATCATTTCCTGTACAACTATGATGATCACAGAAAAGAAGATGGAATGTGCATTTGGAGTCATAGAAGGTAAACAGGAATAGCCATTAGCTACTAATGGAAAAAAGTTCAGCAGGGGCATTAAATCTGTATTACATAGCCACCAATTTGTATCTTATCATATTGATAATGAATACCAACATTACCATTGAAACGAAACTAGGCATTCTCCCTTTAATCCCAATAGAGAATTTAAATCAATAATGCCCACATTATCCATCTACGTGCATATCTGTATATGCACATGTACTTTTAAACTACAAAATCATATAATGGGTTTCACTTTCATTTCAAATCTTTAACACAGTGATGTACTTCTTTATTCTTCCAATCAATTCATTCTGTTAGTGTTTTCAGCATTTTAAATCCCTGAGCTAAGTCAATAATGTTGATTACTTACCATAAGCACTGTAAACGCTATTCTAATACAGGTTATTTGCAATTTGACATCCTCATCTATATGCATTATTCTGCTAGGAAAATTAAATGAAACCCTTGATTTAGAATCTGAAACACTTAGGAGTAATGATCCTGTTTACTGATTGACTGAAGTTGTGGTTTTTAAGCACCACTTAATAGAGGAAACAAAAAGCAATATTCAAATAAAATGGAAGTACCTGAGTTACTTTAGGAAGAATCCATAGTCAAGAAATAATAGGCTTTTATTTTATTTTTTCCTGTTTATGCCTCAGTGCTACTTGGCCAACAGTGTTATTTACCTCAATATTACCCATTTTTTTTGAGATATATGATCTTTCCAAATTTAAATTAATAAATCCTATCTATCAATAATTCCAAGATTAGACCATTATTTACATAAATCAAGTGTTCTGTTACTTTCAAAATACATTATTAAAATAGACTTCTAAAATATCTTTAATATATATCTTTTAAAGGGATTACATTTATTTAAAATCTCTCAATTTATCTCAAAATTTTATGTATATGACAGTACAGGGGCATTTATCACAGATTACCTTCTGAGTTAAATAAAATACCATAAAGTAATGTTTATGGGTGTTTGTGGAAATTCTCAAAAAATAAAATTGCTGAAAATCCTTCTGTGAAAATTGAGGCAACATTTACAATGCCTTTGCCTACTTTATCTTGTCCATGTAGGTGGTCCCAAGCCTCAAATTTAAATAGGAATATCCTACTAAAACCAATCACATTTAGTTGCATCATGGATGGTTGGATATTTAGCATCTGATTTAACATTATGATTAAATTTAATACTAGGAATAAGTAAAATTATTCATCCAAACTTTCAGAGAAGGCAAAATAAAAATAAATCTCCAAAGTATAGTGTTTTAAGTCGGGCAAAATGTAAAGAATCAATCCTTGAAGAAAGAAGAAAATAACAGAAAAATTTTCTATTTGCTTTGAAATAATTTCTTTTATGAAGAATTAACTTGAACTGAGTTGAACCTTTGAGTTTAATGATCTTTCCAAATGGTAAGATATGTTTCATCTCTGAGGTCAATATCTTCCAGTTGAAGTACATTAGGCAAAATAGAAGTATTATGCATTATTTTGGATATATACTGCCATAGGAATTAAGTAGGCTATTGAATATTTGTAATAATTAAAACACTAGTAAGAGTATATTAAACACCAAAAGTAAAAGTTCTTGTTTCTATTTATGTAATATCTGGCTTATGAAATTTTAATTATTTTGCTTATCAGTTTTATTAATTTTAATTTAATTTTTTAAAGTAATTTCAATCTGTTGTAAAAACACGAAAACATGCATGTGACAAATACTTTTTGGCAAAAAAAAACAATTTTGGGTAGCTAGTCCTCAGTAGGATAAATTACAGTTGAATAAATAAACTTATAGGAAATGGACAGTAATCATACATGCTCTTTCTCATTAGAGTGCCATAAGGATTAAAAAACAAATGTTAATGTGAAAAAGTTGAATATTAAGTCTGAGAGTGATCTACAAAAGTTATTCATAATGTTAAAAAGATTTGAAGGATGATTTTGCTTTGTGTTTTAATGTGCTACTTGTTCAATTGGACATTTAAGTTATGTGTATTAAAGTGAGAAGCTGGAATTTAAAGCACATACTGTACAAACACACACATGTGTATGTGGATATAATTTAATATTGAAAATGTTAGGTCAAGAAAATAAAGGTTTAGAATAAATTAGCCAAACCTTTCTAAAATAAATAATTCAAAAGTTAAAGAGTGTAAATTAGGACATGCTTTACACACAGCTATGTGTATAATACTTTTCACTTTCTAATGCAGTGGGGGCAAGAAAATGAAGGATTAGTATGAATAAATCAAACCTTTCTAAAACAGCTCACAAGTTAAACAGACTATATTAGGACATGCTTAGTTGATGATGGCAGGTATTTGTTTTCAACACTATTAATGGGAAAAAAATAAGATTAGGAAGACACCTAACCACTGCACTTTAGGCTTTGATGTGGAAATGCCTATAGGGGTTCTGTATTATGTTACATACTTAAAGCTGGTCAACACCTAGACAAGATAAGGAGATTAAGTCCTGATTAAACTCCTATCAGTACAATTCAAATACGTGATCTGTCAGGACAAGAGCTCTAATCAGGTGTTATTGTTTGTCAGTCATTGGCTCAATATCAGATACAATCTGTCACCATTTCTTCTGTTCAGAAAAACAACTCCTTCAACTTTGCTTGTTTATAAATTAATTTAAAAAGTCCTTGGCTACAGTTAGGTGTATGAATTCCATTTATCTGTGCTTAGATGAGATTATGGCATTGAATCACAAGGACTAACATTAGGCCAAGAGATGCCTATAAAGATTAAGTTATTTTCCCTCTTTCCCAACAATTAGCAGCACTAGACTGTTCAGCAGAGATCAATTGTAATTGAGCAACTGAGAAAGGGCAATAAACAAATTACCCATGCTTTCACCAAAGTCTGAAGCTTGTTGGTTTACAGAACCTCTGTTATTTAATCTAGAAGCTCTGTAGGTTGTAAATTATCCATTACAGTTGTCACTAGGCTCTTAAACAGAAGTTATGTACTAGTTTAAAGACACAGGAAAAGAGAGTCTCCTGGTCTTTGTCTCAGATGAAGCAAGCTACAGAGTGTTAGATCAGTTTAAGACATAACACTAAGCTCTTCAAGTGCTGTAAAAAAGTTTAGAGGTTCAAGAGGATAAGAAAATATAATTGGGGATGTTTAGTGCTTATAACTAAAAATCAGATAAAGAACCTTCTTAAATTGTTTGATTTTGGCTGATTCCATCATTCTATGATTTTTGTGAAGTCTAGGAAGAAGATAATAATTAGACATTTTAAAATGATTTAAGATTGTAAATCTTCAATTCCATATTAAGTATAAGAAGAATAAGGGGACATATCAAAAAAGATATTTTACTTTTTGGCTTCTTTGAGCCAAATATATATATATATATATATATATATATATATATATATATATCATCATATAAATAAGTGGAATCTGAGCATTCTTATCTTAAAATCTGGCCACTTTGCTCTTTGAGCTGTACGATGTACAATTAAGGGCCTAACATTAAACACATAGGATGTAAAAAGAAAAGCAGAATATGAGTGAGCTTCCAAAGACATATAAAAACATTTTTTAATTTAAAAAAATGTTTTTATTTTTTCTTTTTGGCTGCACTTGCGGCATGTAGGAGCTTCTAAGCCTGGGTCAAGCCACAGCCACTGTAGGAGCAACACCAAATAGTTATGTTGTAAGTCACATGGGAAGTCCCAAAAACATTTTTGATAAACTTGTCTAAAATATATTCAGAAAAATAGGGTAACAATAATAATTTTTTTCTTACATTGAAATACTGTTTTCTACTTTAGAAATAGGTAACATTTATTAAGTATGTGGTTTTCATGAGAACAAAGCTTCTTATAGGAGCATTTTATTAAAAGAACAAGGACTCTAAGTACAAAGTTACAAAATTTGGAATTCCCATTATGGCTCAGTGGGAACAAATCTGACTAGCATCCATGAGAATGCAGGTTCGATCCCTGGCCTCATTCAGTGGGTTAAGGATCCAGTGTTGCCGTGAGCTGTGGTATAGATCATAGTCACAGCTTGTATGTGATGTTGCTGTGGCTGTGGCGTAGGCCAGTGGCTACAGCTCTGATTCAACCCCTAGTCTGGAAACCTGCATATGTCACAGGTATGGCCTTCAAAAGACAAAAAAAAAAAAAAAGATTCATTATTGTCACTCTACTTGTATGCAGTAAATGTGTATTGTTAAAACATAGGAGTGATATTATCTATAAAGGAGATGTTCAGGTTTCAGGCTTTTTGGATTTGTCTTTTTTTTTTTTTAGGGCCATACCTGCAGCATATGGAAGTTCCCAGGCTAGGAGTCAAAATGGATCTGCAGCTGCCGGCCTACATCACAGCCACAGCAATGCTGGATTCTTAACCCACTGAGCAAGGCCAGGGATTGAACCCCCCATACTCATGGATACCAGTCGGGTTTGTTAGCAATGAGCCATGACATGAATGCCTGTCTTGTTTTTTTAAACTTCACTGAGATTTAATTTAACTTAAATACTACTTAATTTTTGTAAGAAATATTTCATGGAATATCTGCCATAGAGTAGCAAACTTAGGGTTCTTTGTTTTTAATGGACAGTTGCTTTGGCTGAAGAGAATTCCTTTATATGCTACAACTAGTCAGTTAGTTATGAGTTTCCCCTTTTAATGACCAAAATCTTCATTTTAAGGACTTCATCCTTAATAATAATTTAGAAAGGAGAATTGGATTTGCATTTGCCTAATCTTTTTAAGATTAATAGATGTACTGCTTAGACATGTGTTAATAATCATAATTGTAAAATGAGAATATTCCTACAAACAAGCAAAATGGTCATGTTAGATAAAATCTGTATCGCATCGCTTAGCATTTTCCTTCTGTGTTCCGTAAAGTAAAACTTGAGATGCCACTTTTATAAGTCATTAAAGAAGAGCCATCTGTCATTTCCAGCAAGTTCCGCTCTACCCTTTGCTTTTATTTCCCCAATGGATCTTAATAGAAAAAACAATTCATGGAAATGAGAGAAAACTTGGTGACAGAAGCAATCCTCTGGAATAGGGGGCAAAATCCCATTCTCCAATTTGCACTGCAGGCTTTTCTATTTTTCTTGTTTTTTCAGAAACTATGCTTTTTACTACATATCTTTTTTTCATCTAATATACAGACTTGCTGTTTATTGAGGTGTAAGTTTTGTTTGTCGAATGAGTATCAGCACAATCGGGAGCCACAACATAGTTTAAAAAGTTATCCTGGGAATAGACAATGCAAAGTATTACCCACAGTTTGCAATATAGATTTTTTTTATCACAGCAAAATAGAATAAGTAGTAGAAAGTAATTTTTTTAAAAAAGAGAAATTTCTGTGCTTCAGAATGTTGCCTCTGTCTGGGGGAAAGATACAAATTGGATGCCAGCATGGCAAAGAAAGCTATTTAACCATTGGAGGTCTTAATGATTATGAGCAGCTGAACATTAAATTTAGGTGGGATGGTTGCATGGATTATGAAGATGGTTGCCTGGGTTATGTGAACAGAGTGGGGCACTCTGCTATTCTAATGCATAGCTTTACTGGATCAATGCAAGTATCCATTTAATTAAATTAACTACATAACCTGCCATTTTTCACTTTGGTTGTACCATTTGTCCAAAATTATTAACAGATGGTTTCAGTGAATTAGTTAGAGTCCCAGGAAGAGGTAAGATACATATTTCAACAGAACTATTGATTAAAAGCCTTTATAACTCTGGGCAAAAATAAAGACACCTTTCTCTCATTCTTCCTCCTTGGCCTCATCCTTCTCCTTTTACCTTTCCTTCCTACAAAAGTAATAATGATGATGATGATGATGATGATAGTAAATGATAGTAGTTAATCTTTTAAGATAACTGTGATTCTATTTCCATTTAAGAAGGAGACAGGCTATCTTCAATTGCATCTACTTTTGAAAATATTTTTCTTATAGTAATTTTGCCAAATAAATATTTTACTTGCTCAAGTTCAAATAACTGAAGAAGGAATTTCATAAGCAAACGCTTGTTTTATTGAGACATATTTTGAGTGGAAATAAAATTTTTGATCATGGTGGCAAAAGGCTATCTTGCTGTGGGAGCACGATAAACAGTTGCTCACGGTTAAGAACTAGACCCATGTTCCCTGTGAAGTGTTCTTACATGATCGGAATGCCTAATGACTAGAAATTGCATAGATACTTAGTGTGAACTTGCTTGGTAGGAGTAAACAAATATTTAAAACATAGGACTATTCAAGAGCATTCTCTGCTGTCCATCCTGACACTGTTTTATTTGTCAGTGGCCAAAGACTGATAACACTATATTTTCTGAATAAAAATAAAACAGCTTGACAGTGGATTTCTTTTTCCTTTTTTAATTCTGTGAGAACTGGGTAGTGTAGTGTTTATTCCAAATCATCAGGATATCTGGAACACTTTGTTCTTATTGGGAGACACCCTGGATAGAATATCTGATATTGTGTTGGTATTAGTATCTGGTTATTTTATGACCTGTCTTCAGAAAGGAAAATGCAAAGTATGTAGCTATATACTTGCATATAAAATAAAGATTTAGGTGGAGATATTAACTTTATAACTCAGTCTTTCAATTGAAACATCTACAGTAATCAATTAATTCTAGAGAATTCACTTGGTTGTGATCCCATAAACTACCAACATTGACTGGTTCTCCAATTTACTTCTTAGTAACTTTCCTTTTTAGATTTCATGCATAATTGTCATTATACATGATTTTTAACTGAAAAATAACATTAAATATCACCAAAGGAGAAAGGAGTATAATTTGATTCATTTTACCATGATTCTCTCTCTTAAAGGGAAAGAACTACTAGTAAAAATCATCTGAGAGTTGGCAAACTTTTGTGTTTATCTGTGAAGTTGTTTTTAACCTCTTTATTATATATCCCAGGTACATTTATTCTTTGGTAAAATCCATGATTTTTAGATTAACAATATCCTTTTAAAGTCCAGGAACATTTTATATTACATGAAAAGACACCAAGAAGGCTTTGTTAAGCTGTTTTTTCCGAATCAAGTGAGACAGAAAAAATTATTTGCCTTAAGCTGTAGAAACCTTGAAATGTCACTTCCCAGAATCCCATGACCTAGAAGGAGGTCCACTGCCTTGATATCCATGATCCCTTGAGTCCCAGTGATCTGAGATTCTTCTCATATACTATAAACCCTAAATTAGGATTTTAAGAATTCTTTCATTCTACTCTAATAAACCTGAAAGATGTCTCCTTGGGACTTTTTCAGTGAGAGTGTCCCTAGTGAAGATGTGTATGTGCCTATCCAGAAAAGAACATACTAGACTTTAATCCTGAGCAGCTTGAGGAAATTTTCAACTATTATTGCCTGACGCTAATGGGAAACCCATGTTGTCAGTTCACTAGGAAGAAAAGATCTGAAGCATCCTGGCAGATAGGGGATCGAGAGTTAGTCCTTGAAGAACCAGAGTTCACTTGAACCCTCGTGGAACTCAAATCCTCTCTTAAATAGATGAAACTGAACCCCTTAGAAAGGTCATTCTTGGATCCCCAGTCAACACTTTGGAATGATCTTGTGGACAGTGATATGTCCAGAGAATGTAACCACAGTTTCCTAACCATCTTTTGACAAAGTCTCCAGTGATAATTGTGCATCTAAATGAAAATGAACAGGTACTGGGTATAAGAGACTTTGTTAGGCTGGAGAAAGTGAGTGTTGTTACCTGGGACCTCTTTGCTAACTTCCAAACTGCAGTCAAAATGTTCAGTGATGTATTTTGATTAAGGTTGTCTGAAATTCCATACCCCAGGTGGATGATGGTCCAGCTGCAAAGAAGACCAGAGGGAGGTGGGTAAATCAATTAAAATGTATTGAATTCTGACTTGGTGCCAAGCACTATGCTAGGTAAATCTTACAACTCTGTCTTCACTATAAAGAGGGAAGAAAAAAAAATCAAAGCAATTTATTACTATAACAAAAACAGACAAAAAATATAATAACAGACAGAAACCCCATTTACTCCTACAGGAAATAAAAATAAGTAGCTCACACTCAAACTCTGAAAACCCTTTTTAACATGTACTGGTCAGGGATTTTACAAACTCATATCATTTTCCTGCTTTCAGTAGCTCATAAATTGAGCTTGAGACTACCTAGGCACATCCTTCCTTCTGATCTCGCTGAAGTCTCTGTGGAGATTTCATTTTCTTTGTAGAAATAAGGATAGCTTGTCGAGCCTGGAGAAAAGTCAGAGGTATGTCAGGAGTCTGTGAGCATCTCAAGAGCAAAGATGTGATGTCTTACTTGGGGAAACTGGAGAGATTGGTTTAGTGCCACTTCTAAAATTAAGATGGTATCAGACAAAGTAGCAGGGTGGAGAGAAGCCTCCTCTGACAGATTATTTGATGGTATACCATATGCCGTTTTAGACTGGAAATGGTGACTAACCACACTTGGCTGATATTACTACTCTCTTAACAGTTAACTTTCACACTCAAAAGTTGCTGTATGAATACTGGATGTAGCAGGTCAACTGGATCAGGAACTGGGCAGAGAGAGTGGATTTCATAGAGACCCTCACTTAGGGTTTTTGATTCTAGATGGGATGGCTATTCTGATGTAGGAAACAAAGTGACTAGAAATAAAGGACTTCCTCTACTTTGTCAGAAGTTATGCTGTGATTCTGGTGCAAAACAGAATTCTGCCATTGGCAGGAGCAATGAGAGACCTTAGACTGTAAACTGTGAAAGTTCAGCATCTTAACATTGCTGAAATGGTAAGAGCTTCAAACTCCAGTTCCTAGAGATGTCAAGCTCGGTCTCTGTACACAAAGGGGACATCGTGACAGCATTAATTCTTTCTGTCTTAATTGTGAACCTAACATGGGTTTATCTCAACATAGTAGATACTGTTATACTCTGGAGTACCTGAAATTATTAAAAATAAGTTCCACATAGGGAGTTCCCATCATGGCTCAGTGGTTAACGAATCCGACTAGGAACCATAAGGTTGTGGGTTTGGTCGCTGGCCTTGCTCAGTGGGTTAAGGATCCGGTATTGCCGTGAGCTGTGGTGTAGGTTGCACACGCGGCTCGGATCCCGAGTTGCTGTGGCTCTGATGTAGGCCAGCGGCTACAGCTCTGATTCGACCCCTAGCCTGGGAACCTCTATATGCCATGGGAGTGGCCCTAGAAATGGCACAAAGACAATAAATAAATAAATAAATAAATAAATAAATAAATAAATAAATAAATAATAAAAATAAAAAATAAATTCCATATATTTTCACTTTTCTTTACTATAAAATAGTGGACCATCAGACCATGTTTGCTGAAGAAAACATCAAAATCAAATCAGAGTTAGTGTGGAAAAATCACTTGTAAAAGTGTGATCTAGCAAGTCTGCCACTTCTTCTGATATGGCTGAGTACATAATCACTCCCAACCTCAATCACATTTTAGATTTGGATCTCAATTTACATAATGTATAAGCATGCAGAAAACATCCCAGAGGGCAAATAAACACATCAAGAATGAAAGAGAAGAAATACTGAAAATGATTCTTTTATTCATTTTACTTCTCTTTATGGGGATCTATTTTGGAATGCTAAATAAGTTACCAAATAACTTTCCTAACAAGCACTTTAAAATAGAAAACATACTCAATACACTAATATCTAATCAAGTTACTATTATTCATTTCCCATTTGTAAACTATTCCTTGGATTTCAACTTCCAGAATATAATTCCTAGTGTTTTAGAGAAGTTCCTTGGGAGATGCTTCAAAATGAGCATGTTGTTTTGGAGCATAAATACACTTACAAATTTATAGAAAATGTAAATCTGCTTAGCTTTTAACCATCCTTATTAATTAAGAAGCACAATGGTAATGCTTGATCAATCATGACTCATTTTGAAAATGTTACCCTACATTTTTCTAGCATATATTTCCACAGTTTTCAGTCCATATCATGGTATCGCTCTTTTGTGATCAAACATTATTAACAAAAATTTCTTAACTTAAACCAACAACTACAAATATACAGTAATTACCAAAGGCCCCCAGACTTTTGGTCAACTGGGGAAGGATAGAAGCCAGAGGAAAGAATATTTTAAGGGCAAATCCTTAGGCAAGTAGTGACAAAATCTTTGTCCTTGAAGCTTATATAAATAACTTTCCAGTGTTTTTTTAATCTTTTCTCTCCCCTCCTCAGTCCCCTCAGCAATGAGGCATGTCACTCCACTCGTTCACATCCATCTTTTTTTATTGATGTCCACTTTGGTGTCTGTACAGGTCATCAATTTTGCTGCCTCTTAGGCAGCCAGTGGGAATGTACAAGTTAAGTACTGGACTTTGTGTGTCGAGCTTGAGGAGGAGGGAAAGGGAGGAAGTGTCAGCTTTCTTTAGCACTAACAGTCCCAATCAGATACTGGCACTGGGCCTCATAAATCTTGTGGCTGACCCAGGTGAACCCTGAGGCTCAGCGCTCACTGAAAACTGATCAGGCCTCTGCTTAGTTTAACGGGCCGTTCTCAGTGACAAGTGAAGGGTTCAACAAATGCACAAAACAGATATATATTAGTTGAAAAACTAATGGCTTTTAAAAGAATGTTTGACAATTGTTTAAGGCTGTCTGTAGATCCATTATACTGATAAACGACCGACTTGGTGTATACTAAAGTGGAGCTGGTTAGGAGGACACCAACCTAAAGTTTGTTTTTTTATTCTCTTCCCCTGCCACCTCACCCCTTTGGTCATCTGGCTGTGGACTCCATGAGCAGCACATTTAGAAAACCTAGGAAAATACCTATGCCGTGTACATTTAACCTTGCAGCCCAAGTGGAATAAAAAGGACTCTGAGACTGCCCTCAGTGACCTGCAATTGACCGCTTGAACTTCTAAGTTAGGGTCAGTTGGGGCCCAGAATAAGAGGTCAAAAACTGGTCAGCTTTCCCTAGTCCTAACATGCTGAATAGGAAGACTTTATTGCTGTGATTTATGCAATTTACCGAGACAGGTTAAGGAGAACTTAAAACCCACCATAGGGCTCACTTGCATGGGGACACCCTCCTCTTGGAAAATAAATTCTGATTGTCCAGCTGGAAATCTCTTAGGGATACGCCTTGAAGTATTTTACCCTCTGTGTCTACAGATTCATTCCCACACTCGACCCCTGAACGTGACAGGGTTAGTGTTTCCAGATTTATTTAAACAATACAAATGCACCAAATGAAGCACTTTCAAACCTGATTAATTGAGAAGACAGAATAACCATCAGTAATGAATTATTTGGGGGAGCAGTAAACTCCTACAAAAGTTACCTCTTAAATCAGTTGCCTCAGAGGTCCAACCACAATAAAAGCTACAATATTTAAATCTTTCTGGATAAAAGGATTTGGTATTTGTCTTTGAAGCTTGGTTCTTGTGAACCATATCAAGGCTTTTTTTGGATAATGTTAAATGAAAATTATTCTGCTATTATTGAAGAATAAATTTTAGAGCTCTTACAAGTAAGTTTTTGGTCCTAGTCTGTGTATAATAAAGTTAGAAACATATCAACACTCATGATTTCTGCTTTTACAGAAATGTGCAATATGTAGCTGCCATTCGTTGTTCAACGTCCATGCTTGTAGCAAACCAGCAATATGGCATTTGTGACACAAATTATGATATGGGCATGAATGTCAGTTTTACATAGGTGGAAAGAAAGAATTGAACCCAGGTCTTTCACAGATAAAAAGCAACTTGGGGCTATAAACCTTTAAGCTATCTTTCTAGCTTTTTCACAGGGCATTTATTGCTTCTGGATGCATTTGCCTCTGTAACTCAAATTGGCTTTGATTTAATAAATGCAATTCACAAAATGTTAGTCTGTATGTGGTCTAATTTCATTTGCTAAAAGAAAAAAGGTAAAACTGTGAAAACTATTCACTTTGAAAAATGGCTAGTGTGTAATATTCAGCAGCTAGTTTTCATTAGGTTTTTAAATTCACACTTTAAAAGAAAGGGTATGCATGCCACAAATGTATGTGTCTGTGTGGGATTAGGACGAGGCAATCCCACATGGGTGCTCTATCAATGCGTCAGGTAAATAACAGCCAATCAAATTATGTGTATAATAAGCTTATTTTGGACAAGCACAAAGGTTATAAATTATTAAATGTTAAGGAAAAAAATTTTTGTTCAGATATTTAGCTGATTGATCTCAAGACCTCTCTATTTTGTCAATGTCACACTGATCTTTCTTCACCCTCTTTAACATCGCCCAATGAAATATTTCTTTAAAACAGGACCTAGCTGTAAAAGTCGTATTTCTAATGGACTTAGGGAAACTTCATATATATTTCTTTGAAAAATAGACAAAAATAGATTCTCTCGTGTGGGATGTTAAGAAGGAAAGGACCCTCTGTACTGGTGCACATCTTACTCTAACGTTTTCCTGCCAGTTGTGGAAAGTGGGTCTCACCCAGGTTAGAGTTCTTAAAGATATGAATGAGGCCTGTTGAGAGTCACCCAAGGAAAGTTAAGGAAAGGACTAGAAAACTTCAAGCAAGTCCTCTCTTTTCAAAGGTCAGTCTGTCAAAGCCCTTGTCTTCTCAGCAGCTCAATTGACTTCTGCCAGTGGGTTCCCATGCTTTAGTGTGGTTAAAATGTTGTTTTCCTGCTGCATTTAATCTGTTGTAAAAAGGGTATCTTCATTCTTGAATAATAAAAATTAAAGCTAATGTTCCCAGTTCACTGTAAATAGCTTTTTGGAAACTCAGTTAATTAAATCTTCCATTATGAAGTATTTTCTATTACTAGAAGAAATTAAAAGTAGACAGGGAGCACAGGGCAGCCATTAATGAGGTTGCTGAAGATCCAAAGTGTTGCTGCATTATGAGATTGGTTCCAAAGAAAGTCTGTGGTTAAGTAGATCCCTAAAGAGATGAAAGTTTGCTATATCAATGATCACTTTTGATCAATAGGTATTTTTGAAAGCTCTTGAAGCATTCAATGGGCAATTTTATCTTTAGCCCTCAGTACTAAGTGTTGATTGACTTGTGAATGACCTTGTTAAATTGTAAACAGATTAACACTGAAAACGTTTTAGTAAGTAATAAATTAAAATTCAGTATTCTATGAAGTACTGCCCTTTTAAGGCAGTTCATTCCTTCCCATTCTGCATGGACTAAACCTTTTCAGCTTTTTGTGTTATTTCTTAAGTCCATGCCAACTCAGTCTGTGGGATTTCCTCATCACTTGTGTTCAAAACCATTTCTATATTGATGAATATTTGGGAGAGTTGAATCCTTTCCAGTTGCTTTTCCTGCCAACTCTGCTGGGGTTTTCTCTCTTTGCGTTAAAATTAAAATATAAAAATATGGTCTCATTTTCTTATCATCACCAATAATTTTTACAATCTTAAGAACATTAACTTTAGGTATTATGGCCAAATTTAAACTCAAAAAACATGCTATTTTTTTTTTCCAGAATGCCATCAATATAGTTTTACTGAAAGAAAGTAGTTGCCCTCTCGGTTTGCTGTGAGGCACTACTGGCAATAAATAATTGACAGTTATGTTCCAGAGCTGAGACTCAGCAAGTTGCTTACTCCTATGCTTGGCAGTTGGCTTTATTCAACAAGCTGCAGGTCACAAATGGGGGCTGTGAGGATTGTCTCTCTTGATACCCTAAGAATAATTTCCTTGTGTATTTCTCAGTTCTGCAGTTCTAAGATCTTATAGGTAACTTGTCTTGGAAAGCCTTTATCTAACAAAGGAATGAATGCTTAAATGGATAGGAGGCTAATTTTGAGGTCCATAATGACCAAAAAAAAGAGAAAAAAAAAGATAATCCCACTTTTTCTTTGTGGACCATGGTAGATAGATTTTTCTTTTTTTCTCTTTTCTTTTTGGCCACCCCATGGCGTATGGGACAGGGGTCAGATCTGAGCTGCAGCTGTTTCTGTGCAATGCTGGATCCTTAACCCACTATGCCGGTGGGGAATTGAACCCTGAACACCAGAGATGACGAGGATCCTGTTGTGCCACAACAGAAACTCTTAGGTATATTTTTCATCATTCAGTATTACTGAAATAAGAGCCAATACGTTAAAGCTTCGATATGCTTCTGAACCAAGTTTTTTAAATTTACATTAATTCTTAATACTCCTAACAGCATTATTACATAGATTCTGTTATTACCTTCACTGAACAGATGAAGAGACTGAAGCAAAAGATGTGGTAAAGCTTAAGGGCAGATAGTAAATGGTGACAGAATTACAACCTAGGAAACCTGCCCTTGGAACCTGGCTATTAACATGGTATACCAATCAAACAATTTATCAATGTTTAGATAAAGTTAAGGTGGGCCAGCTCTAGGCGAAATTGTGTGAACTACTTGCATCTTAGTGTCCTCTTTAGAAAACTCTTGGACATCTTTTGTGTCCTTTTCCAGGACTCTGCTCTTACATTTAAAAGCAATCTTTTCCCCATCTACTTATTCTCTGGCACAATTCACACCTTATCTAGAAGAAAGAATATAATATTCATCATTTATGCATTGACTAAATCCATTCACACTCTAATATCTTCCTTTAAGTCTATTCATTCATTTATTCCCTGGACAGATATGTATTGAGCCTTCATTGTGTTCCAGAAACATCTTTCCCTTTCTTGCTTGCTTCCTCCCTTCTTCTCTTCCTCCCTTTCTTTCTTTCTTCCTCCCTCTCACCCTCCTTCTTCCTTCTTGCCTGTCTTCTTTCCTTCCTTCCTTCCTTCCTTCTTTTTTATCTCTCTCTGTCTTTAATTCCCTTCCTTGTTTTCTAAAGAGTTCAGCAACCAAGTGGAGAATATATTAGGTCTTTTTACTTTTGAAATTCTGCTAAACTACAGACTAATCTCAAGGTAAACCTTCTTTAGCCATTTTGAGGAGAAGAAGACCAACAGGGTCAGAAAGTCACACACTCCTCCAAAACCAGATAGTCCTAATCCTCTGGATAAACTTAAAAAAAAAATACACACAGACAGACCACTCTGAAGCTTTTACTAACACCTCTTGATTTTAGGGGCTTAGATTCATAGACTTAGCAGGCAAGCATTTCATTTGAAGCGCTCTGAGCACAGTGAGCTCCCGTTACGAATTGGCAAAACATTTGCCTTAGCTTCTTTCGGGAACGGCGATGGGGGCATTTTTGTTTATGTAGTACAGTATTTGAGTTTTGCTTTTAGCTGTATATTTTACATGCACAATTTCAAATGAAAAGTTAATTGAAACTACCGTATTTTACCACAACTTCTGTGGCAGCTATCACGAACATGAATCATGTCATTTGAAATAATCTTGCGTTTGTAACGATATTTGTGCTTTTAATGAGCCTGGTCTAAATCATGAGTTTAATGTAGAACTAATTCAGTTATACTTCAAGCTTTTTCTGATTCTGCTCTAAATGTTTTATATATATATTTCTAATGCTTAAGGGACTTTTGTCAAACTTTTTGGTGACAACTAGATCAAAAAACCCACAGTTATTTGACTCTATATCTCTCTAGAGCTGGCAGAAAACAGGAATTGCAGAATTCAATTGGCAGAGCCAAATAAATACAAAGACAATGTAATAACATTTCAAAAGAACAATTCCTTGGGGTTCTTTGTTGAAACTATTATTTTGTCTGCTTTCAATGATTTACTGTTTTTTTTTTTCCCTTCTAGATTTCATTCCAGAATTTAGAAAATAACAGACTTAGAAATAAGCAGAGAAAAATACAATGTTTTTATCTTTCATACACCACAAAAATACATCTAAGACTAAAATAATAAAAACTTGAATTAGAATTTGTTGTAATGCTACATTTATGAGGCTTTATTTTGTATTTAATTTAACCTATGCATTTATACTCACACATATCCCAGAGATGTTTTAAGTTTCTTCAGTAACACAGAGGAAAAGCAACATAAATTCCATTGTAAATTTACACGAAAGAAAGGAGAAGCAAAGGTGGAATGTAATAGCATTAAAAAGATCAAAGAAAATATGTACATGAAAACATGTACAGTATTCTTAACCTTTAGGGAAATTCAGATTAAAACCTCAGTGGGATTTTAGACCATATATCTATTAAAATGGCTTAAATAAAAATACAACAATACCAAGTGCTGGTGAGACTGTAGAGCAAATAGACCTCTCACTCACTGCTAGTGGGAATGTAAAAATGGTACATACACCCTGGAAACAGCATGGCAGTTTCTTATGAAGTTAAACATATACCTACCATATGAATCAGCAATATCGCTCCTGATGTTTATCTATAGAAATTAAACTTGATTGATACAAGTGCTTGTAGATTAAGGTTGATAGCAGTTTTGTATATTAGTGTCCCAAAATGAAAACCGTCTGAAGCCTTCTAATGGTAAGTGTACAAACTGTGGTGTATCCATCATGGAATACTCCTGAGCAATAAAAAGGAACAAGATGTTTATACAAGCAATAACTTAGATGAATCTTACAAATACTGCTATGCTGAGTGAAGTCTCAAAGGTTACACACTCTATCAGTTCACTAATATGGCATTCTAGAAAAGACAAATATAGTGGTGAAAAGAGCAGAGGTTGCCACATTTTAGGTAGAGGAGAGGTGTAATTGTTTTGTATTCTGACTCTGATGATGGTTACACCAATCTATACATGTGTTAAAACACAGAATTGTACAGCAAGTAAATAATATGACTAAAGTCTCTAGGTTTCAAATCTGCCTCTGGGTTTTATAATGGGGAAAAGAAAATTTGTTCAATTATACAATTTACAAGATACATAACGGAGAAAAAAATATTGGAAACTCTGAGGAAGTCTGACTACTGTTTATATTGATACCAGATATGCCTTCGCGATGGGGACAACATGTTAATCACATGATAAGGTCCTAGATGAACAATGATGGATTTCACTGAAATAAAGGAATATTTCCTAATTGTATCGAAGAGGCAAATCTTAGCAGTTTCCCTCTGTCTTCCCTTACATCTTATATCTGTTAAAAAAAAAAATCCTTCATGTTTTCCCTGTTGCTCTAAGCAGAAAACTCCAAATCCTTCTAATGGTGTAAAATTTCCTCTAGGATCTACATTCTGGCTACTTTTCTAGTTGAATCATGTCTTACTTCCTTGTTCTTACCCCATGCCTTAGCTATCTATACCATTTGAATAGCTCTTTATTTGTGCAGTTTTGTTTGCCTGAAATACCCCTTCTCCCCTGTCTGCCCGGAAAGCTCTTCAAAATCCGTCAGAACTAGCTGCTTTGGTCATTTCTGTACAGCCTCTTCTATGGCAGAGTTAGGTGTGATACTTGTCTTGCTCCACAGTATTCTGTGTCCAGCTCTAAAGAGAAGCTGTGACATTGTTTTTCTCACTCATTTGCTTGCCAGTGGCTCTTACTACACTGAATTTTTGGAGAATAGGAATTTAATTTTGTTTAAATCTTTATATCTTATTAGACTGTCTGGTATACAGTTGATGCTCAATAAGTATTTGTTGACTGAATCAAATGTGTGTGGCAGGGATAATAGTGTGAGGAGATAGTGCCGAATATGAGAGAGGAAATGTACATACCAATGGCTTTCCCTCTGAGGACTAATTTGAGAAGACTCAATACACAACTGTGAGAAAGATACTGCAGATGAGACTATTGACTGGGATTTATGAACTGTGCCCAGAGAACAGCAGGATTTTAAAAGCTATATGGACATAAGTGTCCCATAACATTTTAGAAGTGAAAACAAAAGAGTGAAGGGTCATGAACATGTCCACACTTTACAGTTTGATTTTTAAATTAATTTGCCCATTTTTCTTTTTTTTTTATAAGCAATTTATCTGAATGCACTGCTATGAAATTTTTCTGTGACCTTGGGAATGTCACTTAACATCATTAGGCCTCAAAATGCTTATCAAATAAATGAAAGGGATTTAGTATTCACGCTGAAATAATATTTTGCTCTTCATTGACATCTTAATAGTTTAATGAAAGCCATATTTTACAGGCTTAGGACATAGAATCTGACTTCACTCCCTGACTTAATTGATGGGCTGCTCAATAATTTCTCTACCCAACTTGTTTTTCTCATCAGCTTGTTACAGTATTTATGATTCTCATCCAGCTCTGTTAGTGAGTTCAGGGTTACCTCTTTCAGGATCTCCTTTTAGATGTCTGCAAATTATTTAGAGGACAGACATAAAAACTCATTAATCCATATACAATCTTTAAAACAAATATGATGAATCACTGCCTTACTTAAAATCTTTTAGTGGCTTCCCGATGGGCTTAGGATAAAGAGAAATTTCTTGTTGTGGCCTTTGAGCCCCTGCAATTCAACTTTCCCTACCTAAGCCCCTCTCTAGACTCACCTCCGTTATTCTTCACCAGCTCGTTGTCTCCTGCAATCACCCAGCTACTGCCTGCTGCTTGCTGTGCCCCGACCCCTTTTCCCTAGACAGCCTAGTTAGCATTTCCTTATCTTTTGCCACTTAATTGCTGCTTTCCCTGGGCAATGTTCGCTGACCTTCACCACTAAGTCACATCCTCCTATTCCAGATTCTCAGAGCACCATGCCTCTGCTCTGCTGGCTTCTCCTGATTGTTAGATTACTGTCTCTTTTTCTCACTAGATAATAAACTCTCTGAGGACAGGGATTACACATGCTTCTGCTTACTTCTGTATCCTGCCTGCCTATCCTGATGACTGGTATCATATTATGCTCCCCATGGATATTTGTTGAGTGAATAAATAAATGAATAAATAAATGTATCATTAAACTAGTCAGCTCTGAGCCTTAACAAAGCACAGAACTTTGTGGAATGAGATAAAAGGTAGACTTAAAGCCACAGCTTCCCAGTGGCCTACCTACCAGGATCCTCAGTCTTCCTTAGCCTGTTTCTTTCTGCTCTCTTCTCCTGGTCCTCTCCTTCTTGTTCATGCCATTTCAGCCACAGTGGACTTCCTTGGTGTGTTCTTCAAACACATCAAGCATATCATGATTTTGGGTCCTCTGGGCATTGGGCTTTCCTTCTACAAGCTCTCCTCCAGATTTTCTCATGGCTAACTTCTAGTTCTGGGGAGATTCAGTGATGCCACCTAGAAAGCACAGTCTTCTCCCTACATTTTCCCTACAATCCTCATTACCATGCTGCACTTTTCTTTTTTACATAGTAATATTATCTGCTAACATATTTTATAACTTACTCATTTATTATATTTATTATTTTCTTTCTGTATTCCTTCTTATAATGTAAGCTCTATGGGGCTAGGGATCTCTGTTTGTCATCGGTGTAAGCAAAATACCTACTTAGAGCACTCCCTGATGATATGTGGTAGCTTGACAAATGTCTGTTGAATGAATGAAGGGAAGGACATGTGCAGGAGCATCGTCTGTGTGGAGTGCAGAATGAAAGCTACCAGACAATCAGCAGTCACTAGATTTCTGATGGTGAGCGGCAGGAGGAAGGTAGGATTTTAAACACAAAGTCATCCACTCTTCCATTTTTACATCAGGCCCGACTCTGCTTTTAAATTAATGACCATTTATGGAGAAAGATCCTAATCTTCTCCATATTAATTTATATAACAGATAGGCTTAGGGGAATGGCTGTGCTTTTGACAAATGAGAGATTTCTGCCTTTGAGTTCTCCTGTGTAAACATGGCAGATGGTTATATAAACATAGTACTTAGGAACTGTATCTGGCAAAGAAACAAGAAATATTCTTACAGGGACATTCTGCACTTTACTTTATAGCTAGAGAATTGTATAAAGATGTGAAGTCCCTTTCCCTCAAATTTGTGAAAAATGACTATCTGTTGCCATGTTCACCCAAGTCAACAAAATTTCCAAACTGATCAAACTTTTTTGCTTTTGCTCCACTTGGATAACATTGACAAAGTTGATGTTTATTATCTTTATACTTAGAAGAAATGTATTTGAGCTTCATTCTTTAATATTAATATGCTTGATATTTATTTAGCACTTGAAAATCTGGATCTTCATGAGGTACAAAAAGGAAAGAAAGAATAATGGACGTGATCTGAAAGCATTTTAAGTAATTCTACACCTTTAAGAGGGAAATGTGCTGAAATTTTATATTCAATGGAAAATATTAAATAAGTTGGATTTAACAATCAATTGTATCAGACTTAGAGGAGGTTAGATCATTTTTAAGGTCAAACTTGAAGTCACAAGGAAGATAATACAGATTTTATTCTCAAGGACAGCTGACAGGAATGTATTTAGCCTATTAAGAAATGGATAAAGAAGGAGGTTTTATGTCTCCTACTGTTGCTCTTGCTCTTTGAATCTTACATGATTTCTCTACCCACACTTCCTCTAAGCTTTTTTTCTCCCAAAGGATGATTTTACATGGTGGTTTGCCTCCTACATTCCTCCACCCTACTCTTCAATCTTTTTGAAAGAATCAAAAGAGGGTGAGAACTAATCATACACAGTCAACACTGTGATCTTAATGAAATTACTTAACACTACTGAAGTTCTCTCTGTCCCTGTTGCAGTTGTAAATATTATTTGCATTACATTTTCTTATGGCTCTTGTTATGTTGGCATTCTTATAGAAGGATTTCTAATTGAAGTCCAATGGTCTAGATTTCAAGTATCTAGGCAACGACTCATGTTACATAAAGGCTATTTAAAGCATTACATCAGAAAAAGACCAAACCAAACAAAATAAAGCTGCAGGTAGGTGGGGTCATGAGATATATGGCTTGAATCCGAGAGCTGCAAACCTTGTTGTTCAAGAAACTGGGAAAGTTTAATTCTCTCTGAGAATTTTAAAAAGTTGAACCAGCTGAACACAACTCTGAAATGTTTCTAATTCCCTTATTATCAATGGAGGTAGACCAGAGAGTGCGGAGAGAATTTTACCTTAGGGAAATGTACTGCTGTGCGTTTTCAGTAACTGTATAGTCCATTTCTGCCTCTATGCCCCAAAATTAACAGCATGTTAACAGGACTATTGCCTACACTGTGGCACTGTCTGCCTAGGATTAGGCCATTGAATATTGATGGATATAATTGTTCCTGCACTTGAACATCAGAAAGATGGAACAAAGAGTAGTTTAACTGGCACTTGCCTTTATGCTTGGTAAATAGAGAGCTGGATTTCAATGTACAAAATAAGTATTACCATGTACTCAGTTCTATAGCCAAAGCATCATTGACCAGAAATGGTAGTTTGTAAAAATGTTATAGTAAAAGTTAAATGAAACAATTCAGCTGAGCTTTGTTGGAATTTACTGAAATAGAATGTGATAGAACTGGGCCTTAAGAACATGCAAGGAGGGTTTCTAGTCATTTATCCAGTTGTGTTTTAATTTTAAAATGATATTTATATATATTATGGTAAGAAATGCTGTAGTATTTCATAGTGTAGAGGATTTCTTACACTTTTACTAAATAATGCCTTCAACAATCTGCTGACTGAATAAAAGTCTCTAGAACTTAACTCTATTGCGCTACAGTGTGTCATGTAAATGACTGTCTTCCTGACCAGTTTGTGAGTTTCTTGAAGGATGATGACCTGTTCAACATTTTACACTCAGTGCCCACCACAGTACTTAATACATCCTATGTAAATCAATACATATAAGTTGATTTCATCCTTCCCCTTGATATTCTTAATAGTTACAGAAATATTTCATCTGACAGAACTGAACATAATTAGCTTTGAACATTCTGCTGAGGCTTCACAAGATAGTTTAGATTAGCGGTAAAAGGAAAAAAAAGAAAGGGTCCTTGTGACAAGCAGACTTGTGTTGAGATTAGGGCTCTATCACTTACTAGCATGTGATTTTGGCAGGATATTTAAAATTTTTTTTACCGCTGGGTTTTTCCATTAGTAGGACTGGGAAAATAATCTCTACTTCTGAAGCTGTTCTGACAATAACTGAAATAACACATTTAATAGATTTATCCATAGCACCCAGTATACCATAGATTTTCAATGGTAGTAATTACTTTTTTATTACATATAAAAACTATTTGGGCTATTTTAAGAATCTATCCAGTGAGTCTGTCTTTTAATTAAAACATATCATGGAGCAAGAGTGTCTAGAATGCGGTAACAGAATTGGGGGGATTATTTGTTTAATTAAAATGAACTTCAATATTATTTCTTTTATGCTTACATTTTATATTGCTTTTATCTATCTATCTATCTATCTATCTATCTATCTATCTATCTATCATCATCTATCTATCATCTATCTATCTATATTTCATGTTAGCCCGTGTGCTACTAATGACTTGCTGAATAAATTGAGCCAACTCAAAATTTAAATCACAGCACATCTCATGACTCAGTGAACACTGTTGTTATAGACTGAATTGAGTCCCCTCAAAATTCATATGTTGAAACCCTAACCTCCAGTGCTTCAGACTTTGATTGTATTTGGAGATAGGGTTTTGAAGAGATAATTAAGTCTAAATGTTCAGGTGGGCACAAATCCAATCTGACCGGTATCCTTATGTGAAAGGGAGCTTAGGACACACAGAAGAGATTCAAGAAACACACAAGCACAGGGTCAAGTCCATGTGGAGACATTGCAAGAAGGTGGCCATCAGAAGTAAGCAGCCCTGCTGACCCCTGGATCTTGGGCACCAGAACTATGAGAAGATAAGTTTCTCTTGTTTATGTTACCCAGGTTGTGGTATTTTGTTATGAGAGCCTTAGATAACGAATACATTTGTAAACACTAAACCAAACCCAATTCAATTTTAATTTTATAAAAATTGAACCAAACAAATATTAAAGTTTCCTGAGGGAGCACATTATAAGTGCATCCTGTAATTGAGGAAGAGAATTACAAATTCATTTCTTTTGGACTGTTTTTTAAAGTTTTATCTACTGGTCTCAGTAAAGAGTCACCATTGCTTGACATATAAGAGTGTAAATATTGAAAATGAAGCCTATGGAAATGTTAAATATGTCCATCTTAACAGACTCTCATTGTGGAATGATTCATATTCTCACTCATTTTTTTTCTTAGTTACATTTATTGACTAAGCTAAGGGTGTTACTTAAAGACAAATATTAAAGATTAGAAACCATTTTCTTTAAAATTTTTTGAGAAAGGCATAATACATATTCAATTTTATAGTTGCCTTTTCCCCAACTACACCAAATTTCTACTGTCAAAGCTAGAAAACCTCTGTAGAATTAAGAGAGCTAAAATTTTATTTTGAACTTTCTTCTAAGTAGATAGAGTTTCATTCACAAGCAGATAAAGATATCTTTGTATCCTACTTATTGCAATAATAGACCGGATGGATTCTTGGTAAAACCTGAATATTTTTAAATGCTCTATATGTTCTAGTTCTAAATTGCATGTTTTAAGCATATTGCTTTGAAATCCTGAAAAAAATGCATACTGAATTTTGATGTGTTCTAAAACAGTCATGAAAATTAACATCTTCCCTCAGCCCAGGGCCAAACAGATTTTTTTGCAGGGCCAAATTAGAATCTGCCTACAGGCTTCAGATAAAAAAAGGTAGCAAGCAGGCAACTTTTTAAAGTCAGAAAAGGCAAAGTAATCTTATATGGCTATCTTTTTTGGTAATCTAAGTAGCTGGGGAAGTGAATTATCTTTTAACTTAGGTTTAACCCTGGCAGAGTATGTGGATGTTAATAAATCTTTTCCAGTGTATAAGCAGGTATAATGGTACTTTATATCCAATAGACAACAAATTGTTTGAATATAGAAATATAAATTACTGGGGGGTGAAACTTGCAAGGCACATTAACTAGGTGCTCTAAATTTTTGTTGTTGTTGTTGTTGTTGGAGTTTATGTTTGAACAGGCCTACCTTCTGATATGGAGTTGGGAGGTCAGAAGCCAGAATCATGGATTACTAATTCCATATTACTATTTCTACCTTCTCTGACATTTCATATGTGAAACTCCATAGGTGATAAACATTTACTCTTCTATCTCTTGCTGATGGAAACCCTTCTGGTAGAACTTATTTCCAGCATTGTATTCCACTGGCTCCTTTAGTAGTCACTTCTTGTTCATCCTTTTCAGCTCTTTCACAGTTTTGTATCCTTTCTAGTCTGCTGAGAAGTGTCTTAGAAGGAGTCTAGAAAGGAATCAGCCAGACAGCCAGCCAGGATGTTTTCCATATAACAGTGTATTATGGTTCTTTCCAAAGCTGCTAAAATGGGAATCCTTCTTTTGCAGTTCTCCCATCAGATTACAGTTCGAATGCCTGAAGTGTTGGCAATATCCCAATCCTGAGACCCTGTGAGTTTCTCTCTGTTCTCTGGAGTCCCTAGTGATACTGGCCTGCGGGATGGTCACGAAACCTCATTGCAGTCTATTCAACTTCCTTTGAATCCTTTTCCAGGGCAGCTACTCCTAATAGGCTAAGTTCTAAGCAGCTTGTAAAATACCTGACCTGTTCTTTATGGCACTCCTTTCATTTGATATACTGATATAGTCAAATGAGTCCTCAAAGGCATCATGTTGGCTCTAATTTTCCCCTCCCCTCCTGCCTCCAGTCTCTGCATTTTCTAAAATGCTTCAAGTCTTTGAGGAGTGAGTTCTAGCGGAAAGCCAGTGTTCTCAAATGTAGTGGACTGGGGTTATTCACAAATATTTAACATTGTAATTATGTTACTCTTGAGTTGGAGCTGGTGAAACATGAAATTCTTTGTCTAGGAGTACCCATACCCAGATTTTAATGAACCCTAACTGAATCTCGTCATCTGCCAGGCAAGGCTAATACTATAGGTATGGAGGAATTTCATGAGAGTGCTCAGATCTAGTTTATCAAGAAGAATGCAGCACAAATCTTTGATTCATAGTCCATCTATTAGAAGTTTGAGAAACTGTTAACCTCTGTGTTAATGTGTCTGATGAGCATACTCCCTGGATTAAATGCCAAGAGGGGGGGTAAATTATGTACTACTAGTTCTACAAGATACAAGGATCTCTATGGATTATCCTAACTCTTCCCCCTTCCAGTGAATGAATTATGTTTACTGGTTATTGAGGGAAAAAAATTCCTTTATACCTCTTGAAGATCTCTCTTCAGAAGACTCTATTTGACTTTAGACTTCTCTGTCTGACAGTGCTCAATCAATGCAAAACAAACAAACAAAAAAACTGGATTAATATTTAGGGCTAGAAAAAAGGTAACAGATATTCTCTCCCCTCACCACCTCTCCATTGTCTCTTTTGGCACTAGCAGATTACAAAGAAAACAATTTAAATGACTGAACATTTAGCAGCAATGTACATGAGGCTTATTTGCTATATTCCATGTAAACTATGTAAGGAACCAGAGAAAGAAAGAAAAGTGTGGTACTGTTTCTGCCCAAAGTCTAATGGAATAGATAGAAAAAGAGAAGGTACCAGAAAGAATATAATGTGAAGAGTAGGAAAATGAATAAATGGGAAATCATAATGGAAATATAACCATGTGGTCGGAAAGGCAGTTTTCACAAAATACTCTAAAAATGTGGGAAAAAAATTGATTTTTTAAAAGCTTAGAACAATTCATAATGAGAGAAATTATGTTTTTTGCCCTATAAAAAAGCTTGCAATTCCAATCTATTATAGTAGGACATGTGTTGTTTGCTAGCTTTTGTTTTCATTTTTATAAGATAATGAATTGTATTCATCTCCCTTGTGATTTGGAGCATAAGGTTTCATATATGTGGGATGTAACAGTAGAGTAGAAATATTAGCTCTTCTAAACAGATCATCCTAGCAATGTTGATCTTATTAGCTCAAAATAACAAATTCAAACCATAGAAATAGTGGAAAAAAAAATCAAACAAGGAAATGAAGCTAAACACATTGCCATTAGGGTATGTTCTTTTTGACTGTTGATGTTAATTTGGAGAGCTCTAACAAACACTATTTTATTTCTATCCAATGCCCTATTATAAGTCCTTGCCATGGTAAATATCTATAGGCAGGTAATCAGGGGCAGAAATAGGACAGTTTGACACTTTCACAATTTGGAAAAGAAAGATATGGTAAAAAAGTAATTTCTAAGGTATTCAAAGCAAAGCTCTTTCTATTACAACCCAGCGGAAAAAAAATAATTTCTAATAGATTACTTATAAATTCATTGGCATATTTAAATTCAGTTGGCAAATGCTATTAATTAACTTATCAAATACTGCCCAAACCCAGTTCTTTGGAACTCAAAACACTTATCAAGTACATGCACGTTTGAGATTCTGGGTTTATGATAGTATTCATAGTACTGTTTTTTTTTTTTTTCTGTTGTTGTTGTTTTTTAGGGCTGCACTCTGTGGCTCATGGAAGTTCCCAGTCTAGGGGTCGAATTGGAGCTGCAGCTGCCAGCCTACGCAATAACCACAGCAACGCAGGATCCAAGCCATGTCTGCAACCTGCACCGCAGCTCATGGCAATGCCAGATCCTTAAACAACTGAGCAAAGCCAGGGATTGAACCTGCATCCTCATGGTTACTAGTTGGGTTCATTACCACTGAGCCACAGCAGGAACTCCTCACAGTATAGTATTGATATATATATGATGATATATGTATATTATATATATATATATATACATGATATAGTATTGATATAAAATAGTATATATATTACATATAATATTGACATGATAGTATTCACAGTATAGTATTGATGATTCTCAACCACTGCCCATAACGTAACATATTTATTCATTCCTGTATTCACTCATGCATTTAGTATGGTATTATACATGGGAAAACAGAGAGGAACATGACACAGTTCCAGACCTCAAGAAACCACAACCTTTTAGAAGAGATGGCATCACCTCAGTTCTTAAAGTGCTCATTCCCTTTCATTATATGTATACAAAATGTGGAATGAAGGATAGTCCGTGTGATTCACCTAGCACAAGGCCTGCACATTCAAATTGTGAAAAAATATTAGCTATTATTATCATCATATTACTTGAATCTGGACAAGAATGATTTTCTATTTTTGGTCAGAAAAACGCTAAGCAGCTTCTTTGTGAATACACAGATCATAAGTAGAAATACTGGGATTCAAACTCAGGTTTCAGTGCTGAGTGATTTATGTACTCAGTATTTTTTCTTTCTCCTACCTTAGCTCTCTTCTGAAATAGTCATTTCCAAGACTTCCTTGAAAGGATAATTCTTATAATTGATATGGAAAAATCATTCATGTAGTTCTTTCTGAATCTCCTTTTTCTGTAGCCTATTTTGCTCCAGAAAATATTCTGTAAGAGTTATTCTTTTACTCTTTTACAGAAATATTTATAATATTGCAGCAGCATGACACTTGTTACTAAATAAAGAATAATCATTTTAGAAGGAGTGATTCACTTTTTCCCACAAAATATCACATTATGGACCCAGCAACTTTAGACCCTTGATTAACTCTTCTTTTATAGCTACTAAAAGTAGTTTTTAAAAAACAAATCTTAAAAAAAGATGTCAAGCATGTACTAAAGCTTTGTCAGTTCTGTTTTCAGGCTAGAGTATTTTTTTTTAACTGCTAAGTTATACACCCCATTGGAATCCATTACCGTGGCAGGTTTTTCTAGGCAAATAGCACACCAGAGGGAAGTTTGGCTTTGAGTTTTCTTCTTTCTGATTTAGTTTATTCTTTGGTTGCTAATTTACATTTTTTCTCTGAAAAAAGATTAGAATTATAATACATATGCAAAAGCATAAAGCATAAAGAAAGACAACCCATGGCCTCTGACAGTATGAACTTGGGCAAATTAACAGCACCGATTTCTGTCTCAGTTTAAACAGCTGTAAACAGGGGTGATCATTTCTATTATAAATATGAGTTTTGAGGATAAAAATGTGATGATGTCCTGGAGCTCACTGATTGTTAATTATTCAGGAATTTTATGAGCTGGATGTTAAAACCTTGGTAATTTAAAATTGGCAGTGACGGAGGTGGGGGTATTTATTTACACAATGGAAAAGGCAAATTAGAGGTTTCCTTTTCCTTCCTGGAGAGCAGGTTTACCAGCACATCACTGGGTAATCCTTGCTGCTTAGTAAAGTTCTAGGCCCATACTAAGAATTCAGTATTCTTAGTTCTTAGGAGTATGATTATGAAATTAATTTAGAAATCTGCATAGTAGCATTTTTCTTACTTATCTCTCCAAAGGCTTTTACCAATTTATACCATTATGCTAACAATAAAGATGTCAAGATATTTGTATTGAGAAATCTACTTTTTAGTACCTGCACATAAGAATCAATTAACTAGGGAATATGCCAAGTTTCATGAGAGAAAACTTCTCATTAGTTGACAGCCAAGAGGCCTTAATGAAATACTTCTGGTTGCAAGTCATTGTAAACTTCTGGTATTATTCCTTCTCTTTGGTGTCAATACACAAAATATTTCATGGATTAATCTGAGCTAACATTAAAACAAGTACTTTCTAAGCAGAACCTTCCACCTCATCTCTCTGTTCATCTGTTGGCTTCTATTACTCTTATTTCTTCTATGCAAAGAATTTTGTTTACCTGAAAGTAAATGTTTCAAAAAATCACATACAAATTCAAGATGTGTTTTTAATGATAGGTCTGTGGCTTGGCTTGCAGAGAGCATCCATATATCAAATACATTTATGGCTGTGTCATGAACTTGATCTGGACGGAGGGAAAGCAGGATTCCAGGTGGAGAGGAGTAGATTCCCAAACTTGTGCAAATGATTAGAGGCAGCTGTTCAAATTCATATTTGGAGGGTAAACTCGGAAATGGGCCACATTTTTTTTTAGTAGGACTACTTCTACTCAGAGGAGTGAGGGGATCTTCTGTAGCTAGCTAGCAGATGTTGGGGAAGGAATATTCCTCGTTGAAACATAAAACAGAGAAAGGATACAGAGAATAAATAAGGCATGTCAAAGGATGTTGAAGGAATACTTTAGTCAATATTGACTAACAGAAAAAAAATTTCTTGATCAAGGCCCTTTTATTTTTGATGAAGTGTTTAGGAAAGTTATTGCTCAGACCCAATTACCTTTCTCTTATCTTCCTAACATGCTATTGGTTTATATAGTTTCATCTCAAAATATATATCTAAGATATAAATTGAATAAGTGTATAATATATGAATACATAGTCTCACAGTGACTTTTACTTTTTTCTGATTGCAATGTTTTATAACAATGTAAAATTTCAAGAAATAGAGGAGTGTATAAAGTATAGGTAATTTTATCCCTCAGATACAACTACTGTTAACATTTGGAAAATAATCTTTAAGACTTTTTAAAAACAAACACATGTACAATTTTGATCCCTGGCCCAGCACAGTGAATTCGGGATTCACCATTGCCACAGCTATAGCTCAGTTTCCACCTGCAGCTTGGATCTGATCCCTGGCCAGGGAATTCCATATTCTGTGAGGAGGCCAAAAAAATAAAAAAAATAAAAAATAAATAAATAGATAAAATAAAATAAAAATATGTATATACTCATATGAACATAAGCATACATATGTATGATTTTTCATTTGCTTTGTTTACTTTGAATATGAGATAATTTTATTCTAAAAACTTGCTTTGTCATTTAGTATAGGTTGGTTATTGTTCCATAATAGCATATGGAGACCTTCTTCATTATTTTTAATAGTTTATGGCTTAATAGTTAGATATGACCAATAAAAACAATGGCCATTCCCATGTATATTTCTATCTCTATATTTATACACTTGTACATTTATGAGTATGCCTGTATCCCCAAATGCATTGCTAATTACTGCTCTTAATTCTCAAAATAACCTCAAAAAGTAATGTTAATATTATTATATTCCTTTTATTGATGAATGAACTAAAGAGTGAAAAGGTTGAATAGACTATCCAAAGCCATGTAGGTTGAAGAGCTGGGTTACATACTTGCACTGTTTACACACAACCCAACTATAGAGCACTATACAAAGCTGTGTGTAATTATCTCTGCTTCTTAGTATTTCATTTGTTCTCATATTTTAACACCTCTGAGGCCAGAATCCATCTCCACATTGGTGCCATTTTAAGTCATTGTCAGCCGGATAGCACATGACATAGATGTCACTGCTAATAAATGTCCACCTAGGCTGTTATTACTAGTTCTGTGACTGGACACCTGTAACCCCCTCAAAAGCCATTTAAGAAACTTGATGGCATGAACATGAGTTCTGCTTGTTGTCTGAAAATCTTTTGAAATTTTTATTTTCTAAAAAAGTAACAATAACAAAAGTTATCAAATGGGTGTCAGAGCCTGTTAAAAAACTCGAGAGAGTGAGTAGATAATTTTATGAAGAAATATTGCATCGCCAACAATCTTGATGGACTAGCAGATAATATTTGGCAGAAAAATACTGACATTGTTAACTCTGAGTCAAAACAGTATTCAAGAAGAATTGGACCACAAATGTAAAGAATCTCAACCAATTGATTTAATTTATATATTCAGTGTTATATATGCAGAGGAGTGCTATGTGGTAAAGTACAGATCTAAATGTAAAAGAGCTCTTTGAGTGAGTAAAAATAAAAATTATAAATGACACGAAAATGGTGTACACAGTGTAATTCACAGAGGTTTTTTCCTTCCTCTTAGATATACATAATGTAAAGGTACCCGTCATAATTAGTGGCTTTTTAGGATTTAGTGAAATGTATTTGTACCTTATGGATTTGTTTTCAGCATGACTATAAGTACATAGAATAGTGCCTAACATACAATGAGCACTTGCTATATGATAGTTATTAAAAATATTTAATAGAAATTGCAAATTTCCCTCCAAAAAAGGGTAAATCAATTTATAATACCAATTTAACAATTTTATTACAGTAATTTATAACCTAAAACATAATTTGGTATAATTCTTCATAAAAAAAAACAAAGCTGTTATCTCAAAGCTATCATATATGACCATGTATCTTCTGTGCAAAGAAAAGGAATAGTTAAGTTTGCTGAAAGTCTAAGAAACCCCCAACATACCCCATAGGTACAGTCCATAATTACTTAATTCTTACCATTATTTCCTCAAATAGATGTTTAAGATTTCTGGATTATATATGGGAATGAATAATGAACTTTCACCAATGATTCTTTGGCCTCTAGAGAATGATAATAATAATTATTTTTTAAGAGATGACATAGTCTAAAAATTTTTTTAAATTCTAAAGGAAATGTCTTGGGTGTTTATGTTAAAAAAAAAGCAGTGATAACATTTTACATAACTGGACTCAGGAATATTTTGATATACATGAAATCAGTCAGATTTTCCATGCAATGAGTTTTTTTGGTGGGAGGAGTTGCTTGGATCCTTTATTGGTTTGGTTTTCTGATCAGTGCAAACTTAACATTACACTTTGATTTTAAGATATTAGAGTTGTTTCTCACTACTCATTTCTTATTTCAGATGAGGGGTGTTAAACTGCTCTAGACAGTAGTTAGAGAAATAAAAGAAGTTTCTAAATACATAAAACTGAAAATGATCTACCTGTTATTTCCTCATGAGGCATCTCCTACTTGAGATCACATTCCTATGATTTTTTAGGACTAGGTCTCAGGAGTTCCTGATTTCCTAACTTTCATGTTTTGAACCTAGGAATCATTATACAGTTATAAGAAGATACTGCAATAAAGATTCTGAATCTCCTTAACTTTCTATGAATACTTTTTGGTGTCCAACCATTAATTTAGGATATAAAATATGGCTTCCTTTTTATTTTTTTTAAATTAAAAAATATTTTTATGGTCAGACCCGCAACATATGGAAGTTCTCAGGTCAGGGGATGAATCCAACCTGCAGTGTGCAACCTATGCAGCTACAACCTTCGGCAACACTAGATCCTTTAACCCACTGCACCAGGCTGGGAATCGAAACCATGCCTCCTCAGTGATCCAAGCTGCTGCAGTAAGATTCTTGACCCCTTGCTCCACAGCAGGAACTCTTGGCTTCCATTTCTGATGTAGAAGATTGATGGTGTTGTTTTTCTCTTCTGCATCAGGATAAATCTGCTTACCTTTTGAAATCACTGCAAGTTTGGGTCTTACTAAGGCCACAGCCCACTTGCCAGGCTGACAAACTTTCACTTCAAGAACCTTGAAAGAATGAATGCAACATCGTTCACCTCTATCCATTTGCTATACAGTCCCTTTAGGTTCCACAAGACTGAGAGAGCAGAGCCTGTAGGCATAGGTGAATTTTGATAAAAGTCAGAACAAGTCAGAAGGAAACTTTAGTTAGGGATACAGTTTATTTTCTGGATAATTATTGTTTTCATAAATCACATAAGTTACATGAAGACTCATACTTTCAAAACAGTTTTTAAATAGTTGTGTCTGTTGCCATCTCCAAAAAAATCACAATTCTGTTGATAAGGAAATATAGAAAGGTATATAAAATATAATTTCACATCTTTAGATATCATCTCTTACTGCCAATATACTCATGAATGAGAAACTTTATTCCATAGCATGTGTTAAATGCCCTTGCTTACATAACGTCTTTCCATTCAGTCATCTCTTAAACCTCTGTTTTCTAAGTTGTTTGTAGATATACTGTAAGGGATGGACAAACCCAATTCTGATTGTGGCAAAATTATTGCAAAATCATTGCAATAATCAATGATTGCATTGTGAAGCTTTTAGTTGTTTTGGGGCTGAGAAAGAGGTTTAAATTATCTTAATGAGGGCAGCCAACAACTGGGTCATCCTTGGATGTCCACATAAAGTCCAAGAAATCACCCACACAGAGGACAGCATGGTGTCGCTTACCTGGGTAGGGATGTGGCGGGATAGTTTCCGCTCAAAACGTATCAGGCCTCCTGCCAGCATATCTAGTACAGTGGTTGTTAAGATAGGCAAACAGTTGTAATTGAAAATGGAGTCAAGCATTTAGAGGCAGAAACACTAATTAGAACTAATTGACAAGTGTTATAACACTCACCAGGGTAGCTCTTTACATAGGAAAATGATAGTTATGTAAATACAGTGATTAATTGTATCTGCTTAGCCATTATTTTTCTTCTTGGCACCAAGTAGGACCAGAACTTGGCCATTGATTACACCTTCAAATTTATGGTAGATTTCTAAATGAAGATTTCTGTTTCTCAGTGACAGTTTTTCTTCTGTCATTTATGATTGTATGTGGGTATTTGTTTTATCACATTTCTAAGTGTGTGTGTTTTACTTTAACATCTCTGTTGGTTATAGACACAGTTTGTAATTCTTTTTAATCTCTATTGTGGAAGTTACCCTCATTCTATCAACATACTGAAATATTGTTCCAGGTCGGTAAGCATAAATACAATTATTTCATATACTTTTTTTGTGATTTAAATTTTCACATAATAATTTGGAAATAAGGCTTCAAGTCTGTCAGTCTAGCATCTGCCACGCACACTATAATTCTCTTAAGGAATAGTTACATTGAATGCTTTGTTTACTTATTAGTATATTTTATCATCTAATTTGAAGACTCCTCAAATAGAGCTTTCACTAAAAGCAAAATCAAAGAACACGTTTGACTACTTCTTATAACATGAGAAATGGCAAGACAAAGTTTGTTAATGTCTGATCAAAGCCAGACACTCCAGGTGGGAGCTGCAGTAGAAGGGCAGTAAGATTCAGAAAAGTTTGGAGATCTGGGTTCAAGCTATGAATCTACCACTAATTGTCTGTATAACCAAGGAAAGCCACTTGAACTCTTTTGATCTTAGTTTTCTTGTCTTTAAAATGAGAGGAGGAATGAAGCAGATGTTTTCCAAGGTCCCCTCTTCCTTTGAAAAATTAGTCCATTTCAAGTTATTTATTTTGAAATATTTCCAAGGTAAGTTCATTAAAGTTTAGCCCATTTTCATGAAGAGTGGTTAAAGAGCCCCCGGTGATAATGGTGGCTCAAACCTGGGATTGAGTCCCATCTGGTGTGTGACCTTTATGGGCTTTGTATGTTTCCTTGGGAGTGAGAGTAGGAATTGGATAAAGGTAGGGGGATCTGATATCCTTGGATTGAGTTACTTTATTGAGTTTTCTTGTTTCAATTACCTAGGTATTATAAACTTGATTTCAAAAAAATAATTTTATGGTAAGAAAAAGGAAAAATTTGAGCAAGTTGATGATCCATCTATACATGAAATCACACTTCTAAACAAATCATTTTTTAAGAATTTGTTTGATTTTGCAACCAAATTCATCACAGTCTCTCCTACAATTCAATCTTAGAGGAATTTAGTATAAAGAAGAATTTTATCATTGTATCAGTTACCCAGTGCTTCCATAAAAATTCAGTAGCTTAAAAAAAAAAAAAGAAAATTATTTCGCAGTCCTGGAGGCTGGAAGTCTGAAATCAAGTGATCAACAGAGCCATGCTCCCTCTGATGCCTCTACGAAAATGTCTGTTTCATGCATCTCTCCTAGTTATGGTGGTAGCTGACAATCCCTGGCATTTCCTGGTTTATGGAACGATCATTCTAATTTCTCTCTGTTGTTACAGGGTGTTAACCTTGTGTATCTCTGTCCAAATGTCTCCCTCTTTGTAAGGACACCAGTCATTGGATTTAGGGCCCAACTTAATTCAATCTGACTGCATCTTAACTAATTATATCTGCAAAGACTCTACTTCCAAAGATCACATTCTGAGTTTTTGAATGGGCATGAATTTGGGGGGGGGGGGACACTATTCAACTCAGTAAACTTGTCATCTAAAGGGAAATGTCAACCCAACAAGTATCTGATGACAAATACAAATATCTTAGTTGAAAAATCAAAAGTTCACATAAATCTGTCACTCTCAAGAAATGTTAGGAGTAGGCACTGGATATTATTCTTAAATATTGTTAATATTGGCCAAAATTAAAATTTAAAACTATGTTGTAATATAAAATTGAGGGTTTGACAAGTGTATTCACTTAAAACAATTTTGAAGAGATGAAACTATAGTTGAATGTGTAAAAGAAAAATAAAAAAGAACAGAAGTTAATGTTTATTTTTTGCATTTCTAACTTATTTCCTTTATAGCTTTTTCCCATTCTTTATAAATAATTCCTTCTCAATTTCTCCATCTGACATAATCTTATATATTTATTATTGTTTTCTTCATTTTTATCTTTTTTCTTAATATATTGATTTTTATAATTCTGTTTTTAGCTTTGACATGAAAGTAAGAGCTGATTGAAAGGTGATTTATTAAGCTTGACTATCACCCATGGAGCTTGATCTAATTTAGCTACAATTTTCTTTTTTTAAAGGAAGTTGTCATGACTCATGTATGAAAAAGTTTAAAAAAACCTGAACCCCTTACTTTTCTAATGAATCTATAATTATATTTTAATTCAAATGTTGTTAATAAGGGTATAAACTTATTATTTAAGTTTATTCCTGCAAATAACACATCAAGCTTAAAACATGAACACATAAACTTCATTGGAAAGACAGGGCCTACTAGAGCAGGGGCAGGGTGTGGTCAATGAAATATTGAGGTGAAATGACATGGTAAGATTTGCATATATTTTTTTAAAGGATTTATCTTTTTAAAGAGTGAAGGGAAGTGAGCAGCATACTGTAGGAATCTATGTAACTAGGGCTGAGAGTTTTTAAACCTGACAATGCCCGTGACAGTGAAATGGAAAGGGATAGGTTTATAGAAAAGTCAGAATGTAGACTTGATGGTTTAGGTTGGATAATGGAAGGGAAGGATTTGAGGATCACAACTAGATTTCTGAGTTGGTCAATTTGGTGGTAGCATTAACATTCCAGGTAATACAGTTGATAGAGGAACAGGATTTTGGAAATAAATGGTTGATTTTGTGTTTGAACCTGGGATGCTTATGGAGGATCAAAAAAATAGAATCCAAACAGTCAATTTGAAGCTCAGAAAAAAGAATAATTTAGATCAAAGAATTTTATTTTATTTTTTCTTCCAGTTTTATTGAGATATAACTGACATACAGCACAAAGTTTGTCATAAAGCATAATAATTTGACTAATATACATCATTAAATTATTATCACAATAAGACTAGTGAACATTCATCATCTCCTATAGATATAAAATTAAACTAATAGAAAAAACATTTGTGTGTGATGAAAACTTGTATGATTTACTCTCTTAAATTTCATCTATAACATTTATGTTAACATATGAAGTTAGTTATATTTTAATCATGTTGTACATTACATCCCTAGTATTTATTTATCTTAAAACTGAAAGTTTGTACCTTTTGACCACTTTCTTCCAATTCTCCCTTCCCTGAATCCCTGCCTCTAGTAACCGCAAATCTGAATCTCTTTTTGTTTGTTTGTTTTGAAGTGCTAGTTCCCATTATATGACACAGTGATTTTTTTTATACATTTCAAAATGATCACAATAAGTCCAGTTATGTCACTATAAAGATATTACTTAGTTATTGACGGTACTACCCACCCTACATATTTCACACCCGTGACTTACTTATTTTGCAACAAGAAGTTTGTACCTCTTAATCTCTCTCACCTTTTCCTTCTCCTCCCCCCTCCACCATAACCACCTGTTTGTTCTCTGTATATATAACTCTTTTTCCATTTTGATATATTTATTCATTTGTTTTGTTTTTAGATTCCACCTTAAAGTGAAATCATACAGTATTTGTATTTCTCTGTAATGGCTTATTTCACTTAGCATAATACCTTCTAGGCCCATCCATGTTGTCACAAATGGCAAGATGGCAAGATTTCATATTTATGGCTAAGTAATAGTCCATTGTGTATATATACTACACCTTATTTATTCCTTACTTATTGATGGGCACTTGGGTAGCTTCTGATGTCTTTCCTATTGTAAATAATGCTGTGATAAACATAGGGGCGCATATATCTTCTGTAATTAGTGGTTTGTTTTCCTTGGGATAAATATCTAGGAGTAAAATTGATGGCTCATATCATTATATTTTTAATTTTTGAGGTAAATTCATATTATTTTCCATGGTGGCACTAGCAATTTACATTCCTACCAACAAGGAATGAGGATTTGCTTTTCTTCACAATGATCAAGAGAATTTTAAATTTGGTTTAATTTTCTCTCATTTTTTTCCAAAAGAGAATTTTCAGTAGTTTGTGAATCAAAAGTAAAATAAACTGGAAGTAAGTAATAAAAATGTATCAGAAAAAAATAAATTATAGGAAAATTAATGGGACATACAAGTGAGATTTGTTAACGGCATGTGCTGCTACAAGGTCTTATGCAGCTGTTTTGAGTAGAGTAGAAATATTGTCTAAGCTTTCTAGCAGGACTCATCAGGTGGGGAACACTATCACTGTCAACAGGGCATGGAATTTCATGTTTTGTTAATTGTTGTATCCCTTGACCCTAGAAAAATATATCTGACATATAGTGGTTGTTTAGTAAGTATTTGTTGAATAAATACATGAAATTATTCATAGATTTTTAAAAAAATATTTTTTATGACAGTAATTATTTGTCCATGGCAGATTTGTTCAAGTGTTTGGGATAGATTATATTCTTTTTTCCCAAGGACTTGATATTTGGTTGATTCAATTATCCACCAAATATTAGTATCATTTTCACTTTGGGAGAGGGAGGATCTAGGATGCCTTGAAATAATTTTTTTTTCTTTTTGCTTTTTTTAGGTTTGCACCCACGGCATAAGGAAGTTCCTTGGCTAGGGGTCGAAATAAAACTGTAGCTGCCGGCCTATGCCACAGCCACAGCAATGCGAGATCCAAGCTGTGTCTGCAACACCAGATCCTTTAATCCACTGAGCAATGCCAGGGATCAAACCCTCATCCTCATGGTCACTAGTTGGGTTCATTACCACTAAGCCACAATGGGAACTCTAAAATAGTTTTTTACACTTAATGTTGGCCCGTTCTTAGATGCTCCAGAGTAAGCTTGCTCATGAAACTCTGTTTTATAAATGGCCTTGGTCGTCATTGTCAAAGGAGGGTACTTATTCTTATCAGGTTCACAATTAATGGAGACAAGAAGGAGGAATATTGGACTTTCACTTCTTCTAGTTTTGAAGGTATACTGGAGTTTAATTCTTCCTCTCCAGGCAAAAGTTGCTTCCACTGCATCATTTAACTATTATTTTATGAGCATGCAGCCAACCTGTGTGTCCCTCAGGTTCCCTGAGGTATACAGAGGAAGCCAAATTCAGCTGACACTGGAGCAGGTTAGATCCACAGCCCACTTAGAAAAATGAAATACATTATGACTACAAATATGACTTTGTAGTATCCTGATTTGTTTGAAGAGAATGAAAAGACAATATGTAATTTTTATTAAATGTCAAAAAACTTTCTATGAAAATGAGTAAAAGGGCAACTAAGTTTTCTCTGTCAGAAACACAAGAGTTCCTTACCAGCTATTCTGACTGCCTACCTGTGAATCCTAGGACATTTCTTTGGCTTCTTTTCCTATATGCAACCTTCCCCCATCTCCCACCCATCTGCCTTCCAAACGGAGACATCATCTCTCTGTAATCTCATATTTTTGTGAATTGATTTCCTCAGGGAACATAGGAATAGAGGCTTTAGCAACACCACAGAGGGGAGTTTCCTCTTTGCTGTAAACTAGCCTTGTACTTATAGTCCTGAATTTCTGCTTTAATTCTTTCTTTCTACTTGCTATCATTCAACCTCAGCCTTACCCTCTTTACTTGTTGGGCACTTGCAAGAATAGGGTAGGGGAGAAAAGCCAACCCTGACCACCAAATGCTTTCTAAGGCTCTCACTAAACCTGGTCCATGGTAGCTCTCATGTGAACATCTCATGTAATCACTCACTGGGAAATGCAAATAACCATGCTTCATTCTTTCAGGCAGTCCAATTGCTCCCTGAGCTTTAGATCAGTCTATGTCACTCATTCATTTTCACTGGTCCTTACTGGGGAGACACAGCTCAGATTTACAGAAGATTTTTCAGATGCCTGATTTCCATAATGCAAGATGATTGATCAAGAGTCTGTGTTATCATGAGTCTATGATTCTCTTCAACCTGGAAGGTGTGGTGATAAAGATAAGGTCATGGTGTCAAACCTTGTATCATTTATGTATATCTAAAAATATTAGTTTAAAGCATAATGTGGATAATATTTTCTAATGTATTGCTGTATTTTATGACTCACTTGTCTCTGAGACTTCCCACTCAATGATGCTTTGAGTTTTTGTGCTGCTGGGGAATAGCACATGATCTCTGGAACAAGAAGATCTTTTCTTTCCTCTTTCTTTTCTTTTCTTTTCTTTCTTTTCTTTCTTTTCTTTCTTTTCTTTCTCTTTCTCTTTCTTTCTCTTTCTTTCCAAGAAGGTCTTTATTCAGTATGTATCATCCACTTAGATTTTCATTTCAAAAAAACCAAATCTTTTGAGGGGAGTTATAATTCTGTAAATTTCCTTAGTAAATAAAATGAAGTATTTAGAATCCAGATCACAAAGTATTTTCTATAGTGTAGAAATAATGGTCCTTCTGGCAAGAATTCTCCATTGTGAGGTTGACAACAGGGAGTAAAAAAAAATATATGGCAGAACTGAAATCTACCCCTTGTAGTCTCCAGTGCTTATAGGCAGAGAAAGAAAGAAAGAGACACACAAATAAAAACGTGGTAATAATTCAGGTTTCTCGTTTGTAAGTACTTTCACATCCTTGCCTCAATCACTGTTGGGTCTTAAGGAGCAAGACGTTTCTATGGGGACGCAGGAACTAGTGATGTACCTTTACTGATGTACTAGTGATGTGCTTTTACCAGCATGATGATGCCCTTTCAGGAGAAGCCTCAAGCCAGATCACTTCCAATTTGGCACTTAGTGGGCAGGAAAGGGCAAGATTTATTAGCTTGGGGCAGTTTCTCCCTCTCCATGGCATGTACCCAGCACACAGAGACCCATATTTGCTCTAAGGGGAGAAATGGCTACAATATGGCTGGTGGGCCTTCAGAGCTTAGCCAAGAGTGAAGAGGTCATCTTGTACAGAGAATTTTGACATCACAGTGACAGCATGTCACAAGAAGAGAGCCAGATGTCTACAGTAGCTTCTCAGGTGTCACCAGTAAGGGAGGAGCTTGTCCATTCACTCTGTAGCCAGAGACTTGCACAGATACTAAAGGAACCATGCACATTGAAAAGCCCTTCTCATTCCCTTCTCAACACAAGACACAGGCCAACACTGTCCTATACATCAAGATGCCTTCTCAGAGAGGAGCAGGGGTAGGGAGTAGAATTTTACAAGATCGAACATTTTCTTGAGTAGTCCAATCACAAACACAGTTACTAAGTTTGGACTAAGGTTACCTAATTGGACTATATTATAATCACCTCTAACACTATCTTCACTACCCAGAAAGATGAAGAATTTTTGAGGAGATTTTGTTAATTATAGAAAAATAAAGATATTTTCTTTCCAGGTAGGAATGCCAGTGTATGTGAGACTCTGTTCTAAATTACATTTTACCTTTGTCCAAATAATTAGGAAGTGGGAAAACTCAGGAAGATTTTTATTTATTAGTATTTATTAGTATTATGCATGACCAGTGTTGCATACTACAGAAAGACCTTAGAATCACACTATCACAGAATAGTGTGGTTGATATTGTTCAAAAATTCTAGCCTATTCATAGTTTCATAAAATCTACAGTGAGAATAGACATGGCTTCTCTTTTCAAAATGATTCCTTGTTGGGAAAGCAAGAAAAAACTGGTTGACTGTGAGTGTAAATGAGCTAAAAAAATTACAGTTCTCCCACTTAAATAAAATACTCAGTCTCAGGGTGCCCAGCTCTCATCAGGGACACAGAAAGCTCCATCTTTATTTTGATGGACGAAATGAGAGATTAGTTTGAACAGCTGATTTTTATCCCAGTAATTTCACAAACTGTCAGTGTTTGTTTGAGATTTCTTCCTAGTAGGCTGTTTATCACTGTGACTTTCTTTGTTCTTCCTGGCTTTGATCTCAGTGGACCAGATTCTTGTCCTGAGTAACTCTAGGGGAATTCCAGGACAGGGAAACACTTTCTAATCTCATGTTTGGAAACAGTGGTTTTGCTTTCTTCATCATGTTGTTATTTTCTGTGTGCCTCGTTCATTTTCTTTTTTTCACTTTAGTTCATTTTCAGAGCACAGAATAGTAGAGAAACAAACAAACAAAAAAGGGTGGGTCTTTTGCAGAGGTTCTCTTTTGGATTGATTTTTCAAAGAGGTGCAGAATAGCAATAAATACCTTGCCCTGATTCTGCCACATGGGAGTCAGTCTAAAGACAAGCGTTTATTTCTTCAGTGAAAAATAATACCCAAGCCTGTTTGTGAGCAGTGGTTACAAATATAGAACTGCACTAGCTAATTATTTTAAGTCCTAACCCTTTCTAGATATTTTTTTGATTGTTTTAAAATATTTTAAAATCACATTCAATTTTTGGCTCACTTGCTATTGTTTTTAGATCATGTATATATTTATGGTTGTTTTGACACATATATATACACTTTCAGCACATATACATAAATATTACCATAAATGTCATTCTCTTTTGCAGATTCTCCCCCCTTGAGAGAAGTATCCTTCATACATGTGCTAAGAGATCCTGTAAATCTGAATTTGTTCTAAAACAACTTGAAATCAGTATCCATTAGTCTACAAAAATGGTTTATGAACCTATTTTGCATACATATCATACACATGTACATATATATTTAAGGTTAAATAAAAATTTGACATAGATTTAAGATGACTTGAGAGGACTAAATTGACACCTGCTTGAGTTGTCATAGTTTAGTGCAGTGCAATGATCACAAAATATCTCTCTTCATATGTTTATTAACAAAGGGAATATGAATTCATAAATTGAGTTTTACTTAATAAATACAATATATTTAGAATTCAAAAGTCTGACAAATATGGAAAACAGTAGAAGAAGCAAAGAAAAAAAATGGAGGTCCTTGTAGTTGAAAAGGTACAAAGTTTAGTTTAGGTGACAGGGGCCATCTGCTCTGATAAACCTTCTTTTACTGCCTGGTACATTCAAGTGGTGTCACTCTTTGGATTAAGGCAATGACATGACTTTAGTAAAACTTTGGCTAAAATAGAGTGTAACTCTTTTTATCCTGGCCTTAGAAAGACCCTTACTTAGAGCCAAAGCTATTGTTATTACTGAACAAATCTATGATGATAAAGAGACTGAAGATGAAGATGTGTGGAAACTACCACATCCACAATAAGCTATAGAAAGAACAATCTAGGAGTTCCCATTATGGCTCAGTGGTTATCAAATCCAACTAGGAACCATGAGGTTGTGGTTTCAATCCCTGGCCTTGCTCAGTGGGTTAAGGATCTAGCATTACCGTGAACTGTGGTGTGGGTCGCAGACGTGGCGCGGATCTGGCATTGCTGTGGCTCTGGCATAGGCCGGTGACTATAGCTCTGATTAGATCCCTAGCCTGGGTACCTCCACGTGCTGCAGGTGCAGCACAAGAAAAAAAGAAAGACAAAAAAAAAAAGAGAACAATTTATACACAGAACTTTTTACCTTTTATATAAATCTTTAAAATGTGAGTCAACTTATTACGGTACACATAAAGTTTTATTCTTTATATATTATTAGCTCTGCCCCCTTCCCTCCTTTGATAGTCCACATGAAAGAGAAGATGCAAGAAACCCTTCCACTAGCTCAAATCCTTAGAGAATCACCAGTTGGAGGCATTTTCCATAAAAAGGAGAATAATAGGCCACCCTGGAAATGTCTTCTCTGGATGTTGGACTTATCCCTTGAGTGTACTTACTTCTCACTAGGTGACATACAGATGTTGTCCTTTAGGTCCTTGTCCTTTAAGAAATTACTCATTCTCTTCACATTGGAGTTTGTCCTCAGCAAATACTCTACAGGTAGTGTCATTAAACCTGTTAGGACCTCACTGAAATTTTCAAATCTGATTTTGTAGTGAGTCAACTAAAATGTTGGTGAAAGGGTATAATTTATTATTTTTGTCTTGGCTTTTAAGTTAATACAACACAACATATTGATGGCACAATGTAAAACTTCACATAAACAAAAACAAAAGGCAAACAGATGGAAGCTCACTCATAGGATAGCTGTGGGGCAGAGAAAATGTATTTATTTCTTACTTTCATTATTGTAGTCTACATTGTGAAATTTTTGGCAATGATGTAAATTTGCAACCAAAGTTTTTAGTGAGAAATGAACATATTCAAACTAATTTTTGTAAATTAAGAAAATATCACAGGCACTTCACAAAGTAAAATTTATTAATTTGATTTCTTGCTATTAGATATGGCATGCTGATAGTGCCCAAATTTCAGCAAATCCACACACAAGAAGGATCTAGGCACGAGGCTTAGTTCTGAGAAAACTGGATCATCTACGGCAAACCATGGATAATTTCACAATTTTAATATATCTGAATTCACCCAAATATTTAAAAAAAATGATAGAACCTGACTTTGAACTTCAAAAATTTACTGAGCCCACAACTGTACTTAGAATGTGCTTTTTTCCTATAATGCAAATGAAAATCAATTCAAAATAGAGCCAAATTAAGATAATATGTAAGCATACAAATATTCTTGAATTCCAAACATACATGACATTAGAACCATGACCTTCAGACATGCATCTAAGAGGATTTAAAAGACTTCCCTAACAGCCTGTTCCTCAGTCTTGGGATATGGTTGATGCACATTGCCAACCATCATGTATATGAAAGAGAATTTAAAATGGTCCTTTTCTGAACACCAATGCATTATTTAGAAACTTGAGGTGTCTATGGAAATCTTTTAGTTGCTTTAGCCAATACTTTTCTTCCTTCTATACATACTTTCCTTTTTTCTCCCTTTGTATTATATATGCATCATTTTCTCTCTTAATAAACTCTAAGTCCCTTCAGATCACAAAAATTGTGTACAACATCAGGTTTGTCTCTCTCTCTCCCCTCCTCTTCCAGAATCTAGACGCTGGGATCTTTGTACACAATAGCTATTTATTATATGCTTCTATGTAAAGAACACTAGTAAGTAGAACCACTAAGATTTAAAATATTTTCTGTCACGTGTAATTTTGTCTAACCTTTTTCAGGAAAAAGCTTAGCAAGTTAAGTGAATTGATTCATAGATAGTTATGTTTTATACTAATTTCATAAACTTTATAGAAACTATAAACTAACCCTATTCTATTATACAGTAAATATATATGATCGACTTTGTAAGCTAAAATTTATTCAACTAACATTAATCATTTTTTCACCTAGTAGTTTTTGAGTTATTAATAAGTTCTAATAAGTACCACTCTGGATTGGATACTAGGGATAAAGTTTAATATACACAAGCCTCAAGATTTTTATGCTCTAGAGCTTTATTTTAAAAACTACTATATATTAAATACTATTTAAGATGCATTACCTGCTTTTTCTTATTTAATTATCATAATAGCTCATGGTCTCCTTTTTACATATGTAGATACTAATGCTTAGAGAAGTGAATTGCTTTACAAAAGCTAACATTTTGATCAAGGTGTATGATTCCCAAATGTGTGCTTCCAAATATGGCCAGTAGACAAGATTTTATGGCCACAAGAAGCTTCCTAAAAATATATTAAAAGACTTATATGCTGATAACCATAAAATATTAATCAAGGAAAATAAAGGGGATGCAAAGAAATAGAAAGATAGTCCATGCTCCTGGGTTAGAAAAAATTAATATTGTAAAAATGGCCATACTACCCAAAGCAATCTACAGGTTTAATGCAATCCCTATCAAATTACCCATGACATTTTTCACAGATCTAGAACAAACAATCCAAAATTTGATTTGGAGCCACAAAAGACCCAGAATTGCCAAAGAAATCCTGAGGAACAAAAACCAAGCAGAGGACATAACTCTCCCCGACTTCAGACAATATTACAAAGCTACAGTAATTAAGACAGTGTGGTCCTGGTACCAAAACAGACATATACACCAATAGAACAGATTAGAGAACCCAGAAACAGACCCAGACACCTACAGTCAATTAATCTTCAACAAAGGAGGCAAGAATATAAAATGGGAAAAAGACAGTCTTTTCAGCAAGTGGTGCTGGGAAAACTGGACAGCTGCATGTAAATCAATGAAACTGGAACACATCATGTACAAAAACAAACTCAAAATGCCTTAAAGACTTAAATGTAAGACAGACACCATCAACTCCTAGAAGAGAACATAGGCAAAACATTCTCTGACATCAACCATACAAATGTTTTCTCAGGTCAGTCTTCCAAAGCAACAGAAATAAAAGCAAAAATAAACCAATGAGACCTAATCAAACTGACAAGCTTTTGCACAGCAAAGGAAAACAAAAAAACCCAAAAATACAACCTATGGAATGGGACAAAATAGTTTCAAATGATGTAACCAACAAGGGCTAAATCTCTAAAATATATGAACAACTTAGACAACTCAACAGCAAAAAAAGCCAACAGCCCAATTGAAAATGGACAGAAGACCTGAATTGACCTTTATCCAAAGAAGATATACAGATGGCCAACAGTCACATGAAGAAATGCTCAACATCACTAATTATTAGAGAAATGCAAATCAAAATTACAGTGAGGTACCATCTCACACTAGTTAGAATGGCCATCTTTAACAAGTCAACAAATAACAAATGCTGGAGAGGGTGTGGAGAAAAGGGAACCCTCCTACACTATTGGTAGGAATGTAAATTGGTACAACTGCTATGGAAAACACTATGGAAGTAACTCAGAAAACTAAATATATAACTACCATATGACCCAGCAATCCCACTCGTGGGCATATATGCAGATAAAACTTTCCTTGAAAAAGACACATGCACCCATATGTTCATTACAGCACTACTCGCAATAGCCAAGACATTTAAACAATCTAAATGTCCATCAACAGATGATTGGATTAAAAGGGTGTGGTATGTATCCACAATGGAATACTACTCAGCCATAAAAAAGAACAAAATAATGCCATTTGCAGCAATATGCATGGAACTAGAAACATTCATACTAAGTGAAGTAAGTCAGAAAGAGAAAGGCAAGTAGCATATGATATCGCTTACATCTGGAATCTAATATATGGGCACAAATGAACCTTTCCACAGAAAAGAAACTCATGGACTTGGAGAACAGGCTTGTGGTTGATGAGGGGGAAGGGGAGGGAGTGGGATGGACTGGGAATCTTGGATTAATAGATGCAAACTATTGCCTTTGGAATGGATAAGCAATGAGATCCTGCTGGATAGCACAGGGAACTATATCTATTCACTTGTGATGGAACATGGTGGTTGATAATGCGAGAAAAAGAATATATATATATGAATGACTGGGTCACTTGCTATATGGTAGAAAATGACAGAATACTTTAAATCAACAATAATGGAAAAAATAAAATCTTAAAAAAATGAATTGATTTCCAACAATGAGACTTAGGGAGATTTCATAGAAAAATCAGGATACCTGGATTCTCTTACAAAAAAAATCAGAAAAATCTGCCAACAGTAGTAGGTCTACATTCTACATAGCAGCAATTGGCTGCATTTGAGTAGCCATTTTCTCCCCAGTCTGATATAGTTTCCAGTGGCTGGCTCCTTTTTTGATGTTATTTGCATTGTTCCTGCAGGCATTTGTATTTAAGACTCTTGTATTCTGCCATGATTTCTAGATGCTAATTCATTTGATTAAACAAAAAACATGCTAGAACCTAATTAAGGAGTAAAGTAAGAGTTTAAAGTGGTGGTTTTATGAGTGATACAGCTTTTGAAAAGTTAAGTATAGGTATAGGGAGATGATGATCTTACTATTTTAAAACTCCAATATTAGACAGCATTTTCCAGGATGTAAAGATATATAGGTACATTTGAAAAAGAACCAAACTAAAGAATTTTTATAAATCAACAACATAGTTATTAAAAATCAAATTCATATGGAAGGGTCTAGACATAGCTGAAGAGAGATTTAGTAACATGGAAAGCTGATTTGTGGAAGACGCCCAAAGTGGGGCATAGAGAGGCAAATAAATAATATGAGATGTCTTTGGAGAAACATGGAGGATGGATCAAAAAGATACACTAACACCCAGTGGAGTTTTATACAGAGCAAATTAAAACAAGTGGAGAGGGGGAATATTTAAAGTAAAAAGGTCTGAAGAACTTTCATGAGTTAACAAATACTCAAATCCAAAACTTGTAAAGACATGGTGATTAATTCAAAACATGATAAATATAAATAAGTCCATGTGAATACACAGTAATAAAACTGTATAACATCAAGGATAAGGAGAAAATTTTAAATGTAAACTGGCAGAAAAAACAAATTACAGGGAAATTGGTGTCAGTTATTCTCAGAAAGTAGTAAATTAATGTCAAAGAGTTTAGGGGATTTTTTTTTTGCATAATTTTCTATGCCCAGCCAAAATATCATTCAAGAAAAAGGGAAAAAAAGATTTCTTAGGACTAGAAAGGCAATGCATTTACTCACACACTTTCTGAAATAACTTTAAAACAACACATTTTCATAAGAAGAAAAACACAAAGATGGAATGAAAATAATAAAAGCATTGATGAGCAAAATAATAAATAATGTTGGCAATCATGTAGGAAGATAAACTTATTTTTGGAGAATGGGACGTTAGATAAAATGAAAGACGTTATAATAATGTGGAAAATAGGAGAAGATTGAATTAAATTTTTCTAAGTTCTTGGTAATGTTTGTAAAGAGGTTAGATATACTTTTAAAGATGGATTGTAGTCAAAAATGGAAAAGAAATATTTTTGGATGTAATTAAAAATATTTAATAACTGACATAATCTGTCAACAGCTGACCATAAATGGATACTGAATAATTAGAAAGGACAGACTCTGCAAGCAACCAAGGCTGTCATTCTGATGTCTAATAGTTAAATATCAGCTAATTCAATGATGGTCATTATAGTAATGGAAATGAATGCATAATTTCTAAAAATGCAGATGGACAAAAAGAAATACAAGTGTTTTTTTTTTGTTGTTGTTGTTGTCGTTTTGTTTTTTTGGACCACACCCATGGCATGTGGAGGTTCACAGGTTAGGGGTCAAATCAGAACTACAGCTGCTGACCTATACCACAGACACATCAATGCAGGATCTGAGCCAAGTCTGCAACCTACACCACAGCTCATGGCAATGCCAGATCCTTAACCCACTGATTGAGGCCAGGGATTGAACCTGCAACCCCATAGTTCCTAGTTGGATCCGTTTCTGCTGTGCCACAAAGGGAACACCAGAAATACAAATTTTTAAAATCAATTCTGCATTAATAAGAAACTGAGGTCTAGAGAAATGAAGTGATTTGCCCAGATCACATAGTGAGTCAAATGGAGTTAGAAAAAAACTTTAGAGGCCTGTGTCCCTCTACTGTGGTATTTGCAAATTCAATTTTCAAATCAGTACTTTGGAAGCATTTATTATATTTATTTCTCCCATTTCAGCCATATATAAATATATATGATGTAAATGATTTATATGATATAAATATTGTTGATTTGTATTTTAGTGATTTTCAAACATCTCCATTTATGCTTTGTGGAGGATTTTTAACTGTACATCTCTAAATGATAGTGTACTCAAAATATTACTTAAAATTTAAAGTTTTTAAAATATGTGTGTACTCTGTCAAATTTTATTAAATAGGAAACTACTGCTGCCTATATTAATTAAGAAAATAGCTATTGTTTAAAAAAGGAAGAATTTTTTCTAAGTATTTATAGAAGTACTTTATTTCTATGTGTTTATAAAGGTCCTTCATTTTTATCACTTCAGTTTTCCTGAGGCAAAGATATGTTGAATTAATTATATACTTCTTCGCAACATAATTTCAAAGGGTAAAATATAATATTATTGATTGGTTAATTGGTATTACCCAAAGCAACAAGTTGAAAGCTAAGACAGCCCCTTCAATAAGTGGTGCTGGGAAAAGTGGACAGCCACATGTAAAAGAATGAAATTAGAACACTCCCTAATACCATACACAAAAATAAACTCAAAATGGATTAAAGACCTAGATATAAGACCAGATACTATAAAACTCGTAGGAAAACATAGGCCAAACTGACATAAACCACAGAAACATCTCAGATCCACCTCCTAGAGTATGACAATAAGAACAAAAATAAACAAATAAGACTTAATTAAACTTAAAAGCTTCTGTACAGCAAAGGAAACCCTAAACAAAACAAAAAGACAATCCATATAAAGGGAGAAATGAAGTGACTGACAAGGGATCAATCTCCAAAATTTATAAATAACTTCTGCAGCTCAATACCAAAAAAACAAACAACTCCATAAAAAAAATCACAAGATCTAAACAGACAATTCTCCAAAGAACACATACAGATGGCCAAAAAACACATGAAAAGATGTTCAACATCACTCATTATTAGAGAAATGCAAATCAAAACTACTATGAGGTACCACTTTACATCGGCCAGAATGGCCATCATCAAAAAGTCTACAAACAATAAATGCTGGAGAGGGTGTGAGAAAAGGGAACCCTATTACACTGTTGTGGGAATGTAAATTGGTGCAACCACTGTGGAAAACAGTATGGAGATTCCTCAGACAGCTAAAAATAGAATTACCATTTGATCCAGCAATCCCACTCCTGGACATCTATCCAGAGAAAACCATGACTTGAAAAGACACATGTACTCCAATGTTCATTTCAGCAATATATACAACAGCAAAGACATGGAAGCAACCTAAATGTCCATCGACAGAGGAGTGGATAAAGAAGATGTGGTCCATATGCACAATGGAATATTACTCAGCCATCAAAAGGAAAGAAATAATGGCATTTGTGGCAACATAGATGGACCTAGAAATTATTGTGCTAAGTGAAGTCAGTCAGACAGTGAGACACCAACATCAAATGCTATCACTCACATGTGGAATCTAAAAAAAGGACACAATGTACTTCTTTGCAGAACAGATACTGACTCACAGACTTTGAAAAAGTTATGGTTTCTAAATGAGACAGGTTGGGGGGTGGGGGAATGGGCTGGGGATTTGGGATGGAAATGCTATAAAATTTGGTTTTGATGATCATTGCACAACTATAAATGTAATAAAATTCATTGAGTAATAAAGAAATATCCAGAAATGATTCTCTTACTTTCCCAGCTTTTCCTTATCTCATATATATTCTTTGACCCCAAATATTCCAGTATCAATGTAATTTAGTCTGATTTTTCAATAGAAAAAGACATAGTAAAAATGAATTCCCATGAACATCATTTGATAATACACTGGAGAACTGCTATTAAGGTTCAATAATGGTAAAACTCTGGTTTGGATGCTGTTCAAGGAGAGCTTAGCTACGGTCGTTTTTTAAAGTCCAGCTGAATTGCATCAAATCATTAAAAATTTAGTTTCTCTTATCTAACAGAACAGTCATTTTTGAGCAGCTATTGCAAGTTGACCACTGTTTGAACCACTGTTTTATTACAGGTAATTGATATAATACCTAATAGTATTTTCCTTGGACATGGTGCTGTGTACCTTCCATGGAAGTGAAAACAGAAAGAAATGAGTATAGTTGCCTCAGAAGAAAAAAACAATTCTGATTCAGACATACAGTTTTACTATTAGACCAAAGTTGGCCAATATCAACAGGGGAAACTGATAGAAAATAGTTTTTTGTTTATGAGTCAACCTAGAAAAGAAGTGGCATTATGGGATGAATATATATAATGAGAGACCAGAGAGAAAAGCTGCTAAATATTTCAGCACACAAAACATTAGCTTGTATAGGCATGAGAGATTAAATCTAAAGGTACTGAAATTATGCTTATTAAATTCCTGAAACCCTGTGGACCAGTTTATTTAAGTGCCTTCTCCCTTAGTTTCACACTCTACTTTTCTTATGTGTATACAATGCCATGCTTTTCTTCTGGAAAAATAAAGTGAATTCTTGCCTACTCAAATGGCTTCCAAGAATGATGAGCCCCTCCCTCTGGCCACCAGCATACATCCTCTCCGTCACCTTTCACGTGTCTGATGGGACAATAGCAATAGCTGTGACTTTCAACAATCACATGTGTCAGGGGTGTGAGTTCTGGTCTGGCCCTGGGTCTTGGATCACCTCTGAGGATGATGTCATGTCATCATGCTCTACCATGTTTAGTTATTAATCCTTCTCCTTAGAATTGCCAAAAAGAGAGGCTGAAGAACTTCTGTATGGCAGAGCCCTCCATTTTTGAAAGCATGTTGTATTAGTGACATAGATGATGTTGAACCTATGACATAAAAATTAGTTTATAGTGAAAATTGCTCTTTGTGAGGAGTCTGGGTCAGACAGAGGGTGATTCATCTGTATGCAGATCACTCTCAGCCATAATATAGAGTACATTGCTTTCTTGACATTAGAAAAAGTGTTATTCAAATGCATCTAAGATGTTATTTCTGGATCTGGTCAGAATCCTATTTAATTTGAATTTTAGAATATCTTTATGTTCATTTTGATTTCCTCAATTATAGAGCTTTACTTCTGATATCAGTAGTTCCATTATATTTTCACACTGCAAGTTTACCAGAAAAATTCATGCCAGTTATTATTTTTATGAGTTTATACACTCAAATATGAAACATACAAAATAGTCTAGAATTTATTAACATGAAACATTTAATACAGAAAGAGATAGGGCATTATAAACTTATATGTCACAAGCATATTGAATGTGCCCAATTGCTTTTAAATGTCTAAAGTATAACCATTATGTGCTATTATAGGGATTATAAACTATATTGAAGTAATATATTCAAACATCCAAAAATCAGAGTAAATAAAAATAATTCTGCTCATTGGCTCACAGTTAGGAAGGAATGAGAGTAATAACAATAAAATAATAATGGGCAGGGAAAGACAAATACATCCTGCAGCAGCCTGAACTGCAGCAGGCCCTGATTCAAGGGAGGGAGCCAGAGGCTTCCAACTCGTAAAAATGAATATTCGTCTGCCAAGGAAAGACTGCATACATCTCTTTCTCATTCTTACCCTCTGGGGGCCTATTTTGACCTCGCTTTGTCCCTGCTGAGAGGGAGAATGGAGGGAATGAATATGGCTAAGAACATTTCACTCCAGGAGCCTGTGACTCTGGGAATAGTTCAGCACCTGCATCTCATGGGAGTAATTTAGCACCTGGATCACACTGACCTTGTGGAGCAAAGTCTGTGATGAACATCTTACTTGAGCCTTACCTCAGGGTTTGTTCTCATGAGGAGATAAAGTCAGGGGCCATTTCATGTCTGATCACTTAGCAAATGGAAAAGCTAAGGAGTATGTATGTTAAGTGATAGCTTATTCCACTTCAAATTGTTCTGGAGTTCCCTTGCTGAAACCCCCAAGTCAATAGTTGTCCATGTAGGCAACTGGAGACTTGTTTTCTCAAGAACATGAGATAGTTGCCAGTGTTCTATGCCAATGGTTATTTGCTCTCTCATCCCAGGTTATATCAGTCATGCTCACTGGGGGTGCTGACATACACCACTTCACCCTGGAGCCTCACCAGCATGGCCAGTGGGAGTGAAGAGGAAGGAGGCGGGGCAGATAATGCTTCCCTGTCAGCCCTTGTTAGTCACAGTCATAGGCAGTACAGCAGAAGATCAAGCTCATTACAAGGAAACTTTTTTTTCTTATGGAAAAATGTATGAAAATTTTAAAGGTCAAGTTGTATGCTAAGAATTGTTGAAAGGGTTTGAAGCACTTGCTAACTGAATCATGAATTATAGTGTATGTTAAAAATGACTATGTTTAAAAATAAGGTATATACAGAGTTGAAAATGACTTTGAAATTCCCTTTATCCATGTATACATCTGACCTTAGAAAGACATGTATCAATTTCTATACATGTTTTTAATATAATTTTTGTTTTAGAGTGTTTCAGATTTATGGAAAATTCTCAAAGCTAGTATAGAGAGTTTTTTCCTATATAACCCAGACAGAATTTCCTCTATTATTAAATCTTATATTTGTATGGTATATTTGTCGCAATAATGAACCAACATTAATACATTAGCTAAAGTACATGCTTTTTCTAGACTCCCTTGGTTTTTACCTATTATTCTGTTCTTCTGCTCTAGGAATCCATCCAGGAGTGTGATTTGTATTCTCCTAATGACAATTATGTGGGTTGTCCTATCATAGCCTCATCTGGTATCATAGGTAATCTCCAGTAATGCATCTGTTTGGATATTTTCCCCATTTCTTTTGACTTGCTTTTTCTCCTGTGTTGAGCCCTAAGTGTTTATTCTGGTATAATCCCCCCTATTAAATATGTGTTTTGTAAATATTTCTCCAATATATGGCCTGTTCTCTCATACTCCCAATACTATCCTTCAAAGACCAATTTAATAAAATATAACTCAAATCTCCTTTCCTTACTTGTGCTTTCAGTACTGTAACAAAAAACACATCTAAATCCTATGTCACTTGGATTTTCTCCTGTGTTTCTTTCCAGAAGTTTCACTACCTTGAATTTTGCATTTAGGTGTAATGATCTACCTTGAGACAATTTTTGTGAAAGTTGTTAGGTCTGCATCCAGGTTTTATAGTTTATGTGGATGCCTATTGTTCCAGCACCACTTTTTTTTGGGGGGGGGGGGTGGTTTGGCTTTTTGCCATGTCTTGGGTTGCTCCCACAGCATATGGAGGTTCCCAGGATAGGGGTCGAATCAGAGCTGTAGCCACCGGCCTATGCCAGAGCCATAGCAACTAGGGATCCGAGCTGCGTCTGCAACCTACACCACAGCTCATGGCAACGCCAGATCCTTAACCCACTGAGTAAGGCCAGGGATCAAACCGGCAACCTCATGATTCCTAGTCAGATTCGTTAACCACTGAGCCATGATGGGAACTCCATCATTTGTTGAAAAGACTCTTTTCTCCATTAAATTGCACTCTTGTCCAAAATCAGTTGACCATATCTGTGCAGGTCTATTTCTGGGCTCTTTATTCTAATCTGCCGTTTTTTTAATATTTCAGTCCACTCTCTTCTTGCTTCCATTGTTGAATTCTGGTGGGCAGTCAACGATAATTCTTATACTCATTCCTCTTTGGTAAGATGTCTTTTCTTCTGGTTTCTTAAAAGTTTTTCTCTTTGTCTTTCACTTCTTGCAGTTTAAATATGAAATGCTTAGATAGGTCTTTGTTTTGTTTTAATCCATGGTTTAAGGTCTATTATTAATCTTGACAGTTCTACTTTAAATATTTCTCCTGCTTTGTTTTTCCTTCTGCAGAAATACTCCAATTAGGCATTTGTTACACTTTTTGAAAATTTCCCACAGATCTTGGATATTCTGTTGGTTTTTATTTATTTTTCTCTTTGCATTTCATTTTGGGAAGTTTCTGTTGACCTGTCCTCAAGTTGACTGATTTTTTACTTGGCACTGCTCATCTGCTAATGGGGCCATTGAAGACATGCTTCATTTCTGTTACTACATTTTTTTTTTTGGTCTTTTCACGGCTGCACCGGAGGCATATGGAGGTTCCCAGGCTAGGGGTTGATGACTGAATATCCTGTCCCCAGTAAGAGCAAGGCCGCTGGCCTATGCCACAGCCATAACAACACTGGATCCGAGCGGAGTCTGCGACCTACACCACAGCTCATGGCAACACTGGATCCTTGACCCTCTGAGTGAGGCCAGGGATCAAACCCTCAACCTCATGATTCCTAGTCAGGTTCGTTTCTGCTGTTCCATGACAGGAACTCCTTTTACTATGTTTTTAGTTCTAGCATGTCTTTTGGATTCATCCTTAGAGTGTTCACCTCTCTACTTACATAAACCATCTGTTCTTGAATGCTTTTTATTTTTCATATTAAAGATCCTAACATATTAATCATAATTGCTTTACATTTTTTGATAATTCCAACATCTGTGACATTTCTGATGATTGCTTTCTCTCTCAAGACTGTTTTTTCTTCCTCATGCCTTGGTATTTTATTGAAAGTCATACATATTGCATTGGCTAAGAGCAACTGAGGTAAATAGGCTTTCAGACTGATGGCCCATCTGACTGGGAATTGACTGTGAGTAATATGTGCTGTAGCTCTATGTACCAGAGGGCTTAAATTCCTCTATTGCCCGGATTTTTTCTTCCTCCTTGACCTTCGGATTCTCATACTCCTCCCCAAAGGATGTCTGTGTCTTGTAACTCTTCCAGCTGGAATCCACTTTTATTTATACAGAGTCCTTGTGAAATGGTAGTAAGATATAGGGAAAGGAGAGCATTCTATTGTCTTCCAATTAAATCTTCATGTTTTAGTGGGTCAGTGTCTTGTGGCTGTGACTTTCAAAAGTCTAACTTCCCTACCTCTCCTCTATTCTCTTTTCTGCGTGCAAAACTTCCAACCTATTTCCTTGTGGCCTTGACTCCTGTTGAATACGTTTTTTTCTCCTTAGGTAGAAGAGAGAGGCTATAGGGAACTGGAGAAGAATAATTGCACTGCCCTCGATTAGGATAAGGCTTTGGCAAAGACTTTCTCCCTGGAGTTTAGGTCTTTGTTGTGGAGAAGACTCTGGGAATATTTCACGATGATTGATTGCTCTTTCCTTTCCCCTTTCAGAGCCAGAAGGGTATCTTTTATACATCATCACTGTTAAGAACCTGGTAGGGTTCCTGGAAGTAAAGTCCATGAAAGTGTGAGGACTTCTCTGAGATCGTGGTTCCCAGGAGTTTGTTATTATCATGCAATCCAAATTCAATTTACAAAAATTGACTTCCAAGTGTTTCTACCAGTTTATGGCTCAGGAGCTTCTGCTCCTCAGAAGCAAATCTTGGTTGTGCTGCTGTGCACCTCTTCTCCAGGTTTCAGGGTGGTGGTTTACCCTGCAACCTTAGTTCTCTTCAAAGTCCAAGAAGACCCACCGATTTTCAGATTGGCCACCTTTTTCTTGATGTGTGATTGGGTGATAATTTCTAAACTCTTTATATATTGGCTGATACTGAAAGTCTGTATCCATTAATATTAATTTTTTTCTAGATGTAATACATAGGCTCAGTGATACATGCTGGATTTATATCATCATTATTATATCTACTGTTGTAATTTTTTTTTCCTTGCTCTTACTGGGGACAGGATATTCAGTCATCAGATGGTATATAAGTCTCCATTCTTTTGTTTTGGAAGTTTCTTCATTTGGTAATATTAATCAAAAGATAAATAAATTCTAGGCAATTAAGAGAAACAACCTGGAATAAATTTTCTACACTGGAAAAGCTCAAGACCTAGCAGTATAAACAAACAAATACAGACAAATTAATAGGCAAGATGATGAGAGTGCAGAAAGGTATATATAGCAGACACCAGGTCAAGGAAGGATTCTGGGAGAAACTGATGGACTTAAGAGTAGCCCCAGATAGGTAGAGTGGAGACTGAGGAGTGTAACAGGAACATTCCAGCCATGAGAATACCATGTGAAAGCATGAAGGATCAATGAAGCAGAATGCAAATCTCTAAGTAAGGTATGAAAATGAGTTCTATGTATGGAGGAGTGGTGGGCTCTGCTAAGCTTTTGATTTTATCCTGAAGTCTCTGTGGGAGCTATTGAAGGACTGAGCCGCAGTGTGTTTAGATTTGCATTATATATACTGCTCTATCTATAGAAGGAAGATGACATAGAACTTCTGAGGCAGAAGGCAGAAAGACAGGTTAAGGGTCTAATGTTTTGTGGAGGAGAGAATTTAGGAGGCTCTGGATTAAGGCAGTGAGAAAGAGGTGAAATAAGGAACAAATGTGTAAAATAGTGCCATGCACTGAAATGGAAAATGCAGAAGGAGGAGCAGGTTTTATTTGGAGAATGATAGGAAAATGGCAGTCATTTTTTTTCTATATAGTTCAAAAGTACACTAAGTATTTCATAAGTATTCTAAAACCTATTATAGGAAGAAGAATAGCTAAAAAAGAAGTTGCTGCCATTTTGATAAATCAGATTGTATAAATTTCTACTCTAGAACAGAAATTAGAAATCATTATCATAGTTAAGTTTCAAAATCAAATGAAATCTTGTTTCAGACTATATAACTTCCATAAAGAGGTCATGTCCTTCTCAGCTATAATAACTCCAGCAAGAATTATTTTGGGGGGGTTCTACTATACAGCTAATTACTGGGTAGAAAGATCTGGTTGAAAGGATAAGAAAAAATATGAAGGACACATAACTATGAATTAAGCACATTCTTTAATCACTTCGTGACTGATTAATGAGAAATAAACTTTTTGAAAATAGGTAAGGAAATTTCCAACTTCTGTAAAATTCCTGTCATATGTGGAACTACACAAATAGTTCAGAATCATGAAAAATTTAACTCAAACTATAGAAGAGCATCTAATCTATAAAGACTAGAAATTTACTTCTTCTGATTAATGAATCATTTTAATAAGTACATTTCTTCCTAGTCAATGATAGATATACTTCCTATCTGCCAAATGCTCTAATAGCCATCATTGTAAGTAGTCCTTTCAGATCCTTTGAAGCCCTATGACATGGCCCATATAGCATTTCAGCTTTCTTCTTTATCTTATGGTTATTTTATATACTATTTTCATTTTTATTTTTAGATTGTGAGATTCCTAGGAGCAGAAATGAATAGCACATAACAGTTGTTCAATAAAAATTCATCTTTCGACAAGCATTTACTAAGTGTTTATGATATACTTAAGAAATAGGATATTATCCCTGTCTTTAAGGAAATGGCATGTTAGTGAGCATATAAATTTAGATCGGGACATTTCTGAATAATCAGGATCCTTTTTGAAGGAGATTATACTAAGTAAAGAATTAAACCAGATTTTCATTGTTTGAAATTAAGAGAGAAAATCATCATTTGGTTGAGTATGATCAACCAGAAAAAGCAGACATTTCTGTGTTAATAATAAACATGTATTTTGTTGTGAAAACTCAAACGGAAGCATGTAATAGGTCACTACAAATAAACAGACCAAACTTTAAAAACATGAGTGTACTGATATCGGAGCACACAAAATCAAGTCAAAAGAGAAGTCCCAGAAATCTTTAGAGATCTTCATATATTAACACAATGCACTTTCAGTTAGGGATACGTTTATACTTAAAGTTCTAGATTTTTTTGGTACTATGATGAGAACTTATATGTATAACATTACTTCATATTTGTCAAAGGTGATGAACTCCTTTTCACATTAAGCTATATTGCTCCTGAAACATTGGGTCTGAAAGGTTTTATGGATACTCATTTTCAATTATGCATTGGCAGGTTCACCTCTGCTCTGTTCTATTCACAGAATAAATGGAAACTATAAACTAAATATATACTGTATTAGTTAAAGGTTTACCAAAAGAGTTCCCATGGTTTCCTTTTCTCACTAAATGCATTCCCACATGCTAGAAAAGATTTCTGAAGTGGAATGTGTCCTGGCCTTTAGGCCTGAGGGTACACTATTTCAAGCATATCAGGCTGCCTGGTCTAGTGCCTTTTACATGGGAAACATCTAAAGACCCCGTTCCATCACAAAGATTTCAATAAAAACCCAAATGAAACTGATTCCTCCTTTGGCTTTGTTTTGGTTTTGGAGATAGAAGCTCTGGCATGTTTAGTCACATATTGTTTTAGCTCCCTCCGCTAAACGTAAGAAAGAGGAAGAAACCACAAATAGTTTGCTTACACAAATTGACACTGGCCTTTTGAAATCATGCAACAAATTTCATTTTCTTAAAAGAAATGCTATTGAAAATCTATTAGTAGGAGCTATTTGTAAAAGCTGGCTGTTAATTCCTAAATTAATCTTAAAGCAATGCTTTCTTACAAATATTTAAAGTGTCATAATTTCATAGGATTAACATAAATGAGTCTAAAACTGATGCTTCATTAATCAGATAAATTCCATAGGTCAACCTCTAATGAGTACTTTGTAAAAAATCCCAAATTTTCTTTTTCCCCCATTAATTTGTGAATAAAGTTATCCCTCATACCTTAAACTTCAAAGGTAGATTTTTCAGTTTATTAATCCAAGAATGATATCAGACCATAGCAGTGATTTGCCCCCTCTGGGAATGGCATTTGGTGATTTTCTAATGAATGCATTACCATGAACAAAGGTGACAGGTTAACCATAGCAAGGACAGGATCATGCTCATTCTTCATGGAAACTCTGAAACACTGAGTCACAGACAGTTTCAGTTATTTTGCATGTTTGGCAATCTTCCCTCCTGAATGGAACAATAAACATTAACTCATTACTCTGAATGAAGCTTATAAAAACATAGTTGACATAAGTTACTCTCTATTAAAAAATATTTTTATCACAATGCCAGTTTTCTCTTTTGCAACATGATAAGAGTTGTATTTTATTTTCAAAAGAACATGATCAAACTTTCCCACAAATATTTCAAATTTGTCATGGGCCACTAAAATGTCAGATCTCTGATAGTTCTTTTAATTCATTCTTTTTCAAGATGATATATGAAACATACTGGGGAGTGGGATATATTATAATCTGGAATTTAGTACTTGAACAGAGACTTTTTAATGGTACCAAGACGGCTTAAGAAAATCACAGTGCCTTTTTTGTTCCAAATTTGTTTTATAATATCAAATGTTCCCAGAAACACATAAATTATAGATTCGGTGTAACTTGTATTTACAACCACATTCATTTTAATATGAGAAGATCATGCTACATTTTTCCTTTTCCAGTTTTACTGAAAATACAGATAAAATCAGTGGACACTCTGCAGGCTTTTTAGAGGCAAAGCTGACGTCCGGGAAGGCTTTGGTGGGCGGCCTCCGCTGTCCAGGCCCCCTTGTGAAGGAACCTTCTGTCCTGCAGTGGGATTGCAGCTTCTTGGAAAGGGGAGCCATTTATCACAGTCCTAAATGAAAGCATTCTTTAAACACAAATGTCTTTTTCTCCCTTTGTCTAATTACTGAGAGGAAAAGTGAGAAGGAAATGTCAAAACAGAGAAACAGTGGTGTATAGAGAGAACAGCCACTCTGGAGCTCAACCGCCTTTTGTGAGGGTCTGGGCGATTTGTCAAATGATTGTGGCATAAGTCAAGCTCTGAGGTTGAAAGGTCTTGACCCAAGGAGTCCTGGAATCAGACAGTGTAAGCAAGGGGTCTGCTAGAATTTTCAGCTGTAGTGGAGATGAACAATGATGGGAGCTGGACATAACAAAACCTCATTTGCATAATTCAGGTAAGTAATTTTATTGAAACTGACAAGGATGTGACAGGCTAAGAAAGAGAAGAGAACACAGTCTTGCTGGGAACCACTAAAGCTCCTCAGTTAGGTATGTGAAAATAAATGACAGCTAATCTCTTCACTAAAAAATCTGTAAACAATGCTATTTTACCCAGGACTCACCCATGACCTTTTGTAGAGCCGGCTATAGATTCTTTAGTCTAGGCTTCCAGAATATATCAAACAGAATGGACTAAATTCAAATTACGTTTTAGAGTTTAACTGTTAATACTTACTTCCCTGGATAGAAGCTCCTTCCAAGGCAGGTTTACACATAAGAAAGAAAGGGTAGAAACATTTTTAAGGGAATGTTGATCAAAGGTTTGAGATTGATGCTACATAAAACCTATTTTTTACTTAAGAATAGATTTTGGGGGTGAAATTTTAATTTGAATAACTTGTTCTAAGAATCTAAAAAGGCTTTAGCAATTGAGCTTCCCAATATGGGCAAGAAATTATATTAATCTTTACCAGTCCTTTTCAGCTGTTTTTTGTCTTTCTATTTCAAAGTGTATATTTAAACTAGGCATACATTTAATATTGAGCATATATTTTAAAAATTAAAATATCTAATACCTATTAAATACAACATGTTTCTGAATTCTGATAAAGTTTTATAACATCAGGAAAATCTACAAGTTAGATTTTATATAGCCTGGATATACCTATCCCTAAAAAAAAAAAAAAAGCAGCAAAAATGATAAGATTGTGAGTGAAGAGACTTCCTTATTTTAGATAAGAGAAGCTAAATTCTTAGAAGCATCCTCCATGTCCTTTATAGTTGGCTTTGCCATTATGTGTGGATCACCAGGGCATAGCTACATATCTTTTGTAATCCAGGGTGCTCACTAGTCATTGGTGACTTTTATAGGCAAGGGCAGTAATGGATGGAAACAGTAATCAGCCTAGAGAAGAATACTACTCAAACTTCATTTGCCAGAGGATAACCGTGTCTGCTGTGCCCTTCAAACATGCCAAAAATATGAAACCCATTTAGTTTGACATGAGTTGCAAAATCTCTCAGGATTTTTGGTAGCAAATATACAATTACTCCTTCTGCAGTGTATGGAACACATACGTAGTTTGACCAAAATGTGGATCACTCCATAGAATGGGAAGCAGTTGAGAGTTCTGGCTAGATCAAATGTGGATCTCAGTATTATAAGCAGTCTAATGCATAATTCATGAGGCTTAATGAATATTCCAATTCATGACAGCCAACTGGCTCCATAGGTCACACCTCCTAGTCTCATATAAATAAAGAATGAGATACTGGAAAGCATACCAGCTGAACCAAACTGAGTGCCAAAAACATGCATATTAATGAGGCGCTATAATAGATACTTGACTCTTTGGAAGTGCCTATATTGGTTTCCAGCTACAGAGGGAAAGAAAGTTCACAATGTACCTTTAAACACACCATACTGTGTACCATAAAATACAGCTCTTTCCATGAAATATGGAATCAAATTATACTGATGTGATTTCAGATTCATCTTTAACTCCATAACATCCTCTGACACTTCCAACAACATTGAAACATTCTGGAAAGAACCCCACCCCCTGCTCCCATATTCCTTTGCAAGTCTCAACTTGGTAACTAGGGAGAGGAAGTCCTTCAACAGTGCTGTTCTTTTATGTGTTCTGTTTAGACCTTGGATCAGGATGAATGGTAGCTCAGATGAATGCATTTGTGCCATTTTTCTTGGCCCCGGACTATGTGTCCTCACTACCATGACATCTGAACAGAAGGAGAAAACATCTCCCCTTTGTAACAGGCTAATTTAATTTGTACCTTCCACCTAGGGGTAAATATGTTTGTCTGTCTGTCTGAGCTTTTTGCCTACTTTCTTTTCTCACGGGAAACCCTACTGAGTCAAAAGCAGGAAATCGCTTAGTGCTCTAACTTTATTTTAAAGTAATTTAATTTAAACCTCACACCCACCCTAAAGTGGAGCAACTGTTGGAAGCCCCTCGGGATACCCTTAATGATTTCTGCATGTCTCCTGTGTCACAGATGTCAAAGGCTTGTTGTTTTGAGGTATTGTATCTTTCGGAATAGATGATTTAAAAGAGACTGCTTTGGGCTGTTTTACCCACAGAAGATGTGCATTCGTTTTAAAATAATGAAGAGCAAAATCTTGCAGCACTTACATTGATCCGCATCTTTTCAAATCTGTATTATAAGTCATTGATCTTTACTGGATCATAAGTTGTCCTGGGCATTATTTGTGGCTTGACCCTGTTTGATGTAGAGTTCGTCAAAGATTTAAAAACAGACTACCAACAAAAACATTTCTTTCTAAGTAAAATAGCAGTAATTCATTACTCAAAAACTTAGAAATATATAGGTATGTGATGTAGATGTTTTTACCATTTCTTGGGGCATCCCAGGTATCAGAATGACCATCTCAAATTAAAATTACAACAAATAGTAAATAGCATACTTATTAATAAAGGCTTAAAAAGAGAACTTCCGATTCACAAGAAATGCACTTATCAAAATGCAATTTTATTTCTCTTAATTGTTTTAGTGGTTTTCAAATGCTTCTTTTACCTTAAGTTTGTGAAAGCATTGTAATTTAATTATCTCTCATGGTACTTATATCTCTCTATATCACTTTTATTATTCAGAGATATAACCTCAATTACTAATTCCACATTACAAGAAGCATGACCTATTTAAAAGAGAACAATGACTTTGTTAAAATTATTTTAGTAATTCCTATTTAATGTAATAGACCATTCTGGAATATATTATTGGCTTATGATATGGAAATCTTTAATCGTGGCCAGATTGTTCTTATTTTTTAGTACCATACCATAATAGATTTGTTTCCATGCATATAATTTGAAAATAATATCAGTTATGGTAATAAATTAATGATAGTTATATTGAGCTTGAATTCCAAACAATATAGTTAGTTCACAAGATAGTTAAGCTTATTAAAAGAATTTTATGTTATTGAATAAATACATTTGAAAATTTCTTAGATTAAAATACCCACATATCCTTAGGTGAAGCCATATATTCAAAAAATATGGAGAGATAGGGCTTTTTCTGAAGAAGAATTTATAGGAAAGAATATCACAGTTGGGTATAAGAATTTTTCAGTGCTTTCACTGCACATCCATGTTCCTTATAAATATGTCAAAAAATTGCTCAATACTAAAATTATCCTTGTAGAACTTTATTTCTACAGCATTTCTTTCGATAGGGAAGCCAAAACTAGTTAGTGTGATTTAAATTAAGTAGAAATTCGAACATTTGATTTGTTGCTGGGGAAATTTTCCGTCTTTTCAGCCTCTAAAATGGCATAAATTGACTGCTGCAGAAGAGAACTATCTTTAGTGTAATAATGTGACATTTCCAACTGGATCCAAAATTGCACATTAAGGCTAACTATTAGTATACTAGACTCTAAACCTGGGATTGGCAAAGTAGTTCTGAAAGTGGCCAGATAATAAATATTTTAGGCTTTGGGAGCTACATATGGTCTCTCTCATACATTCCTCTTTGTTTTGTTTTGTTTTACAGCCCTTTAAAATTTTAAAAACCATCCTTAGCTTGAGGGCCATCCAAAAGCAGGCCATGGGCTGGATTTGGATCACTGACCCTAGTTTATTAACCCCTAATGTAAGATTTTAAGACCTTGTTTAATGTAGCAAAACATCTGCTTGTCCTCAGTCATTGTTATACAGATGATCATTTTAAATTCAGGATTTCTTTCTTTTGTATTGTGCTATGAATCATGAAAGAATATGTGATGTTTAAGCTTTATAGATGTATTCTAACTGGTGTTAAAAAATTAATTTCCGGTACTTCTTCACAACATCCCAAGAGCTATATATAATGGTCTTTTATTGGAAAGTTGGATTTGTTGTGGTGTGATAGTCAGGGTCTGGACAACTTTCCACAAAATGTGAGCTTTTCCACAATGGTGCAAAGTGAATGATCCTATGTAAACATTTCTCCAATTAACTTTAAGGTAAAATGCAACAAAAATGTATTATACTTTCGGAATATTTCTTTAATGTGCATTTCGAGCCAAAGTCTCTTAATTCTAAAGATTTCAAGGAACTCAGGGTATTTTTTTCAGTAATTACTTCAAATATATCAGTAAAATATAGTTTGTGCTAATCTTTAGACAAATATGATGCACATATCCTCTGACATACTCAAAAGAGTATGTCTGAAAAGGCATTACTCTCCTCTTTGTAAAAATGGCTTTCTTTAAACCAAGATATTTAGATGAAGAGAGGGTTATCTTTAAAATATCAAAATGCATTATTCAGTCCCCCTTTCCCAACCTCATCATCAACACAGTATATATTTAATGGCTGTGCTTTGGGCCAAATTTCTTTTGCACCCACAGCAACAGATCGTTCATGCACTGCTTGACTCCCAGGTTCTGCACTCATTATCTACTCAAGGTTCTCTCTCACAGTGCCTGGGGGTGGGGCTGCTTGCCCAACAAGCACAGAATGTGAAATAGAGATTCATCACTGTGTGATGAGGGGAAGAGAATTTTGCCTTTAGGCAGGTTGTTATTTTAAATGCAGTGCCAAAGATATTATTTCATTTTACAGCAATACTTAAGCTCTAACATTTTGTCTTAAAACAAAAGAGATCATGGTCTAATGGCCACAGGATTGATTCCTACCCACAGTAGAAATGCAAAAACTACTCAGACCCTGCCAGAGGCGGATGGGAGTGCAAGGGGGTGAATCTGATGGGGAGTCTTTACCTTAGAAGTATTATGAGAACCATTTAGCATCAGGCAAAGAACTGTAAGGATGAATATTTACTTGGTGGGAGTTTCTATGACCTTCGCTTTTTACAACTAAGGTTATTTTGCATCTATTGTATATATATTGCAGGGATTGCTTTTGGCTCCAGTGTAGAATATGAGCAAGACTGTCTTGTCTGTCAAGTACCTTGGAATCCTCTCTTGCTTCTTGATTGGCCTTAAAACAAAACAAAACAAAAACAACATTTTCACATCCTATCTCTACAGTTACTATGAGATCTTAAAATGAGTAATTTGCTTCCAGTCCTGTAAGTATCACGTTTTTGCAAATAATAGCACTTATTGTAACCATTAGTGAACTTAATTGTTTCTTCCAATAACTAGAGGAGGAGTTGAAAAACCCTTGATCTATATTAGAAGGTGTTGTGTGGGTCCACATGTGCACTATTCTGTGGGAAAGACCCATAGCTTTTTCCTGTGGCTCAGAATTCCATAATCTAAAAGAGATTAAGAAACACTGAATTAGATTCTACATTTCTCAAAGCAGAAACTCCTCTACTAAATTGGAATGCCAATTTACTTATTTATCATGAGAAGTATAATTATAGAATACCAGATTCTTGAGTTCATAGTTTACTGCATTCTTGTGCTATACAAATATCAGCTAAGAAAGTCTGATTATAATCGCCTCCCTATAAGCTTCTGTGTCCTCAGTGATCTCATTGAAGTCTTTTTTTAAGGACATGGATGAGACTTCTAATGTTTTTAGGCTCATCTCAAATTGTATTTTACTATAAAACTGAAGAAATAGGATAAAATTCAAATTGTCTTTGAAAGGTGATCCTTTTTAATGCCCCCAAAGTATTTGTCAATATGTTGAGAATGGAATTAAATAAAGACTTTCATTGTACATCATCAACTTTTAACATGTCAGAACATAGTTTTAGACATTAATGTTTTTTAGGAAGTGATCCTTATAAACCAAATGTATAGTGTGAAACAAGGCAGCAAGCCCTTTCTCTGAAGGGTAAGCTCTGTGAGGGACACGCAGTATTCTACTCATTTTTGTAAGCTCAGTATCTAGCACTGTATTTGCCACACAGTAGTAACAAAGTAAACTTTTTTCGACTTACTGAATGAAATAATAAAAATCTTCCCAACAAAAAATAAAGGTGGGAACGGAAAATTTAGGTAAATTTTATATTCCTACAGTGAGGCATTCCCATTGTGGCTCAGTGGTAATAAACCAGACTAGTGACCATGAGGACACAGGTTCAATCCCTGGCCTTGCTCACTTGGTTAAGGATCCTGCATTGCTGTGGCTATGGCATAGGTTGGCAGCTACAGCGCCCATTTGACCCCTGGCTTGGGAACTTCCATATGCTGTGGGTGTGGCCCTAAAAAGAAGAAAAAAATCCTACAGTGAAATTTGGGTATTCATTTGAAGGGGAATAAATTCTCTAGGATGGCTTTATCTTCTCAGGCTTTAATATAAAACAAGCCAAATGAGATCAATCAGCACAAAACAAAAACTTCTCAAATCCCTCTCTTGAATGAAAACTTTCTGTTATCTTCAACTGGAAAAGATATCTTCTCTTTTAATATCATATAAAAAATCTCTCTGACATCATTTTTTTTTGTTACTTACCATGTGTTATATTTAAATGTGCATGTAGCTGTGCCAGCTGAAGCCTCTTAGTCTCTCACTCATCTTGGTAAATTTGACTAGAACCTTGACTTCCAGAGCCTATGATTGGTCACATCAATCCAACTCTTGTGGATTTCTGAGGGTTTTCTTCTGCATTTACTCTGCCATAAGAAATTAAACACTGCCTCCTCTGATATCTGTATGTAGTATTTCTCATCTTACTGGACGTGAAGTTTAGTCCTTCCACTGGTTTCCACAAAAATCCATATATATGAAGTTTTTGGTGAGGTGAAATAATTTTGCAGAAAAATCTAAGACCACTGAAAGGTGGCCTTATTTGATTTTATAATTCCTTTATCTTAAACTTCGCTTTGAATCTCTGCTCCTCCTTCCCTCCCTCAAGGATTTTCTTCACCCACAGTTTTGGGTTCTTTACGTACCACAGCTTCCTCTTCCACCCAGGTCTTTTTCCTGCTAACTTTCAAACCTGGAACCCTCAGTTCATTTTCCCAGAAAAATACAGTCTTTTCCCTCCAAAGAACTGGGATGTCAGTTGGTGAAGTTATCATGCCCTCTGAGTCCTGCATGTAAGTGTTACCCCTTATTTGCATTTCTTTTTTTTTTTAATTGGCAAAGTATGGGTTTTATTTTTATTGGTCTTTTTGCCATTTCTTGGGCCGCTCCCGCGGCATATGGAGGTTCCCAGGCTAGGGGTCGAATCGGAGCTGTAGTTGCCAGCCTACGCCAGAGCCACGGCAACGCCGGATCGTTAACCCACTGAGCAAGGGCAGGGATCGAACCCACAACCTCATGGTTCCTAGTTGGATTCGTTAACCACTGCGCCACGACGGGAACTCCTATTTGCATTTCTTATATGCAATTTTCTTAGGGAAGTTTCTTAATAATACCGCACATGGATGTAACACAGCTCATGAAAAAATTTTAAGTTTACTATTAATTTTATCCTTCAAAATAACAAGTAATTGATAAGGGAGATCCTACTTTGAAACAAAGATACTGAATAAAAATAGGTTAAGTGATTTTTCTTAACAAAGTTATGAGACTCAAAATTAACAATAGAGCAAAAACTCAAACCCAGATCTTTGGATGTCAGTACTTTCTCTTATATAAAGCTGAAATTAATGTTAGCTAGGTAAGTGAGTATTTAAATGTAGTCCGCCAAATCCATCTACATTTAAATGGATGTGGTAATTGAAAGTAAAGATTTCATGACTCTTCTATGAAATGGGGTGGAATGGTGGTAAGGGGAGAGACAAGACCAAATATGACACAGACAATATAACATCCAATTCTAAAAGACGAAAGTGTCTTCTTACATTGTCAAAATCACATTATCATACCTAATAGTACTAAAAATTATTCCTGAATATCATCTCATGCCTGATCCACTTTCAATTCCCAACTATACCACAAATGTGCTTTGCAACATCTAAACTGTCCCTCTGTACCTTTTTGGTGATACTTTAACTTGCTAAATGGTCTTCTGCTTGTGGGTATTTCCCACGTGTATAAGCAGTATTTTGTTCCCCTGTGTCCTTGGACAAAAGGGTTATGTTGAAATTAATAAAATAATCTTTCAATAGCTGGATCAACTAACCTGTTTTCGTCAGATAAGGTAAGAAATTCATCTGTGATAGGAGTAGGTCACTGGACAAAAAAGAGCTCTGGGATTACAATGCCAGCCATCCTGAATTCTTACATTTTGTTTCTGTAAGATGATTGTCCAAAGTGGCTGAGGATAGAGGTCAGGGACTTCCCTGAGACTGCAAAAATTAGGATGTAAGACTATTTTTGTACCTCCTTTTTACTGATTATTTGATATATGACACACATTGGTTTGAACTTGCTTTCACTACAACATTCCTCTTGGTAGAGAGGCTAGAAAAAAAAAGATTTAATTTATTCATTCTATCTCAAATTTCTTTTAGAGTAGATATTAAATATTTGACTATATCAATACCAAAATCCATATACATGGCACGAAAGAAACAGATAAGTGAATATAAAATTATTTTCAGACTTTTTTTTTTCAATGCCTCTCACTACTGGAATATTTTTGGTATGATCAGAATAGAGCCTCTACAAACAGTGGATAGAGATTGATAGATATTTAGATATTGGCACATGTACATTTATAGCTATTGACAAAGCTTAACTCTTTTCAAGAACATTCCAACTAATATTGGCATTCTGTTTTATCCGTTGACACTCAACATGATGTACTGTGGAAGACTTTAAGACTTTCAGTGTTTGACTAAGCTTTACAGTCATTAATGTTTAATCACTTACAATTCAGTAGGCATTGTGCTTTCATTTTTTTACATAGCTTGTTTATCTATGTAAAGTAAATCAAAAGTGCCTTTCTGATAGTCTCCCAGTACATTTATAATCAGTCCTGTTTAGTGATCAGTGATGAATATGGATACAACTGCTATTTGGAATTACTTTATCATTTATACATATTCTAAATTTTAATTCCCCTTCATAAAAATTATAATAAAAATAAATACCAGCCAAACTCTCCAAAGCTATGAACATCTTGGCAGGGGGGAAGACAAAGATAATATTATCCTTTTTTTTTCTAATGTACTATTGAAAGTGCTATGACTATGGACTATTCCTATACTATAAATAAGAATAATGTTTGCATTAAAAATATCTTGGAAGAAAAAAGATTTTTAGCTATTGAGAGAGTCAAAATTCTGTAGTGCCTATTCTTAAGGACAATTACAACTCACTCCCTGAAATGGTTGCCCCGAGGAAGCAACGAAGGGAACTTGAACCACAGTTCTGCACATGACACTGCAATGAATGCACACCATTGTGCACAGTGCATCATCTTTAGGGCACTAGTGAGAGACAAAATGCACTTGGCCAAGACTGGGGGAAATGGGACACAAAGAACCCAATTCAAGCAAAGAGTGGGTAGAGGACACATTTGTCGAATTTTAACAGACTCCTGGCATTTGTGTTTACTTTTTGTTTACATTTGGGCTTTTACAGAAATGCTGAAGTGATTTTGCAAGTTCTCTTTGTATATTGAAAAACTGAAAATGTAGATAAAAGCACAATTTTTTACCTAGGAAAATTTATCTATGTTTTCAGAAATGTTTTTAAAAACTGATTTCAATGAAACTAAGAAACAATGGAAAACTATTCCTATAACAAATAAAAATATAATTTCCTTTCTACAGCTCTGCAAGAGGAAAAATACAGTTCTTTTCCCTTTCACGAAACTGGCCCAGGCTGATAGATAGTAAGTTATACTTTATTGCAGAGCCCTACCATCATGTCAGATACCATATTCACCATTCACCTGTCCATGATTGCAAGAAAAAGGGTTCTCATGTGTAGCTTTTTTTTTTTAAGTCTGAATTTGTTCTTTATTCTGTATGTTAGAGTTTGAATACCTACTCATCTTTTTTTGACAATGCAATTCATGATCACTGAGGATGTCAGTAATAAGCATAGGTTCATAAAAATGGATCCATTTTAATTTTCAATAGAATAAGGCAAAAGGCATATTTTGAGGTCAAAATGTGTATGTGCTTACCTGAAAGGTGGCCATAATGGAAATGCCCTGTATGGGAATGACGCAACTGCTCTCCTGCTGGCCTGGTAAGGTTTGGCTGGTGACTGGTTCTGTCTCTGGAGTTGTTATGGTGCATTCACTTCAGCCTCAGTGCCCAGGACTTCCTGGAATGTCTAATAACATCTATCCTTGGAGGCCATTCTCTGGGCTTGCGGGCTGATGTTCCAAGGGCCTTGGTAAGTGTTAATGCCTTACTTCACATGCTTGCTGCCTCACAGATGTGTGTTTATGAGGCACATCTATGACACCTGATGTGTGCAGTATGGATTAATTTTTCTGTTTGCTTCTTCTGGGTCAGTGAGTCTCAAACTTATGTGCATCAACAGTTCCTGGAAGTTTACAATTTCCAACTCTCAGGCTCAAATATGTCTGGATAGGAATCCAGGTCATCTCTGGACTTCATTTTTAAAAATCACTGCTATGTCAGTTTTGATAAAGAGAGAGAGATTTCTTTTAGGTTTTTCCTTCCAAATGAATTTGTAAAAAGTAGCATCAGTTATCTGAAATATTGGTAAATGACCCAGATAATAATTAAATCTTTACCCAAGATAGACTAAAACACAAACAGAAGTCAGATTAGATTAATTTTGTTCTGCATAATGATAAAGTTGTGGAGCAATTATCTTTATTATGCAGAGAACCCTGGTTTGGTAATAGATATACATTGATGAGAGATCTGGAACTCTCTAAGAAAGTATTTTTTATGCACTGGATTGTGGCTGTTTCACTAATCACTCATTAGCACTGACGAGTGATTTTTTTCCCCCTTATTTTTATTCATCTACTAAGCTAATACAGAGTTTCATGGTTGATTTAATTTTTTTCTCTTACTACTAGAGAAATGAAATATTTCTTATGCTAATTGGTCACTTATATTTCTGCTTCTTTAGGTTTTATTGTATTTAATTTGCTCATTGTTTTTCTTTCCATAGAGGTGTTAGAATTTTGACTATCCATTTGAAAGAGGTCTCAATATATTAACGATATTAACCCTCTATTACATTTTTTTAAAATTGTTGTTACTCCTTGATTTTATTTTATTTATTTATTTTTTAATTTTATTTTATTTTCCCACTGTACAGCAAGGGGATCAAGTTATCCTTATATGTATACATTACAATTACATTTTTTACTCCTTGATTTTAAAATGGCATAGCAGGAGTTCCTGTCATGGCTCAGAAGTAACAAACCCGACTAGTATCCATGAGGACACGGGTTCGATCCTTGGCCTCACTCAGTAGGTTAAGGATCCAGTGTCGCTGTGAGCTGTGGTGTAGGTTGCAGATGTAGCTTGGATCTGGCATTGCTGTGGCTGTGGCGTAGGCTGGCAGCTGCAGCTCCTATTTGACCCCTACCCTGGGAACTTACGTATGCCACGAGTGCGGCCTTAAAAGACAGAAGCAAAACAAAACAAAACAAATGGCATAGCAGACATTGCTAAATGTACTAAAATGAAGTTTTAGAATCACTTTCAGCACATCAATTAGATCAATTAGGCTGCAACTATCAAGTGATAGACTTTTGCACAAACTGAAACCACCTATTTACTGATCCTATTAGACAGTTTTAATTTTTGTGTAACTTTTTAAATTGGATGTGGAATTAAGCAGCATTTTTTAAAAATGTACTTTAAAACAGTGTTGCTACTTTGAGAATTATTTTTTTCTTTAAGTTTAAAGAATTCTCTGAAAAATTGTTCTGGCCCTGAAGTCTTGTAGGATACAAATATTTTGTAGCTAGTACTTCAAGTAGCTTAAGACTTTGCAGGTTTACTTCTGTAGTTTGCCATGTCTGCTACCTATTGTTTGCTTCTGCTTTTAATAGTGCCCTATTCCTAGGGTTACATCTTTCTTCTGTATTTTGACAGAACACAGCTAGTGGCAGTTTGTGGATACGTAAAACTAAGTTAATCATTGTGGACAGAAAAATTAAAATTCTCAGTTTAAAAATTTTGAGCAGAATTTCAGGCAAGTCACTAGACCCCTCTTTGCATCAAAACATTTTAGTATTCTTAAAATAACCTGAATTCATTTCAGCATCAGGGCCTTGCACTTCCTATCCCTTCCTCTTAGAATGACTTTGTCCTAGACTTTGCATGCATTGTTCACCCCATCACTTCACTGAAGTTTGTGCTCAAAGTTGACCTCCTTAGAGAGTTTTAAAAAGAATCTCTATCCATGTACTACCCTGCTTCATTTTTCTTAAAGCTATTTTTCATTACTTAACAGTTTTCCTGTAATACGCAATTTATAACATTATACATGTTGTTTTATCACTATATATGTGTTTGATGCATAGTGGTGTCCTCAGCAACCAAAACATTTGTTAAACTAATAAATAAACAAGAAAATCTAAAGTAATAAAATTAAATTTTATATAGATCTCTTCTTAAATAGTTTTTACTTTCACATCTCACCAATATGAGATCACATTAGCAAAATAGGAGACTGGGCAGCAGGTATGAGTTTTTTTGTTTGTTTGTTTGTTTTTTGTCTTTTGTCTTCTTAGGGCTGTACCCATGGCATGTGGAGGTTCCCAGGCTATGGGTCTAATCTGAGCTGTAGCGGCCAGCCTACACCAGAGCCACAGCAACTTGGAATCCGAGCCACCTCTGCAACCTATATCACAGCTCACGGCAATGAAGGATCCTTAACCCGCTGAGCAAGGCCAGGGATCGAACTGCAACCTCATGGTTCCTGGTTGGATTGGTTAACCACTCAGCCACGACGGGAACTCCTGGTATGATTATTTTGAGTATAAATTTATCTTTGTTCCCTGAAAGTCAACCAAATTGTGTATAATAATAAGAAGCTAGTAGTAATTAATATTGTCTTAATTCATTAACATCTATTTGATGTGATCGCCAAAATGATTACTAATTAGCCAATGATTCTTTCATTCTTCATGTGTGTAAATCCTCCTCAGTTTGATGCTTTGGGCACTATCCATACACCTGCTGCAAGAAGTTATTGATTATATGATTATAGCCCAATTGTTGCTTTTGTTTAAAAATACCTCCCTTTCCCCCCATTTCTTACTGACATAAGCTTTGTTGGCCTGATTAATTTCTTGGAAGCAAACTGAAATGTAATACTTGACATGAGGTTTCTGAGGCTACTTAAAGCCTTGCTTTACTCACTTTTTTTTATGATTGGCTTTTTAAGCTCATCCAATAGAAACTGATTTCCTAGAATTCCTGAATATTTAGATAATGCTGAAGTGGTTGTGTTTCTGACAGTTTACTGTTTATCTTTGTTTATGGGTGTGAGAAATTGATAAAAATGTTGAAGAGATCATCTCTCTCTCTGTAAATATATATACATATATAAAGGTACATATATATACACACACACATGTATATCTCCTAGTTCTGCCATTTTATCAGGTAATTAATGCTATTACTATGCTGTTCTATGAGTTGTATCTCCTTTAACCCCCCATTTGATTTCCTTTATTATTCATTTGATACTTAATTGTCTTGTGTTAAATGTATTTCCCATGTATCATTTTAACTATATGGTTCTTTAAGGAAGACACTGTATCCTATTCTTCTTAATTGGTATCCCCCAGTGCCTAGTACACTGTCTAAGACAGTGCCTAATATGTGCAGGCAGTAAAAAGTTTTCTTAAGACTTTGACTTGTCTGAGTTTGATACATAGTTTTATGTCCCCATGACTCTACTACTACTGCTACTGATATGTAATGCTAATAATATTAAGTATTTATTTTTGAGTGGTAACTCTCTTCCAGGATTGTGCTAAATGCTTTCAATACATTTATTTTTTAGCCTGACTGTCACACTGACTTTATGATGTAGGGTCATTTTATAAGTGAAGAAATTGAGCCCTAGAGAGCCTAGCACTGACCACTTAGCTTGTAGATCTTGGTCAAGCTCTGATTTGAATTCAAAGCTGAACAGGCTACCCTGCACTAAACACGCACGTCATCTTCCTGAGCATGTGAACCCTGTGCCTCTAAAAAAGAGAGTAGATTAATAAATAAGGACCTTGATGTGTTCCTTCTTTTCATAGTGATCACCAACTGTTTCTCTGTCTTCTCCCTTCTTTTTCATTCATGTGAAACAGAAAAATATTGTTTCATATCTTAATAATATGAGATTTAAGTTAGAAAAATGAATAAAATGTAAAGATACAAATAATAGTATGATAACATTAATAAACATTAATTTGAATATTAAATCTTTTTTCTAAACCCTGAATGATAAATGAGTAAGAGGTTAGCTTACTGTGGGCAGGTTAAAATTGTTTTAAAAGGATTTTGATTAAAGTTTTACCCCATTGGCCTTTTTCATGGAAATAGTCACAAAATAAAATAAAACAAAAATAGCATCAAACATAAACAAGCAGACTTCTCTATATCAGTAAACTTCTTTAAAATGTTCCTTTTATTGTTGAATGTAGTGAAATATCTTTGCATTTTTCCAACTGTGTTTTTCCTACCCCAAGGGAAAATAGCTTTGAAGAATGCAACAAATTATTTTGTATACTACATCCAAGGCTACTGAACCAGAAGAATAAGGACATACTGCTTGTGAGTTCAGCTGGATCAATAGCTCAGCCCTGGGATTTGCTTGTCTGCTGGATACTGAATGAAAAGCACTAAGCTGCCAGTTTGTACCATGGATATTTAAGACCCCAACACAGCCAGGAGACATTTTTCATAAGATAGAAAGCAGCTTACCTATAAAAATGTTTAGATATATGAGCACACAACATACAGAGACTATGAAATGTACTTGCAGATCATGTATGAAATTCTCCCTTTCTGCCCTATTACTCAAGAATACACACACACACATACACACACACACACACACCTATGCATAGAAATATATATTTGTAGAGTGCCTTTATTTCTAAAGCCTCAAAGCACTCCACAGACATGTTCAAATCCATTCCTGCATCTAAGTGAATAAAAAGTGAATGTTTGTGATTACCTCCTCTTTCCTGTTGGAGAGCATTACACAGTTGGCCAAGAAAGTTCAGGAGGCAGTTTTTCTCAACCTCTCACTTTCTCCATTGCACTCTTCACCATTGTAGGCTGTCAGGTTGCATAATTGGGATGCAATTTGATGAGTTATCAAACAGTTCTGACAAGGAATTACTTCTCTCTGCTTTTCTGCCATTCCTAATTTTTCCTCAATAAGCATTGGTATTGGTCCTGATATCATCATAGCAGCAAGATAAGCAAGCAGACCTGTGAGACGGGAGGAGAGCATCAAGGAGATATTAGACCCAGGCTTTCATGCTTAGCTTGAGATCTCTGTGTTTCTGTCACTGTTCTGAACATAAAAGACTCTCCAAAGTGGTATTTAGAAAGTGCCATGAGAAAAGGGATAAGACAAACAAAGCAATTAAAAAATGGAAAAATAAGAGTCATCCAGCTGATAAATAGATAGGCACTGAAGCAATGAGAAGTTTCTGGCAGTTGGCTGTACTTACTATTCTTTCCCTCTTGTCCACACTCAGAGTGGAAACATGCAATCCAGAATGATAGGGTAAGTGAAAGCTTTCAACATCGCCTTCAGGCTCCGTTGCTGTCCTGAGACTCTAGGAGGGCATCCCTAGTGTGGGGCCCAGTCAGGAACTCAGGAGAAGACAGGTCGCCATTGGGATCTCTTTGTCATTGAAAAGTGGTCCTTGCCTTTGGCATTGCCCCTGCTTCAGCTTCTTCTGCTGCAAGCAGTGGTCCAGGGACTAAACTGATAGAAATAATGACAAAAAAAAATTGTGAAAATGTAAGACAACTCCTTCTACTGTAGTGAAAAGGAAAACTGTGCTTTGATTTTATAATTTATCTGCTCATCTGGCTGAAAACTTTGGGTTCTCCCCCTTCTCCCTTCCTTCCTTTCTTCCATCCTTCCTTTTTTCCCTTCTTCCTCCATCCCTTCCTCTTCCCCAACCCCCCTTTTTTTTTCTTTCAAAAGAATGATTCTTTGATACTTTTTAGGAAGTGGTTAGTGAAAGTTTGCTATTCCTGTGCTGAGAAAATGATCTTGAGTATGTGAGTGTCAATTTCTCTCTTACTCAAAATATTCTTTCAAGGACAGCTGAGAAGTCTAAAACATAGTTTAATCGAATGGCTAATATATCACAATCTTTGCAGTTAATCAAATGTGCATCCAGATTTTTGCTTGTTAATCTGTATGACTGTGGGCAAAAGGCATAATGCCTCCAGGCCTCAAAATTCTCCTCAGTAAATTACTAGTAATAATGTTTATGTCACAAGGCTGTGGTAGGGATTAAATTAGGTACTGTATATAAATGGCTAAACTCAGTGCCAGGCAATAAGTAAGCGCTTAATGAATGGTGTGTGACTGGTATTTCTTGACGGTCTAGCTCTTTTTTTCTTTTCTTACCACCTCCAAAACCAATAAAAACTTTCAAGTAAGTGGACTGTCAAAAGTTGTTCTGCTTACAGCAAGGGCACACTGATTAATGTGGCTATTGGCATAGGATTCCTCTCACCCCTACAGTTTGTGTTGACCTTTGCATGTTAATTCAGGTGGGATAGTCTATCTTGATAGGAACCAAAGAAAGGCATAAAGACAAGTCAAAATTGAGATGGAAAGGACCAAATTGAAGAGAACAAATAGGGGAGGCACCTAGTTGATCCCCCAGCCAATTTCAGTGGGTTAAATGATCACCTGTTGTAGCAGCCATGGGATAAGTCAGCAGCTTCGGTGGGATTCAGTCCCTGGCCTGCAATACCACATGGTGCAGCTATGGCCATTAAAAACAAAAAAACAAACAAAACTAGGAAAGGGGAAGGCCACAGTGTAATAGAAGAACCAGTTCTATGTTGAGGCACGTGGCGTGGAGGTTTAAAAACAAGGTCTCTGTATTTAGACCCAACCAGCTCCGATTTTCATTTTTTTCCTTTGCCACTCACTATTTGTGTATGGCCCTGGGTAAATCATTTAACTTCTCTAAATTTTATATTTTTTCACTTTCAGAAATATGAGAATTTAACTACTTTAGGGAGCATTGGTAGTATTAAGGATAATATATCTCAATTAAACTGAGAGTTTTCTTCTCCATCTCCCCATCTTCTCCATTAGAATAATGTTCCCAAACACCCTGCATAACTAACCACCATTCACATCATTCAACATTGTAAAATAAAGAGGTACATAATATAAACAAATAATGAGCTAAATTTAAAAAAATACTTAGGTAAAAAATGCGTTATTTACATAAAATCTTAATGTATTGTGCTCTTTTATTTAAATTCCCCAAATAAAGTGTTCAATTTAGCATCAAATCTGAGGGTACAGCATTCTTGTCCCTAACCACCAGCACATGTAGTTTTACTAATACAAATTAAAGTCTACTCAAAATGCACTAAACAGAGATATTTGTACCAACACCCACTTCAACCTGACGTATGTTAGCTAATCATGGACTCCTGACTGATTTTATTGAGAAGTGGGATGGATCTGGTAAGAAAAAAACGGCTCATCAATACTACATAATATGGTTTTTATAAGAGGACAGCAAATTGTGCTGAGCTCAAAGACTGTTTAGACCAGCAAGTGTTTTATAAAATAAAGCCTTCTTGTCATCCATTCATATATCTGAGGAAAAAAATGTTATAAATAATAAAATATTTTAAATGGCATTGCAAATGTTCACCTCAGGCCATACTTAAAGAATGAGCACTGCAAATAAAAGTGTTACAAATGGCCTTTGTTTTGCTTTATAGATAGCAAAACAGCTTTTTTTTTTTTTTTTAAATGTAAAACCGCAGAAAATGGCCATTAGCATTATAGTGATCTCTGCTACCTGTTGTTTTTGGAAGTGCTAAAAGTTTTCATAAAACTGCTGATGTCAGTATAGCTTTCAAGTATAGGAAAGTGATTATAAAAATCTGACTTGTTTATTCAAGTAAAATATTACTTGGATCTTTTCTTTTTTGTCTTTTCAGGGCTGCGACCTCAGCATATGGAGGTTCCCAGGCTAGGGGTCCAATCAGAGTTGTAATTGCTGGCCATAACAACATAGGATCCAAGCTGGGTCTGCGACCTACACCACAGCTCAAGGCAATGGTGGATCCTTAACCCACTGAGGGAGGCCAGGGCTTGAACTTATATCCTCATGGACTAGTCACATCCATTTCCGATGAACCACTACAGGAACTCCATGATTACTTGGATCTTACTTTAAGTTAAATTTAAAAAAACAAAAAAAAACTTCTTGAATAATAATTTTAGGTTAAGATGGGAAAATTGTTTTTCTTCTTGTTCTGTCTCCTTAATTAGACTTCTAATTGATAACACATTTTTCCAACAACTAGAAAAATATCACATAAAAAGTTCTTTTTAGTGGAAAACATTGTAATTCTATAGAACTTACTTTGGAAAATTTAAAGCAAATGTTCTGGTTCAGTTTAAAGTGGCATCAGATGTACTCTCATTGAGTGGGGATTGAGAGTATTTGTTTAAATCAGCTAATGTTTAAAATAGATAAGGAAATCCAAAAATAAGTCATAAATATTTCACAATATATAACTGGCTTTTCCCAATTCTTTTTAGGTATATTGGTAATTTGGTGGGAAAGTGACGAATTATAAGTATAAATGACTCAAGCATACATGGGACATCTGTAGCCATTACAGTACAAATCTTTTGAAAATGTCAGGACCCTGGAATTCAAACATGTATCATGGCCAAAAATGGTGACAGGAATTTTCAACTAGAAAATTTCCCACATATCAGGAGAGTCTTCTGTGGTTACACATCCCTGTTCTCATTGTTTATGTATTTTATAGGAAAAACCTGAAGTTTGTATTCCACTCCTCTTGCATTTCTACTACTGCAGGAATCCTACTCTGTTACTGTCATTTTATAAAGATGATCTATTTCAAGATAAATATTTAATGAGCCTTTTTAGTATCATCTTTTGAGATCTTCTCCCAGGGCTGTTCTGCCCTTGAAACCGTGGGTAATCATTAGTGAAATACATTTCACCTGTAACTTGCCTTTACGCATCAAGGGCATTTTAATTGTTGCTACAAAAGACCTGCACATCTTCCAAGCTGCAGGCACAGAGCCCCAGGTGTTTTCTAGGAGTTGGAGTCAGCTGTGTCTAGTTTGAGCTGAGCTGGTTAACACTGGATAGGACCATCGACCTCTAACTGGGCCTGCACAAGTGTCTGCCTGATGACCTTTTTAAGCTCAGAGGTCTGAAAACGACACACTGATTGTGCTAAATGCCTGCCATGTTTGAAGGTGCAGAGGCCTGTAGCCTATTACGCCTGCGCAGAACGCGAATTATCACACTTTTCCAATCACCTTTTTCCACGCCCACACGTTCTGCATGCCTCAGACTGCCGTGTTGCTTTATTCCTTACCCATAAATACCCAGGCCCTGTCCCTTTAGCGGTAGAAGACTGACGACTCCGTACGGGCGTGGGAGCGGGGGTGGAGAGAGGGGAAGAAGACGGGGAAAGACTTTCTTTGTCCTCTTTTCGCTTTCTTATTTTTTCCGATCCTCTCTTTGCTGCAGACCTTTCCTGCCTTATGAGTCAACTCTCTCTTTGCTACAAACTTTAGCATCTGCTTTTCCAGTCAATCCTCTCTTTGCTACAAAATTTGTCATCTCAGCATTTTAGTTTGCTGAGTGCAGGCAAAATGAACCTGGTTCTGTAATATTCTGCTCCCTGCTCCCGGTGGAGTACCAAAGAGGACAGGACCCATCCTTCAAACTATTTGGGATTTCAATAATAGCTTATCTTAGTTACCTCTTTCCCTTTAGATATTTCTGTAAGCCCCTGCGTGGGAGGCTTACTTGAATCCTGATCTGATATTTTTCTTCTCTCTCTACCTAGAACCAAAGTAATTATTTCCTTTGTCTCCCTTTAAGTAAGAACTTGGCTCACTCTTTCTTTGAAATCAATCTCTCTTTGCTGGTGTGAAAAAAATCTCAAAGCTTAGAGTTAGTGACAGAAAATGAAAGGATTTCAGGTTTTCAAATCTCGTTCTTAGAATTGAGTCTTTCAAGCACTGGGGTGGGTTCTGGGGAAACTAAGATGTAGATGAACATCCATTGCTTTGAGAAAGATGACTTTGCTGAACAGACCCTTGGGAACACAAGAAAAACCCTGGGGTCTAGGAAGTAGTGGCAGGGAAAGCTTTTCGAGAGTATCATCTGAAATAAGATCTTCGTAAAATTTGCGTTCTCTGTAGAGGAAACAACACGTTCAGAAGATGAGAAGGTATGGGGTGGGTAGGAAGTGAGTTTAGTAAGGCTGGAGCTTAAAGGGTGAGAAAGAAATAATTGCATGGTTTGGGCAGTCGTCTTCATGGCATTAATATGTTCTTGAGCCTTTTGTCATTGGAAGCCATGGAAGTATTTGGGGCATACCTGATTTGCATTTTGGAAAGATCACCCTAACCATAGAGGAAAAGTTAAATCAAAATGAAGGTTGGGGTTGAGTAGGGAGAACTAAGGGGGGGAAAGAAAGAGGCTACTGAGTAACTAGTTGTATGCTGATGGCTGTCAGAGAGCAGGTGTTGAACATTTTGGGAAGTGGAATTGATAGATTTTTGGGGTTGATTAAAGGTTGTGGTTGGTTAAGAAGTAAGACTGACTTGTAGGTTTCTGACTCAAAACTGAGGAAATGCCTCTCCCCCTTCCCCTAAAGATTCTAAACAAGAAAGTATTTGGGGGACAGATTTGGTGAATGAGATCAAATGAATTTGGCTTTTGATCTGCAGAATTTAAAATGTATGTGGGAGGACCCAGTGGAAATCACCTAGGTAATCAGTTAAACATTTAAAGCTGGATGTTATACAGTGTTTGTAAAAGTTGTGTAGAGTAGTCTACAAAGGATGGACTGCAGGAGCAGTGCACCCTGGATCATGGCAATAAAAGGGACATTGTTTTTTTTCTTTATCCTTTGAAAAAGTTGGTTTGCAGGGATCATTAAGAATAACGCTGATGAAAAAAGGCTTCTCCTTGAATTCATGTTTTGTTTTTTGAGCTCCAAGCAATTGCTGTGGATACTGCGTGCTTTATAAAATCTTGGTGTACATGTACCAGGCAGACTACAATACTACCTTCAGTTTTAGGTGTGGAAATCCAAAATGGAAATAACATTTCTGAAACAGGGAATTTTAAATAATCAAGATTGGTATTGGGACAATCCAATGATATTAGAGCATAAGTCTTGGGAAGATGAGTACTGAATTGGATATAATGGAAATATAAAAATCATAGAAATTTTATGTTCTATCAATTTCAGTTCTACATAGGGTCTATAAGATCTGATACTGGGCTATCCCTCTGACTTCACTGTTCCCAGTGACCATTTCACTCACATTAGCTTTCTTAGTATTTCTCATAGCCTGCTGCCTTAGAGTTTCTGCATTTGATCCTTTTTCCTGGATTGTTTTTCCCCCTCACATATTCACGGCTTATTCTTTACTTTCTTCGGGTCACTTATCAAATATCCTCTTAGGGAAAGCAAGAGAAAAACTCCCTATTGAAACTCTCCCATTTCCCACCATCCACTTGCTATACTCTTCAAGATTTTTGCCTTGGCTTACTACTCAGCACTTTTAGATTGTGATAAATTTCATTTTTTATCTAACCCTGGAATTTAGGAATAAATAGGGGTTTTCTTTGAGTTATTGCTGTATCCTACTTCCAAAAAAGCGCATGGGCATAGAGGAGTTATGTAATGTTGCTCAGTAAATAGAGGAAGGGATACTACATGATTTGTGGAAGTGGTTTTATAATAAAATTAGCTATGGAAATAGTAACGGAACCACTTTTGGGGGGAAGCACCTTAATTACTTTCACAATGCTACCTCGGTTTCTGCACCCAAAAAAGCTCAAAGAGGGCGACCAGAAGTCCTGTTTCACACCTTTGGTCTCAGTATTAAGTATTAATGGCACCTTAATTAATGGCACAAGAGTCCAAGGCCAACAATACAGTCCTCTGATCAATAAATGTCTGATGAATGAAATATTAAAGACTACTGTGGGAAAGTAGAGCCTTTGGAGGTATAATCTACTTTCACCCCACCCCCATCCCCAGCTAATGATGCCCTTACTGGGTGAAGTTTCAAAGAAAATAGCTTTTATGTCCTCCCCCCTCCATATTCTATCTCCTGTAACTGCTTTAGTTTTTTATATACACTAACTTTCCTAAAATATTTTTGTATTAAATGGTATTCATCTCCTAAGTATTTACTGAGTTGCTGCAATGTTTTTTGGTCCTTTAAGGAGTTACCAATCTGATGGGGTTAGTCATGAGTAATTTTAGAGTCAAAATGTTATAATTTACAAATATAAATAGCTATTTTTAGAAATACGTTGAGAAAAGGGAAAATGCTTTTAATGTAAATAAAAGAAAAAAAAATTAACAAACTGGGGCCTTCTAATGTAACAATGATAACCTTATAAATTCACAACTCTGCTCTACTATGAAACTCCTATAATCATAATATGCTAAAAATAACTCAGATTTTGGCATTCATTTAATATTTATGATACTTAAAATTTTTAGCTTTTGTATAAATTTTTGTACCCTATCTTCATTTTTACATCATAAGTACTTTGAGACCACTATAAATCACATTCTAAAGAATAGCTATACTTTATATAAATTGATTATTATAAACATTTGATTAATTCTAAATACAAAATAGTTCTGTAATAAACATCCTTATGCTTTGGGTTACTTGATACTTTGATTTCCTTTGAGTAAAGAAAGAAAATTAGGGCATTTTAGCTCAGTTTTTATAGCTGTTGATGATCTATAATATTTATGCTAAATTTTATAGTTTTGACAACAATTTAGGATGTTAACTTTTCTCTAAATCTAACCTTCATGTTGTCCAAATTGGGTATTTTTCTCTTCTGTTGTTAGAAAGGAGATGGAAAAAAAATGGCCAAGCAGATAGATCAATACTTGGATGTACCTACTCATTTTTAGTTGTACGTCGTTTCATTATCTATTGGCCTGGTGATACATTAGTGATTAAAAGCCTAGATTTCTGATAAAATTAACGCCAAATCTTCACAAATCTTACCTCTGTTAATATACCTAATTTGTAATTTATTTCATATATATTAGGTAATCTCTCAACCTCTGTTCACTAAAATGGGTATAATTTCTACTTCATAGGACTTCATGGTGTGTGTAGATGTGAGGTACACCAAATATTATAGTTATTAATAAAAATGAAACAGTGTCAGAGAGGTGACCAGAAATACAGGTTTGGGAAATCTTGGAGACCCAAAAAAAGAATACCACCTATGCTCAACTAAAGACATTACAGAGAACATTGTGTGCCTGGAAGAAGGTTGATATGTGGGCTTTTCTGGTGAAGATTCCCTGTTTCCCAAGGTATCCCCTAACCTATCTGCCCCCTCCCCCCGCCCCAGGCACTGGAGTGATGCTGTTGTCATTGCCACCTTCTGGACCCAGAGGAAGCAGGGTTATGCCAAGTGTATTCCCCTGGCTGGTTTCCCAGCTCCTCTTCTTGAGCTCTTTATTGAAGTGCCTCTAAAAAGGAGGGGGGCACTTTCTGAAGTGAAAAAGTAGCAATATTCTTTGGGTTGCTAGAGTAACATTCATGCTCTGCCACAAAATGTCCCTTGGTGCCACTGTCGGCCTCATAATAAGGCTCATTTGTCAGTTCCAATGTGACATTTCTTATGTTTCTCTATAATTCTTCTTCGACTCCAATCCTTAGACAATAGTCATTGTCAGCGGGATCGTCTTGGAAAATAAAGGAAAACAGGAGCATCCAAAGTCCTCCAATCTGAACCGTTGCATTTGCTCTAAGCATTGTGTGCCTGCTGAGGTCTGAGCCGGCTGCCATCAGTGCCATTTCAATGAGTAACGACATTGCCTTTCCTCCTGCTTTGAAAAAGGCCCAAATTTTCCTTCCACTTCTAGGGCTGGTCGACTGGCCTTTATGTTCTTTCGTGTGTGTTTGTGTGGCCAATTTTTGCTCAGAAAGCTATTTCCCTTTGGATTTTGTTGTAAAGGTTACAAGTCACACTAGGCCAGAGTGGTGAGGATTTTGCTGAATCCTCTGTGAAGAGCAACCATTGCTGTTTGGTTTCCTTAGATAGTTACGTACACTTTCACAAGTAGTATGCTTCAGCCCAGATTATGTTGTCCTGTTTATGCTTCATTTAAGGGATATGAAAATTTAGTGGAAGAAGAGGCCCTCTTTGTCAGCTGGCAGGTAGAAATTTCTGGTTGATTTTATTTCTAAATAATATTCTACAAGTAAACCACCTGTTCACAATCTATAGACAGAAAAACAAAGAATGGATCCAATAATAGGCTTTCTCATTTACAATAGAACCTCTTTTTGTGTAAAATATCCAGCTAACTTGGAGTAATGCTTTTGTGTGGATATTTCATTATTCAGATAATAACCCTAATTTTCCAGTGGAAATACAGCTACACTTAAATGGAGTTAAATTTGGGCATGTAGCCCAGTGCACTTGATTTTTGTTTTATTACTTAAGAATATTGGTTTCTACAATCCTCTTGTTCTCTCTACACTTGTATTCTAGGCTAATCTATTTTTACACCGCCTCCCCCCATTTCACTTCCATGAATAAAGTCTGAACTATGGATAATTTAAATTGACTTATCATTTATTACCTTTCTAGATGCCCACTGAAACATCCAGCTTTCCTGTCGTCCCATTGGTACCAGTTCTTTCCTTTCCAGCACCTAGCCCTTTCTCTTCCACCACTTAGAGCAAAATTGTTCAGAGAGCTGTTTATACTTGTAGTTTCCTAGTTGTCTCCTCTCTTGAATCTAATCAGGCCTTTGCCTTAATCTTTTCATGGAAACAGCTCTTACCCCAGATAATCTACATAGTGTGAAACTCAGTACTAAAATCCCAACTCTTACTCTACTCAAATTACCATCAGCATTAATACATTTAATTTCTTGGTGTCCAGTGCAACACACTCTTCTGAATCCTGCTCTGTCACCTTTGCTAGCCTTCATCACCAGATATGTACAGGTGGGACTGCCCTGTGGCTCAGTGCTAGAGTCCTCTTAAGTATTTATACTCCATACAAAACTGTTCTCTACAGTTTATAGCTTTGAGTACTACCCAAATATTAGTTCTCTAGACTTATATCTCCAGCCTGAAACCCTTCTTTGAACTCCAGATATCTCTTCTTGGATGCTTAAAAAAAATCTCAAAATTTATATGTTAAAAACTGAGCTTCTGACCTTTTTCAGTAATTTCTATGTCTTCTATGGTTTTTTGTATCTCAATCCATTCTTCTAAATATTCAAACCAAATACCTCAGAGTAATTACTTTTTCCTTTCTCTCATAGCTCCAACTCCAATGCATTAATAAATCCTTTTATATTCATAATCAGTACTGCCTACATAACTTGTGAGGCTTAGTATAAAAATAAAATGATACCATTTATTTGACAATTAATAAGAATTTCAAGACTGACAGCAGAACCTTAGACCAAGGGTGGAGTCCTGTGAGACTGCCTGTCAAGCCTCTTGACCATAAATGGATTCTAGCTACTTCGTACCTCTTCCAATCATATGAGATCCAAGACACCATCATTTTTTTTTTCTTAAAGTATTTAAATGGGGTTCTACCAGGTCTCCCAGTTCCCCCTCTTGACCTTCTCAAAGTATTCTCAACTGAGCAGCTATAGAAACCTATTAAAAGGTAAATCAGATAATTTCACTCCTTTGCTTAAAACCCTCCAGTGACTGCCAGTTTACTCACAGAAACACCCCCATTTCTCTTTCCCTGTCCTGTGTTCCTACGTCACAGTTCACATCTAGATAACTGCAATATCCCCTATGCCTTCTTATACTACTCTCCTCTGATGTTTATGTCCCTTCATACCTTAACAAGGCCAGTCCTTATGAAACACTGTTTATCACCTTCCTTCACAATCCTCATCCCACACCCTCTCAAGTAAAAACTCCTCTGACTCTTGCCTTCCACAGTCTACTCCAACTCTACAAAACAACCACATTGCCTATTTTTCTTGTTAAAAAAGCTACATTCACTTTAGTCAATCCAGTTCAAGATATACTCCATATTTGCTTATCATCCTGCTGGCATCATGTCCTTTAGTAGGAAGCACTGTTTTTTTTTTTTTTTTTCTTCATGCCTGTCATGATGCTATGCATTCTCCAAGACTTAATTTATTTTCTCTTTGGTCTCTGAATCTTTCTCCGACTATTCCAGTTCTGACTGGTTTATCATGAATTCTAACACCTGTTGAAATTAGATTTTTAGCCTACCCACTTTGAACACAGAGATGTCACAGGTTGTTGCATTTAATCAGCACCTTTTGGACAGGGTCCATATGTTTTCCATTCTATTACCCATGAAAATGCTGAGCCCAGGGAAAGTGCTCAGCACACATTCATTTACTGACTCATTGTAGACATGATTTTAGTATCTAAGAGTTACTGACTTAGTAAACATGTGTTAACAATAGGCACTAATACTAAACCAAAACAGATCTTTTTGGAGCGTACCAGAGAGGACATGCATGATACACAGACTGAGTTACCATTTATCGAGCCATTGGCAAGCAATCTACTAAGGGTTTTCCATAGTCCTTCTAATAAGCCTTGGAGTTAGACATTATAACAGTTCTCATTTTAGTTAGGAGTAACCTGAAGTTCAAAGGGCTTAAGAAATTTAAGGGGTTAAGGTGGAAAGTGGCATCATGGGTTTCAAATACAGGTAGTTTGAGAGTTGAGCTCACCACTGAGCTGAATTTCTTCCTTTAAGTCTGTTGACTGTAAAATTTTAAGGCCCTGGACCGCTATCATTTCAATAATGACATTTCCAATATTCCAGTATACTTTGGAAAGACACAAATCATATATTTTCTGTATGGGAGAACTATGGAGGCTTTGTACTTGGTTTTAGAAGATAGAGAATAATAGCCAAATGTGCACCCATTTTCTTAATTATGCCCACTTTATAAACAGCTCATGGCAACCCAGTGGCCCACATTGTGAGTGCATAGTGCTATCTTTCAGTCATTCCACCACAGGGGCAAGGATTTCAAGGATCTGCCAGTCTTAAAAATTAGTCTCAGAAAGAATTGTTTTCAATAGTTTAAAAACATTCTAAATTACACTTGCTACAGTTTGTTTAAAGCTTCTTTTTCTAGCCTGAGATGCAGCTTAATTTTTCACTGTCTCATTTCAATTTCTCTTTCTTTCTAGATTTGATCCTCTCATTCATTATTCTTTGTCTTCTCTGTTTCTGGCTTTTCTTCCCGCAGCTGGGCTGTGGTTAGAACGGGTGGACGCAGCTGCCCAGCCGTCTTCACATTCTTCACTGATATGATTTCCTTGAGGTAAAACATCATTTAAGAAGTATTACTCAACAATTGAATGTTTCTCTCCTCCTCAAATTCTGTGTCTGAAAGTCTGCCAATAAGGCCCTTTGCAGTTGTTTATATTGGTTTGAATCCCTTCCTGTTACGTACCATTCTATTTATTCTGCACTGCTTTGCCTTTTATGTCCTATTCTGTTATAATTTCCTCCTTCAAGCTAAGCTCAAACACCGATTTGATTCTACTGTTGGCTTTTGTCTTTTCAGGGGAAGAGGGTTTTATGATTACTTTCCACCAGAATTTCTGACTGCTCCTCATACTAAATGTTTCAATGTGAAGGGCCAGTTTGCATAGGGTTTAGGGGCATTTTTGGAGGTAGGAACTCAACTCCTGCTAAGCCTTTGAGGATTCTAACTCGACCACCATGCTCTTGACTTGAAGATATAATTTATATTGATAATCACTACTTAAGGACACAGTTACGATGCCCACAAGACAGTGATTTGGGGTAAAACCTTAAACTTGTTTGAATGTTATTTATAAATAGAAGTATCTTTTAATCTTTCAGTAATTATCCTGGGTTTTTTTAAGTAGCTGAGTTTTCATTGGAACCATTGGAGATGTGAAAATCAGATTCTTAATTTTAATTCATCAAATAACCCTTATTTGTTATGCCAAGTTTATCTTCATATAAATAAGGGTATATCTGGGAATCTGAATAAAATGCTGCTATTTCACATTTATAGAAGGAAAAGGGAGTAGGTGGCTCCAGGGACAATATTAATATATTTACCAACAATGAACACCAATGATTACAATGGAAGCCAGCCTCGAGAAGGAATTGGGTCTTGGAGATTCCTGACATGCTAGTACTTAAACCCGGGGTTGCTGACTTATGGGGAGACTTGGATTCCAGACAAAGGGCACCAAGGGTGTGTGTGGAGCCCTGAGCTAGTATGGAACTATTTTAATACTTTAATAAATAGATATGTTGGTCTTGAGTGAGAGCGTGCTCACAGTTGATTTATCTTCTTTTAGTTACAGTCAGTTCTTTCCAATTTATGCAGTGTGATAGGTAGACCCATAGAATTGGGATGATGTGTGTTATTTCTATGGTGGTTCCTAGTGTGAATGTATCCTAGTTAAGTTTAGATCTTTTAAAATTTGAGGCTTTCAACTCTATATAAATCAAAGCCTGCCTTTGTCTACAGGAGGAAGACTTTTTATACTTCAAAAATGCACCAAACTTTGGAATGAGTTTTGGTTGTACCAGTAGTTAAATGTATTTTTTTTGGAAAAAATCTCTTTAATAACTGATTGTCACCCTCCTTCCTAATGAGTACACCCCCTTCCTAATGATTATATAGAAAAAAATTGCTAAAAAGAGCTCTAAGTTTCCTTGAAGATCTAACATTCTTTAATTCTATTTAAATACCAACCAGGACACTTTTTTGGAGTTTTTAGGATGTGTAGGAAAAGACACAGTATGACCAACTTTTAGGCATATAAACTACCCCAAATAATCGCTAATATATTCTTATCTTTCCGTATCCATCTTCCAACATTCTGTGTAAAGACTGACTGAAAATCTTTTTTTTCTTGATTTGACTACAAAAGCATGAAATGACTATATAAAATAAATGCCTTTATATATTTAGCATTCCATTATATTCTAAAACCTCACTGTAGCCTTTTTGCGTTGGAGGTGCAGAATTCTCTCTGCCTGCTATGGAAGACATAACTTTTAATAATTTATTTTAATAGAAAACATGTTCAGTTTTATGAATTTGAGATAGTGTTGGTCATTTTTGGAACCATGTGGAATGAACTGTTTTTCACATGAATGACACCTACATAACAAGTCAGAACTATTAATATGTGGTATAAACAGGCCTTACCTCTAAAGGAAGAAACAAGAAAAGTAGTTGTTCATAAACCTTAAAAACACACCAGCATTCTGTTAGCTTTTGGTGTGTCCACAGGTCTCTAATGTATGAAAGCTGAATTGTCTAGGTCATGTGTTTCAATAGCCACACTGATGATTTTTTTCTACAGACAGTACTTTTCATCCCTAATGACCACATTTTGATAATGCTCTTATTTAGATTCTAAATTATGATCTTATAAAACTGACCATATTCCCCTTAAGGTGAAGGCTATTTTGCTCAGTATCAGTTTCCATTCCTTAACAAGTCCTCTGTGATGAACATGCCATTAATGAGAGAAACAGCCGTGAGACAATGAGTACCTTGTTTAAGGTTGGGGTTCAATATATTTTGATTGACTTTAGATGTAATTCTTTTTACAGTTTAACTGGACTGTGTGTGTGTATATATATGTTAAAGACTGTCCAACTTATTAAAGAGTAATTATGAGCTAGAACTAGAAACCAGAAAGGGGAATTAAAACAGGAAAGATTCAGCTGGGTGATTTGGCCACCTACTTATCTACCATTAAATATCTTTTCAGGGCCTAGTATTTTATAGATAATGTGTTACTATTTGTGATGTAAAAGCAAAGGAAACCCTTGACCTCAAAAAATCATCTTTGTGGGACACATCAAAGATAAAAATTACTATAATCAGGTTAGTGAAGCTAAAGAAACACGAAAAAGTACAGTGATGATAACAGGTAAAAAATTGTCTTACCTGTATCAGGCAATCATCTAAATTTATATTTCATCTTTGCATAACAAGTATATGGTAATTGTTGCAGTTATCATTTTCATCTTACATATTGGACACTGAAGTACAGGAGGTTACTGTCCAAAGTCATTCAGTGATTCTGGGTCCAATGAGAGGAATCAATTCTCAGAGGGGAGACATTTCTCAAAGAGATTGATCAGCTGCTGAGAAGAGTTACAAAGGACCCTGTACATGGCAACTACTGAGCCAAGTCATCCTTCCAAAATCATGCCCTATATGCAGAAGGATGTTTCTTTGCAGAACACCTAGAATATTTTATCCAAAATATGTATTTACTCTGCTGAACAAGGCTGCAATGGGCACTAGTATTGGCATCATATTTATCTTCCCAGTTACAGGTATGTGATGGCAAGTTATTAATGTTTAAAGTCTACTTATTGAAAACTTTACTAACTGACAAATTCCCTACTTTCCCATCCTAATGCTGTCATACTTTATAACCAACATGATTATCTGTTAAGAGATTTATTTATTATTATCAAGAATTAGCTCATGTGATAGAGGAGGCTGAGAAGTCCCACAGTCTGTCATCTGCAAGCTGGATACCCAGGGAAACTGGTGGGTTAGTTCCAGCCCAAATCCAGCCCAAACCTGAAGTCCTGAGAACTGGAGCCCTGAGGGTGTGCCAGTCCCAAAGCAGGAGAAGACCCATGTCCCATCTCAGCGGTCAGGCAGGGACCTACTTCTCTCTTCCTCTGAGTTTTTGTTCTATTTAAACTCTTAAGGGATCTGCTGATACCCACCCACATTGGGGAGTGCGATCTGCTTAACCCGGACTATTGATTCAAATGCTAGTTTCTTCAGGAAACTGTCAAAGACAGACCCAGAAATAATGTTAAATCAAACCTCTGGGCATCCTGTGACCCAGTCAACTTGACAACATGAAATCAGTTGTTCGCACAACATGCGAAGTGTCTGACTAGCCTCAAGTATCAGGGGCCAAAACAGAGGGACAGAGAGGTCCATTGCCGCCACTGGCAGGGATCCAAATACTTTAGCTGACAGTCCACAGGGCTCTCTGGATGTTTCCCTTTACCTCATGTTAATAGTTTGCTGGCTCCAAGAAGTACTATATAAACCTGTCCTTCAAGTCAGTCAAGAGGGGGGAAAAAAAAACCTGAAGGAAAGCAGTAATACAGTTGATATATGTGAGAAAGGTTTTCATAAAGTTTAACATGTTACATGATCTATTTTTCACCTAAACTAATTAGAGAGATTATATCCAATTTTGTTGAGAATGCAGGGAAATGAATTCACTTATCACAGTTGTAGGATTGTAAATTGGCACAATCTTTTGGGAGCAAAATATGAATATATTTTGACACAATAAGGTATAATGTGCGCAAAGATAAGTGAACAGTTGTTAATTACAGACACTTTATTGTAAAGAAAAAAAGGGAAAAGAAAAATTGACCTGGTAAAGGGAATTGTCCAGATAAACTATGTTATATCCAAACAATGGGATACTATGTAGCTATTTAAATATCACATTGTGGAAGATTATTTATTGAAATAGGGAAAAGTTGATAGTATACTTAATCTTGAGTGAATAAAGTGTAGTAATATGTTAGTAAATATATCAAATAATATGTTCAGTACATGATTTTTATAATGAAAGGTCAGCATATATGTATGCATAAAACACGAAATATATAAAATCACATGTATAAATCTGTATATAGACACATTCTAAGACTATAAGCAAATATCTTACTAGTAATGGAATTAGAAATTTAAAACACTTGTTCTTGTACATTTAGCATGAATTGTGTAATTAGGACAAAACTAAATTATTACGTAGACTAATGTTACATGTAGAGAAAGAAGGCCAGGTTAAACAAACTTTTCTTAGTCTCTCTTTGTTAAATTGCTTTTTAATTATTAATTTTACTAAACTTCGTCCTTCATGTCAGATTTCAGCTACACTTTGTCCACACCATTTACCTATTCTTGGGCCAATGCCCTTCGTAATGCCTTTTAATAAGGGTTACTGTGTTTTTTATTAAACTTGTCTATATTATGATCTTTATCACGTGTGAGAAATAAGCTGATAATTAAGGGGCTGTGCTTTGGTAGTTGCACTGGTTTCATTTCAGTATACTCTCAATCAGAAGCCCTCATATAGCAGTATTCACGCTGAGGCTAGGCCATAGGTGTTGGGCTTAGTATCCATTGTTTCTTCCAACACTTAAAAAGAGATTTTTCACATAAAATGACAGATATGAAGAGTTTCTTGAGAAACAGCTCTCCCAGTGCAAGAGTTGGAGCACCTACCAGACAGTGATGGGCTGGAGGTGAGCAGGCACTGTCCTTTGAAAATGGCATACATGAACCAGCTTGCCATGGTTCTCACCATTCCATAACCCACACTTGGCTAAAATTCCTTGCCTAAATTTATAGGCATTTCAATTTGCTATCCACTTTTGCATTATCTCTATTTTCATCATAATTAAGGATATGGATGAAAGAATTGATAAATGAATATTCTCTTTACTATCTTAAGGAACACAGATACAACTGAATCTCTAATTTCAGGGTATGATTCCTTTTAATTTTGCTAAAATACTAAGATGAGAGGGAGAGAGAGAAAAAATGAACTACATAAGAAAGGCATCTGTTAGAGGAACACATGAAATGTCAAAAAAAAAGGGGGGGGTTATTTGCAAGATTGTGTCTTTTCTGGTTTCCAATCTTATTCATGCCCATACAAAATACTTGATTTGTGTTTAAGCAGCTCAACGTTGATTCAGTTTGTGCTTTAAAGTAAATGAGCCTTTTTTCCTTTGTATATGGGAGCAGAAAAAGAATGAAACCTTAAAAGGAAACCAGATTTGCAAATTTATTGAAAGGAAAAGCAGAAAAGCAGGTTAGCTTGGGAGTACTCCAAGGGGCAAGGATGATCTGGCCTGTTAGGATATTGAGGCATCAACCAATGTGCAATTAAAAAAAACCTGTGAGGAGGCAATGCGGGAGAATAAAAGCCTATTAAAGTGCTCCTTAGAGTTAAGGCTCTTGCCAGCAGAACCATCTGTCAAGAGATTATGGATAAGAAAATTTCTGCAGGGATTTTCCCTTGGCACCAGATGAAGTGCCAAGAAAAGGTGTGTGGCATCAGGAGTGAGGACAAACTCAGAGTCTTCCGCAGTGCTTATCACAGACAGAGAGGGGAAACATCCACCCACTGGGGCTCAGGGAGAAGAGAGGGCAGTGTCTGTATTGCTTTTGGCCAGAGAACCTAGGTCATGTTAACAAGAGTTCATGAAAACCAATCTCTTTTAAGGTAAGTTAAACTTTGTGGCATCGAATTCTTAAATTTTTTTCTAATTCAAAGGCAATCAAGGACTATATTGAGCTTTGCATACCAAGGGTTTTAATACAAAAATGAATGAAATTTATCAGTCAAATTGCAGAAGGTGATCAAGGATAATTGAACAAAGATGAGAATGCCAGTTTGGGAAAACTTGAATCTTTAGAGTTGGTGAAAATACCCAAGACATTTGCTTATATGAAATACTGTGCAAAAATGCTGTTTTTAACTTATTTCCTCCAAGTAAATGCTGGGTAGAAACTAATCAAGATGAACTCATGAGTATTTGCCTCTGGAGAATTCAGTTCATGTCATGCTGTGAAATAATTAAAAACCACAGAGCCATGAAAAGTTACAAGAGTTAATAATAGGGACAAATATTTCATAAAGTTCCTGGAACCACATCAGGAAAAGATACTTTAATTTTTAATTCTAAGTAGATGTTAGGTCATTCCCTCACTTAGGTTCCTATATAATATTTTGTGGTTTTAACAGTAATTATTGCACACTTTTTGTGATTGTTTTTCTATTTTAAGATGAGAAATATGTTGATTATAAAATTGGAATAAAATACCATGCTTATATTCTAGATTACAAGATATACCTGCCTTTTTATTTCAAATTAAATCAGCAAAAGATTTGTCGCTTTAAATGACAGGAAAATAAACAGGTAAGAAGGTAGATTTATGCTAATTTAGCAAATGTTTTTAAACTTAAAATACTGATGAAAAATTAGAAATTAGGACTCAATGTAGCTTAATTCATTTTTATTTTATCTTGATCAAAATAGAGACGTTTAATTTAACACATTTGTTACTTAGAGAAGTGGATATAAGCAGATATAAATTCTAAACAGTGGCAAGAAATAATCTCATCTTCCTGCTGAGTAGCATTGAGAACTTTGTCTAGATACTCAGTTGCAACAGAACAAAGGGTGGGGGAAAAAATGTAATTGTAATGTATACATGTAAGGATAACTTGATCCCCTTGCTGTACAATAGGAAAATAAAATAAAAAAAAAAGAAATAATCTCATCTTCTGAGAAATAAAGCCCAATAAAACAGGGCTAGTTCTGAGGGATCCCAGTGATCCAGTGTTCATGCTGGAACTGTGCCCATATCAGATTATTGTGTCTGTAATTGGAGAGAAATTATCTTCCAAATTTAAGTTATCCTATGAATTCAATTACAGTGGACAATTAAGTTTAATAAGCCAGGCTTTTGGATTTTCCTTTCTCTCCTATAGAAGAATAGTTTTGCCTGAGTCATCTGAATATTGTTTACATTCTTTTGCTTTCACTATTACTTTTATTGTTCTATTCACTTTTTCATTTAACCAATATTTAATGAGTAGTGTTCAGGTGCATGGCATTATTGGTCTAGGCATAAAATAATGAATGGACAGTGTCCCTACTCTCAAAGGACTTAAACAGTCCAACCCATGGCACACAGTTTGTCTGTTCAGCTTCAAAATAATTTAAAAAACAGATCTTAATTATTTTAGCATGGACTTAAGGCTAAAAGAAGTTAAATGATAGCAATAGGAAGTATCTGTTAACAATTCAAAACTTCAGTACATGGATTTTATTTGCACTTCAGTATTTTAAACACTTTTTTAAAACTTATTAAGCACCATCTAATCTCCTTTTTGGGCTTTCATTAACTATAGTTTGAGGTTCTAAAATTTTTTTTCTGTAATTGATTTACAGCATTTCGTCGATTTCTGCTGTAGAGCAGTGACTCAGTTTCACTTTTTTGTTTTCAGTTTGAGGTTCTTTAGCAATGTGGAACAAGTTAGTTTGACATGTATAATATTTTAAAAAATCCTACTGAGTGAAAAGTAGACAATTCATAAGAGGGGTTTTCCAGTACCTCTCATTTGTGGTCAAAGCCTTACCTCTGCATCTATGGATAAATTTCTATATTAAAAGTCTTTTTGAAATTGGAAATTAGATTCTTGCTATATCCATTATTGTTCCTAAGATCGATTTGGAGGTATGTGCATTTCAAGCATTTTTTGGCAGTATTACAATAGTTGGTCTTGAACTAGAGTCATATTTAAGTTTTTGAGTTACGGAGATCCTCTCTGGGATCCTTGCCAGAAATAATGAAGTTCTTGCTTGGATGAGTGGGTCTGGAAACTGTCACCTCAAATAAAATGTGTTTATAGTAGAGTGCTATTGCCATATCTTCTCAAAATAATGAAATACTAAGTTCAATAGTCAATATTTTGATAATGTAACATATGTACAATAATATGACTATAACATTTTTTTCATAGAAAATGGGTTAGTCAAAAGTGAAGAAGTTGGAATCATGTAACCATACAACTGTTAGGAATAAATTGGGGACACTAAAATAAAATTATACTTCAAGAAGACCTATGAGCAAAGAGAGCAACTGATTGCCTTTGACTTTCTTTAAGATAAAATCTATAGTAGATTTCTAGTTAAATCTTCATTTATTGGTCACAAAATGTGTTCTTAAATACTTTTGAATATTTGTTCCCTTTTATCTCTACTGAACATATAGGGGTGGAGGACTCATCATTTTAGAAGCTGCATTATTATTGAGTCGTAGTTTGCTCCCTGCCTCACTATCGCTTGTTGCTTTATATTCAGAAAGTAGTAGGTTGACTTGTGTTCAGATTCAGTAAATCATGTGAAATAGCATGGAGTTATGGTTGAGCATGAGGTGTTAATATCAAACTTCCTGGGTTTAGAATTCACATTGTGGTTCAACGCGTTATGAACCTGGCAAAGTGCCCAGAAGGACACAAGTTTGATCCCTGTTCTTGCTCAGTGGGTTAAAGATCCAGTGTAGGTTGCAGATGTGGCTCAGATCTGGTGTTGCCATGGCTGTGGTGTAGACCATACTTGTAGCTCCAATTTGACCCTTAGCCTAGGAACATCTGTATGCCTCAGGTGCAGTCTTAGGAAGGAAAACAAAACAAAAACAAAAAACAAAAAAACAAAAAACCTCTTGGGTTTCAATCTTGACTTTTCTGATTACTCTTTTGACGGTAAGCCTCTTACCTACTTTTACTAGCTGTAAAATGGGCATAATAATGGCATTACTGTTACTGAGTGGATCAAGTGAGATAATGTGTATATGATGCTCACAAATATTAGCAATGGTGATGGTGATAAGGAGTTTAAAGAAATTGAGACCTTTCCAGTGCCGTGTTTGAATTCTTGCATTAGCCTATAACTATGTCCAGTTTGGGGTGTCATTATTGCATCCCATGCAAGTTGCAATGTGATTTTCCCAAAGTGGCTCTCGATTACCTTTAGCTAAAGACCCATACTTCCCATGGACTACAGGACCCCTCTTTCCCCCTCCTTGCAGTTTCTCATACCTCTAGGTCTTTGCACATACTGATTCTTCTGCAGGAACTCTTAACTCTTTTCTAGCTGGCTATTTTGAATTTAAACTTCAACACTCAGCTCAAGTTGTCAGGAAGACGTTTTGACTCTACTTTCATCTACCCATCTCCACACTCAGGGCTGTGTTTGGGTCTAATGTGGGTCTAATTTTCTAGTCTGTCAGCTTGTCATTTCCTTGAAAAAACTGTGAACTATTTGAAAACAGGGGCTGTATCTTTTTTTCCATTAACTCAGAATTTAGTGCAATTTTTGTCACCTAGAAAGGTGTATGATAAATGTTAATAGATTGAATGAATGTTGTAGTGAGTGAACAGAGAGCGGTGATACTACTTGTGTGAGTGTATTTATCTTTTGTGTATTAATGTCATGCAGAGGTACTGACTAAACACATAGCTTCCAGGAGAGGTAAAGCAAGAATGGCCATAAGTATACTCTGTGAACATGCTTTTGTGAGTCTAAGAAACAATCTTACTTTACTCTTTATGCTGCTGAGCTGGAATAAGTAAACCAACTATAGTGTTTTTTTTTTTTTTACTTGAAACATAATTTTTAAAAATTTCACATTTACATTAAAGAATACATTATTTTTGTTGAAATTTTTGATGTAATTAGTTGGCCTGATTTACCACCAAAGTGTTGGTTAGGAAACTGCTGTATCTTTGTTCACTTTTCTCATTAAGAGTATGTTGAATATTGTGCTTAGAAGTAAAGATTGCAGTAGTTCTCAGTACAATTATATCAGTCTAGATGTAAAGATGTGATTTTAGAAAATAAGATTCATATTCCCCAAAATACTGTAGCAACTATTAGTGTTGTTCAGAATAAATTAAAAATGTTTATGGAAATAATTAAGCTGTTTTATGAGACTCTTGTTCAAATTTCATGTTATATTGACATTTTGACTATGAATTAGGATTTTAATGTAACTTGTGTGTTTTTGAATAAGCAAATATACAAGACTGAGATACAATCCCTCTCTCTTCCTCAGTGAGCTGCTTCTAGAGGCTCCAATTTTGCATTTCCTGGATGTTGAAATAAACTGTTTTCAAACTACAGCAAGAACCTGTATCCCCAGGTTCTTTCCTGCCTTTTGCTGTGGCACCTGTTAGGAGTCTCTCCCTCTGCTGTTAGAACTAGAAGTGCAGATGAGGGGAAACATCTCAGCACTGACATGTATGCACTGCTTCAGTGCTCATTCTGCTGCTAGTTTCCACTTACCAGCCCTTCTTTTCCTCGGCACCCATGTGGATGTAACTATGCTTGGCGTCTCACTTTCAAGGTTCCTATAGGCTCAGCACAGTGCAGTGAAACAAAACTCAGCACCAGTTAGTTGTGTAGGTCTTATTCTGTAACACTAACCTTGTCAGGTGGCTGTACTACATTCAGGGTTTTCTTGATTCGTCTCTAATATGAAAGCAAACTGTGGCACAACTGGCTTAGAATGAAAATATCACAACCTCAAACTGCTCTGTGTGTGATTGACACCAGAGTAATAATGAGGAGTTAGAATAAAACTATACCACCTTCTGATTAAGAATTTAGTTTTCCTTCTATCCTTTATTCTTTATGATCTATTCAGAAAGGTGTCAGGGACTTTTTTTTTTTCTTTCTTTGGCTGCACCTTTGGCATATGGAAGTTCCCAGGCTAGGGGCTGAGTTGGAGCTACAGCCACTGGCCTATATCATAGCCACAGCAATGCGGGATCCAAATCGCATCTGCGATCTACACTACAGCTCTTGGCAACTCTGGATTCCCAACCCACCCAGCGAGGCCAGGGATTGAACCTACATCCCCATGGATCCTAGTCTTGTTCATTAATCACTGAGCCATGAAGGGAACTTCATTCCAGAGACTGTTCTTAATTTCGATTTTTCTTTCGACAACAAGAAACAAAGGCCTACCATCACTGCTGATACCTTAAATTAAGATTATACTCATTGGGTAAATAAATCTACATGCGGATTCTCCAATGGCTTCTCTGTGTTTCCTGGACCTGGCATAATCGCTGGCACAGAGTAGATACTTCATCCTTGTGAACACTTGAATGCTATACTAAACAGGGTTGGAGTACCTGGCTATATGTAGGCAAATTGGAGAATTAATTCTTCACTTTTAGGAAGATGAACTGGCATCAAAATATCTTGGAGGTCATCCTCAGACCAGTGGGTTTTTCTGAGACATTTTCACAGAAGGATAGTCATAGAAAGGAGTCCCTACAGCTCATTTTTGGACCTCCCAAACCATCACTTTTTAAAGCCTGCTTCTTAGGTTATATAGAAGCAAAACTGTAAGCAAGGACCATGAAATTCCATGGAATACAAGTCAACAATGTCTAGGGAAATGATCTAAATGCCTAAAAATAAAATACTAATTTTGATACTGCTTTATGAAGTTGAGAAATCCAGATGAAGAGAATAATAATCCAAATGGAAACTGAATCAACTGACAAATTTATCTATATATGTAATTCAATTCCAATTTTTCATTTTTGTTTCAGTAGCAGTTTGCTTGCTGTCCTTCATAGTATCACTGCAATAATCCTTACCATTGTCTCTGTTATACAAAGTTATAGACAACATATTTTCTGGTGCATGTGTACATGGAATTCCTTTATTGTGAACACAGAACACAATAGAAGTCTCCATTTATCTAATAGATTGTATTTTATTAGTCATAAATGTTAACAATGTGAGGGACCTTAGAAGCACTCTAAACAAATTCGCTCATTTCACAGATGAGGGAACTGAGTCATAAAGTGGTTAACTTTTTTTTTTCCCTGGGAAAAATTAACCAAAATTGTCATTCCAAGTGGTGTTTTCTATTATAAGAAAAGTGATTATCAATGAGACACTCAAGGTCAGGGTTGATATCTGCTTTATCTTCTTTTAAAAATGAATTTAATGACTTCATTAAAATCTAGGGATATATAAAAGGCAGCAATGCTATCACTCAGTTAACAGAGATTTGCTTATCAGAATTTCAAACAAGGAATTCATCAGGCTAAAATTCTTTCCAAAGAACAGGGCTGTCCTGTATTCAAAGAGCATGAGACCCATATCTCCCATCATGCCCTTGAAAATTTTGACGACACATTGTAATGGGGCTGCAAGAAGGCTGCTTTCAGTCTCAGCTGGTCCAGTGCAGAAACTCTTTAGAGAGCCAAAATGCTCAGAGCATCTTGGCATGTCTATTCTGATTCAAGCTTACATATTCCCAAGTTAACCTATCTAGACATCCTTAAGGCTGTTTATCCTTCTAGGTATACTTAAGGCTGAGAACTGGCCTTGAGGGTAGAGTCAGGTCCCACAGTGGCTCAAGACCCAAGGCTAGTTGAGAGAAAAAGCAGAAAAAAGTACAGGAAGACAATGACTAAGGCTTGGGCACATACATACTCTAATAAACAATCACACTAGCCATTTACAGAGAGAGATGGAGACTTGCCACAGCAGTAACTTCTTTATCTTGAGTAAAGAACTAAGTTCTTCAAAGAAAAATGGCACAATTGGAATAAAACATCTTGAACTCAAAGACTCTGATTCTGTCAAATTGCCTTTCTGATCCTCAAATTTGCCAAACTTGTTTTTTGTCTCAGGACCTTTGCACAAACTATTCTAACACTTGAAACGCTCTCCCTGTTTTCATATGATTCACTTATCACCTGTAATACATCGACCTCACAGAGGCTTTTTCTGAACATTCTAAGAAATTCAGTGATTCACCTGCCATCACCTTATTTTAATTCTTTGCATCATGCTCATCAGTATCTAATATATTTTATTGTTTACCTTAAAATGTGTATTCTATCTTCCCCCTTATCTTGGCATGATATAAGACCCCATGAGTGCAGGATCATACTTCCTCCCTTATCTCCCTTGACTGACACATAATAGATACCCAATACATATTTACTCAGTGGATAGTTTTTTCATCACCAGAGATTAAAAAGTTGCTTGGATTATAACTAGCATTGAATAAAAAGTTCTTTAACTGAATTTGAGAACTAATGATAGTGAAGAGAATTCCAATAAAGTTAACTATCTATAATTCTCACAATTTTCTTTGACAGTTTCCTTCTATTTACTAATTGGGGATGAAATGTCTTTGATAGTTTGTCTTAGCTATTAAAAAATCAAAATAATCGATACAGATTTGGGTGAGTTTTAGCATTATATTGAAGCTAGATTTTTAAGGCTGAGTGGTTTCTACATATTTTACAATTGATTAAACAATCAACCAGAATTCATTGATGGGTCAGGTTTATAAGAGTCCTCTACTTTTTATTTATTATGTCCAGGCTTTTAGATGAAGAATAGCATGTTTAGACTAAAAAAAATCATGCAGTTATTTTTATTTCATTCTGTTGTGCATTGTTATTCTCTTTAGTTTTGTTACTAATTTCATTTACCTCTTCTGAAAAAACAGTGACAAAGGAACACCACCAAGTTTAACACAGGGTTAAGTTATGAAGAATTTTGTGATGATGAGAAAACAAGCTTATTTTCATATGAAAGTGAATTATAATTACCAAATATTTATTTTTTGGCAAGTCTAGTAATCTTCTAAAATAACCTCGTTTAATAATATTAAGAGCATATCAAGAGCAAGTTGTGACAACTAATTCCAGAAAGTATTGAGTAATTTACTTTAATATGCTGACAACAAATCTGCACCAATTTGTAAAAACAGTGGATTCAGACAAAAACCCAAGCAATGAACAGGGCATATTTCGGTAACTAAAACACTCCATTATCAAACCTGAGATAGGCCTGGCCTATACTAAAAAATGTTGCTCTTAACCTACCACTCCAGAGTGTTTCCAAAAAATTCCACAATGAGGTCCGCCCATACATTCCCTTTCTGCCTAAAACATGCAGTGTGAGTATGTGACGTGGTCCCGATGCTGGGATAATTGCTTGAGCATGACGAAAACCGTGTGAGATGCCTCTGTCCCCCACTGAATCCCGGACCCTTCTGTCCTGTTGGATTTTGCTGACATGAAACAAAGTCTTTAGGGTTCAGGAAGGTTGGGCAGGTGCACCAGACACATCAGAGGCAAATGTGTAATAGTGCAGAACATTTCTGCTTGGCCTGTTGGGCTCTACATGCCGAAATAGCCCAGAAGGAATAGCAGTGCCTTTTGAAGTAGCTGAGATGCTTCCCTGATGTCACTTCTCTGAGTTTTAGATCAATGCCTGGAAGATGAATCAGAACATGTGAGGAGAGTCACTGAGGGGAAATGTGTTGGAAAGGTTGCAGGAGTGAAGCACCCAGACCCAGAGAAAAGGTGGGGTGAGATGTGCAAGCAGGAAAAAACAAAGGGCTGAGTCATTGGAGGCCTAATTGACAATGGCACAGCTGTGACAACAATTTGCCGGCGGCCTGACCTATTTGATGAAAGGGCCTCTGCTTTCCTTGGAACCTCGGAGTTGCAGTGCTCATAGGAACACACCACTCATGTTTCCAGCTGGCTCAGCCTCATAAATACCTAAACTCCCAAGATGACATTTTTAATGCTCTGTGATTGCTATTCTGCATTTATATTTATTGCAATTCAACATATCCATTAGTGCATCTATCATTGATAAGTTTGTCACTGCTTCAGGAAAACAGTCCATCATGCAGCATCAATTTCACTTTACAAGCTATTAATGTACTGTAATGCGGCATACAATATCATGTGGATACATTTGATTAGAGAGGTGCCAGTGTCACTCAGATTGAACTGAGAATTGTAAGAGTACCCAAAAATCTTATTTATTGTAAAGATGAACAGCCTTGGTGCACAGTGAATGTGTTAATATAACAGGTGTATCTTTTTCACTTTCTCAAACGGACACTGAAAAGAACAAATTTAAGCCATCTATTTTGACTCAGTATGAAGTACAACAGGCTTAGAATACTTTGTTGACACTTAGCATGTTATTTTAGCAGAATTGTAATCATGTTTTAATATTTTTCTGCATGCAATTAGCAGCTTTATTCAAGAGACAATGGTGGCATATGAGTCCAGGAGATAGGACCAAATATGGCTTTCTGAAATAGGATAAATAAAAATATTAAAACTTAAGTAAACCTCAGATTTTCAGTACATGACTTGAGATATTTCTGGATGCTATAACAATTTCTTTTAAAAATTTTTAAAAGGCACCTGTACAACAAAAGTTATATAGAAATTAACAATACTTAATTGAATATGGACTATATTATTTCATTCTGCAAATAGAATCTGGCAAATCACTAATGTCCGTGAACTCCAAAAGCTGAGCTAGGTCAGGACAATCTATTTTAATATTTCTGGCTATAGTAAAATGCTTGAGCCACTTTTAAAATCTTACTGTACCAACTGCAAAATGTAAAGGAAGACCCATTGTGCACATAAAAATCTACTTGTGAAATATTGTGAAATCATACATGAAAATATTTTTCTAGAGAGGTTATACATGGATAAACACTAGAGTCAGGCAGATATGCACTAGAACGCTTACATTTTCAGATGTGTGGCATTAAGCTGGGTAATAATTGATTTAAACCTCAGTTTTCTGTATGTATAATGATGGTAATAAGACCCATGCACAGGATTTTTCTAAGAATTAAATGAGATGCAAATGGTGGTACATCCACAATACAGCTTTTAGAAAGATTTAGATGGCCCAGTATGGAATGTTATAAAATATTTGCCAAGAACTAGTTAGATTAAAAACATCTAAGATTAGGGTATTACACATATTATGTAAAAACATATATATATATTTATTTTTCATATTATGTCCTTCTATACTGCTTGATGTCATGCTATTTGTTCATATTTTATGATTAAAATCTTTAATTTTTTTTTAGAGGATGTAATTCATTAAGAAGACTAACATTGTCTGGCATATATGGGAGCTCAAGAAATAGCAGCTATTTTGATAATTCTGGTAATAAATGCTCCTTTTCCCCATGAGATGTGATAGACATCTTTGGTGCTGTTCTAAAAAGTAATGTCAAGTTCAACTCTAAGGTTAAATGAGTTGCATGGGAACAGACGGATTTTCAAAGTCCACATGATAAATGTCTCCAAGTGTGGGTACATTGTAAACTCGGAAGCATGAAACTAAGAGAGGCTGCTTAGAAAGTCTGTTAGCTATTGAGAATGTCTTTATAAACATAATGCACAAGATGCAGAAGGAAGCCATTCCTGCCTGCTTTTACCAGTCATAGCACTCTGGAACTTTGTGCCCTGACTCGGTCTCCTATTTTAGGAGAGATGTGACGAGCTACAGTATGTGCAGCAGAAGATGACCAGAATACGTAGGTAGCAGAGTCCATACCACCATTTGTAGTTCAGAGAGCTGAGGACCTGGGGAAGTGAATGAAAGGGGCCCCTTATAATGACAGTTCAAAGGCTGCCACACAGAGGAGGGATTCAACTTAATCTCTGTTAGTTCCTGAGGGCAGAACTGGGACCACTACTGCAAGTTAAAAAGGAGACATATTTCAGATTACAGCCGGAGCTAAAACCCAGCATGTCATGATTTATAGCAGCAAATGCCACCCTAGGCAAGGATAGAATTTTCTGTTAAATTCTAAAGATAAAATGTACCAAAGCATCTGGATTCTCACAAGGATAATGTCCCAAACCTAAACTGAATAAATAATCCCCGCGGATAGCTTTACAATGGCTAGATGCATCTAGTGCATGTCTTGTGTCTGAAGGAGAACTCCCTGCCATCCTTGGCCCCAAGTCCTCGCTGCTTCCACCTGTATTCAATAAAACACATAATCTTCTTGATTCTGCTTCTTTTGGTGCTTCTAGCCCCCATTACTTCATTCCGGTATCATAGCCTACAAAGTTCAGATACTGGATGTCACTGCCTGCTGATAATAAATTTATCTATTTGCCTGTAAATATCCCCCCCCCCTTTTTTTTAATCCTCTGTGACCTCACGATCTTGCATTTATATGTCTACTGTTGTCTTTTGCTTCTGCCTTACATCAGCATTAGTTGGGGGGATATATGCTGCCTCTCACTAAAGTTTAAGCTCCTTGAGGGTTGACACAGTATGTTTTTGTGTCTTAGTATCTTAGAAGAAAGCCTCATAGATTGAATCACATCACTTTACAAAAAGTAAATGGGGGAAATTGCAGATTTAATTGTACATTTAAGTGTTTTTAAAAAGCAAGCTATCCATCATCTCTCTTCTGGCCCTGAGTTTTGCTAGAGATTATTTATCTCTGATGGTCATAAGCAAAGAGGAGATAGAAAGCATGCAATTGGTAGAGGATTTTTAAATAACTGAGTTTGCAAACCTGTGTAACAAATCAAGGAAAGACACATTCTTCAGAGTTTGTTGAGTTGAGTTTATGGATCCTTTCAGATTTGTTCATGATTGATAATGCCAAATGATTTGCAAGCATTGTTGCATAGGAACAGCCCAATACTGTCTTTAATGCTGGAGCAGAGTTCAAGGGTCCACTGCTGTCCCAGGCGTTAACTTTTTGATTATAGGAAACTCCTTGTCAGCCATGGAAGCATCAATGAGCAGAGGCAAACCTCCAGAATAGCACAGAGATATAAAACTTAGATTTCACTGGGTAGTTGAAATATTTCACTAAGACTACCTGAGTCTTATAGATGCATCACCCACACTTTCAGACTAGTGGAATCTTATAGATGTTGGGGCTTCTCAAAAGGCAGCTTCATTTTTCTCTCTGGCCTCGATATCCTGTTCAAAAGTATATTCGAGAGTTTTAAATAACTAATGTGGGTTTCATAAGCACTTCACTTAAAATGAGGAAAAGCAGGATAGGATTTTAGACCATGTGTCTAAAAGACTGGGATCTCTGAATTGGGTTCAAATACTACAGTATTACACTAAGTATTTGTCTTAGATTTTCAAAAGTACAGCTCAAATCTGAAACTCTAGCACATTCAAACTAGTCTGTATCTCTCAGAAATATTTTTTCAAAAATTTCGAACATCTTAAATTTAAGGAATGAAAATCAATACACTGATGGGAAGGGCGTGGTATTACTTCTAAAATGTCACAAATCAAATTATTACAATCTTAAAAGAAATTGTTCTGATACACATTAGATCATTTTAATCGTGTATTGGTAAGCCTCTGCTCTGTGTCAGCCATTGTCCTGATTACTACTGGGCATACACAGGCTAGGCAAATTGGTCAAGACGAGGGGTTACAGCCTGGGAAACTGACATTTCTTCATGACACTTATATGAATTGTACTTTTACCAATAGTTTAATTTTTAAAATGTCTATAATATGAGCTGTGACTCCATGAAGGTATGAAATTTTCTCTCTTATTTTTTAAGAAGACAACACCAAGCACAGTAATGGCCCATGATAGGTGTTCAAGAAATGTTTGCTGAATGGATGAGTTTAGTAGGTGAGCAAATTACTGTATTTCAAAACAGTGATAGAAGTATTGTGAGAGAATTACCAAGAAAGTACTGGGATTCAAAGACAGGCATCTTTGGAGTTCCTGTCATGGCTCAGTGGTTAACAAACTAGACTAGTATCCATGAGGAAGCGGGTTTGATCCCTGGCCTTGCTCCGTGGGCTAAAGATCCATTGTTGCCATGAGCTGTGGTGTACATCACAGATGCAGCTTGGATCCTGCATTGCTCTGGCTGTGGTGTAGGCTGGCAGCTACAGTTCTGATTTGACCCCTAGCTTGGGAAATTCCATATGCCATGTGTGCAGCCCTAAAAAGACACACACACCCAAAAAAGAGACATCTTTGAGATAAGAGTTAGTGAAAGTCATTATATTCACTAAATATTCATGTTAGATGTACAGAACATTCATCAGATTGAGAAACTATGCCCACCTTCATCCCAGTACATTCTAAAATGAAGGATTTACATTTTGGTCCACAAATGTCTCCTAGGGTAGAAGAGGGCTATGTAAAAGGTGTTATATTGTTTCTTCAACTTGTACCTACCTGCAGAGCCTGTTCAGTCATTGTCACTGTCCTTCCTGATGACAGGGAGAGGGAACAATCTTTGCTTGTATATATAGATGACAGAGATGAAGGCATTTCAAGCCATGTGCATGAGTGCAGACGATCAGATTAATGGAGCCCCGCAGAGAGTTCCACAGGCACTGTGTGAATGATTTAGTCCTCCCTGGCCTAGGAGCTGCTGGTGGGGAATCCTTTTGCTGTTAGCCGTCCCACTTGTAAGTTCACTCTTGGGCAGTGTGACATTATTTCTCTAGTATGAGCCATCCCACTTGGCCCACATGCACTCCTGCTGCTATCCAGAAAATGACAGCCTTTCCACATTGCCTCTGGTGGTGACTCACAGCATCTCCATCGCTTGTGATCAACAGTTTTAGCTCCCCTCTCCACTGTTCCTTTAGCATCTGTCTCTGTTGGTCCTCCTCACACTCTTTGCCTGGCAGTCTCTGGTAGCAATGGGCCTGACTTTGATGTCAGTTGGATTGTAGGGTAGGAACTCAGCCTTGATGACTCCTTGTCATTCGAGGTTACACAGAGTTTATCTGAGAAAATGAAGAGGAGAGATCCTGAACTGGGGTGTGACTCTGGAAATGTACCATTCTCTGCAGGGCTAGTCCAAACAAGAAATTTGGGGCTAGTCCATTTCTAAGAGTTAGTGGTTTGGTACCCTGTGTATAAGTGCATCCCTTGAAAGGATCTCGATAGCTCTGAATTGCCTATGGTTATGCTGAATCTATGCTAATCCTCTGATGCATGTAGACTTATGATTTAGGGATGATAAACACTATGTAGTCTTCACTATCCATGATTACTGATTAATGTATCTTTTTGAAAATTCATCAGTATATATTTATGGCAATTGAACTTTATAAATTTACAACCTAATGATATGAAGGATTGTCTGATGAATATTTGAGTGGCATTTCCATCTCCATTATATCTTCAAGCACAGTCAACTAAAGGCATTTTTCACTTTCTAGTGTCATTTTGATATCAAACTTAGGGGCCACACTAAATATAAGTCAGAAACACAATACCACTAATAGCCAGAATGTCAAGTAATATTGGCTTAAGTTATATACAGATATATATATATATACACATATTTAAATTTTTCTTTAAATTAAAATTCTCATATTGTAATTCCTAAAGACCCTTTATTGATTAAATCTACTTTTAGTCATTAATAAGTAGTGACTAATTATTGGTGGATAAGTTATCCTTAATCACCTATCCTGAATCAATCATCTATACTTCAGAGGATGAGCCTGCTGTTATGGTCAAGAAATCATTTTATGAAAAGAGTGAACCATGGTGAATCATGCACTTGCCCCCCCAAGAAGGATGAACTTCAGCCTTAAAATTGATTATCTGAGGATCAGAGGAAAATGGAAAGAAGTTTAGTGATAAATGTTTAATAAGGATGTGGGATTTCATCCACCAAGTCTGGGGAGCTGCTCCCAGAACCAAGAAATGTTAGAATTGTGGATCATGAAAATAAAACAGGAAGAGAAGGTCACATACAGGAACAGTGCGACTTTGGAGGGGTAGGATATGAGCAGCAAGAGTCTAAAAGGAGGAAACCACAAGGGAGCAATAATGATGTTGAGTGTTTTAGTGAGATGGAGGGAGAGAGAAGGGGGAGGAAGGAGGGTGAGAGAGATCTTGACATCAGTATCCTGCGTGGGAAGTTGAGGAGAGAAAAGATCCAAAGATCCTGACAGAATATTTGCAGGGTGAAGAACCACATAAATACCTGAACCCTTCATTTTAAGAAAATCAAAATAGGCATAGAGGGAACCTACCTCAACATAATAAAGGCCATATATGACAAACCCACAGCTAACGTCATTCTCAATGGTGAAAAGCTGAAAGAATTCCAGCTGAGATCAGGAACAAGACAAGGATGTCCGCTCTCACCACTACTATTCAACATAGTTTTGGAATTCCTAGCCACAGCAATCAGAGAAGTAAAAGAAATGAAAGGAATCCAAATTGAAAAGGAAGAAGTAAAACTATCACTATTTGCAGATGATATGATACTATACCTAGAGAATCCTAAAGACACTATCAGAAAACTGTTAGAGCTCATCCATGAATTTGGCAAAGTCACAGGATACAAAATTAATACACAGAACTTAACTGCATTTCTATACAGTAATAATGAAGGATCAGAAAGAGAAATTAGGGAAACGATCCTCTTTACCATCACATCCAAAAGAATAAAATACATAGGAGTAAACCTACCTAAAGAGACAAAAGACCTGTACTCTGAAAACTATAAGACACTGATGAAAGAAAACAAAGATGACACAAATAGATGGAAAGACATACCATGCTCTTGGATTAGAAGAGTTAATATTATCAAAATGACTATATGACCCAAGGAAATCTACAGATTCAATGCAATCCCTATCAAATTACCAAGGACATTTTTCACAGAACTCAAATGAAATGTTTTAAAGTTTGTTTGGAAGCACAAAAACCCCAGAATAGCCAAAGACATCCTGAAAAAGAAAAATGGAGCTGGAGGAATCAGGCTCCTGGACTTCAGACTATACTACAAAGCCACAGTCATCAAAACCACATGGTACTGGCACAAAGACAGAAACATAGATCAGTGGAACAGGATAGAAAGCCCAGAATTAAACCCATGCACCTACAGTCAACTAATCTGTGACAAAGGAGTCAAGAATATACAATGGAGAAAAGACAGCCTGTTCAATAAGTGGTGCTGGGAACAGTGGACAGCCACATGTAAAAGAATGAAATCAGAACACTCCCTAACTCCATACACAAAAATAAACTCAAAATGGATTAAAGACCTATATATAAGACCAGATACTATAAAACTCTTAGAGGAAAACATAGGCTAAACACTCTCAATGTAAACAACAGCAAGATCTTCTACAGATCCACCTCTTAGAGTAATGACGATAAAGACAAAAATAAACAAACGGGACATAATCAAACTTAAAAGTTTCTGTGCAGCAAAGGAAACCCTAAACAAAATGAAAAGACAACCCATAGAATTGGAGAAAGTTTTTGCAAATGAATTGACTAACAAGGGATTAATCTCTGGAATTTATAAACACCTTCTGCAGCTCCATACCAAAAAAACAACCCCATCAAAAAATGGGCAGAATATCTAAACAGACAATTCTCCAAAGAAGACATACAGATGGCCAAAAAACACATGAAAAGATGTTCATCGCTTATTATTAGAGAAATGCAAATCAAAACCACTATGAGGTACTGCCTTACACCAGCCAGAATGGCCATCATCAAAAAGTCTACAAACAATAAATGCTGGAGAGGGTGTGGAGAAAGAGGAACCCTATTACACTGTTGGCAGGATTGTAAATTGATGCAACCACTGTGGAGAAGAGTATGGATATTCCTTAGAAAACTAAAAATAGAATAACCATTTGATCCAGCAATCCCACTCCTGGACATCTATCCACAGAAAACCATCACTTGAAAAGACACATGTATTCCAATGTTCATTGCAGCACTATTTGCAATAGCCAAGACATGAAACAACCTAAATGTCCATTGACAGAGGAGTAGATAAAGAAGATGTGGTACATATGTGCAATGGAATATTAGCCATTAAAAGAAACAAAGTAACAGCATTTTTAGCAACATGAATGGACCTAGAAATTACCATGCTAAGTGAAATAAGTGAAGTCAGTCAGACAATGACATACCAACATCAAATGCTATCACTTACATGTGGAATCTGAAAAAAGGACAGAACGAACTTTGCAAAAGAGATGCTGCCTCAAAGACCTTGAAAAACTTAGGGTTTCCAAATGAGACAGTTTGTGTGGTAGGGGGATGCGCTGGGGGTTTGGGACAGAAATGCTATAAAATTTGGTTGTGATGATCATTGTACAACTACAAATTTAATAAATTCATTGAGTAATAGAAAAAAAAATAAATTAAAATAACATTCTTTTAAAAGATTTAGTTGTTGGAATGGACACACAAAAGCAGATCTCAACAAGGCAGTCAATAATTATTGTCACTAAAATATCCACAATGTGAAACACATTGGCTACAATATTTTAAATTCAATTTTGCTTTTGGAAACCATCCCTGTTCTTTTCTATTCAAAGGAAAAGAGATATATTCAAACACATTCATTCCATGCACAGCAAAATAGAAAATCAGAAACTCAGGTTCCAGTCTTAGTTCATAGGCCTGTTATAATTGGGGAAACAAGTATTTCTAATCCTCATTTTTCTGACTCATAAAATGTGGTCAATGGTTATGAATATCAAGTAAGCTGACATGGACAAATGCGTGCAATATAAAAGCAAACTGTTAATTCCAGCATGAAATTATTAATGGCTAATTGCTCATACACTCCTATTCATTATGAAAACCAGAATCCTAGGAAGGTAGAGACAGAATAGTGTAAAAGTTTATAAATATTATTGGTGAATAAATAATATTCATTCTAAACCTTACTCTTCTTCAATTTATTATTTCTTCTGGATGATCACAAAGATTACTCGTCCTTCTCTAGCTTCCCCCACACCTCACCTGCAGAGTATGACATAGCCTTCTAGTTTATTTCCTCCACAACTCTGAAAACAATGTGCAGGCCTATTTGTTTTTAGGTATTTTTAATAAGGGCTGCCTTAGAGAAGTTACCAATTCCCAAGATATATCAATATATTTTTGACATTTTTGACCCTGGACCACATGGATGTATATATGTGGTTGACCCATCACAACTGCTCTTTATATCCTGCCTAATTTTATAAGGTCTAGGGGTTGGTGTCTTACTCCTTAATGTTTTATTCCTTTATCTCAGGTAAGACCACCTAAGATCTTGATAAAATTTCTCTAGGTCCTGTGCAGAAGAACTTGGGTTAAGTGACCTCCTGCTGTCCTCCCCTCCCTGTCTCCACACCATGTCTATGGTGTAGAACCCTCTCAGCACAGACAATGATCTGGAAAACCTAGGAGGACCAGACCAAGACATCCCAGGGCACTCAGCATCAAGCAGATCATTTATAAGTTAACGAAACTTTTGAAAAAAATACCTGCAATTTTAATATCTTCCTAATTCTCATGAAAATCACCTTAGGTCATTTCCAACAAATAAAATTTGGGTCTCCTGTATACACTGGATGAAAAGGGACATGTATGAATTAGTTTTTACTGCATTCTACATTGCCAGAAGATTATAACTCTCCATAAACTTAACTCATAAAATGACACTCAACACAAGTTATTTCTTTCCAGAGAAATTCCCATGGAATGCCTGTAGTTTTAAAATAGTTCTCATTGTTTATTGAACTACTTAAAAGAAATCAAAGTGATTATGCTTATGTTTTCTTAAAGAAGAGGAAAGTTAGATTTTAATCTATTCATGTTCCCTCTATGAGAGTATGTTCCAACTGAGAAATGGGACAAAACAGGAAATACTTGATGATTTTTTATGTGAAAGGAGAACCATAACCATCACTTCTGTTTAGCTTATAATTTTTCAAGTGTTAGCTTTTCATCCCTTCCTGATGGGGCACTTCTTAACTTTCATCATACACAGTTATACAAATGGGTATTAAGAGAGGAAAAATTACATGATTTAGGAAAGCCAAGTACTTTAAGCATTACTGTGAAAAATAACAATCTTTATCATCATTTGTGTATAAAAAGCCAACATTTACTTGGGGTAAAAATTAAACATGTTCTTATGCTAGTTATTGAAAATTTTAGATGTATGTGATAATATAGATTATTATATACTATATATAGTTGAATAATTTTTTGGAAAATATTTTTTCTCTAAATGTATGCAAGTGGTATTTAAAGATTATTTAATTTCTGTGTAGAAATTCCTTTCATATAACATAAAGAATTTTACTCACAATCATTACGTTCTTTTAAACAGTAAGTTGTACACCAGTAATCAGTATTCTTACTTCTGTGGTTTATTGATACTCCTATACACTGCATTCTGTATTTTTCATCTTCTTTGTGAAAATCATTGACAACACAATGAACTTTCAAAATACCATAAATGATGCTGTTCATAAACACTGAGTCATTTAGAATTTTTGAAAAATAAAAAGAAATCAATCTCTATTTGTGCAAGTTCATAGTATGTTATGAATGCAATGTGATCTTGGTATTTGCTTATCAAAGGAATGCACTAAAATATTGCAGAAAAGGCCATGGGGCATGACAAACTTCATTTTATTACTTCAATTTGACTATTTCACATTCCTCTCTCTGCTGTTGGTCTTATTAATGGATTTTAACAATGAGATAAAAGTCTTTGTCTAGTGATTAGCAAAAAGTTGTAGAATTTCAACATGAATGAAGTTTCATTTTATAGGAGATACGGTGGTTAGTGAATAGTCTGCATTATGCTTTCAGATCTTATTAGGAAAATATAACTCAATGAATAATTTTCTTGATAATTATTTCCTTATGTACCCTTCATTGAAAATTAATTCAGTGATATTGATTGAATTACTGCATATGCTTCTGAGGTGGTTCTCCAAAAAGACTTTTTTCTCGTGTTCTCTTTTGTTCTTCTATTCTGTTTGTGTATTTTTTGCTTAAGATTCAAATTCCCAGTAAAGAGGGTTAAGGTAGCCAGACTTAAACGGAGAGCTGTAATGGGCTGGTGAGAGGAAAGGTTTTAAGGAGTCCAAACTCCTATCTTTTAGAGGTAAGATAGACACACAAATTTAACCCGCTAAGACTACACTCATTAGACGAAAGGTAATGCCTCACAGAAATGTGAAGTATGGGAAGAAAAGGGGGATAGATAATGGTCTCTGTAGTCAAAAAGTCTCCATGGAGGAGGTGGAAATTTAGCATAGCCTTGAACTAAGTGTGGGCACCAGGTGGGCATAGAAATGGAACCAAGACATTTCAAGAATGAATCAATTTGAAATAATATTTACCTGTTCATTTTCTTAAAATCTAAGAGAGGTATCAATGAATCAAGCAATCGATCACAGAGACAAAGCATATAAGGTATGTTTGGGACATATAAGTGAAACCAGCTTGTAACATGAATCTCAGCAAAGGTCCCTAATGTACTTTGTTTTTACTTCAATTTCACCTGGTCATTCTTAGCCTTATTTGTGAAATACTAACATACTTAAAACTTTTCACCTTCCTCACAGGGGGACTAAAACTGTGTGTTCTACTATTGATTTTCCTGCCCTCAGAGGGAGGTTAAAAAATACTGCAAATGAGGGATGTGAGAAAGTGATTTTCCCCAATTATTTCTCAGATCAAGTCTTAGTTGTGCCCTTTACTTGTTATGTAACCTTGAGCAAATGTTTTAAATGCTTTGATTCTTCAATTCCACATCTGAATATGTGATATTTACCTCACTGTTTGATATATTTATTAAATATTGTTAAAATTATTTATAAAAATAAGTATATTACCAGTTACATCTCTTCCATTAAAAGAGAGAAATGCATTGTATAATTAAAAAAAACAAATGAATTGAAAACTCAATGCTATTTTCTAGGGAAAATATAACCAAACTGTTCAATATGAAATATACATGCATTGTATAAGAATGGGGTTGAAGCCTTAATTTCTCAAGAAAATAGCTTTCAATATTCATCTTTTAAACTAAAATTAATATCCTTACACAAATTTCTAAGTGCTGTCTCTACTTGTCCGAAGGTTTTTTAGGTCAATAAAAAGATAACTCCTTTTCTATCATCAATAAAGTCAAGTATTTCCCAGTTGAAAAAAATGGAACAAAATATTGTTTTTTTTCTCTTTTTTTCTGCAACAAAAAAGCAATGGCTCCCTCCCTTCCAGGTCATCCAGTGGTGGATACTCTAAAATAGTAGATAATGTAAGCAATGTTTATGTCACTGGCTTGATGAAATCTTTGAGTACCTTTTAATTTGGGTATTTCTGATCTTTGGGAACCATCATTGCATACATGGGATCAGTAGCTGATAGCTTGGTTACCTGATAAGATTGAGGGGGAGAATGAATACTAAAGTATTTCTCTAGTGTCCAAAGTAACCTGATAACTTCACCAAATTTATTGAAAGACCTGGTTAAGAATTAAAATTTCTGGGAAGAGCAGAAATTTAACTCACTAATGCCTAGAAACATGTATATCCTCTTTCCTTCTCAGTCCAATCCAACTCCATTTTCCTCTGTCCCTTTCCCCCAAATAAAGCCTCCTTCATTCTTTACCCAATATTCCTGTAACTAACCTGACTTCATTTCCTTCCTGCTCTGGAATTGGCTCTCCTTGTCTCTCCATTTGTTCTAGTTCTATATCAGCCTTTAAGGTTCAGTTTAAACTCTGTCTTCCAATAAAACCTTCATTACTAACTCAAGTAGAAAGGCATTGTCCCTTCTCTGAACACTTAAGTGCTTTGTGGTCTGTATGACTCATTTGGTATTTAATCATTTGGTTTTGCCTTGTGACATCTAATCTATTGTATATTCAGCTTTTATTTTTTAATTGTTCTTTTCCCTTTCTTTCTCTCATTTTTCATATTCAATTCATTGTTGACACAGCATCCACAGGATTCTTCCAAATGTCACTCTCCTCTTTAAAACCCATTGCCCAATCTGTTAGGTCTAAATTCCTACCTTGACTTATATGGAGCCAAGAGTATTCTTTCAAATCACCTAGTACAAAGAGTGCTTTCCTACCTTGGGGTCATTGCCAGTACTGTTCTTTTTGTCTAGAATTCTGTCTCTTCATGTGGTTGGCTCCTTCTCATTCTTTAGAGCCCTACCTATGCGTTACTCCTCCATAGTTTTGCTCTGACAGTATTACCAAATCTGATTCTGGGTTCTCTATTTCAGGCCTTACTGCTTTCTTTCACATATATACTGACATTTTTCTTATCTCTAATAATATACTCTTCACCATTCTCCACCCTGCCTCTGCCCTGGAGACTTGCCCTATCAATTACATCAGGGAAATCCCACCCTCTGGATTCAGGTTGGGTTTAGCCAATGAGAGAGGAGATTCAGAATGTAAGGAGTGAGAGCTACATACTTATTCTTCTAGCTCCCTCCCTTCCACGTCATCCAGTGGTGGCCATTTCTTAGAAAGTACCCATGGTGTTCCATTTTACAGATGAAGAAACAACTCAGAATTGTTAAGAGATACAATTACATAGCTACGAATAGTTGTGAGGATGCAAATTTGAGCATTTTCTCTACATCGTCCTGCCTCATTTAACAATTTATACAATCACAGTTGGTACCATTTTTATTTCTCAGATCAGTTGAAAGCACTGGCCTGAGCTTCATTTCTCTACTTCTTAGCCTCTAAAATCACTGTCTCTTTGACTTAAGCTCACAACAGAGGGTTGGAGGTAAAGTCATGAGAGTATTTATACCATGTGTGTTTTAGGTTAAGTTTTTTTGAAAAAAAGTCACTAAAGACCTTAGTATTGAGCTTCATATATTGTCTATCACGAGAGTGACCAAGCTCTCAATCAGAGAATATTTTTGAAATCATCGTGACAAAACACTAACGGTGGTGTTTCTTTTCCTTATTTCTCTTCTTGCTCTTCCTTCTTGCTCTTCCTTCTTGCTCTTCCTTCTTGCTCTTCCTTCCCTTCCTTCTTTTTTTTTCTTCTTATGGCCAAATTTGAAGCATATGGACAGTCCAAGTCTAGCGGTCAAATCAGAGCTGCAGATGTTGGCCTAGGCCACATCCACAGCAATGCAGCATCTGAGCCTCATCTGAGATTTACACCACAACTCACAGAAAGGCAGGATCCTTAACCCACTGATCAAGGCAAGAGATAAAACCCACATCCTCATGGATACTAGTCTGGTTCGTAACCCACTGAGACACAATGGGAACTCCCTAAGAGTATTTCGATATTATATTTTGTTAACTGGGAAAAACACTATTTGGACTTTATTAATTTAGAGAACAAATGCAAAAGCTAGAATGTAATTTCAGGAAGAATGCAAAATCCTTACAGGTTTTAAATCTTAGAGATAGTCTGGTGAGGAAAAATTGCTTAGGTCTTGAAAGTTTGGACATTTTACATGTTCTGCTAAAATACATATCCATTACCTCCACCCTTCCCTCAAAATTGAAATGTAAGAAAAGGCTCTTTTTTCTCTGAGGAAGATCCATTTAATCTCCTTAAATACAGAAAAGGCAAAAAAACATGAAGGATGAGAATGAACCCTAATGTAAATACAGATAAATATGGTGACAGCTGTAGCTGAATGGTTACAGAATTGGCTTGAGAAATGAAACATCTATAATACACACAGAAACACACACACACACTCCTTGGATTTATTTATGAAATAGTGTCTTCTAAACATAGAACCTTGCATTGCAGAAAAGGCAATTAAATAGAACAGCATGAGGTTGTCAATCACTTCAACAACTAACAAAAGCATCTACTATCAAAGCAAATAATGTAAATGTGCAGGAAGATACCTTGCTATCAAAGCAAATAATGTAAACATGCAAAGGCAAAAAATTCTCTGTATCAAATGTCACCACTTTAATGTTCACCATTTTTGTGTATGTTTTTACATATGCTTGATCCTAGTCTATCAGTTATTCTGAAACTTAATATAGAATTGGCCATTATCATTTTTTAGAAGATTTGGCCATCATGGGAAGATTCTGAAAGAGGTTGGGACTTTATTTTTCCTTCTTTTATTTCTTCTTTTTTTTCATTACTAGTGCTGTATAAATAAATGGACAGTCACAGCTTATCATCACTTAAAGATGCATGCGCATGCTGCAGTTTACTGAAACATGATTGGCTGCTACATAAATCAATCTGATAGAGATCGGTTCCATGAAGAAGAGATAAATCATTAGCCAGAGCTTTTGGAATGTAATTCATTTTAGATAGTGATTATTGATGATTTAATTTTAGCAGTACATGTACATGTCTAGACCATGATGTTCTATAAAATGTTAATGTGGAAAAATATATTTATTTTTAAAGTGAGTATAAGGAAATCAATTAGAAGTTTACATGCAAAGCATGTTAATAAAAGAGCTGTGTTGAGAAGTCCAAAGTTCTACTTACTAAATGAGTAAAGAATGTAGCCTTATTTCTCAGGAAAAAATCTTAAATACTTTCTTCAGATAGCGACACAAAGAAGTGGTTTCAAACTTCACTTGACTTAGCACATCCAATATCTTAGATAGCCATCTTCTGCATCTTGGCCTCTATCTCTCCTGTACTTGTGCCCTTAAACCCACCACTTCTGTTCATTCCAATTCAACAGCATTTAGTGGGAGTCTTCCTGAGGAGAGATTTTTTTGCTCTCAAAAGCACTCTTTGTTTTCTAACCTGTAGGTAAGTAGGGAATGAAGGATGTGTATTAATGGTGCTGACACCAGTAACTCCAAGGGACAGCAGCATAAGACTAGCAGAGAAGTAGAACAGCTAGATGGTGCCCAGGGCCCATGTTTATAAGGGATACTAGGACATCGTTGAGAAATGGCTAATACTAAAGGATTAAATATCTTAGAAAATTTCCGAAGAAAGTTATATACCTTGTTGGGAGAAACACCTTGAAAGTCTACTTGGAGTGGGAATGAGCTGGTCAAATAGCAATAGCTGGTCACCGAAATAACTTCTCAGAAATGTTTTTGATTTACTGAGTAAATTATTCAAGTTGGAGGCCCAGGTGAAAACTTCCACCAACAGGAATCTTCCTTCTTTTCCTCATGAGGTCCTGCTTTGAATAAATGGGAACAAATATTTTAGCTATCCTGGTTTGTAGAGACATAAAATTACCAGCCTGCCCACATGCTTGATGTAAGCCCCTGGATAGTAGGGCAGGTGAAAGCACAATGGCAGACCTCAGAGAAGCCTGGTGTTCACGTCCCTGGTCTTTGTCCCTGGCTTAGCCCAAGTAAGTAATTGGGGTTTTTTCTAATCCATCTCTAGCCTTTAACAGAGAAATCCATTTCATTGAGGGGATATAGCATATTAATAAGCCCATTTTGAGATCAGTTTTGCAATCTTCTGGTCCATCTGTTGCTTCTACACATACAATCTCTCTAGTCTTTGCTTTGCCCCCCAAAGTGTCACCATCTTTTCTAACTCGTAACAGTTTCTCGGTCTATACTGCCTAAGGTCTGAACTGATAGGATACTGCCAGCCTCTAGAACCCAGTTCTTTCTTTATCCATTTGTACTTGTGACTCTGCTTTTGAACTTATTTCCTTTGATTCTGAGTGATCCCAAGATACTAGGACTGCTCCTTAAATCACAGAGGGTACATCATTTTAGTCACTAACTCCCCAGTGGAACAGGGAACCTAGATGCATGTCAATATTTGTATGAAAATGAATGCCTAGAATTCAGAAACATCTTACCTTTTAAATTGCACAGCCTCCTCCCCTTCCCATATTGCTTAAAATAAGGTAAAGCAAATATTTTATTCTGATGAGAAAATTTGAGACACTGGAGAGAGAAGCTGGCATATCTGATGATAAAAGGGGTTATATTCTTTGTATATCACATCAGATTTCCTTTCAGGAAAATGAATTTTCCCCTATGTGGCAGTCATAAGGGATGTGAGAGTTTTGATTCCAGATGAGAGAAAAGAAAGCTGTTCAGGACAACATGAAGTAAGAGTATGTGTGGGTGTGTAAAGAAAACATTTAGTAGGGAACCCCTAGGAGGTGTACAAACATTCTGAGAGAAGTCATATCAAAGCAGTGACCTGTCGTAGATTTTTCTTTGGGCTATTCCTAAGTCTCCAGCAAAATTTTATAAAAAAAAACAAAAAACAAATCCTCAGCTTGCTATTGGTTGTGCTGAGGGTGTAACAAAACCGGCCCATAATCCACACACAGGACAAAATGGTATGAGGTGGGCAGAAAGAGTGTTTGAGGAGTCAGACTCCAACAGGAAGAGGTTGCCGGCAGAAGGGTGTGGCAACAGACAGAGACAGATGGCCTGCTGAGGGGGGATTGGCAACCAGCACACGTTCTGGAACCTATAAGCAATGTCTGAGATCCTCAGAGTTAGGAGGGCACAAGAAATTGCTAAAAGCCCAAAGTCCCTCAGGGTGGGGGTCTCAGACTATTGTTACACAGTCATTAAAGGGAAGGGTGACCCCTGGAGGCCAGAGCAGCCTACAGCGCCAGCTTACTTTACTCACCAATTCTTTCAAGATGCATTCTTTGGTAAATAATACAAATGCCCTCCCCTCTTGAAGTGCAAGCTAAGCATTTTGAAAAATGCATTATTTTATTAGACATCTTATTGAATTAATGTACAGTTATAGCTAAAGGAATAAATGCAGACTTAGCAGTGTTTATCCTCCCAGGCTCCACCTGCTCCTTGCTTCTCCCGAGCCAGAGATTCCAGCATCCTTACTTTCCCTGAAGAAACTACATAGCTCCCCAGTGGCATGAGTGGCCTCTCACCCCCTCTCCAGCCTTCATCTGCCACCAGAAGGATGTCTTATCTGCCAATGTAGTGCCCTCTGAACTAGCAGCGCTCTGGCTAGAGTTGGATGTTTTCTTCTCACAGTCTAGTGAATAAGCCTCTTCTTAATGAGATTTGAATGCATTACATACTTTGGCTTCACTGTACTTAGTGGAGGCATGTTCTGCACTGAAGCTGCACAGCTAGAAAGTGCTCTTTTCAGCTTGATCCCAAGGGTTGTTGGGATCTGAGGTGTTGATGCTGAAGCGGAAGAGTTTGGAGCAGCTCCTGTGAATGGAGAAGTGTATCCAGGCCTGGTGGATTATCTGTGAACCTCTGAAAAGTATGTTAGTCTCTTTTAAAATAACCTTCTCAACTTCATCAGTTCAGAAACAGCTTTTGCCTCTTTAACCACAAGTTATGATCCCCAACTGAATCACAACTTAACATACTCATCAAAAGTAGATTTGTCCTATGGCTTAACTACAGAAAAGGCCTGCCTTCTTTCCTTATCCTAACTCATAACTTAATGTAATTTCTGAGTAGAAATTTCTGAAGGACAAATTTCTGAAGGACAAAGCAGAATTATTTGACAAGTTCTTAATTCAAGTTGGCAAGCACATCCTACTGAGGAGAAATAAATATTTAGATCATTTATATGATTTTAAAACTATAATTTTATTTTAAAATTGTTGGTTAGTGAAGCTACTTAGACATCACAAAATCAGGTAGGATGATTGTTGAGAGTTCAAAAATCAGAGCAAGAAGTTGTCATTTCTTGTGGTCTGACTTTATGGAAGTCTCCACGAATGCTACAAACTTTTTCCAAGTGATGTTTTACAGAATTGCTTTAAAAAACCCCAGAGGGTAAATAGCATTCTCAGAATAAACAGAAAAATGCTGACCTTGTCAGATCTAGATGCTGAAAGCCAAGCTGTTTTAAGACTTGGAGGATCAAGGGTCATGGTTATAAACAACGCAGATTAGGGAGGCAAAAAAAAGAAAGTAAGAAGGAAAAAAAAATAGTGAGCAGCACCATGAATATAAGTAATAGGTTGACCTTGGCAAGAAGGAAATGAGATATTTATGTAAAAATGTAAAATAAAACAAAGGCAAAAACACAACTGAAAACAAAAACAAAAAAAAATCCCCGAGGCCCAAAACTACTTGAGAAACTGTTTCTTAGAGAATATTTAAAGCCGGAAATGAGTCACTTTAACTTCATCTGTTTTTGGTTGAAGGAGGGGAGAAAGGTCAAAGCTTCTTTGTTTTAAGTGAGGTGGTCACTACTTCTGAAGTGTAACATGATAGGGTTCAGGAGCCTTAATGAAACAGCCATTTCCCAGACACTCAGAGCTGAGTGAGTCCTGGGCAGTGGCAGGCCAAGAACTGGGCTTCAAAAAGGTGCCTTCAACAAAGGCAAGGCAGACTATGACCCTTTCTTGACTTTCGTATCTGAATAGGTGTTTCTGTAGCCACCTCCCAGGACAATAGAAAGCAGAAGCTGGCCATTCCTTACTATATTTTTATACATTACCACACATTATACAGCCCCATAATCAAACCATTACAATTCTATTTACACCCAGGCACTCGATACAAATTTATACGTCTTCTATATTGCCTTGAAAAAATGATGCTTTCAGTTAAGCCTAGATAAATGAAAGAAATGTGAAAACATAGATACTCATTTCTAAAAAATTCTGCAGTCCTTAAGCCTACTGAATTCAGCATCCTTCCAATGGGAATGTTCAAGTGTAACATGTCTAAAAAAGGAGTGGGACTGAAGCTGACTGAGAACATGGATTTATGAAAGTAAGCTTAGTTCCTACTTTGAGACTGAGAAGACAAACAAATGCCTTCTTCAGCAGCAAGAATTTATCCCTTTCCATGTAGTCACAGGGTGTGACCAGGTGAGGAGGTCTTCACTGTAGGGAAGAAAGAGTTTTGGAGGAAAAAAATGAAATTTGAAAACACAGCTGGACACTGAGGGTTTCCATAGCCTCTTCTGTTGGTGGCTGGCCTCCATCTAGAATGTGCTATTTCATATAGAACTCTCAACTATGGACTGTGGGTGCCTGACTTGGCAACCTTTTCCAGGCCTGCTGTATTCCTGACCTTGCTTCCCGTGAGCAATATATTCACTCTGGGTCATCACTACCATGCCTGTCACCATTTTGCTTAATGGTTGGGGTTTCGTGTTTTTGACCTTGGGTTGAACCCAGTAATGAATAACTTCTCTATCCTGACTCAGCGGCTGAATTATCAGTGCCTTTCCCTGATGATACGCATGTTTTCAATGATTAGAAATGCAGCCTCCTAGTAAGGACAGAGTAATTTTCACATGGGCTGGGCTTAGTAGCAGCTTCTGGGGCTGTAGTTAGTCTAGAAGAGAAGCCTGTACACAGAAGTGCTCCAGACTTGTCCAAAAGTGTAAGGATAGAGCCTATCTAAAATCCTGTGTGACCACTCCATTGCTTTAAGAAGGCAGAGAAATATTTCCCAGTCATGGCATGCAGCTTTTACAGTTTATCAAGATTATTTTTTATATGGTGTATCACTGAATTCACTTCAACTTTGGGAACTTCGTAGAGAAATTATCATCCTCCAAATTTACACCACTAGCAGGTGGCAGGTCTGGAACAAAACTCCACGTCCTGTTGTCTCTGATAGCAACACTCTTTTGCCCACTCTGTGCTGCTTCCCCATGGTTATCATAATAATAGCAAACCCACAGTCGCACAGTTTTAGAGCTGTGTGAAACTTTATGTATTATGTAATTTAATATTAATGTTACTATTATTAAAAAGTCAAAGTTTGGCTCTGAAGAAAAGGAATGGCTTACACAGTATTATTGGTTGAAAACACCATATTTTTGACCTCAGATCTTCTCTTTCTCACACACAAACACACACAGAATAGAGAGAGAAAGAGGGGCTATTGAGGCAAAAACTGAAAAAGCTTAGGTGATAGTAATAAGGAAGTGTTCAGTATGGTCATGTTTTCATGGTCGTAAAATTCAGTAAAGCTAGATTCTGATATGAAAAAATTGAATAATTTGATTTTTCTTAACTGTACAGAATATGAACAAAGGCAAGTTTTTAATCAAATTCTTATTTGTTACTAAAATAGTTTATTTACAATATTTTTTTATGTGTACAGCAAAGTTATTCAGTTATACATGCATATATATCTATTCTTTTCCCTTTGAGGTTATTACTATCTGTTGAGTACAGTTTTTCATGGTATATAGTAGGTCCTTGTTGGCTATAAATTATATATCTAGTAGTGTGTGTATACGTTAATCTCAGACTTCTAGTTTACCCCTCTCCCCCATTTTCCCCTTTGGTAATCATAAATTTGTTTTCTATGTATGCGGGTCTGTTTTTATTTTGTAAATAAGTTCATTGTGTCATCTTTTAAAAGTTCCACATATAAGCGATATCATGTATTTGGCTTTGTATGGCTTACTTAGTATGGTTATCTCTAGACTATTAAAATGAAAATTAATCCTTTTTAAAATAAGTTTATAGTTATTTTTAGTTATTAAATATATCCTGATCTGTAAGATGCTCTTGGTGATATAAATACCAGAACATAGTCTCTACTCTCAAAACTTTGACTCTTGGTGTCAGAAGAGACCATGGAAATTTTAAATCATAACCAAAAGCTGTTTGACACTTATCTCTCTAAAAGGTAGAATCTATGTCCTCTCCCCATGAATTTTGGAAGGCTTGTGACTTCTTCAACCAATAATAGTGATGTAACTGACTTCTTAGTCATATAAGGCCATGCTAACCATATAAGGTCAGGCTAACTTGATCTGATAGGTAAGAAGTCCAGCAAGTACTCTCTAGCCCACCAAGCTGGCTAGAGAACATGCATACACCCCATGTAGGCATTAGCACACCTGTTGAGCAGAATATCATCAACCCCACCACAGCCCCAGAATGTGAATAAAGGCATCTTTGATACTCTGTACCAGCTGAATACCACCAATTACACTGCCAGTGCCCTGTAAAATAAAGAACCATCTGGCCAACCTCTGTCCAAATTCCTGACCCACAAAAACCATGAGACATAATAAGATGCTTGTTGCCTTAAGCTACTAAGTTCTAGGGTTTGTTATGCAGCAATAACTAACCAGGACAAGGATCTAACAAAATTTTATTTTATTTTTTTTAAAACAAAATTTTAAAGGATTCAGAAACAATAGGAGGCATTATCTTGATCTCTAGCAGTTTATAATTCATTGGAGTGATTGGATAACAATCACTCATGTAGCAATTAGACCAATTAAAGCCACAAAAATCAAGGAAGTCTTACTTGAAATAGACCTTGAAGAGGCAACATAGTGAGGAGGCAGTTCGGGAGAGGAGAACAACACGAAATTATTGAGGGTCAAAACTGGTATGATAATGACAACCACTGTTTATTTAGTGCTTATTATGAGGCAAGAACTCCACCAAACCCTTTCATGTATGATTTCATTTATCTGTTAATGAACTTGCAAGACATGGTTATTATGTCTTTGGTACCTGGGAGGAAATAGAAACCAGTTGGCCCAACATGAGACAGATAGTGTGCAGCAAGACTGTGGTTCCAGTGGATTATGTCTGACTCCGAAGCCCATGATTTTAACTCTCATTTCTATACTGCTCCTCTGAAATCACATTTGCCAAATGAGAAATTCAACTGTATTATGACTTACATAGAACTTTATTCTTATTAACAAAATTCAAAATAAATTGCTTAATTTTCTACAGCTTTAGTAAGTAAATCCAACCGGGCATAAATTGTACCTTCTTGAGTTCACAACATATTTAATGTTGATTAAAATTATTTGTGAAAATCCATTAAAATGTGATTTTTAATAGAACTTTTAAAAATCACCTATTTTTCAACATCACCCCTTTATTAATATTGTCTTTTCAGATTTAAAAAAAAATCATTTGCTCCATTTGGGACTTAGCAACATTTCTAAAAAATCTTCTTTTAGGATTTTCTTTCCAAGTACTGAGAAAATGCCCTCTTCTATGTAGCTGAATGCAGGCTTGGCCATCTTGTTGATGGTATTTTAACCCCTTTAAGCTATTAAACAAACCTGAAATATGATGAAGGAGCTCAAATTTTCACACACTCAAATAAATGATTAATCCAAATCATATTCTTAGCTTTAAGTAAAAGAAAACACATGTGAAAAGGTGCAAAGATCTGCAGGAAGATAGGATTTAAGTGGTCATCTGGTATGGAAAGGATATCGGGAGATTGAGCAGTGTTGTTCTCTGTGATTTAAATTGTCATTAAAACCAGACTCAATCCTGAAGTGATAATCACAAGCTTTAAATCACCTACTCTGAATGTCTTAGAAAGTAGAAACCTCATCTCTCAGGAAGAAAAAGTAAATCGGTACAATGCGCCCACCAAAGAAGGCAGCTCTATGCGGGTGGCAGAGGAAGCTCCTGTGCCTCTTGGTTCTGAGGTGGCTTTGAGTGTACGGTGTGACTGTGAGAAAATGTGTGAACAGAAACAACCCTTTATCTAGAAAGAGGAGAGCTTACATAACAGGCAGCATAGCAGTGCTTCAAAAGTAACAATTCTACACAGACACACACAAAATGGCAACCGTCTGTTCCTCATTAAATTATTGAATTAAGAGTATTTGAAAATAGATTAAATGTCTGTCTAAAGAAGTAAAATGGCTACAGTTGCATTATTGTTTGACAACCTGTATATTATAAACATGTCCCTGTCTTTAATTATTCTCTTACATGGAAATACCAAAATTTACTAATTTAATCCTCTGTAGCTGGGCATCAGATTTTCTTTCCCTTCACCAGTATGAAGAAATACTTGTGTTCGTTCAAAATTCCCTTCAAATATATTCTTAAAAATTAACTTAGTAGGTCAGAGTATACATGGTTTTCAGGCCTTTCTTACATATCACCAATTTGCTCTAGGGGAAAATCTTGCCAGTTTATACTTTCATAGACCAGAATAGTGGTTCTGTCTTTTTACTGAGTATAACAATTCAAGTTTTTTCATTTCAAAAATGTGTAAATGTACTGAATCTCTTTATTCCATATATTGTCTTTTAATTTTATAAATGCCTATATGATATACATTTTTTTAACCATCAATTGTGTCAATGTCAATATATCCTTAAAGGTTCTCACTTTGTTGTTAGGATGTTAGCTAAATTGTCCGTAATTTCTTCTAGATTTTTATGGTTTACTCTAAAAAGGATATTTTACATACACCTAGAAATCATTTTAATGTATAGTGTGAGAACAAAAACTAATGTCTTTCTGATTTTAAAAAGGTATATTAAAAACTATATACACAAATGTTAACTTTTGTTCAAAATCATTATCTTAGGAAGCTAATCGCACCTTTTAATGATACTCAGAACATATTTGTAACTTTGATTTACGATTGGTTTCAATGCCAGTAGAAAGTTCTAGAGCCACATAAACACACAACTCTGGGATTTATAGGCATGCTTTGATTTTGATCAGAAGAATGACTCAGCTTGATCACTCACCTCATTCAGCAGACGTGGCTTTGATTGGCTTTTTGCTTTCTCTAAAAATAAAATCTGACCTCAATTTATGAAGATTCACCATCACTAAGAATATTTCAAAGGATTTGGACCAGTGGTACCCACAAATTTCCCAAAGAGGACTTCCCAAAATACACTGAGCCATGAAATAAATGTCTATCCCCCTAAAATTACTAATTTAAAAGTGACAATACTAATTAGTTTATTGTTTAAATTTTGGTTTTCACTATCTAACAATTATACTCTCCGTATTTTCTCTAAGAATCAACTTTCTAAGTGCCCAAAGTTACATATTACACATCACTTGTGTGATTTCAAAATATTCATGTACTTACATGAAAAACCATTTATATCAAAGCAAAATGTGTTTTTGTGTATGCAAGCTTGTGTTTTAACCAGACTAATTCTAAGACATATAGATCAAAGTATCTCACAGATATAGAATTATGAACAATATTATTGAATATATATTCTTTGTCTAGATTTGGTGATGAGAAGCAAAGAAACTAAGAACAGAAATCATACATTATGCTAATTAATTAAAATGTAAGTTCTAATAACACACTTTTTAAAAAGAAACTTCATTCCAGGAATACCAAAAAAAGCATAGGGATAGTCTAGAAAGTCAAGAAGCGGAAGAACTTATTTAGAGGTGGCAAAGCAGCATACCTAAAATTTTCTTATTCACTTTTTTTCTTCAATGCAAATGTTATTGGGTGATTCCTACACCCTGAAGCTACCACAGGCCTTTAGTACTCCTTGGCCCCAAGATATTTGATTTTGTAATCCCCAAATTGGAATCTTTCAAAAACATTAAGTGCTAATTAAATAAGCAAAACCCTATACATTTGGGACTTTGTGGTTATTCTTCTGAGAAAGGGCTATAATTAGAAAAGAATAGGGAATTTATCCTTCAAGTATGAAAGGAAGAATAATGAAATGATTAATTCCTTACCTTTGGAAATCTAGTAACCTTATGTCCTGTAACTTCTTAATTCTTACCTGGACATTCAAGGAGATATCACAAGTTTGGGGGTCCCTTTTTTCTTTGGTCAGGGAAATTTAAGAAGCACCAGGACGAGAACACAAATGAAAGGCCCCTAATCATTGCCTCTTCTCTTCCCAGTCCCAGTTTTACTCTGTACTTTGAAAGATGTTATGTACACATGGGTGGATATTATAGCCACCTGTCCACATTGAAGCTCTGTCCACCCTCCCCTTTCCCAAACAGCCAACTCATAGTCATAGCTGCAGACTAGGAATAACCCAACCAGGTGGTGCTGTCAGTTACTGAGAGAATGGATAAGGAAAGAGTCTATTCAGGCCCCAGAAGCAAGCTTAGGGCCATTTAAGCAGGGTATAGAAGAGTGGGCTCAGCATCCAGGTTGGCATGTCTTCCTAGCATCGTGTCCTCCTTGCTGCATGGGAAGTTGCAGGGCTATCAGAAGAACTCAGAAGAGCTCTTGCAAGCACAGAGCGTGGGACGCTCTTGCCTCAGTCCAAGGTGGTAACTATTTCCAAGGACTAGAATTTTGGTTATCCACCTAGTCTTGGTTCCTAAACCAACACTTTCATTCTGCCATGTTCTTCCCAAAGACCCCAGCTTTGCCTGGGACCTGATCTTGAAAATCTTATCTCTATTTTCTTTTGCTGAGGACTTTGATTTCTGTATGTCTGCTCCAGGCTCATTGAGCATCTCATTAATCCAAAGAGCTGAAATCTCTACTCAGCATCTTTGAGCATGTGATAATGCTGACTGCTAGTCTTAACTCACTGTAGCCTGCCTCAGTCTCCTTCTGACTACCTACTATGCTTTAGTGTGCTTACCCTCTGCTTTCATTGTGTGGCCTGTTCTGGAGTTGAGTGAAGCTACTTTAGAAGAGATTCACCCCCTCCAGCTGCCCCCTCCCCCAAAAAAACCCAAAAAGCAAAAAAAAAAAAAAAAAAAACGCTTATCCTGGAAAGGATGGATCTAGGCCTACAGAGATATCAGGAAAAAGTAGCAACTAGGCACTCAGGGGCAGTCTTCTAACAGAGCCTTTTGAACCTACTACCCTTAAAAGATTAAGAGTCCATTTCAAGGAGAGGCCTCATGTCCCTTCTATACGTAAGTACAATTATTCTAAAAGGAGTCAAGCAGATTTACCTTTAGTGTAGGCTTATCTCTTGGAAGCATTCCTGCCTTTCTTCTTACAGATGCCTGAAATTACTTTAATGGAGATACAGTCTTTCATTCCATAATTAGAGACAAAAGACTTAAAATACACAAGCTGACTATGGTGAGGCATTTACAGACACTCATTCACACTCAAGTGTCATCAGTCAATCAATCAGTTTGCATCTATAAATGGCAGAGATTAGATCTCTTCCTTTTTTTGATGAGCATGTGTAGGGGAAAGATAGTAGAAAGAAACTTAGAAAAATCAATGTTTCTGCATATGTGGGTGGAACTACCATTGACATGAGGAAAGAGGAACATAAATGGAAGGTTGGGAACCTAGAAGACAACACTGAAAGCTTTGTGGATTCACTCATCTTCCCATTGCCAGACTCAATGTGGAATTCAGCCCTGTTTAATTCTACTCTTAGGACATAAGTTTCAAGGAACATAAGCTATAGATAAATAATCAGCTATGTGATAATGTTTGAAGAACAGACTATTACACTGCAGATTCTGTGGAGAAGAGACAATACACACCTTCAATTTATATTCTGGAGCCTGAATGCACAGATACAAAGCAGCCTTTTATGTTATGTGGAGTCTGAAAATAAGTCACAAATAGGAGAATGGCATCTGGCCAGTGGTCACCATGGCTGAGGGTCTTTGAATAGCTTACCTTGTTATATAATTTTCTGCTCTTTTCTTTGCTCCTTAGGGCAGAAAAAAAAAGTCATAGCAATACAAATAATACTAGCTAACATTTTTAAACAAAATACTGGGCTAAACAAGTTATTTGGATTTCACTGTTTAATCCTCACAGCCACCATAGGAGACAAATTTGAAAATCAAGGGGTAGGAATTTTACTAACTTCCAAAAGTTACAAAGACAGAGAATGGTAGTACCAGGATTCTAATTTCATTCCATGAATGCTCATGGAAAGTTTGGTTGTCCCATGCTGAGTGTAACAGTCAGAGCTACACTTTATGCTTTCTTCCGTATAGTTTGTGTTCATGTCACTGTTTGCCTCAGGGCTTTGGGTTAGAGAGAATGTGTTGCAACAATTAAGGGATAACTAAACATCATAATAACCTATGATTTAACTGGTTCCAGGATAACATGTTTTCCACTCATGTAATAGTTCCTTAAGTGAGATAAAAAATAAGTGGCACAAAGCTATCCTTAAATATAGCTAGCAATAAATACAGCTTTCCCATAGGAATCTAAGTAGAGACACATGCTTGAAATGCTACTTTGAAACATGCAAATAAGTTGGATTTCAATCTGTACTCCATAACTTTTCTGTTTAAAGATTTTTTTTTCTTCTGGAAATAAGCAAGCTAGAAGGCTCTGATTAAAGTAGATTGGACACACTGCATGGTAGAATGTTTAAGGGAATAAACCTTTTCTTGCCACAAAGTGCCTTGCTCCTAGAAGCTAATACTAGAGTTCTGGTAGGAATTACAAGGTTATTGAAAAAAATATAGAAATTAATTTATTCCATTATTATACATTTATTGAACATCAATGAAAGATAATGTATTAAGGTACCATTTTTATTTCTGCGGAAGACAGAAATATTAGCCATATAAAAGCTTAGACTTTTTGGTTTGTATCAATAAAAACCACCTGAAACTAAGACTGAGTCAAGAGGAGATTTATTTTAAGGAGATACGATTCTAAGAAAAGGAATATATCAAGGATTGTTTCAAGAAGTCATGGAACTAAGTCCTTTATCACTGTGGCCATGACTACCAGCAAGTGCTTGGAACATGGGAGGTACTTGATTAACAATTGCAGAATAACTTAAGGGATGAATCAACAACAGAATTGTTTGTATCAGGAAACTGAGAAAGTGGTCATTACTATGTCTCCTCTCTTTGTCTTTGCATTCATGCTCTCCCTTCTCACTTGATGGAGAAGAAGGCTTCCCTATCATCCTACAGTTTATATATTACATTCCAGTTACACTTCCTCACCATGTGTGATTCCAGTTGGCTCAGAGTGAATGCCAACCCATAAGAGCTGGCTTAGCCTTCATGGCTAAAAGTGAGATTATGTGTGAAAATGTGGCTGCTGGGGGCACACCTAGAGAGAGCAGTTCTGAGGGTGATTTTTATTGTAGTCTTGGCACAAGAAGTGTTTATGCTAAGCTGAAAGTAGGTTCTGCAGTACCAGAGTCTTTAGATATGAATACAAATATACATTGTTTTTCAGTGTTTTATACTTGAGCCTCTTACTCTATTCATTCTCCGTGCAAATGTGCTACTCACACCCATGTTTTCAAATAACCTCTTAGAAGCTTATGATACCAAATCTGTATTTTCAGCACAGAGTTCTATTTGAGCTCTAGATCCATAATTCAACTTCTTAATTTCCCATGCATGTCTCTCAGACACTTGACTTTTGATATACTCCAAACTGAAATTATCTTCCCTCTAAAAGTTTGCACCTCCTCCAGTATTCTTTAACATGTGCAAATGGAGGCAGGCAGAATATAAAGACTTTGGTGAATGTTGGCAAGTCACTCTCATTAGAGGCAAAAATATAAAGATACAAAAAAGACATCTTGGAATTTTGAACCAAAAATTAAAATCAGAAAACTGCCAGCAGTGTCACACATTAATAAAATGTGTGTGCACACAGAGTCTGAAAACAATATGTAATTTGGGAATTCAAATCAATTTATTTGGCCAGTAGAGTAAGACTTAGTAGTCGGGTGACGATACATCTCAGTTTCCCTGAAACAGTTCCAGTTTATTCCTATTGGCATAAGATCCTGTCTAGTTTTATCTGTTTCCAATGTTTTATTTTTGATTAAGTATTATTAATATGAAGTATTATTAATAGTTGAATTAAAATAGTCTTGGATGGGCTCAGTAGAACTCGACTTTTTTATTCTAGTTTCTGACATGGGCTCAGAGTAATGTGTGAAATGTATGTACACTGAACAGTTTTCACTCTACTGCTAGTGGTAGTAACTGGTGAGACACCACTTCTCTTCTCCGAGCTTTTAGCAGACACAGTGTGGCTAAACTCCCAATTCATCCAAAGACAGCTAACTCTATGTGGTATCCACATGGTAATGGGAGGGGTATTACATGCTGATGGCCCTGATGGTACTTGTTAGACTAATTAGTTGTGCCAGGGCCCATACAGGGCTCTGTGAGATGCATGAAGTTATCAATCAGTGGAGTCAATGGGAAATTATAAATTGGGTATACATGAAACATAGCAGGTAATAAAGGCTGAGCAGCCTTGCCCTGGAAGACATCAAGAGTAATTTAAATATCTTGCTACAGTAATTTTGGTACTTAGTGTATGTGCAAAATCTATAATTATTCAATTGTTTTGGGGAATAATTTTAAAATTTGTAATATATTCCATCTTAAGCAAAAATTAAATTAAAAAAACAAGTGCATTTTTGTTGAACAAAAGACTACTGGCTTTTGATAGTGCAAGATATTTTGTTGTTGACTATCCAACTTGCCACAAAAGGCTAACATTGTAGCTGTCATGTAAATGGCTGATATTTACCATTCACTGTCATGAAGGGACATAACCGTACGTGTAAATAGAAGAGGGCAAATTTGCTCAAGTAACATCAGTATACATTATGTAGGTGAAGAAATATCTTTTGGAGACTGGGTCTAAAGTAAACTATGTAAAACTTGCAGATACGGTGGATGTGTTAACGTACAATACCATTCTTTGAAACATGAGTTTTCATTTAGATCAGATGACAGCTCATCTCAATTAATTTCACTTATTTTTTTTAAAATTATTTATTATTATTTTTTCCCACTGTACAGCAAGGGGGTCAGGTTATCCTTACATGTATACATTACAATTACATTTTTCCCCCAGCCTTTGTTCTGTTGCAACATGAGTATCTAGACAAAGTTCTCAATGCTATTCAGCGGGATCTCCTTGTAAATCTATTCTAAGTTGTGTCTGATAAGCCCAAGCTCCCGATCCCTCCCACTCCCTCCCCCTCCCATCAGGCAGCCACAAGTCCCTTCTCCAAGTCCATGATTTTCTTTTCTGAGGAGATGTTCATTTGTGCTGGATATTAGATTCCAGTTATAAGTGATATCATATGGTATTTGTCTTTGTCTTTCTGGCTCATTTCACTCAGTATGAGGTTCTCTAGCTCCATCCTTGTTGCTGCAAATGGCATTATGTCATTCGTTTTTATGGCTGAGTAGTAGTCCATTGTGTATATATACCACTTCTTCCTAATCCAATCATCTGTCGATGGATATTTGGGTTGTTTCCATGTCTTGGCTATTGTGAATAGTGCTGCAATGAACATGCGGGTGCACGTGTCTCTTTTAAGTAGAGTTTTGTCCGGATAGATGCCCAAGAGTGGGATTGTGGGGTCATATGGAAGTTCTATGGATACATTTCTAAGGTATCTCCAAACTGTTCTCCATAGTGGCTGTACCAGCTTACATTCCCACCAACAGTGCAGGAGGGTTCCCTTTTCTCCACAGCCCCTCCAGCACTTGTTATTTGTGGATTTATTAATGATGGCCATTCTGACTGGTGTGAGGTGATATCTCATGGTAGTTTTGATTTGCATTTCTCTTATAATCAGCGATGTTGAGCATTTTTTCATGTGTTTGTTGGCCATCTAATTTCACTTATTTTTATTTTAAGGTTTCTTCTGCACATAAAAAGTAAAGTGATAACTATTATCTTTGACCAGTTAGTAGAAGAAAAACTCCATAAACAGTTAAATGCTGTCAATTTTATGTCAACATCATCAGATATTTCAAATAGAATATTAATTCCAAGAATGATTAAAATTTTTGTTTTTTATCCAATTTACAGAATACAAATAAAGCTTTTGGAAGTTTATTTTGCTGTAGGCAAAACAAATGACATTATTGGAAATGCAGTTATTACTTCTTTTAATGGATCATTGAAGATAAAAATATGTGTTTTTGCAGCGATCATAAGAAAACAAATTTTGGGAAAAAAAAGAGCCCACCCCCGCCAAAAAAAAGTTGGAGTTGCCATTGTGGCTCAGTAGATTAAAACTCTGGCTAGTATCCATGAGGATGTGAGTTCAGTCCCTGGCCTTGCTCAGTGGTTAAGGCATCCGATGTTAATGTAAACTGTGGTATAGGTTGCAGATGCAGCTTAGATCTGGCATTGCTGCGGCCATGGGGTAAGCCAGTAGTTGCAGCTCAGATTGGACTCCTACCCTGGGAACTTCCATATGCCTCAAGTGCAGCCGAAAAAAATAAAGGCAAGAAAACAGATTTTGGAACATTGTAGCAACAGATAAAATAATGTTCTTAACAAACCATGAAAGTTATTGAGCAGAAATATATCTGGGATTGGGCATAGTACACATAATTCATAGCCACATCCAAACAAGCTGATACAGTCCATTCATTAAAATAGAAGTGGTAGTTTTTCAGAAATAATTTTAATTTTGAAATTGACTTTTGAGTATGGCTGTTATATAGTTCTAAAATGAAATAAAAACAATTGGTATATTAGACTCCAGATATAAGTGATATCATATGGTATTTGTCTTTCTCTTTCTGAATTACTTCACTCAGCATAAGAGTCTCTAGTTCCATCCATGTTGCTGCAAATGGCATTATTTCGTTCATTTTTTATGTAACTGGGTTACCATGCCGTACAGTAGAAAATTGACAGAACCCTGTAAACCAGCTATAATGGGAAAAAAATCATTATATTAAAAAATAGTAAATACAAACTAATTTTAAAATTCCACAATTTCCATTATTTTAGGCATCCTCTTTAGCCCTTAAATTTGTCTTGGTTTCAATGATCAATCATATGGTTATTTTGCCTATTTAAATATAAGGTATCAGGACTCATCTATTGAATTAAGACTTAGTCCTAGATGTCATTTGACTCTTCCTTCTTACTCAAAGATCGCGTCACCAAGTATTCATGATTTTAACTGAGTTTCCATTTCTCTGTCACTATTTGAATTCAGTGTTTTAGCATGTCTCTCCAAAAATTTTTTAAAAGACTCTGTCTGGTTTTCCATTCCCAATCTTTGATCCTTTCAATCCATCCTCCACACTGCTGTCAAACTGATAGTTGCTTAAAATCCTTTAAAAATTTTTAATTTCCCACTGAATGAAGTTCAAGCTTCTTGTCACAGAAGGTTTGTGCCTAGCCTTCACATCTTCTTTTCTGTCTCTTCCTTTCATGTACCCTTCACTCCTGCTATACCTATGGTTCAAATATATTATCTTCCTTCAGGACATGATACAGATAATTTTTGTCAGCCTCATAATTTTCCCCTCTTTCTTTCTGCTTGGCTTTCCTAGCAAAAGTTACATCCCTTTACTATAGCACTTAACGTAGTTTACCACAATTGTGGATTTGCCATCTTCTCTCTAAACTGTGTCATTAGAACATAGTCTCTATTTCTTTATTCACAGTAATAAAAATATTCCCTTACATATATCATAGACATGCAATGAAAGTATACTGCATAAAGTTAGAAAATACATGCTATAAGGAGGCATGAGGCACAGATGAAGTGTTATATGAAAGGAAACAAAAGGAAGAATAATTGCTACCTAGAGAGAAAGGGGAAAATTCACACAGAATTTCATTAATTATCTTGTTGTGTGGATACTATTTGGAAACTTAAGGATGGGGAGTAATAAATCCCAGACAAAAAGTACAGTGTAAGAGTATAGAAAGTATCCTGGAAAGAGTGAGAATTTAAGCATGGGTAGGATAAATTACAACATGAAGTTGAATGGTGAGAAATATATGGAAGGTCCAATGGAGATTTTTGAATAGCAGACTGTCTAAAGTTCAGACTTTATTCTCTTAAAAATGAAAACTGAAAGGGACTTAAGCCAGATTGCACTGGCTCAAGACAGCCAATTGCTAAGTTTTCAGGTTTTTTTGTAAGTCAGTTTTTGTATACAATCATAATTAAAAATCAAATTAGATAAATTTAGAATTAAATAATTTGTATTAAAAATACTCAGAACTCTTCACTTTGAACTAAATTCTCTGTACATTTGAGGCCACACATATCTATATCAGTTGAAGTAAGATAAAATTATGTGTTATTCAACATCTCCTCCCTACTCGGTGTTTAGGGACATTATGATTATAGCTTGAAATCAGTCACTGTGGGAGTATTTTCACTACAGGTAAAACACTACAATCATGACTTGATTTACTGTTTTGTTAATTGTTTAGATTTTATGAGCATAATGGAGAAAAGTATAATAATGCAAAGTAAACTTAAAAGTGTGTCATGGCTATAGTCATTCATTGTGAATGGCACAAAAAATCAAGAAATAGTCTTCTAATAAAAATATTATTCTGAAACTGCTCAAGTTATTATTTAATGAATGAAGTTCCACTAAGTTTTTTTCAGCTGCATTTATTCAGTAGGTGCAACCATATATTGGTTATGGGTTCAAGAATTTGGCAAAAATCCACACAAGCGTTCTGTCAGTATGAATTGGATCTATGGAATTTACAATGAATAATTTATACCTTTTATAATTTGTAAATTTTATGCTATACATCCTTTATATTGATAAATTTATGATCACATATATACATTTTTTGAGGGAGGGTGACATATTGTACATTACTGACAATATGATTTAGCAACAGAAATGGAGAGGAAAGAATACCTTCAAAAAATATTTGGAGGTGATGCTATAGCATGTGAAGAATAATTAGCTGTAAGGGGATGGTTGAGTAGTGATTCAGAGATGTTTTACGTTTTGAGACTTGTTGACGTATATAGTTTAGAGAAATATAAAACGCAAGAACAGATTTATGAAGAATAGAGTTAAATTTTTAACTATTGTGTAGATTTGAGAGTCATCTGCACTGAGGTTCCCTCAAAGTCATTGTAAAAACTTTAAAGGACAAAAGTCTATGAAAGGAAGCTTAAACTTGAAGGAAAGTAGGAAAAGTAAATGTAGAGAAGGAATCAGGGTGATCACAGAGGTAGGAAGAGAACCAGGAGACCATGGGGTCGAAGAAACCAGCTAAAGAGAAAATGTCAAATACAACCTTATTAACAGAGATGGAGAATTTGCAAGCAAACTCTGTATTTTGTTTGAAAATAGAAACCTAGATTGGGGGGAAAATGGTATTTAGATTTGAACGGGCCACTATAGGTCACAGGACGTGATGGAAATGTTCTCATAAAAGAAAGAACAGTACATATGTAACTTCTCTTTGAGAACATCTTTAGGCTTGTCCACAACTATTAATCCCCAATCAAACTATAGATGATCACATTTAGACTATCTTGACAGAATCATAAGTATACACAGATTCTGCAAAGGAAAGAATTTTTTGAAAGAATTTGTATGCCGCATACCCCAAATCATGTCCAGGAATAGTTACAGTAGTGGGCACCTTTTGGCATTAGGAAATCTGTTATTCACATGATAGCAAAATCCAGAGGTTAATCCAAGTGGTCACAAGATGAGAGACTTATGGACTGCATACATAGTATAGACCTAATACTGAAGTGTAAGCTTTATTTGCTAAGCGTGACAGAAAGTGCATTTGGAAGAAAACTGGACAGTATGCTATGCCAGCTGCCTCATCATTCAGGGGGCTGGACCATGCCCAACAGTGGGAATCAACACTGCAGCAGTTTAATAGAGCAACACTTGCCTTTTGAATCCCTCCAGATACAACTAAAAATTTGTAAGACAAAGTTATCAATGGAAGTCTGCTACATCCCTCAATTATACATGAAGAACCAACATTTTCTAGAGACTGTGGAAATGGGCCAAAGGGGGTCCATCCCACAATTTGGGAACTTGTGTTTGACATATTCTGGAGATACTACCTTGATAATCTATGATAAAGAGACTTTCCCCCACAAAATTGGAAATGACTTGTACTTCATTAGTATTTTTTCTCATAACTTTATGCTTTTCTCCTCTGCATTTATCAGGTAAATTGATATATAAAGTAATACATTTCTCTAGGCAAACTTGAAGTGGAGTTTCTATAAGAATGTACACATACTTTATTTTTTAAAAATCCATAAAAATATTTCTCTGCCTTCAGAGGCAAGGTGAGTGTTATCTAAAGAGGTGGGAAAAACATCACGTACTATTGTGTTTTTGGTCAATGCTAGCAACAAAAAACATGGAAACACATTATTTCCAAATAAGATCACATTCTGAGGTTCTGAGTGGATATGGATTTGGGGAGATACTTTTCAATCCACAACAGCTCATGACTGAGTTCAAAATCACAGACAATATCAAAATAACTAAAATTACAGATACGATTTTTCTAAGTAATAAATCATAATTATACTGATTTATCTCTATTATATCCTCACTCATTTTTCACATGGTTTGTCTCCATCCTGTGTTGCTCATGTTTCAGAAGGCTGTGGCTTACCCATCAGAGAGGGTAGCTCTGCCCTGTGCTTGATCTTTATGGGAATGCAAGGTGACAGGTGAGCTAATGCACTCTTTCTAAATATCTGACCCACAAATGTAGCCAGACACTTAAAAATAAAATCTGTGTTTCCTCGCTATGTGGTTATATAAATATCAGACAAAGTCGACCTCAAGACAAGGAGTACTGCCAGAAATAAGGAGGGAATTTCATAACGATAAGAGTCAATTTATAATGATAAAAGAGTCAGTTCATCAAGAAGACCTATCTTAAATGTGTATTCACCTCATACAAAAGCCCTAAAGTCTGTTAAGGGAAGAAGATATAGTCAAATCCACAATTATAATTGGGTATTTTTAATGCTCTACTCTTCAATAATTGATAGAGCTTAGAGACAAGAGTGTCCTAAGAATATAAAGAATTTGGACAGTGGTATCAACACTTTTGGACTAAAATTTATAGAACACATCACCCCACACTACAGAATACACATTTTTTTCAAGTATATATGGGAAATTCTCCAAGATAGACAACAGGACAGACCAAAAAATAAGTCTCAATGAATAAAAAACAAGAGGAAATCTTATAGGGTATATAATATCTAACCACAACAAAATTACATCAGAAATCAGAGTTATATAAAAATGTTAAAAAAGAGATGCTTTATGATCCCAACTCTTAAAAAGGATGTCAGTTAAACAACTTAGTCAACTCTGTGAATTCACAGTGGGTAAAGAAAAATTCCATTGGTTAAGAAAATAAATACTCAAAATCAAATAATCCTTTTGAAGTTTATAGGTCATTGGGCTTCTGAAAATTATCTTACATACTGCCATTAATCACCAGCTAGTTGCATCCATAAAGTTGTATTCAGCAACATAAATAATCCTTTCATAAATCCTAAGATTATTTACGAAAATACATTATATTACTTTTTATGATCCCATCTTTTAAGACTTCTAGGATCTTGAAGCATTTCTGGAGCAGGAGAGGAACTTGCTAATTTTCTTGGAAGTATAAAATAAACATTTTTTGTATACATTTTAATGCCATTGTTTATTGACTATTTATGTTCAGTGTAATTGGGGTCATTAGCACAGCAAAACCAGCTCAGATCCTATAGTCACCTGACCTTTAAAACAGTCGTACATTCTTTGCTCCTGGATGTCAAAGCAGCTAGCTAGCTCCTACCTGGCGTTGTTGTTGTAGTGCAAGTAGAAGCAGAGGTGCCAGTCCTTGCTGAAAACTTTTTGGGAAAAAAAATCTTCTGCTGTAGACATGGTGTTTCAAAAATCAGACAAAATATATTTCATGGAAAATCTATTTTGAGATCGACATTCATTTGAAAAGCTAAAACTAGCATCCGGATAAAAAAAGGAAGGGATGAAACATCAAACTGAAAATATCTTTCTATATTGTGACATTTTCTCAAATGTAAATGAGACCACCTTTAAGGCTGTCACCAGCAAAGAAATCCAACTGGGGTCTTGATGAAGGGCTGTTGAAGAATCTCTCATCAGCGGACCATAAAGAATAAAGCAAAAACTATCAGCGATGTGCAGATGTTATCAGGATGTGACTTCAGCACAACCCCACATCCCAGTGGAGAGACAAAACTGCAGATGTTTAATGTATTACAGGAACTAACTGCAAATTCTGTTTTGCTTCTCCTACTTTATAATGTTTAATTTTTCTTAAAGATAGGAATTGCATTTTTGAAGAGCTTCCTCCAAACTTAATCACTTTGGAAGTCTTAATTGCTTATTACTGAGATGCTGAGAATTCTGGGTTAAGTGGCAGATCAATTACTCCTGGTATGTGGGACTGTGTGGGGTGTGCAGTCACATGCAGATGATGTGAAGAGCGTTCTCACTGTTGCGTGATAGGAACCCTAGTGCCAGAGAGAGACCTGTGCACTGATTTGATAGCAAATCTGCTCAAAATCGCTCAAATCCAAACAAGCCAAGAGTTCATAGAAACTCAGATTGTTAAAGTGCAAAAGATTTGGTTATGTGAAGCAAATGGTTCTGCCCAGAAGATTCTTTTTTTCTTTTAAAGTTAAAAAAAATGACAGAGTAATGATTTAATAGATTATCTATATAGCTTCAAAAGGAATTTATTTGCCTAGATAAGAATTCTTTTTTGGGGAACTGATGGGTTTTGATTTTTATGTTCTTGAAACCAGCCAATTGTAAAGTCATTTCTTTCATTTTGACTAGTTAAGATGCAGTCATTTTCCAAGAAAGTTTTGTTTTCTGTTTTCAAATAAAAGCAGGCTATCTAAGCTCTGTTCAGATCCATCTCTAAGCATGTGTCAGAAGTTGGGATGGAGTAAGAGGTCAGGGGCCTGGTCCCATCTCCCGCTCGGTGCAGGTCTCTGCTGCTTGCATCCCCTTTGCTCTCCACCCCTCTTTTCTCTTCTCTCTCAGGGAGCCAGTAGGCCCTGGCCTTTCAGGGCCCTTCAATGTGATAAGCCTACATCTCTGGACCACATGAACAAATTATAAAAAGAAGAGAGCAAACCATAGAAAAGGGGGGAAAAAGGAATTAAAAAAAAAAATAAGATGACCTCTTGGCGTTTAAAAACATATACCACACTAACTTTGGGGAGGGGCTTGTACTTCAGAAGTAAGTGTAATTTACATTCAAAAGGGTAAATATTAGGAATCATACCAAAGAATTACATTCTATTTATTACATTTAGTGGGAAGGATTGACTGGTATTTATAAAAATGAAAACTCAAAAGCAGATATCAACTGGAATAAGGGTTGACATAACATGATGTGTTCTTAAAATAAGTTTCCTTGAGATTCATGAAAGAATAAAGCAAGAAAATGGGGTTACTGTACTTGATTCCAAAAGGAAGACGCAAGAGAGGAACAAGATAAAAAGGATAACTCTGCTTTATCTTAGAAAGTTCAAGTAAGCAAAGTAATTCTAATCTGATGATTAGAAATAAACCAAGTCAAAGCCTAAACCTATTTCTGGTTTTAAACCAAAGACAAAGCAATCTCTGGGTTTAAAGCACATTTACCTATTTACATCCACATGGACTGAATGTAATGGAAAGTGAACACAATTCATCTTTAAACATTGGCTTATTGTGGGCCTGAATTCTCTTCATAGTTCTTTTCTAGTATCCAGCACAGTTCCTAGTACTTTGACATTATGCAATAACGTTGGTTTAATTGAATCATTGAACAAGACCAAAGAATCCGATTCTGAATATCGGATGAAATAAAATACTCAGATATTTGAGGACTTCCACACTTGGTGTCTAAAGGACCATCTAAAACTTGTAGAAAACATCCTGCAATTTTTATGTCAGGATAAGCGACTACAGAAGGAATGAAAGACATTTCTTTAGTATAAGATGGTTCCACCTTTGCTAAGATGTGACCGACTGAAAGACCCAAAATATTTTGAGGAGAAGCTATCTGCCAAAGGGATTACCGCAATGCATGTAGGATCAAAGAAAATTCCACATTTTACCCTGGTGATTAGCTGTAATTAAATAAAGTAAGTCTTTTTAAACTTCATTAGCAGCAAGATGTTTGCTACAGCAGAGTGGGCACAAATCATCCATTCTTAATTAAAAGATAATCCACAGGATGGCCATAATCTTCTTCAAAAAATACACCATTTCCCCCTGAAAGATTTTCTCATCAAATAAGGATAAATAACAGTTTCTATGAGTTTAAGCCATGAAGGAATGGATGCCCCTCCCGTTTGCTTGAGCGAGTGCTGAATGTGGCTGTAACATCACTTTGGCATGCTATTATCTAAAATGGTAGAATACCTCTCTTCAGCAAAGTCTGACATAAATCTTTGAAAACAAAGACATTGCATATGTATGAGCTGAAATAGATATGACAGTGTTGGCACATTAATATTCCTGTCACTAGGGGGTTTCAAACTTTTAAGGAGAGGATGAGAATGAATTCAGACTGGAGCTGGTAAAATAGGGCAACATAGAGTAGGACAATTAGGCATTACTCACCATAATAAAACACGTATAGAGGAAGGGTTCCCCTGCTCCCTGCCTTTGGTAAAAAATGACTGTAGGATTATCTCTTGGGAATGCCAAGAATAATTAATTTGGCTTAGACATTTGCATGGTTGTTCTAAGCATACTAATAAGAATGTTCTGTGAAGGCCAGTCCCAATCAATAGAAAATTGTTTTTCTTGTGTAGCCACTGTGGTGGTTCATGGGTAACAGATGTTTCCACTTATTCCTCAACAGCCCTCATCAAAAGTAACTGTGAGGCCTAATTGAATAGTTCTCCACATAGTTGGATCTGAGTAGAGAATGGTTCTAATGCTGTATGTTTTACAATTATTTCTTTTCCCATTTTTGGTTGCCAATAGGAAAAGTTTTACCATAAACCTTTTTACTTAACTGCTCAGGAAGAAGTAAATGAATGAAAAATAAACTCCCCCCACATCTTACTCTGTATGGACTTACTTTGTGTTGCAAAGCATCTACTTGGAAATGCCAACCGTTTTCAACAAAGCCTTATAAATTATCATATTCTAGAAAATCACCACTTACGAGAGATGATGACATAACAGTTTGATTCTGTAGGGGAGTGGGCCAGAGCTATTCAACAGCAGGTCTTAATGAAAAATCATCACTGAGTGACAGTTGAAGCTGATGTTGAAATGTTAGAATTTTTCTTTTGGTAAAACATAAGTGTTGACCTGATGAGTGGATATGAAGGTCGGCTTAAAAGGTTTTTGTTTTGTTTTGTTTTTGTTTTTTACCAAAAGCTTTTTGAATGTATTGCTGAAGCTCTGGGAAGCTTGGTCTGAGACTTGCCAGTAGTCACCAGAGGCAGAAAAAAGGCTTCAAAATCTCTCCTTTGATAAAGAGACAAATAATATCTGACAAAGGCATTGCAAGCAAACATGATGGTAAATTAACAATTATAGAGGCTACAAAGGAGAGCACATCTCACTTCCAAATGTCTTTTTTCTTCTTCTTCATATTTTACTAATAACATCTCATAAAGGTGCTTAGGTCAGTATTTTTAAGAACAATTTAATATATGACTGTGCTTTGGGTTTGGTTTAACTCCTTTATTACACTAATGTTATTTGTCATTTCATGCATGTGTCAGCATTGTTTTTGAATGGCAGAAAAGGTTGGGAATAAACCAAGCATAAAGACAGACTTTTGTAGCTCACTGTATGAAATTTTATTCTAGAAAGGAATAAGTATTCCATAAAGATAGGTTTATTCCACTTGCAAAAGATGGCTGTATCTTAAATCAAGTCATGTGTTGAAAGAAAAAAAAAAAGCTTAAATTAAAAAATAGTGGAAAAAAATGGCAGCAAATTTGACCAGATCCAAGTTGCATAGCTTCATTCTTTAATTTCAGAGTCTCATTGAATGTATCGTTCTTGAATTTGGCAAATAAGCAAGAGAAGGCTTTTCAAAAGGAGTTACAAAATTAACTTTAAATATGAAAATATTTACTTTGTTTTCATCAAATAAAACACTGTGAAAAATTTACATATACAAAATGAATTTTCATCTGATCTTATAAATTATCATTAAAAACATGCATGCTGAATGAAAGTCCAAATTTCAACCAGGATTGATATGAAGATGAACAGTAATAATAAAAAAATAAATGGGATGAGCATATACTTTAGAAATAACTGAACATATACTTTCTTAAAATCTTTTCCTTTTTTTTTCATAATAATATGTTATGATCAAAGATATGCTATATCTCAAAAAAGCAAAGTGCTCATTGTATAAAATTATTGATAAGAACTGTAAGTGAAAACAAAGCTATTGAGCCTTGAAAATATTCTCTTTCATGTTGATTCATTGCAAAAAACTAATGAATTACAGTCTCTTCTTCTTCTCATGACATATTTGGGATGGTTTACATGATTTTGAAATGGCTTAAATATTTCACCACCCACTATAGAATGTTCTGAAAAGCGGAAGAAAAACACATTTTTTTTTTTTTTTTTTTTGCTGGGGGTCATTTTTTTCCCCATCTCATTCAGTATCTAGGAACACCAAATGTATTCTGTTTAAAGGGAAAGGAAAAGTGAACTTAGTCAAATGTATTAAAATGCAAGAATATATTTTGTTTTTTTAAATAAATTGAGTAACTTTATTTTTTTTAATAGTTACTTCCCCAAGACATTTTTTTTCCTACTGTGCAGCATGGTGACCCAGTTACACATACATATACACATTCTATTTTTTCACATTATCATGCTTAAAGGTTATGTTAGAAGTTACTTGATAACTAGCAGTTAATCCACTTACCAAATTGTCTGCAGTATGAAGACATTGTAAGATCTCTCATAACGACAGGTGCTAATCAAGCTACCTATAAAGTGGTTATAGACAAAGATCCTCCTCAAATGTCTATAAATGCCAGTTGTGATTTTAAAAAGGACTAGGAAAATGTATATGTTTCCCAAAGCATGTTCACATAAAGAAATTTCTTTACTTATATCCTCAAAATTTCTTTCTTAGGATAATCTCTTCTGTTCTATCAGATCATACAGATTGAATTTATAGTGGTATGTTTTCTGATAACTATGAGAATCAGAATTTCAGCATAGCATTGATAAAGCTATCACATACCATTATTTATTATGTATAATGCCACCTATTTTGATTTAGGCTTTTGCAAAAGCTAGTGTTTTATTAAACCTTTTCACACATATAATTAATTTCAAAGATACAATATACCATATCTTATTTATTTGAATTATGCATTTCTTGTGTTTTAGTATACCATACACATTTCATTGTTCGAATTGAACAAAAATGGCCCTGAGTTTGATTCTATTTCTAGCGGAAGCATTTAATACAGAAGTCATGTCACATGAAATATAGAAAAAAAGACATCTATAAACAAATGTGAATTTGGTATTATCAATGAAGAATACACTCTAAGACACTGGTACCATTTAATTATACATGCTATGGCATTTCATTATCTAGCAAAATAAGCCTTCCATCTTTTGCTACCATTTAATATAAAACAAATAAAAGACTTCTTTTCTTATCCTTGCATTGCTTACTCCTTGCAAAAACAGATCTGTTTTATAAAAGAAGTTGTTATGTTAAGATGTATGTCTGCTTTCCTTCAGAAGACAGATTAGAGTGCTTCAGCTGCCACGAAAGTTGTCGTTCTTTGTAACAAAATGTAATGCTGCATATATAAAAATGCAAAGTGTAATGTAGAGTCAAATGTCTCTCAGCACAAGAGTTGTTCGTTTTAGCACCCATTTTGTTGGTATTTATCAACTTACTAATTATAGGCAAATTGCTTCCAACACGAAAACTGTGATGATTAGCAGTTTTTTCTGCTAACTCTAGTCTACTGTAGTTCCGGTAAAGAATGTCAATAATCCAGATTCCTTTCTTTTTTCCTGGCTTAGAATATGTAAAAATAAATTCATCAGGCTAGCATTTCTAAACTTTGGAGAAACGTGGTTTGGAAAGATGGGGGTGGAAAGAGGAAAAGGGATAGATTAAATATATCAAATCAAGAGAGTCTACTTGCTACTTCCCAGAAATTGGACAATCTTGAAGGCTCTCTAGAGATTGGTCTATAGCAAAATGGAAATAGGTAATCTCAGTTTAATAACAGAGTAACTGCATGTGAACATTTGCACAAGAAATGCATCAGTTGCTAGATCCCAGTGTAAAATCTCCACGTTAAAGGGAGGAAGAAGAGTCTTAAGAGTTACTTCACATACCATCATTGATACCCAGCAAATGGCTGGCATAAATTGTGTAAACCTCTCATTCAGCAGAGCTATATGATACTGCTTGGTCAGACATAAAACAGTTTGTAACCTTCAGCCCTCCATTACAATCCTTTAAGTGAGCTCAAATGAAAATGGGAGTAACATGCCAATCCCAGAAAACATTCTCATAACATGCAATACAATAAAAGGTTGGATTTTTCTATCACCATTGCTAATTTCACCCATTTGCTTCTCATTACAATAAGTAAACAAGATTAAATGGAAAACCTTACAGTTCACAGAGTACATTACACAGCAGAAATGTCTGTAACAAATACTGACTTAGTGTCTTAACCAACTTATGTGCCTCTAAGTGACTATTTCTCCCTGCTATGAAGTTTTTGCAATTTTAAAGTTATATTGGCAGGTTCCAGTCAACAATGATGTCTGCGATGGCCTTCTTTCTCCAATACATTGCTTTTAGTCTAATTGCTTATTTGCAGTCTCAGCAAGCAGAGAGGAGAAAATAAAATATCCTCTTTGCCTTGTCTCTGAATACTAACTAGCTGGCCCAGCCGAAGCTCTCTAAAGAGAGAAACTGCATGAGAGACATACTGCATTTGACACAGTCAAGAGGTAAAAGAAAGAGCAAAACAAAAGTCTATTCAAGACTGAATCCTCTGATATTCTCCCCCATCCCCCAACTCCTTTAAAAATCAAGCAAAAGGGGGGAAAAAACCCATAAATCCATGCCTGAATGCCTGAGGTTGTCAGAATAAAGGACAGTGAATGACAGGTGACTGTCAGCATAATTCTCAGTCTCTAAGTTCACTTTTTGGCATTATTGAACCAAAAAATGTACACATAACAAGGGAATGTATTATAAGTTTTCTGTTTGTATGTACAGACAAAATCAGTACTGGAGAAGCAACTAAGCATTTTCACGTGAGCACATGGGTTTCCTTGAGTTCCATGTATTCTAGATGGTAAATGTTCTCAAATGATTGTTTTTCTAGTGACAACAATGCTAAGTAACTTTGGAGAAACTACCAAAGAGTTATGAGCCTAATTTCCTCTTCTCTTTAAAAATTTAAAATGAGAGACCTGACTTGATAAATAAAACCCCTTGCACATGTTGCTAAAGTTTAAAAAAAAGGAGTAAGAGCCAACTGATGAGAGTTTTTCTGTTTGATTTTTAAAAGGCTCCTCTCAAGCTATTTTTCCCCCCAGATCTCTACACTTTCATCTTCACAGACTGCCTTAATCTTCCCGTCTTTGTTGTTTCAATGTCTGATCAGTTTGTTTTAAAGTCGCCTCTACCCCCCATTTGCTGGAACTAAAACTTGACTTCAGGCACTTGCCGTTATAAATCCTACAAACGTGCAGGCTTTTCCAGAGAAAGGTGGAAAGTGCTGAAGCAGGAAAGGTTTTGATGATTATTTAAATAACGTGTATTAAGTTGTCTGCTGCGTGAACTACAGGTACAGAGAGATAACAAACATGAAGTTATGGAGTAATTCGTAATGAAAATAAGCCTGGCTTCTTCTCAGATGACTGAGCCACTCCATTCTGCTGACCATCCGCAGTGCAAGGACAGGGCTTCTACTCTCACTTCCACTGAGGTGAGGAAGAGACCCAGCTGCCCAGAGCCAAAGCTTCTAGATCTTGCCTTGATGGGCATGAATTCGGTCCATTGTGGCCAACCTTCTGATGCCAGGCATAACCGGGCAACAGTTTACCTAGTACAGAGATGGCATTCTGTGTCAATCTAAATACTCCACAGAGAACCATGAAGGCAAAGCTCAACCACAGCTATGACCTGGCAATTTTTAGGACACATGCAAAATTTTCAGAGAGACATAGAGGAAGAAGAGAGAGTGTGAGTGGGTTAAAAGGAGAAAAACAGGAGGGAGTTAATTTCCTGGTTATGCTTTTCTCCTTTGCCTGCTATAAAAGAAGAGAAAATGTTTAAAAGGAGAAACAGGACAGAATGCTGTGTATTTCACTATTAAATATGGACAGTGATTTGTTTTGCTTTCATAGTTTGGAAGTTGAAAGTATTTGAGAGGAAAGTCATCTTACACAGACTTCATCTGAGTTTCAGGAAGTTAATCTGTGAAATATTTAACCACCAAAGTTTCCTTAATTGCCTATGAAATATGCCTTTGCCCAGATAAGTGAACAGGATTGGATTCTGTTGTTACTGTTTTCCTCAAAGTGGCCACTACTGAAGGTGCAACATTTGAATATTTGAGAAGTTCAAGCAGAAATGATTATATTCAACACTTGAACATGTTTTCACATAGTCCTTGTTTGTAGTAATACTTCTACTACCTTTTTATGATGTTCCTCATGAAGGAAACAATAATTTAAAAAATCTTCCTATCCTAATTGAGATTAACACATTTAGAGCTATTAAACTTGAAAGTCACAGATAAAATTGTTTTAAAATTCAGGATTAGTCTAATATTGCTTCTGGTTATTAGAAAAACCTGGGCATGGCAGTTATATAGGCCAGTGATATGAGATGAAGACTTAATTTGAAAGGAAAGAGGAGGCCACATTGCAACTTTCAACAAAAGAAATTAAATATATGCACATTTAAAGAACCAATTTATCTTTTTGTATGGGGGAGGAAGATTCGAGTGAGCCAAAGTTAAAGATTACTACTCAGTATTTGCTTGAAAAATTTTTCTTAATGATATTAGAATAATTGTTATTTTAAACCAAAGGTTCTTTTGTGTATGTATGTCTATGCAATGTTAGTGAGAAAGTAGGAAGAATTGTGTTGGGAATAACAACTGCTTCATACTAGAGCCTTTTCAAAATGAGGCTATTTAACTCTTCATTATATTTAATAAGATTTCTACTATATAGTTGAGGAATCCCAATTACTTTGAAAAGTAATGACCTATGGATCAATCATATCTTGACAATTCCTGGTGAGAGTTCAAGAAAAAGTTCTTGATGTTCAAAGTGTAGAAATCCATGTGGGTCACCATCATCAAGAATAGCAGAAAGTCTCATATTTTAAAATAAAAAAAAAGTTTTCTGAGTTTTTTTTATTTCTATTTAGACTTAATTTCTCTCTCTAATGACAAAGAGTAAGGTGGTCAAGAGAAGGGATGAAATACCCAGCCGGCAGTTATTTTTTAAAAGTAGGTCTTAGGAGCTCCTGTTGTGGCACAGTGGAAACGATGCCTAGGAACCATGAGGTTGCGGTTTTGATCCCTGGCCTGGCTCAATGGGTTAAGGATCCGGCCCCTGAGCTGTGGTGTAGGTCACAGACTCCACTTGTATCCTGCATTGCTGTGGCTATGGTGTAGGCCAGCAGCTGTAGCTCCTCTTTGACCCCCTAGCCTGGGAACTTCCATATGCCATGGGTCCCTAAAAACAACAACAATAACAACAAAAAACTAGGTGATAAATGCTTTCCTTCTGGAATCTATTCAGCCGAAATACTCGAGTAACTACATTTAAGCCAATACAGGGATCCTCTAGGGGGCAAAGATGCAGTGCCAGGGCTGGGGAGTGGAACAAATGGTCACTGCGAGGTGGTGGCCAGGGAGGCAGCATGGCAGAGGTGGGGCTTGTACTCTAAATTGAAGGAAGGGAGATTTAGAAGAGGTCTTACGAGGAGAAAGAGCCTTGCTCTACAAAGAGTATGAAGAAAGACACAAATGTGATGAGGAATGTAGGTGGAAAATGTCCACACCCTGATTCCATTTGCATAGTTAAGAGAGATAAATAGTAGATAGATAGATAAGAGAGATGGGTATATGGTGGCTGAATGCAGAACCTCATGCTGGGAAGCGAAATTATGTGATGATGTTTTAGGAAAGTTATTACTTTCTATCAAAATAATTTACAATTTAGGAGCTCCCATTGTGGCTTAGTGGATTAAGAGTCTGACATAGTGTTCCTGAGGATGTGGGTTCAATCCCTGGCCTTGCTCAGGGGGTTAAGTATCTAGCGTTGCCACAAGCTGTGGCTCAGTTCTGGCATTACTATGGCTGTGTCATAGGTTCCAGCTGCAGCTCCAATTCGACCTCTAGCCTGGGAACTTCCATGCGCCAGAGATTTGGCCCTAAGAAGAAAAAAAAAAAATTTAAATTTAGAAAGAAGTTGTATCTTAGAAATACAGCAAATACAGAGAAACAGGGAAACAAGGATATGAAAACCTGGCAACTTAAACTTTATTTTGTAATTTTATTTTTTGTTTTTATTTTGTTTAGACATTCCTGCAACAGCAGGATTGACTCCCCATCACCACCATCCCGTGCTGTGCCCCCGCCCCTCGATGCACATATTCTTACTCCCTCTGGGCTTAAGGACTTAAGTTCAAGAGCCTATGGAGCAGTGAGTTATACAGTACTTTTGAGTATAAATTGGTGTAATTTTTCTGAAAAAAAAAAAAAAACAAGCAAATGCCAAAATCCTTGAAAATGTATGTATACTAACAATTCTACTGCTTGGAATATATCCAAAATAAATAATCAGATAATCCAGGTAATTAAAATGGAATCCACCTAAATTTGAACTGTAAAAGATTGATTAAATAGACTATGTTATATCCAGATGTCCAACACTGCTTAATTCCAACCATGAGAAATCACTGCTATTGATAATTATTCTAAGTTAAGCTGAAATGGAACAGTCGTTCTGGGTCGGGCCCCCTTGGGGCTATGCACAGGTATCTCTGTGGGCATTCTATACTTCATACTGCACCTGAGAAATGTTTCCACTATGTTACATGTGGCTGTTTGCCCCAGTGTTCCTCCACTGGGAGGGTTTGGTTTGGTTATCAAGTAAGAAGTTACTCTTTATACTTAAGGGAGTTTCAAACACCAATAGTATAGTGAGGTATACCAAGAAGATATAAACTGTGTTCACAATAAGATAACCTGTAGAAATAATCTTTGCTTTACCTGTGCCCTAAAGGTTAAAAAAAAATGATTAGAAAAAAAAGAAACTAGCTAACATTAATCAGAAAAAAAGCAGAGGTGTGAGTAAGGATTTTTCTGAGAATTACATAATGTAATCACAATATCATGATTATAAAATTAAATTTTCCTTCACATATAGGTTATATATGTATTTTTATGAATGCTTTTACACTTAACTGCAAGTGTTAAAGTGAGAACCAATGAAGCTAGGAATTCTCACAATTTTCATGGAGTGCTACCTTTGAAGGTTTCAAGTGTGTTCATTATCATTTTAAATGCATTTATTTAAATCTAGCATTTACTTTGCTTTTTCTACCTGTAAATAATGCATTGGTAACATCAAAAATTTATTTTGGAGAAGATGGCTATTTTTCTCACAAAATAACTTTGGAGCAGTAATCAAAAATTTGCATTAACCATTCTAAGAGTTTTCCTCTCTCCTTGAGAGGAAAGGCCCTTGCGCTCCCCAGGGGCAGGTACCCAACCTGAACCCTGTGTTCCAGCAGAGCCTACAACTAGACGATGCTAAACAAATGTCTGTGGCAGGAAGAACACTCTGAAGCAATCCTCACTCCATCTAAGTGGACCTATTCATTGACTCCTGAGGACATTTTACCCCTTCTCCCTCTCTGAAAATTTATCACCCATCCTACTGTACCCACTGAAATTCTGCTCTCCCACAGTGTCACTCTCTCTATTATCCTTTCCTGATTAGCTGAGGCCACTACCATTTCCCCCTTTTTTAACTACATTGAGGTTTTTATTCATTCTTCTCCCAGTGTCACCTATTTTATTTTGTATTATAAACTATATTTCATAATTACATGCAACATATATCAGTAATGATTCTCTCTTGTAAGCAACAGACACAAACTCTGCCTAATAAAAGTTAAAGGGAAATTACTAGAAGAATACCATGGTCAGGGTGGGGGTTCACACAGTTAACAGGAAGCTGGTAGACTAGGACTCAGATCATAATTCTAGAAAATTCAAGAAGAACAAGGTTTAGGAAGTAGGAAGTAACTTTATAACAGCTGAAACAGAGTGGTCAGAATACCATCATGGCAATAGCTGTTCTAGAGTCACAGGAGTCCCCTTAACATCTTAGAAGCAAAGATCCAATTGACATATTTAGGTCATAGATACAACTTGCTACTCTGCTAGTGGTCCAGGAAAAAGAATAATTTGACCTCCTGCCTGTTTCTAGAAGGAAAGGAACAAGGAGTGACATGAATTCACACACCAGGGGAAGAAGAGGATTTCCAAAAAGGAACTTGGGAGTCATTAGAAAGAAGCATGAATGCCAAGTGCCCATCCATTTACCCAATCAAATTAGATGATTAGTTCCTAAAGTACAGGGAATAGCCTTTATACTGCTTCACTTGTAAAAAGGGCCCACAAATGCCTTGGACAAGTAGATGGTCAGATGTGTGCTGAGAGGAAGCAAAATGGAGATGGAAAGAGATTTAATATTTAATATGTGCTATACATATTCATGACTGCAGTCATTACTCTGTTGCTTGCATGAGTCAAAACCAGGTATGCAGCACCCATCCAGAAGGTTGCCTTGTGAGAATTGTGCTGTGTGAGCCCTGAAGTTGTCTACAAGCTGCATACATTAATAAAGAATATATTTAATACCACTCTTAGTGCAGTCTCTAGTAAAGGTATTCAGTAAATTATAATTATTTTTAGTCGTGGTTTACTATTAGATTTAAGATTCTCCATTTGCATGAATACCAGGATCTATTTTGCCTTTTTTAATTTGCTCTTTACTGATCACTGACCTTGTCCACAAGCTCCAAAGAGGAAAGATGAAGCCCTATAATTAAATCTCTTCTCATTGGTAGAGTAAGAATCTTCGATGGTTCTTGGGTGATCTAGCAGGTCAAACAGATACCAAATTGGCTAAATTGAGTGTTAGTAACCACTTGTTAGAAATCATACAATGAATAATAATCATTTCCAACTGATAAATTTTGGGGAAGAAAAAACTAATAAAATGAGTTAACAACAAAAACTCAGTCTCCCCCAAATCCTGAAAATTTGATGGGAGATAAATGCATTCACCAGACTCATTTCATGTAAGGAATATTTGCAGTGTTCTGGCTTTACTTATTTGTTTCCTCATTTCAGAGTTAAGCCATACAAATAAAGGAAGGTGACAGTGCCAGGAAACTTTCCTCCATCCCACTTTCCTATGAGTATGCCAGCTGCCAAAGTGCTGACCAAAGTTGAAAGGTCAGCAGTCATCTGTGGAAGATATGCTTTGTTATGATGAACATTTGGATGCTGAAAATGGTTCTGTTCACACATAATTTATAATTTAGGTGAGAAATAGAAATATGAGGGAGCTTCACTGCTGGGAACCAGGCTTCATGTTTGAGCACAACTAATCAGCTGATAAACAGGCTTTTGTTTTCCATATGAATGGCCAATATCCACGCATTTGGGACACTATCTTGTCAAATGGACAGCAATAACAATAAAGTTTATGTATCTTGGCTCTCTTCTACTCTAAAACATGTAGTAACTTCCTGAATTTGAATTAAGAACCCAAATTGAGCATGCAAAATAATTACCTTCCTGAATCCACCTGATGGTGATGCCATGGCAGATTATCTTATTTTGAACTAGAAGTAGGACTAAAAAAACTCTTTTAATTTCAATGACTTTTAATTTTAGTATAATCAGAACATGCTTGCAAGCCCTAGTATTCCATATTCCACAAGTATATGTATCTTAAATTTTAAGGAGATAAACATTGTCATATTTCAAAAGATACTCTAAATTTAAAAAGCATATGACAATGTCTTATTATCTGAACTATCTTGTAGCCAGTTTCTAAGCACTTAATGATAAAATGACTTTTCATTGACACAATGTTTTACCACAAAGCATACATTTTTCATCTTCACTTTATTTTTTCTCCTCACCCATACATTTTCCAGTGTGCCATGTTTGTTTCTCTTTTTATAAAATAATAAGACCATCTATTCTTTGGATTAATATAATATTTTCACAAATGAAGATACACATGATTGTATTATTTTTTCCCTCACTGTGATAATGGAAAAGAAAAGTCACCTACATCCTCTTTCTTAGTTTCCCTTGAGAAGAATGAGCAAAGTGAGCTGTGTGGCCTAGTAACCATGAAACACATTTCCTGTATAATGTTCACAACTTTGGCAAAGTGATTATTATTGCTATGTAACTTGTGCTAAAATTTGTGGAAGAAAGGAAATAACATTAGCTTTCATGTGTTGACTCAGATATGACTGGATCAGTTTAAGAAAGCAAATCAATGTAGATCTTCATTTATTCCCCCAATAAATACTTAATAGACTACTACTAGGTGCTATTTACTTGAGGACAGGATTATGGATAATGTGTGGCTTCCGTTTCAAAGGACTAATCTAGTGTGTTTGGTTGTACTGGTAGTAGTAGGGGTAGATAGTAGTGCTGAAGGGTGATGATTTTGGGTTGCTTTGGGGAGGAATTGTTGGGAAGCAAATATATCCCCTGGGACTTGTACCTATATGTTCCCTGGGAAAGCCACACCAGTTTCACTTTTAACTTATTTAATCTATTACCCCAGAATTGCTTAAATGTGGTATTTCTTAATTATTGATGCCTATATAACACTTAAATCTCATTTGTATTTTAATGAATGTCAAGGTTCTCAAAAAATTTCAAAAGCAGACATCCAATGATGGGATTAAACTTTAATCAAATATAGGAATATTTTCTCAACTCCTTCTCTGTCTGAGAAAGTACTTCATGTTCTATAAGAAATACACTCATTAGCCTAAAAATGTTAGTTACTTACAAAGATGGGACATGCAGGTATATAGATAACTAAATAATGTACAATACATATGTGTACACAAATTGTGTCATGCTCTTGTACATTCATATAATTAGAACTATGAATAAATATGGTAAAGACTATATATAAAAAGTGATACTTCACTTAACACATTGTTGTGGAGTGAGGATTAGCCATAGAGAAAGGTCTTTATTAAATTTTACAGAAAATGAATGTTGAACTTATTTTAATAAAAAAGAAAGAAGAACATTTTACTAATGTTCTCATTAATAAAAGTAGAGAGAGGGAAAAGAAACAATATCAAAGACTTAATTTGGTGAATATTTTTAAGAAATGGAATATCCACCTAGCACTTTAACTGCAGCCAAAGAACTGGCATACAGCAATGTTTTCTTTAGGTTGAAAACTTAATAATGAAGTATGACTAACTAGGAACTTTTTTTCCAGTAACAATTACCTTCACAATATCAATGACTCTTGACTTCTCTTGTTTAGCAGTTCTATATTTTACCTGCTAAGTGTATTTAGTAACTAGCTCTCATTAACCAAGAAGTATTTGTTGACGTTTATGTGACTAGCCTTGGGCTAGGTTTTAGAAAGTGGAGCAAAAATGGAAGACATGATCTTTTCCCGCAAGGCTCTTCTAATATTATTGGGAAGCCTACTCTCTAGCAATACATTTGAAAATGCAATTACTGGTAATATGGAAAGGGACAAGAATTGTTGCTATAAGAAGACAGGGCTTCAAAGGGCTTTTTAGAAACTGGAGGAAAACATAATTCCAGCAAGCGGAGGCACTGCTTCTGGCCTGTATCTTAGGGAGCTCTGCACTGTGAAATGCCTCCCACTAAATTTTTAGGGCTAGGACCTACAGGATCCAAGACTGCCATCCAGGTCAGGCACTCTGAGATCAGAGCACAGTATTTCTTTCATGGTATCACATGAAATTGAGCTTCCTCAATAGTCCTAACATGTTGATTTTGAATAAATCTCACTGAACACAGGACAAATTAAGGGCCCTAGGCTATTGACAGTCTACCTCTAACCTTTGGGTTTGAAACCTGTATGTCAGACATAGTGTCATTTGTCAGCTCTTCATGTCTAGGTCATATGGCTTCTGTGATCTATAGCAGCAGATGTGGCAGAAACAGTAGCAGACAAAGACTTTGCTTTGTGCCCTCCTCTGCACCCAGAGATTGTAACCCAGGATGGTTACATTATTCCTCCTACAGGCTTTTCACTGAATGCCAGGTAGATCTCTGGGAGTGGCTGTGACTATCTTCTCTGAGGGCTTTCTAGAATGTTGCTCCTTGATGCCCATCAGCCCTTATGATCAAAATTCTTTTTTGCCAATGATTGATGTGGTAACCTACTTCCCTGGGTTAGTCTTAAGCCTTGCTAGAAATGGGATGGATATTCCCTGTGTCCATAGGACCATTCTTGCACAGCTCATAGCACCCTCGCTAAATCTCCTCACTGGTGGCTGTATATGGAAGACAGGGGTGTGGTCAACAGTAAAAGGTATTACATTCTAGGAATGCAATGATTTTAACTAAAGATTTTGAGGGAAGATATATTTGGAAGATGTGCTATTCTATGTTTTAAGTTATAAAATTCTTTAAATAACAGAAAATGAATAACAACTCACACTTTCCTACATGTTCTGGGTAGGATTTTCACTTATTTGTGGTCCTCATCATGAAGGATAATAATAAGGATAAGGATGTAGTTAGATATAATGAAACAGTTATAACCTTTGATAGCACAATGAAACGGTTGGGTGATGGAGCATCATGAGTAACAATGTAACTAAACAGGTGGCATTAAGGAACTGTAGTAGCAAGAAGATCTATATTTGTTTCAATACAAATCCATTATGAAGAGCTACGGATTTATGAATAAAAATGGTATTACTGACTTTTCCATGTATTGTGAGGTATGACATTACTTAGGAAATAACACATTGACAATAAATAACATGAAGGGATTGTTCCTGAATCTGAACAGGAAGGTATTGCCTGGTTACTAAGAATCTTCATATGCATTTATTGGACACTAGACAAGTATGCAACTACTTTATTACCCATTATTCTAAGTCTTCATTTCTACCTCGTTTGGGCCCTGAATTTTGTATTATATTTAAATATAGTTAATCAATTAGACATAATTCAGACACTCGCAATAGTCATTGATCACCCACTGGGTGCTCCATGCTAAATATTTAGACATACTTTAAAAATGTTCAAATGAATGGAGTACATACATGCATTGATCTTATTCCTGTGCCACCATCCACTATAGAAAGTGCAAACCTTTTTAAGTAACTGTCGTGATTACTACCTTAATATTTATTTAACTACAAATGTTAGATTTAAATTTTTATATGTCCTAAATACTTTAAGAATATCCTTTTCTCCAAATTATTTAGACACAATTACAACCTCCCACCACAAGGAAAAGCCATAATCTAGAATATTGTTACCTAAGAAATTTGAACTATGTATTTTCTGCATGTTTTATGATCCTGGTTTAGTAGTCAATGAACACTATGATAATGCCAAGAAACTAAAAAAATTAGTAATAACTCTAAAGTTAAAATCAATTACTTGGAGAAATCATTTTTCAGTTAAATTTTTAAAAGTTTCCTTGCCTTCTTTTACTTTCTTTTTTTCTAACTTTTCTGTTTTGAAAAAAGAAAAGAACTTGTAATGAATTTAAGTGGGGTAAATTTCACATCTTAATGATAAATTCAACAATTTAAAGTAAAATCATGTATAAAGTAAATGATTTAGTCTAACGTTTCCTCCATTATAATGAAAATAATTTTTTGTAGGCACCCAGATGCCCCACTAATTATTTATAATTTTTAAGGGATTGTTTTATACATTTTAATTTTGGTGTTTTAGGTCACACAAAGATGGATAGACTCTTATAAAATGACCAAGAAAAGTTCTCTGATCATACTTGATGTTGTAGTCATCAAAGAGTGTTTGCTTTCAAAAGAATTATTGTACTTCCAGCTTGCTTGCCTTGGGGAATGTCAATTAAATCCAAATTATTTTATGACAGAGATTTTGCCATTTTTAGACATGGTAAGTGAACTAGAAATGACTAAAATCAAATGAGAAATGAAAAAATAAAGTTTGATATTTACCTGTAAATTGCTTATCTTTCAATTAAGCATTGGTTTCCCCTTGCCAAAAGTCCCCATTTGCAGAGGCCTACTAAAAAAAAAAAAAAAAAAAAAAAAGCTTTTTTCATTATCTGGTAGTTCCAAATTAGCTTCTTTTGATGCATGCCTGTGCTCAGGGCTTTCTGAAGAGTCCTGTGTTATCTCTGTATCTAGTACTTGTAAAGAATCACTTTCAGCATGTGGGGTCTTGTTCCTAATAATCCACTGATTATTGAATTTCCTGAATTTCAGAAAGACGCCAATTGATTCTTTATCCTGTCTGGCAGGGCAATTCTTAATTTTTGACTGTTTCTTCCCAATTCAGTCTTATGAAGAGAAGATTTTCCTTACATTGCCTTGAAGGGTTTACTGAATCATACATCACCAAAGACATTTTAAAGCATTATTTTGTCTGTTATTTAAAGTGGAAAATGCTGTCCCTTAAGATACTGGCACTCTGCCATTTGCCTCCAGAATATTTCATGGTTCACTGTCAGGACTGCTGCTTTTCCTAGAAGAACATATGGGCCACTTTAGAGAAGTTTTCTCTAACATTCTGATGCTGAACATATATACATGTACATTTGGTCTCCAACAGATACTTTTTCTGGAATTTTAATACCTAATGGATTCTTTGGAACTTACCTAAAAGTGTATTAAAGAATGATGACACCAAAAGGGCTTGTAAGTTTGAAATAGAAGGGACTAGACATAACTGAGGCAGAGTTTAGCATCATTCGAATGTATTCCTGGGATTTTTTTTTTTTTTCCACTGGAGGAGTTTCTTTGTTTTTCTTCCTCCTCGTCCTTCTTTATTTTAGTAATTTCAAATAGCCACTACAAAGTATTCAAAGTGAGAGAGAAAAATACTCCTGTACTCTGTGATGTTAATAAATAAATCAATGGAGTCTAATAGGAGTTAGAACATACTTGAGAATTATTATGTCATTAAATTTGTATCCAGACAATCTGGGAATACTTCACCTTAATTTTTATGTAACCACTCTCACTCAAACACCTGTTTGGTCTAATCATGTATATTTTGCTTCAAATGAATCGAACAAAATACATTTAAAACAAATAATTAAAATTAAAGTATGACTACATTCTGAATGAAGGATCTAAATGCATCCCCAAAAAATAATACTTTCTCCCCTTTGTACAATTTATTGATGACTAAAACTGGAAAGATTCTAGTGGAAAAAGACAGATTCCTTTTATTACTGTTCTATCAAATTGTTTCTTTGCTGGTCGTTTGGTAAGAAACTGTTAATTCGCTAAGTTACAAAGTTATCTGGCTCTTAAATGAGAGCTAATCTGCAGATGATTCTATGGTGATTAAGGAAGAATGAGGAAGTCAAAGAAAATAAAATAAGAGGGTAATAACCATTTTCTAAGGCTGGAAATCTTTAGTAACTCCATAGTCAGAAACCTCTTCATAGGAAGTCTTTTGCCCAAGCAAACCTGGGATCTTTCCAGGTCTTGAAGAGTTGAGAAGTTGCATAGGACCAGGTGATGATCATTAGAGAAAGAAAGAGAAAGAAAGAAAGAAAGAAAGAAAGGAAGAATCTGTGTCATCACAGAAGGAATAAAATCAGATATGGATTTTGGAGACTGTGCCCTTTGGGGAAATCCAAAGTGAGTATGACTGTGTGTGTTACCACTTCAATGATTTGATTCCCCCTTCATGCTTCAAATATACATACGATGTAGTTGTCATCTCATTCTTATTCTATGTGTTATTTTGCCTCTCAGCCATGACAACAACTAGCATGAGAATAAGGCAAGATCATCTTTGAACTTATTGTGTGGTTAGCAGCATCCACTTGCTCCCTAACAATTCCTTTAAAGGACAGGAGAAAGGGACACTTGGGAAAGATCATGATAGGCAACAGTCTGGAGAAATAGCAGAGTCCCTAATGACTCAAGCCACATGGGATGGGGAAAACAATCAGGTATCTGTTCACTACCAGAAGACAGGAGACAAAAAGAACAGAGGATTGACTTGCTCACCCTCACCTTCTAGAGGCAAAATTAAGGGGGGAAAAAAAAAACGTATTTGTTGAGAAAGGTTTAAAGCACTTGTTTTAAATCCCCAAATAGACATAACCTAAAAAGAAATTTGGAGGAGAGCCTTTTACTGTAAACTTTTAGTAAATCTACTATTATCTACCTGCCTAACCATCAGCTTTCCAGTCCTGATTTCTCTGAGCCATTTGGTGCTTTCATTTTTACTTATCCTGAGACATATAACTTGGAGTTAGAACTTACAGTATAATACATGACAATGTTTCACCAGAGTGCTTACCAGATGCAGACAATCATTTAGATATTTCTATTCTAGAGATGCACTTTGTTTCTGTGTTTGATTATGTATTATAAGCAACACATTCTGTATTTATTAAAAGATTCCCAAATCCTAAAATGTATTATATAGTGGAATGGAACAAATTTAAAATCTTGCTAGCCAAAGAAGCATAAGATACTCATAAGATTACACCTGTAATGTACACACATATTGGCAGCACCCCTACACCCAGAGGTAAAAAGATCCTCAAAATATGTATTTTGGGAGAGTAAGTATTAGAGGAGTGGCCAGGGCTGTATACTCTGCTGTATTCAAGTCAGTAAAGCATATCATTATCTTAGATTTTCTCAAAGGTAGTTTAGTTTCTGAAAATACTATGAAGACCATTGACATAGAGAAGTCTCACCAGTGACATGATCCTTTGGTATTTGCTATGTTTTTGCCCTTCCCATTCAATAGTGGTGCTTCTGATGGTGTCAGTGTATTTGTCAGATCTCCATCCATCAGTAGTCCTCCTGTTTGGCTTGTTTACACAAGCCCTGACTTGCAGGGAACATTGGTAGCTAAAGAACACAGGAAAAGACCATGATAACTTGAGGGAGAGAATATCTCTGGGCTTGCTCTCATGCTCACGGTGCTAACCTCTGTCCTCACAGGGAGAGGTATCAAATGAGGGAAACAACATTCAGGAAATCTTTTCTAGTATGTTAAGTTAATAAAGTCTTTTCAAAATTCAGAAGCTTACAAATTAATTCTTCAGCATATAAATGATGATTCTCGTTTGTGTCCCCAATTGATATAGACATTTGATCCTATCTAGCCATCAATATTTCCTCTGTACAGTTTATTCTGATAATCATGTGCTTTCCCAACTTCACTTCACACTAAAGAGACACCATTCTCATGCTCCTCCATTCACCTGGGATTCGTGGAAGCAAAGGTGAACCCCACCCTGATTCCAGAGTTGAGATTTTGATTCTGTGACATGCGCATTCTCTGTGGTACAAGGCCATAGAAGAGCATGACAAGCAGTGTATCACTAGGAAGTTTCTTTTCTCGTGCATTGTGAAAATATCATGACCTCTAGACCATCAGTAAGGGATTAACAATCACCAACCATACAAATTACTTGTAATTGTCCTTCAATAAAACCACTAGAATAATTCTTCAGTCTTCAAGTTTTGTCACTCTTGTTGCACTGGTTAACAATTTAATAGGCCCCAATGTACTTCAGTATGAATGCTGACCACGTTACAACCATGGTTTATGCTAATACAGTAGCTTCCCATAGGCATATCCAATCTAAAATCATAGACTAAGTCTTGGTTGGATTGAAATATATGGTCCAAGTACACAGGTACTACCTTTGTTTTTCATTTACTGATTTCTATAATACTATTACTTTGAGGTTACTAAGGGAGAAAATTTTGATTGTGTTTAATTGGAGGTAATTAATAATATTAGCTCCATCTTCAGTGTCCCATGAGGCATATGATTTTTATACATCCACTCAAATATTTCAACATTCACTCAGATATTTCAAATGACTAAACCAGCTTCCTCTTTGACATGCTTAGGAGAGACCTCAGGTTTGACTTTTTATGCTTTTAAATGCACTATGAATCATTCTGCCAAACTCCTGCCCTTCATGTGAATGATATATGTTATTTACACTCTTAGAAAAAAATCTATGCATAGCCATTATTAATCACTCACACCTTTAAGAATGATCTTACCTTTTAGCTATTCATCAAGATCAGTATGCTTCCTGTTAGACAGAGACACATCATAACTGATGTACAATCAAATTGTAGAGGGGTCCAAGTACACAGCTATTACCAGAATAGATGTCTCTTCATTTGAGGATTACACACATGTGTGCATGCACACACACACTCACACCTCTGTATGATGTATCCATTCTGCGATTCTCTTTAAAATGCCAAAACCATGTATGCTTTCAGATAATCCATCACTCTGATATTGAAGAGCAACATATTTCCAAAAACTGCTCCTACCCTGAACAAGGTCAATAATGCATCAAACAACTGGAATTAGTTCAAAGACTTTAGTCTATGATTTTAATCAAAAGCAGGAGAGCGGAAAAATTGGTAAATAAATAAGTTCTTTCTGATTATTAATCTCAATAATTTATGCTTGAATAATGTATACTTAAAAATTTCTGCTTTTGACAATAATTGTAATGTGTGCTATTCCTTAGTGTAGAAATATCAAATGCATTCACAAAATGTGTTTAAAAGGATCTCATTTTTTTGGTGGACATTCTCATGCACTTCTTAAATGTTGCCTGAAAGTTGGAAAGGTGATGCTTACATCAGCCCTAAGGGAAAACAAAACAGAATTCAACAAATCTTTGATTTTTCCTTTTTCTTTAGCCACTACTCTGATTTTGTATTGGGATGAGAATTATAAAAGACCAGATATTTAGCTAGCTTCAGAAAAGTTTTAAATAACAGAAAAAAATGAGGTAGAAAGTGCTTCAGAGTAAGACTCTTATTACAACATCTGTCTTCAAATGTGTATAATCTTAAAAATATCATTATAATAAATATATCATGAGAGGGACTTTTAACTATACAGGTAGCATTTTAAAAATAAAAGATCAAGAAAAACATTGCAGTGAGGCTTTGAATCTTAGAAGATGCTAAGAACTCTCTTTTCAACAGAATGTTTAACTCCCTGGGCATTAAGGAATTACTTAATAGAAAAGGAAATAACCCATGGGAGAAAATGTTGCCAGCAGTAAAGCTGCTTAGAAATTTTGATAAGCCCTGGTATAGTATAGGAGAAAGGCAAATGATTCTTTGCTCACTCCAAAACTCTATTTCTTAAGAGTTTCTCATTCATTAAGTTTTTCTTTGCTGGCATTAAAAGATTCTAAAGAGAGAGGCTGGGATATTGAGCTTGTTATGAATATCCTTCTTACTGATTTCCTTCTTCATGAAAGGTAGATCTGCAAGACACAGGATCTAATCCCAATTTAGATTTTTATAACTAAATGCTAAAGCAAGAAAGGCCCATGGAAGAAGTTACTGCCCATAACTGGGATGCATTGTTTATCATTAAATATCTTAAACACAGAGTAGACACTCTTTCTTAAGGTATATTTTGTGAATGCTTACAGTGTGCCTGGAATTGTGTGAAATGCTGGTAAGAACATAAACATGGCAAGTAAAGTTAACTTTTCTCAAGGAGCTCACAGTCTAATGTATGAGCCTCACGTGAAAATAATGACATTATAATGTGACATAGACCACGGAATAGCTGAGACTACAAATCCACAGAAACAAATACTCCAGAATTATACTTTATGTGGGCTTCAAACGCATTGTGGAAAAGCTGTCCTATGTATTTAAAAGGCAATTCCTGAGAAGCGAAGTAATTTTGTGGTCTTATCTATTACACTCCTTTAAAGAGAGCACCCCACTTTTTCTCACATCAAACTAGCAGACTCATTCAATGAGGATGTCACTCTAAGGCGTGATGAATTTAAAGCAGCAGTGTTCATTATCTCCATGTTTCAGGAAAGCAAAGGCAAAGACAAAGGCATACCCCTTTAGGACCGGGATCACTTCAGCCTGTTACATTTCAACAAGAAACCTGCACAAGCCGGGCCCAGATTAGTCAACAAGCAGATGATTGGAGATAAAACCTCTCATCTTGGGATAAATTTAATCTAGGCAGCATGTGCTCTTTGGTCATTTTATAAATATAACATTTTAGAACAGCATTCTCAGAGATCCAGCAGTGCATATCCAGCATTGCAGCTAAAATATTCAAATAGAAATAAAAATAACTCCCCAGAAAGTCGCTGGCATTCATATTTCCGTTGGAGAATAATTACAGAAGTCAGTTTAAAAGCTATCATAAGAGATGTCGAAACACTACCTCTCACACCCACAGAAATGCTAATGACTAGTTGTGTTATCATCTTGTTCCAAAACCTTCTCTCTCCGAGCTTTAGGGTGTCACAATTACTGGCCCTACCAAGAGAGATCCTTGGACAGTGAGGAGATCCTAGCGCCCATTTCAGGGGACAGCAGAATTTAGCCCTGAAGGTTTAATATTTCTAATCCTATTACTCTAATGTTGAGGTGAAGTGAATATATTTCCTTCTTTATCACTGTGCAATCTCATGTATTTTCTTGCATGGTGACTTTTGGCTGACCCTGCAAACAGTTTGCTTCTCTATTTCTTACAAAGACTAGCAACACGGTCTAAATGATGTCTGTTTATATTGACATGCGATACTGGGCCTCCTTATGATGCCTCACGACAAAGCCGGTGCTACGGTGACTACATACTTGGCCCATGATTTCTTGCCTTTTATTAACCCAACTTATTATTATATCAAAAACCATGGTTTCCACTGACGACAGATTCAGCACACACATATTCACACTAATGTGTGTGTTTATGTGTGTGTGAAATAGCTACACAATGAGTTATTGAGTTGTATATAGGAAAAATGCTAGGCAACTGCAAATTACAAGGATATAATGCCATCGAGGGGTTTAATGGTGACATCATAAATCACAAGAGCAAGGTATAAATGGACTGTGCTTCCCCACAACTCTATGATGCCGCTGGCACAGTGATTTTAAAAATTGTCTGCTCTCCACCACCCCACTCTTCCCTTATATATGGATAATTTCCCTTATCATCTCCATCTTTTCCAATTCTCTCTACTTTTCCTCATCAACGTCAAACCTTCTCTCTAAACCCAGAAAGAATCTGTTTCCCTTCCTCTGCTATTAGAGCAGCTATATTTAAATGTAACACTGGATTGTCCCAAGTTGAAATATAACAGTTCTAAAAAACTTGCCATTCTGGGCTAGGTGTCACACTCATGCCATATGACAGACAGGTGACAACATACCCAAGAATTAAAAGAGGTTTTGTCCTCTTGGGTAACAGTGTGCTCCATGCACTAGTCTCTTTTCCTCTGAGACTAGGAAATATAATGACTCCACTACCCCTATTATGACTGCAAACATAGAAATGGTTTTATAGTTTTGATTTTTATTCACAAAGTTCAGCAAATCCAAGTAATTTATTTCTTATGTCCTAAACGATTCCCTTTTCTTCTGATGCTGTCTTATGGAAGAATATATTAACATAAAATAATAACTGGTCTAAAATTTTGTCCAAATTTAAATATGTCCTACCAAAGCCAGCCCCATTCTAATTGCTTTTATGTGTCACTTTAAAGCTAGGAGACCCAACCTCCTGGCAGTTTTGCTTTTGGTCTTAATTAGCCACTTAACTGCAAATTGGTTGGCACCCTAGTCCTTTCATCAGTTATTACCCAAATAGCATCGCTGACCTAGGATAAAGAAAAGAAAGATCCCACATGTAGCAGGTCTTTCCATCATTATTGCCCTTTAATACAAAAAGGGGGGTTCCCAACTCTCATTAAGGCTACATTTTTAATAGGCAATTGGCATCTTATTTAATTCACTCTCAGTGCTATGTCTTAAAGGAAAAACAATCACAGTGTGATGTGTGTGTAGTGCTATAGAATTTACAAAATATTTTCATTTACTTTATTACTTGCACATAGTATCTGTTTTAGCCATGTATTAATCGATATGTTTTTATTGGTTGTCATGATGTAAGATTTAGATGTTATTTTAGTCCTTACTGCATTTGCCTGCATATCCACTAAGCTGTATAATAATATTAACTAAGTCATTCTCCAGTATATAAAAGGGAGTTGGCATCTTTATTTTTGGTTGTACTTCTAGGAATGATAAACAGACTCCGTGTAGAGGCACTTCTTTGCAAATCAAACTTAAGTGGTCAATGGGCAGAAGAGTCACCGCCTTCAAAGAAGACCTGAGTCAGTTATGAATGGGAAGGGAAGAATGGGGAAAGAGCAAGGAGGCTGGGTTCTGTGAATACAGAAATAACCACATAAGGAGAAAGACCCCAGATATAGGTTAGATCCAAAAACTGGCCAAAGGAAAGTGAGGATTCAAAAAGAATGTGACTTAATCAGTGTTTTAGCAGAATATCCTCAACTGATGCTTTGCATGGAAATACGATATAACATTCCTTGTTTCTGCTAGAAAAGAAAATACATAATTTTGGTGCCTTTTTAATAACCAACACTGTGTTTTTGTTTTTTTGTTTGTTTTTATTTGTTTTTTTATGGAAATCTATCCTTTGAAACTGGTTTTATTAATTTTTGCTACAACACTTTTTATAAATTTTAAATGCAGATGTTCTTTTCTATCATTTTAAGTCACTAGAAATTATATACGGTCACATGAACTCAAACTTCCTATCTTTCTGAAAGGCTGTAGTTGAGACTTTGTACCTCCTAAGTTTCCTCTGCCCATCACAGCTACTGGAGCTGAGGGCCAAACTCATAGGCTGACCAAGAGGAAGATTCAGGCTGTGTGTTTTTGAAAACTTGGAAATACTGAATTATGTTTATGAGATTCATTTCTGAACTGCTCCAGAGCTTATAAAATATTAGTATTTACAATATCCCGGAACAACAAACACAGCATGGAGGCAGCTGCCTCATCAGAAAGTGAGCCACAGTGATCTCAGACATTTGCTTATTTATCATGGATTGGATTTCCTTGGCAAAAAAATCAGTAAGTACTGTGAGCACACCAGTCCAATGCTATGCTTGACATTGCAATGAAATTTGGCCCTCACTATCACCCCAAACCTTGAGTGCTTTTATTTAGTAAGCCCGTTGCTTCTAAATTAAAATGTGGAAAACAGAAATGTGGAACCTAAATCAACTGAAGTCAGGCCTTTAATTAAATGCAAAATGAGTGGTGTTTTGAAGGGAGTGCAGACATTTTTCTTTTTGGCCAATGTAAGCAGTATCTACAATTAAATCTCAAAAGAAGCAGATGTATGCTTACAAGAAAGATCTGAAGAAAAATCACTAGGAATTATTATGTTTTAGCTACCTAAAAACGAACTTGTTCCTATGAAATATATGAGTTATTAACTCTGGCAACACTAGAGCTTTTTCTCTCTCATATGTAATGATAGAGCATCCTGTTTTCAAGTATAATATGCATTTGAATTTATCCAACAAGTTCTCTTCCCTTAGTAAAAAATCAGTAATCTGGAGGAGGCTTGGTAATAATGCAATCACTGTGAATTACTTAGCTAGCAAAATATTTCATTTTTCTACATCAAAACAAAAAAAAAATGAAGCACTTTCCTTGTTGCCCTTCACCTAGTAAGTACTGAATAAAATGACTGAATGAACAAAATGTGAAGAAAGAACCAGTCTAATAAGATATTTTTAGCAAATGTTACATGGTTCCTACTTTGATAGCTAAAGAATCTTGTTTTAACCACTTCAAAAGGAAAAATATTTTGTTCTTGTTTAACTATCAAAGTGATTCCACAGCAGCTGCTTGCTCACAAAGAACCTTGGCAAAAGGAATGTCCACCTGAAATGAGTATGCAGCCAAAAATGTTTAAAAAAAAGAAAGAAATCTTGGTGTGAGTGTTCATCAAGATTTCCATGTGATAGACATTACCCTGAAAAATAAAATGGAGAGTCTCTTTCCCTCCCTCTAGACTGAGTTTATTCTGGCCAAAAAATACATTCCAGAGTTTTTCTAATTTCCTTACTGGTGGGCTAATTTTTGAGCGGCCACAACAGTTGGCCAAGGGCAGCAAGTCAGGACCACAGTGCTTTGAGACTCTTGGGAGTTGTAATTTTTATATCAAAATGGAGGTTATGCAGGGTGGTTTTTACCCCAGCTGCTTTTAAGTAGACAGTATGTTGACCACCCAGTGGAAGAGCCCGGGATGGGTGGAAGTGGAAAAAACAATTTGATGTGACTCAAAAGAAAAAAATGCAAGATTCTTCGGGAAAATTTTATCCTGCAGGAGGCTATAAAATATTTGTCTTAAACAACTTATCTTATTTTGATTAACCTCCCTCCTATAAACAGCCCTTAAAAATTGGGACAAAAATGAAAGAGCTCACTGAGATGCTGTAGGAAGAAGAAGATACGGAGTAAAGTCATTTTCATAGAATAAAGAAAATAGGCAAATTTAATCTCTAAGTTATTTTAATTTTTTATATCTTACTTTGAATACTAGTAAAAGTTCAATGAATAATTTAATATTAATTGGGTAAACCTTATGTAAGCAATCATATCCTAATAATTTTATAAAACTGTATTTATAGAACTGAGTTTATCACATAGAATTACTATTTCTAAATATTAGAAGTTATAAAGGATCAGAAAAATATTATAATCTTATGGTTCTGTTTTACTCACATATGAATCAGTAGTTTTTCTTTAAATGACTGATTTAAATGTTAATCAATCCTTGGCTAATAGTGTAAACATAATATAGCTTATTAGGGTGTCGTTGATAATAGAGACATGCCTATTTCAATTATGTTACTTAGAATGTAAGCTTCATGAGATTTGGAAAACAGGCTTATTTACTACTATATTCCTAGTACCTACAACAGTTGCTGACAAATATTAAATATTAGATAAACTACTTGCTGAATAAATGCACTTAAATCAGTGAGTTTCCTGATCAAAAGAAGACAAATAATAAAAACAAAATAAACTGAAACAAATCACACAAAAAAACGAATCTTAGGTAAAACCCAGAAATTTGAATGTTTTAGTAGATTGCCCTGTGATTTTGATTATTATCAAATTTTGATAACCACCAACTCTATACATCTTGGTACCATGTATTAGAAACTGAAAAGTGAGCCTACAGACATGAGTTCAATTTAAAAAAAATTGAATGTCTTTGAAAGAAGTATATTTAATCTGGTTAACTAAAATTTCTATGCTCTTCTCTACCATTGCACACTACTTCCATTTCACTTCTTTTCTTTACCTGTCTGACAACTGAAGGCATTTGGCTTTCCAATTCCTGAATTGTAGATGCTTGTAACTCAGCTTTGGCAGATTCTCAATTTATATGAAAGCTTCAATGTGATATTTATTTTTCCTTATATTATTCTTATATTTCTCATAAGAAACAAAGTGCATTTTTTAAATTAAAAATAAGGGAACCAAGAAGAAACTAGTCCTTTAAACTACCTCCCAACTGAGATTCTATGAGGACACTCATAATGAAAGTCTCAGGCATTTAGTACAGTTCCCAGATGTCTATGCTTTCTTTTATGGAGAGAGGCCTGCAGAAGACACAAGCAAAGAAAAGGTTTGGGCCTTGAGCATTGGAAACAGATCTGCTTTCAAATGCTAGAATCTCTCCAGCTCTCTTAAAATTTTTTTTTTTTTTTATTTTAAGGCACATTGAAAACTGAGATTAACCTTGTTCAGATTACATGGGATAATTGACTGAAATATCCTTTGTGGGTTGAAAGCATGTTTAAGGCTTCTTCATCTGACCTTGTTTCTTTCTTTTCTTTCTTTTTTTTTTTTTTTTTGTCTTTTGTTGTTGTTGTTATTGTTGTTGTTGCTATTTCTTGGGCCGCTCCCGCGGCATATGGAGGTTCCAGGCTAGGGGTTGAATCGGAGCTGTAGCCCCCGGCCCACACCAGAGCCACAGCAACGCGGGATCCGAGCCGCCTCTGCAACCTACACCACAGCTCACGGCAACGCCGGACCATTAACCCACTGAGCAAGGGCAGGGACCGAACCCGCAAGCTCATGGTTCCTAGTCGGATTCGTTAACCACTGCGCCACGACGGGAACTCCCTTGTTTCTTTCTTTAGCCTCATCTGTTATCACCTCTCTAAACTTTTACCCGAAATGTATTCAGTTCCTGGATATCTCTTACCTTTTAGACCTTTTCTCATATTGGTAATACAATCTGGGATATTTCTTTCATCCTCACTTGGCTAATTCCCTAAGGAGATAAGAGTTCTGATATAATCCATTTGCCACCAAATTCAAGGAATGGTACTCTGCCAAGGGGCTCCGGTTCAGTCTTGCTGCTGGTAGACCTTAAGAAGAGGCAATACCTAGACTGGCCTTTGTGAGGAGCACATGCATAGCTTCCATTGCTTCCACCATGTCCACTCTTCCTAGTCCCATTTGTACATGCTCATTTTGGCCCTGGGGTAGCAGAAGAAACAAGCTGATTGATATCTATAAGACAAAATATCCTACCCATCTTGTTTTTGAGTGCTTACTCTGTGGGGAACATTTGTTTGTGAGGATTAACGGGACACACAGAGACTCGTGCGCTTTACACGTACCCCACAAACCCTTCTATAGATCTCAACTCAACACTTCCTTACCTCTAATCCTCCAACTTCATCCTTCTGCCCATGACTGAAGAACCAAAGCAGTTCCCACTATCCATGAGTTGTGTGACCGTACTTCAGATCACTTCTCCCTCCAGATTAAGTGAATGATGCAGAGTATTTCTCTTCTCTGCCTGCTGGTAAGAGTTTCCTTAACTCTGTCCTTTAGAAAAATTAAAAGTGGGGATACTATGGAATGGTAGTCCACTTTTTTGACTACTACCAACATATGTGAAAAGACTCAAGTTCTTTTTTCATTATGTGGTTGTAAGGACCTCCCTTCTACCCATGATGGACCATGTAGTTGAGGGAGAAGTGATGGTATGAACATGCAAGAAACTGTCCAGGCATAAAATTGGCCACAGCCCACTCAGAGGCAGTCATATAATGGGCACTGGGACAAGAGAGAGGTGAGGCAGGGAGGACCTGAAATGGTGCATCTGAGGTGCCTGATAAATATACCCAGTGCTACCACAGTGACCGACTCATAGGAGGGCTAAAAATACTTTTGGTTTTTATCATCATTACCATGAAACCTCAACACTGATGAGAAGTTAGGGAAGGTGAATCTTATGAGCCATTTATATGGAAGCAGATGAAATTAAAATGGCTCTAGTTTGGGAAGAGAATGCTTAAAGGGTGATTTTCAGATAAAAGCAGACTTAAGAGATGTAAAAGTGAGCAAGTATGTCTGAGAAAATAAAGAGGGAAAATGGGGTAAAAAAGGAGGCAGGGAACTGACAAATATGAAGCCCGGTATAAATAGCTTCATAGTTTGGGGTTCTCTGGAAGACGTATGCTGTTGGGCTGGTTAATTTTGTTTGTCAACTTGACTAGGCTAAGGGATACCCGGGTAGCCAGTCAAACACTATTTCTGGGTGTGTCTGTGGAGTGTTTCCCCACTGCAGTTGAGTATCCTCCAACTGGTTAAGGGCTCAAATAGAACTAAAAATAGAGGAAGGGCAAGTTCTCTGTCTCTAATTTACCTGGAATTTCTGTTGTCTCCTGCCCCTGGACATTGGAGCTCCTGATTCTCAGGTCTTCTGACTCTGGGACTTGTAAGAATGCACCATCTTTAGACTGGGAGTAACACCATCGGCTTCCCTGGTTCTCAGGACTTCCAATTTGGACTAAATAATACCGCCAGCTTTTCCTAGTGGTCCAGCTTCCAGACAGGTGGTGACCAAGGGGCTTCTTGGCTTCCATAACCATATGAGCCAATTGCTACAATAAATACTCCCTCATATGTATCTATATGAATAGCCTATTGATTCTGTTTCTCTGGAGAACCTTGAAAAATACAGGAGTGCGGAGAGTACTGACATTTTTAAGACTGCCAATTTGCAGAGGACTAATTTGCAGCCATTCTTATAGATTGTAAGTGCAAGCTGTTGCAGTATGAGCTGTGAACTTGAAATCTAGTGATTGGTGTTTTAGTCCTTTCTTTGCCGCCTACAGCATTTTCCCTTAGCTACAAATGTGAGAGATGGAATACAAAGTCTCTGAGCCTCTTTCAGGCTCAAACACTGTACAGTGATGATTGCAAATTAAAACCCTAAGATTCTGTGACTATCCAAGGGAAGCATTTGCAGAGCCTGACTAAAAGATACTTTCACAAGGTGTGGAGGAGTGGGCAGTGTTTAAAAAAAACATAAAACAAAACCATTAGACATTCATAGTTAACTGACTAGCTAGCAACAATGTGATGGAGATGTTCCTAGAGGGTACAAGGAGAACTCTAAGAAACTGCATTTTAATATTGTCTAGAGAAGGATGTCAATGAGGCATCCCATTGGACAAGAATGAGACCACAGGTGAGGAACAGCAGGTAGGTTTTGGTTATATATGGTGTAGAGGTATCTGGTAGCTAGTTTCATGTGAGTCCATAAAACTATTTAAAATTTGAATCTAAGCATCAGATTGGAGTTGCATGAAACTTACAACTCATTAACATTTATTTGGTGTGAAGTTAAAGGAAATTCTGAAAAGGTGGCTGAGTAATAAAATGTAAACAGTAACAAAACTTCCAAGCTTTTGGGTGAGTGAGGGAAGGATACTATGTAAGAGAGAAGGAGCACAGAAGAGAAGTAGTAGTAGTTACCCTTCCTTATGTGGTAATAGCAAAAATCATTGCTTTACAAAGAAATTTATATTAGTGACATACAGTATGACACAGGAAAAATTTAATCAGTGTTTGAACATTCCAACATGGAAATTAAAATTAGCATGACTAGAATGTTGCTTTGACTCTTCCTAAAACTGCTAATAGCTTGATGCAGGAGAAATTCTAAGTATTCTATCATGGAACTGACCTAATTAGGACCAGAACTGGTTTTTACCTTGTGTTTAATGGGACAACTAGCCATCCTCTGACATTATCTAGCTTCTTCTGCTTTCTTTTCTATACTTCTGTGAACAATATGGTATTTGTGTATGAATCCAGGTTAGATAGGATTAAGTTAGAGAACGATTTAAGCATTGTTTTGTTCAAAGATAAACGTCAATGATGGGTTGGTAGATGACTTCAGTATGCAAATATTTGGGCTTTTTTGAAGATAAGATGGATTCCAGGAGTTCCCGTTGTGGCACAGTGGTTAACGAATCTGACTAAGAACCATGAGGTTGCAGGTTCGATCCCTGGCATTGCTCAGTGGGTTAAGGATTCGGTGTTGCCATGAGCTGTGGTGTAGGTTGCAGACACGGCTCAGATCTGGTGTTGCTGTGGCTCTGTCATAGGCCGGCGGCTACAGCTCCGATTACACCCCTGGCCTGGGAACCTCCAAATGCCGCAGGAGCGGCCCTAGAAAAGGCAAAAAACAAACAAACAAACAAAAAAAGGATGGATTCCAGCACAAACTACTTCCACCTGAAGACTTTTCTTATTAAAAATATGGTCATGTTGTCTTTGGTCTGCTTTCTTTATAAAGACACTCAATTTTCTTTACTTCACTATAATGGCCCTAAGACACATTCTCCATGACTAAGGTTAACGTGGAGGATACAGATGTAATGCCAGACGATAAAATTGTAGTTTTATCCATCTGGATCAACTTCCATACTACTATTATCCATATGGGAAATTGCAGAGAAAGCAGAACTATGACTTTCGTTAGATTTGTAAAATATACTAAAATAAAACAGAATAAATTGTCTATCACTTTATCATTCTGGACAAAGAAATATGTCAATCATCCAACTACATATATTTCCATATACAATTGAATACTGCTAAGATATTTACAAATAGGTATGTTATCCAATGGAATAACCTTTAAAATTTATCTATGGTGGTTATCTGGCTCTTCACTTCCCACAAATGTGATATGTTATAAATTGTCTCAAGAAGTCTTGTTACAATGTTTAGTTCTTTACTCTCTTGTCAAGTGGAAGGTTAGTTTGGCTCCTATTAAATAATAGTAGAAAAATAGAAAGGAAGGCATTGGTGATAAACAGTGTTTAATTCCATTTTTGGAGAAAACAATCAACTCTCTTTCTGTAGTATAAAGCTGCAAATGGCAAAAGCTCACACAAATATACAGTGCTGTATCATTCTCGGGTTAATAAAAACAATTTATATGCAGGCTAGTGAACAAGAAGAAAGTTATGGAAAACATTTCTCACCCAAGGACAGTATACCAGATGTGCTGAGACTTATGGGAGCAATCAGAGGTGACCAAGTCTCTGTGGCAGGCCTTATTAAGTTAGACTGTGACCCAGCACCTTCAACTTATTAAGCTGTCGAGAACTTCAGTGATTAAAACCAAAGAAAGGTCAGATAAAAACCTTCAGAATGTCCCTACACTGAAATTTTCTCACAGACACTAGACCCTCATGGAGAGACTTCTCTTGATACATAGATTTGTAAAAATTAAATATTTGAAATAGATTTACCCAGAGCTTGAGGGACAGTTTAGTAGATTATGCTTCCTCAATATATCCCATACAAGTTTCAAAGCTTTAACCAATATCTCATGAAATAGAGGATGATTTTGCTTGTCCTCAGAAGTGAGACCAGAGGAAGTGACCTGTTCAAGGAGGTCCTAGAAGACAAATAAGAGTTGTAGTTACTGACAGAGATGTTAGGAATAAACTTTCAAAACCTTACAATTAATAGGTATAAAAGTTAAAAGTAAGTTAGCACTTGTTGATGGTTGAATGCTGCCCCCAGTCATATCCTTGGCTTTAATTATTGTATGAATTTAGATAGCTTTTCTCTGTCCTGGACTCTTCCTTTTTTTCTCCAAATGTATCTCTATATTATGAAAACTAGATAAACCAAGTTCTAATACATTCATATGTCAATGTAGAGGTATAGGGGTATCTGTATCTATAAATACTATGCCTTTGTCTGAGATGTTAAATATTACCCTTCCTGTTGTCCTGGAGTTTAAGCAGAAGTCTCAATTTGATACACACTAGAGTGTTTGACCTCCCCAAGCAAGTTGCTATACTATCTCTGTAGCACATGCCAAACTGTTTCTGTAAGCTTTAGCCTATTGCTCATCTCATCATTTTTCCTGATTATCACTCATGGTATTATTAATGGTGCTATAACTGTCAGAATAGATCAAAAATTCCAAATTCAATGTATTTCATTCCACACATTCCAAATCTTATTTTAAAACTCTTTTGATATGAAAATACAATTTTAGATGAAGAATTAAATAGACAAAATTATAGATTGGCTATAGATTCTTTAAAAGTATTTTTGAACACTTTTGCATCTTTTCTATTCAAAAATTAAAATACTTTTTACTGATATAATCTATATTTTTTATATATGAGATTTTACTTAAGATATTTGACTCATTCCATTTCCCATAAATCTTAAATTCCTATCTTTATAATATGCTTAACATGAAGAATAATTCAGAGTTTGGAATGCAAATACTTGAGCCTGAAATTTCACATGTTGTGCATGTGAAAAAACTATATAGAGGACAGTGTCCATGTCTTTGTGGAGACACCAACCTCAGATCAGTTTTCAGATTCCCACATGTTCCTCCTTTTTCTTTCTTGAGCAACGTGTTGCCTGTGCCGTTTGCCCTCAACTTTGTGACTTTTTATGGACATCTTGGAAGTTTGAGGACTTGGTTCTCTGCGAGGGGCATCTGGACCAACAGAAAGGGAAGGAGTCAGGCACACACATTTCTTCTCTTTTCTTTCTCTTCCTCCATTGTCTCCTCAAGACATGGTTCCTTTTTATAAAACTTACCAGGAAACACAAGGACAAGGCAGCTCACCATGTGTCTTTGTGTCTCATTGTTAAGAGCAACCAGCGTGTTAATACCTCATGCATTGGTTTTACCTTTCTTTTTGCTTTGCATAGCTTTTTCTCTCATCTTCACCACCAGGCCTAGCACCTCCCCCAGAGTGTTAACACCTCAATCTTTGTCTCATTTCTTGCTTTCTAGAAGAGTCAGTAAAGACATTTTCCATTTGGGATGACTTCTTTCAACATATTTAGACTTGGTATGGCTTGGGCCATCAGCATTCTGGGAAAAAGTTTTGGTAATGAACCGGCCCTCACTGTTGCTATGATAAACTAAAAGGTAAAATATAAGTATCCGCAGACTAGGTGCTTGTTTCTTCAGACACCTAAAATTGTGACAGAAAAGATGACTGTTAAAACCAATTGTAAAGTTGTGGTGGTAATCCAAGAACCCTGTCAGGAAGAGAGAGTTACCTCCAAGTGGTCCAGAGAAAAATTATTGGCTTGAAATTCATTACATTTAAGACTGTATAGCACAGTCCAGATTGGATCAAAATTTCTAACACAGAGGATGATTTTACATACGTTATGTGAGACTCAGCGAAAAACCCAAGCTTTTTATTAGAAATGGGTTTAATCTGGAGTCTACTAGATTGGGATATTTCATGTCTGAAAATCTTGGCATTCATCCCTGCAGCTGCCACAGATGGATTTGAGAAGACTATGGTAGAGTGAAGTGAACATGGCAAGAACTTTTATACTGAATTCAAACATGAGACTGAATATTGACAATGAGATTTGGAAGAAAGTCTATAATTTGGTGAATAAAACTGCCAATGAGGTATTAAAACAGAAATGATATGTAAACTTTGACACTGATATAAGTATGGCTTATTTAATTGAATCCACATTTGAAACAATATCCAGGTTCATCTAGTATCAATGAGAGTGAAAGGTATATGACACAGAGAGAAAATTCTTCTGAGCCTTTCTTGTGTTCTAAATGTTTAAGAATTATGTTTTGTTATCATCAGTAACCCGAGAGGAAATGTATTTTGACATCCAGAAAGATCTAAAACAACAATGATATCTGGATTCTATCCTGAGGAGGTGTAACAGCTCTAAAGTGAGTAACTGAGCATTCAGTTACCATCCATATTCATGGATCATAGATTATTGTTTCTTTCTAAAGCAGGCATTGGGCCCCTGGTATTCAATCACACTAATAAAATTCATGTTAATCTATGAAAAAATTAACTACCAAATGTGCCAAAAAAGAAGGACCACCAACAATATAAATTATATGATCTAAACTAAATTAAGTAGAAATATATATGAGGGTGAATTTTCTCCAATGAAACAATTAGATTACATGTATCAGAAAACATTCCTTTTCATAACAGGTCCTCTGTAGCCTTAAAAGCTAAGTTCTGGATTATTTTGAAAATAATTGGTGATTAAAAATAATAACTGTAATTCACTTTGAAAATTATAAAATTAATGTTCACTGTAGACATTATAAGTATAAAGAAAAGCATATTAAGGGAAACAATTGGTAACACCAGGGAGAATCATTGCTAATTTGGGTGTGTTGGTGTCCCAATTTTTGAATATATATTTACACAAATATATACTGCCAAATTAAGATAATGCTGTGTAGGCAATACTGCATTGCCATCAAATTTCCATTTTTTGTCTTCAATTTTCTGTATATTTTTCCAAATTTTTTCACATTCTTTGAAAACAATTTCTAGAGGCTTCATGTCATTACTTCATATGGCTATAGCATACTTAATTTTCTCATAAGCCCAATTGTAAATATTTAGGTGGTTCTTATCCATTTTTCTATGAGAGAGAACTCTGTACTGAGGATCCATACTCTTTTTTTTTTTTTTTTTAGCAAATCTCCTATTCCTTCCTAAGAAGTAGAATTACTGGGTCAAAGGGCACACACAATTAAAATTTTTTTATGCTTATTATCAAATTTACAAATACCAGAGGTCAAAATTCTACCCCATGTATTTCATTTGTTTTTGACTACTCATTGAAGTTTACCTTTTTTTTTTCCCATCTTTTTGCCTTTTCTAGGGCCACTCTCATGGCCTATAGAGATTCCCAGGCTAGGGCTCTAATCGGGGCTATAGCCGCCAGCCTACACCAGAGCCACAGCAAGGCAGGATCTGAGCAGTGTCTGTGACCTACTCCACAGTTCACGGCAACACCAGATTCTCAATTCACTGAGCAAGGCCAGGGATTGAACCTGCAACCTCATGGTTCCTAGTCGGATTCATTAACCACTGTGCCACGATGGGAACTCACTGAACTTTTTCTTTTAAAATTTATTATCAATTTGTATTTATTATTTATATTTTAATGCCCACTATTTTTCTATAGCAAGTTATAGTGACACTTTACATATTAATAATTTTTACAATGTGTGCCAGCTGTGAGTAAAGATGAAAAACAAAGGACTTACTTTCATAAGATTATTTTTGAATTCCAAGACAGAAAATAAATAGACAAGGAAATTATTTGCATTTGACCTCTTAGATAGTATTATGAGTAGTGAAGGAGAGAAGAGTAGTACCTTAGATAATGAGTTCAGATGATAAAGTTCTCCAGTTTCTCAAATCTTTATTTTAAACACACATATCATTTTAAAGTTTTCCTTATTTAGGTCTTGTTGATTTCTTGTCAAATTTCCTCCTTTGTATTTTATATTTCTGCTGTTATTAACACAAAAAGAGACTGAATCCATAATGTTTCTAAATGGACTACAGCAGGTCACTGTTTTAATTATGATGTCTGTAATTTGAGCTATGATGCCAATGTTAGCATCAGAGTGAGCTGGTTACCATGGATGCTATTCAAAGTTTCTTGTGGCTTGAGCCCCCCAGTATTCTATCCCACTAACTTCCTGAGCTCACACTCAGTGTCAGACTTAGAGAATCTAATGATAACCAAAAACCTTAGCCTTTAAAAAAGTATGTCTATTGGTAGTTTATGTCTTTAAGTTATGGTATGAAATTTGCTATTTATCAAACACCTTAATTTGTGTGTATTGCATGTAGTCAAGTTTTAAAAAGCTTTACAACTATTTATTCATCCTACAGTCTCACTTAATATTTCCCAAGTTGTACCACAGTTTTTGAACTTATTTTCTTACAGAATTGCATTTGAAGAAGGAGAGAAAGTTGACTATCATTACTAGATAATGTTGAATGAGACTGAGATGCCCTCTCTGCTTCTTGACTTCACACTTGACTGGAGAGAATACAAATGACTGTGGGAAGGGGACTGAATGACTGTCATGGTGGGAACAATTCTCAGGAATGATCTGTCTTCATTTACAGATGTGCTGAGGGTCTACCTGCATTTTTCCATGGCACTAATTAATGCATGAGGGCCCTCACAGATCTCATTAGTTCAGGAGAACATAAGCATCAAGGAAAAACTTTCTCATATGATTCATCTAAATCTCTACCTATGGGTTCTTTGCAGGTACATTTTTGGGATTTTTTTCCTCCTAGGCATTCCACATATTAACTATAATATTACATTAGTATAATTCACTGATATTCCTCACAATACTTACCCTTTTCCTACAAAGTGTGAAGACTTTGAATGCTTTGTGTTTTGGGGTGAAGCCTACATGCTTGTTATATTTTTTCACAGGTTTGGCTGAAAAAAAAGTTTCAGTATGAGAACAAAAGAATATTGATAACACAAATTTATTTTCTCCCTGTACAGAGAGATCCCACTTAAAGGCAGGGATGGATGCTTGCCTAATAATAGACACCCCCAAATCATCACCATATCCCCTTCCTTCCATATACAATTCACTTCCTTCTTTATGTTACCAAATTATTTCATACTTGACTCTCACTGTGCTCAATTCCATTATTTAAATTTATTTATTTGATTTCTATTTACTGAACTATAACTCCAAAAATGTAGAAAATGAGTCTAATTTTTCTTTGCATCTTTCTTCAATCCCCTGTACTGGCAAGGCATATGGTAATTGCTTATTGAATGAATCAATAATCCATTGAATGATCATTTTATTTTGTTCTCACATTACTTTTGAAATTGATCAACATTGGAGTCTGCCAAATGCTTTTATAAACTATTTTAATTCTATATTGAGTTACTAAAACTTAAACAATATTCTGTTAAAGAAATGGTTGTTTTCACTGTGCATCTCTTCAACTTAACAGAGTAAATTCATGTTTGGTTTGATGAGTAAGTGTATTTAGACATTTATCTGGCACATTTGAATAAGTTCTTCTGAGCTGATAGATCAGTGTACTCTTTTTAAAGTAATAATATAGCATGTGGAATTTACTCTGACAGCTTCTAGCAGCAGCAACAGCTAACACTTACATAGAATTTACTATGTGCCAGGCTAGTAGCTAAGTTAAAACACTTGCCAGGCATGATTTAAGGACTCCACATATATTAATTTGTTTATTTCTCTTGATAGTACTATGAAGTTGGTATTATAATTCCCATTATATATATGAGAAAATTGAAGGAGAATTTCAATAAAGTGTCCAAGATTATGCAGCTGGTTAGTGGTAGAGATAATACTACAAATTAGATCCTCTGGCTTCACAGACTATGCTCCTCACCACTATGCTGAAGACTATTTTAGATCACAGAGGATGGAAAAATAACAAGTAGTAAAGATAGAATTACAGCATTGTAAGCTACCTGAATTCCATCAACATTAGACTGAGGGAATTTTATTGATGGCAGTAAATTCCTAAATTCTGAATCGTATGCTCACACCCTAAAAAATAAGTTTGAGGTGAAAAGGTGGCACATGGGATGCCCATTGCAATCTGGAATGGCTAAACCTAATCCAAAAGCTCTGAACAAACAGCTCTGTAGGATCTGCAGGGTTCTTTTATGTAGGAGTTTTTTTTTTTTTTCAGCCAAGATTAATTAATTAGTGCTAGTTAAGAAAGACTGTCCACCTGGGTTTTCACTCCTCTTCACACCCCTAAATCTCTCTGAATCTTGGCTAAGAAAAAGGGGTACCTGAGGCTGCCAGCCGACCCTTTGTGCCTCTCAGTTTGTCCCCTGCCATCTGTCCAACAGCATTGCCACCTCTCCCCCAAAACCCACCCCCTACAGCTTTCCAGCAACCTCACCAGCATGGCCATTCTTTTAAAGCCTCTTCCACTTCTGATTTCACTGGGATAAAAAAAGGATACTTTAAAGCATTTTAATAAACAGATTAGAACATAACTATAATTATATTTATTGTCAAAGGAATGATATAGAACAAAGAAAAGTAGAAATTATTTGCAAGGGTAAAAGGAAGAGCCTCCTTTCCTGCCACCATGTTCACCAGAAATGCACCTTCATTTAGGTATTGTCTGCATAACCATATTGTTACACCTGACTGGGCACCATTAAATAGTGCCAGATATCAAATAAACAAACCAAGATTCCATAATATTTCTCCAAAATCTTGTCTCATAGTCAGCAGGTGGCAATGAGTTAGGATTTGATAATTTTTCCATTCTGACTCCAAATCTGTTTTTTCATAATACCATTATGAAAAAAAAAAAAAGATGAATTTCAAAGAAGGACTGAAGAAGCTGAAAAAGGGACAATCCCAGCAGGCATGGCTAGGAGATTCTGGGAAGCCAGCGCATAACCCAAAATTTAAGAGTCTCTGAATGTTGACAATAGGGTGAAGAATTAAGAGATTCCTGGAATCTCAAAAATGTTCTTTCCTTCGCTCTTTTTCTGAAAACCTGATGTTTATGGAAGGCTGGAGTGAGAGACTGGAAATGGGTTCAAAGTGGAATGAGGAAATCCCAGCTTTGTAGATTTGTTTGCCATCTTTATACTCATTAGATTCCAAACTTGTAGATTTATATTCCAACTTTTAAAGATGTTATTTAAAAGAAATTGTTGCCATGAGAAGAAATAGGGTGAGGAAAATGCTGATAGAAGAAATGACTGAGATATTGTGATTTGACGCCTCTGTTGGAATTTAAGGAAAAGAGGGGATGTTATAATCAGAGAGGGTTGTGAAACTGGAAGATCTGAGAAGGGTGTTGGGTTCAGTTCAAGGTGGAGAGGATCAGAAGGGAGATTTGAATTGAGGTAAAACTTGTGATGTAGATATATATGTGCTTAGAAATAATAGTTAAAGTCAGGCAGTTACAGGGACCAAGGATAGAAACTTTGGAAGCCTTTGCTTAGGGAGAAGAATGAGAAATAGCCCAAAAGGAAGTCCTAGAAGGAGAATTTTGAGAGAGCAGCAGCATGGAAGGCACTGGAGGAGGGTGATGATAAAGATGCTCCAGAGCAGTTAAAGTCAAGGACAGAAGAACAAAAAATATCTTAGATTTGGCAGGTAATTGTTATACCTCTGGGAAAGTGATTCACTTGATCAATGGACCAAATGGGAAAATTAAATGTGAAGAGGTGAAGGTTCCTCTTTTTCCTGATATTTGGAGTAATCTAGCAGTAAAAAGCGAGTTGGTGGGCAAGAAAGGGGAGTGATGGGAGCAGGAATGTGGGCATGTTTATAGTCTTACTCTCTGAGGGGAAGGATGTAGGGGAGAGAGGGCAAAGGAAAGAGGTGTGTGAGAGAAGAGAAGAGGATGTGATTATGAGGACAAGCTCTCAGAGCATGTGGAAGGAATGGAATGAGGTCATAACTGAATGAGCCATTAAATTACTTTTTTGTCTGTGATGGGAGGAAAGGAGGAGAAGATGGAAAGAGAAGCTGAGGGTCTTGATGAGAAACAAAGAGGCATGGAGGAAATTCACTGGGTCTATTTGCAGATGGTAAGCGTGAGCTGGGTTTGTTCTTAAAGGAATGAAACAACTTTACGCAAAAGTAGTCAACTTAGAGACCAATTAAAGTATTGCTTAGTTAGCAATGAGTAGCTGATTTCGGCTGAGTTTATCATGGATCCATTTGTTTTATTATAGCGTTTTCTCTAGAATAATTTGAGAATCCAAGAGCATAAAAAAACTGGCTTTGGGCGTTTACCTGGATTAGGGAATTAGCACACTCCCTGTTTCCTAGTGCTGCTTCCAAACTTCTTTTCCCGAATTTAGAACTATTTTTCTTTATCTTTATCTTTATCACTCTTATCTACCAAATGCAAGACCCTTATCTCCTCTGTGATATCAGTCCTGGGGTCATCATCTATCTCTCCTGATATCTTGACATCGCCCTCCCATTGTTCCTCAGTCCACATTGACAACATCATTGTTTCAGAGTCCCTTGACTTCCTCAGCTCTATTTAACTATATCTTATTCCACCTAAACAACTTATGAACATACCTATATTTCACTGTAGTTATTTTTCTAAGCTGCTTTTCCACTGTGATCTTGAGCTGTGGCTTCAGATTTAAGAATCTCAATCAGGGAATAAAAATATACTTTAATTTGAAGGTAAAAGTGTATATGTTTTAAGCTAAAAAATAATTATTATTATGCAAAACCGAATCTCTGCCTCCAAAATTCTTATGTGCTCTTATTCTCAGAAGGACAATCAGTGAATATAAATGAATGTATTCACTTTATGGGGGTGGGGTGCTCTGATCAGAAAGACTTGGGTCCCTGAATGCAACCACCTTTTAAAATGACCCCTTGAGTTTTAGTATAAAGACCACATCATCCATTAACTTAATGGGCACCATTTAATGAATATCTACTGGTACAGGTAATTGATACACATTCTGTCAACTCCTCATAGGAACATTTTTGAAATCCTATATCCTTTGGCTAATTATTACCACAGCTGTTATTTAAACCATGGTCAGACTCTAAAATCTAGGATTTTACCTCACAGTTCATGTATATCTAACATTGCACATATTACTTTGAAAGGGTATTTAAAAGACAATGTAAATGTTTCTAGAATTTTCGTGACCTTTGTAGACTTAAAGTTGTTATATATCAAAGGGATAGCAAGGTTATTTTTTTACCAAAAACAAAGGACATGTAGTTGTTCAGCTAGAATTCCAACTCTGCCACTTACCAGCTATGGGAGCCTGGAATTTAAGCCAAAGTTTTTCCAAGTGTCAGTTTCCTCATCTACAAGACAGGAAAAAAATGAGATCACAATATAACATCAGATTGCTGTTAAAAACAAATGATATATGCAAAGTACTTAGCACATCTGTTTAACAGACTACTCAATATGTACCAGGTAACAATATTTCTACTGTTATAACTATTATTGTACCCTGCTAATCTCTTTTCAAAGGGATTTTATATATTTCTGAGCACTAGTTAATTCTAAAGTCCCCCAGAATGCCCCGCTGAGATAACACAGTAGGACACGCCTGCTTAGAATATGTGCCATAAAATACAATGTATTTTATTAGTGTATCAGTTATCAGTAAGGGAAGTTATGTCTTGGATAGCATAGATTCTATTTTCTTGAAGCTAAAAAAAATATCCCCTACATATTATTTCCTTCGGACTAGGTGGCAAAAAGGAAAAAGAAGAAAATTCTAAAATTCTAATAACAACATCACACAGCTCCAATTCCCATCCTGGATATTTCCTCAGTGAACCGATATGCAGAGCCATGGTTCAGAGGTTGGCTGCTGCAGCTCACACATGTGGCCCACCATAAGTGCTTTCATCCTTGCCTCCCCCCACCTCATAATGAGTCCCTGGTGGGGCTTTGTTAGGAACTAGGCTGTCATCCTCAAGTTGGCACTTACTGCTTTCAGCAGCATTGCTTCTGATGATGTGTTTGTTAGGGGGGCTGTTTGCTAATACCTGATGAAGTATCACCAACATTAAGCTTCTTGAAAATGAGCTTGCTTTGCTAATCTAAGGGCTGTGGAACCTCTGGGATTAGGGTGCATAGTAATGACTAAGTTTGGTTCCAGACCACCTGTCTATGACAAAGGGCTGGGGAGTTGAAACATCCCTGAGATGCATTCTGCACAGGAAAAGAAGAAGGAAAGGGATATGCCACTCCAAAAAAGATTCCTTCTGATTGAGTGACAATTTAGCCTCAAGGGGCTCATAGCCTGGCAATTTTTTTGCAATAACTATTTTGCTTGTCTCATGTAATCTCCAGATTAAAAATAATACCTTAAATAATGAGTAGGGTTTATCAGGAAGGTTAAAACCTGTGGAAAGTGATTAATTGGAGAAAATTGCCCAAAACTTTTTCTGTAGTTTATAGTTCTAAAAATCTTCAGATTAGTGATTCTAAAATAAAGAGAGCAAGAGAGAACAAAAGGAAGGAAAGAAGAAAGGGAAGGAAGGGAAGGAGGGAAGGAAGAGAAAGAAAGAAGGGAAGGAAAGAAATGAGGGAAGGAAGGAAAACATCAAAATCACTCAGGGTACTTGAGTATACTTGTTAATAACTCTAATTCTGGGCATTATCCCTAGAGATTCTGATTCACTAGGCCTGATATAGTGCCTAGAAATCTGTGTAGTTAACAAGGAATCTAGTTAGTTCTGATGTGAGTGGTCTTTGGAAAACACTTCATGAAGCACTGACATTGAGTTTCTAGAGACTTGAAATTTAATCTTTGGCCACTATCTTAATTCTGTTGTAGTCAGATAATAAGAACCATATAAACTCTGTCCAAGTTTACTATTCTCTTTCCATGTCAAGATTCTCATTCATGTTTCCATCTATTGATTCAATCACTCATTTAGTTTCCATGGATTGAATGCCAGAGGATTTGCATTTGTCCTACAGAGCCGTCTCCCACTCTACAGCCTGCCTGTGTCCAGAGGCTAGCTTCTAAGAATCACATCATCCAGTGCCCTTGCCTTCAGAAGGCCAGTGCAGAGTAAAGTCAGGGTATTTATTTTCCTGTGCTTTCTTAAAGATAACTTTTTGTCAGTGGCTGAGTTCCAGTTTGTCAGTGGCTGAATTCCTCTCTTAAGGCACTTGGTAGGAGATGCCATAGCTACAGCTCTGGGAACAGCCCCTGTCTTTTGGTCCCTGGGGGCTTAGAAGACTAACAGCTTCTTTAGACTGTCCAACCCAGGGTGCTTCACTATCTCCTGATGATTTCATGCAACTCTACCTATATCTTGTAAACATTGTGAGGTTATGATCTGTTCGGTTCCTCCTCTTGAGTGTGACATGCTTTCCCTGAGGGACCCTGATGACAGAGTAAGAAGTATTATGTCAACTTCTAAGGAACTCTTGGAAAATAAAGCAAGATAAAAAATAATTATGCTGAATTGAGATCGGTATTATGATAGAAGTATGTACACAATGATAAAAAAGCTTAGCGGAGGGAAACAAGGCATCTGTCTTGGCAAGTGGGCAAAATTTGTAAGTGAGTTGATACTGCCTTAGGGTCCCACATATTATTTAGGAATCTTTAGGTGGAAAAGCAGGGGAGGAACAGTCTACAGAGCATTCTTTCTTCTTTTCCAATCCAGTCCCCACACAGCTGAAAAGTGATCTTTGTAAGACATAAGAGAATGTCAATATATACGTGTTTACAAATTTTTTAAAAATTCTATTTATCTTAAACTTAGAAAGTATAGGAGGTGGTGGTGATAGCAGTGAGAACAATGATGCATGCACTCTAAATATTTACTTCAACACTGCAAAATTAGGGAAGGCTTTAGAATAGAGGATTGTCATAATCCAATCTTTATTTCAGAAATCCTGGAAGGAATATGAAAGATGAACTCTGAAAAGAAGAGACAAAAAGAAGAAAAAACTTATTAGAAACTTCTCACATGATAGGATTCTCTCTGATCTTGTAGAAGTAATTCTGTTATCCATTGGAAATATTCTCTGAAAGGGATCATTTTCTGCAATATTATCTTCTGGTAAAGAGTCTGAAAATCCCTAGTGATAATTCTCACCTAAGATTTTATGATTGTCTAGGTATATTTGCCTGAGATTAATTTAAACTCTAAATTCCTTTAATGTTCCATTACTGAGAAAAATGTCATAAAATAATACTCAAATCTCAAAATTTTCTTGGCAATCCACTAATGATACATTTAATCCAATTTTAATTTTTTTTCTTAATTTTTTTCTGAAACATATATTATTAAATCAAGCTACTTATTTTCCCAATAATTTTGGCATAGATATTAAACACACATTATATGAATTTAGATCATTATATTCTGAAAACTCTTGAATTTAAATATTAAGCATGAGTTATTCCTGAGCACATTTAATTATTTACCTAAAAATAATTGGCTATCATCAAAAAAGTGTGCAAATAATAAATATTAGAGAAGGTATGCAGAAAAGTTAACCCTGACACTTGGTGTGGATGTAAATTTGTGTGGTCACTATGGAAAACAGTATGGAGGTCCCTCAAAAAACTAAAACTCGAACACCATATGATCCAGGAGTCTCACTCTTGGGTATATATCCAGAAAAAACAAAAACTCTAATTTGAAAATACACATACTCCCCAGTGTTCATAGGAACACCATTTGCAATATTCAGGACATGAAAACAACCCTGATACCCATCAACATATGATTAGCTTCAGAAGGTGTGATATATACACAATGGAGTATTACTCAGCCATAAAGGATGAAATATTGTCATTTGAAGCAACACAGATGGACCTAGGGAATATTATACTTTGTGAATTAAGTCAGACAAAGACAGACAAATACTATACAATGTCACTTAAATGTGAAACACGAAAATAATACAAGTGAATCTATACAAAACAGAAATAGACTCACAGATGTAGAAAACAAATTAATAATAGTCAAAAGAGAGAGGGAGGGAGGAGGGACAATTTAGGAATATAGGATTAACATATACAAACTGCTATATATAAAATAGATAAGCAGCAAAGATTTACTGTATAGCACAGAAAATTATATTCAATAGCTTATGAAACCTATGATGGAATATAATCTAAAAAAATATAACTGAATCACTTTTCTGTACACCTGAAACTAACAACAATATTGTAAATCAACTATACTTCAATAAAAATACATAAAATAAATGTGAGGATTTCCTATAAATTTATTTTCAATATAATGGAAAATATCATATTTACTGTCAAAAAATTTCCTTAAAAGGATCTGACATATGATTAATGACTCAAATGCACATTAGAGAAAGAAGTGAAAGGTGAAACAAAATTTAATTGGTCCCATCATGTACTATAAAATTACATTATAAACCTCTTTTCTCATGTGAAACTATTTCTTTCATTCTTTGTGTATGTGGTTTCACAAAGCAGCTTTATTAACATATAATTGATATACAATAAATTTAATAATTTTAAGTTAACTTGAACGGTTTTCAACATGCATACACTCATGAAACTACCATTATAATCAAGACGATGAACATATCTATCGCCCTATTCCTCTTGCCTCCTGGTAATCCCTTTCTCTCAACCTTCTCGGACTGACATATTGCCCCCAGGAAACCACTGATGATGTTCTGTCACCATAGATGAGTGTACATTTCCTAGAATTTAATATAAACAGAATCATATAGGGTTTTTTTGGTCTAGCTTCTTTACGTAGTATAATTGAGATTCACCCATGTTACAGTGTGAAGGACTATTTCATTCCTTTTTATAAGTGAGTAGTATTTCGTATTGATTGTACTAAGTTTTCCTTATACTTTCACATGTTGATGGAAATGTGGATCGTCTCCATTTTGGAGCCATTACAGATGAAACTTCTATGAATATTTGTGTACAAGTCTTTGGACATATGCTTTCATTTCTCACAGATGAACCCCCAGGAGTGGAATGCCTGGGTCATATGGTCAATATTTTTTTTAAACTTTCTGTTAATCAATTTGTTTTCCAAAATGATCATATTATTGAAGTTTGTACCAACTGTGTATGAATACTTCAGTTTCTACACATTATCATCAGCAACTGAAGTAATCAATCCCCTTCCTCTTCTCTGGGAACTTCGAGATGAGTTGAAGTTGTCCCTTGGCCTACTGAGGCTCTGCTCATTATTTTTCAGCTTTTTTTCATCTCTATAAATTTGATTCAGGTGTTTTTATATCTTCACATCTCCTTCACATCTTCACTTAACCTTTTGAACATATAATAAACTGTCTTAATGTCCTTGCCTGCTAATTTTAACATCTGTGTCAGCTCTGGGTTGATTTCAATTGATTATTTTCTTCTTTATGAGTCTTCCTTTTTTGCATGATTGGTATTTTTTTAATTAGATGCCAAACATTTAAAAAATTTTTTTTTGTCTTTTTGTCTTTTTTAGGGCCGCATCTGTGACATATGGAGGTTCTCAGGCTCGGGGTGTAATTGGAGCTATAGCCGCCAGCCTACGCCACAGCACAGAAATGCCAGATCCAAGCTGAGTCTTCGACCTACACCACAGCTCATGGCAACGCCATATCCTCAACCCACTGAGCAAGGCAGGATCGAAACCACAACCCCTTGGTTCCTAGTCAGATTCATTTCCGCTGTGCCATGATGGGAACTCCCAGATGCCAAACATTATTAAATTTACCTTGTAGGTTATTGGATATTTTCATGTTCCTATAAGTATTCTTGTGCCTTGTTTTGAGATGCAGCTGAGTTAGCAACTGTTTCGTTTTTTTTTTTTTCCCTTGGTGATCTCTCTTTTAAGGTTTATAAGATTTATTAGCCCAAATAATGCTCAGTCTATAGAACCCCACCTGTGCAGGCAAGATCTTTCTAATTAATTTTTCCCAGTCTGGTCCCATGGGAGTGCCAGTCTGGTCCCATGGGAGTCCCTTTACCTCTTCTCTTCTAGGATGCCTCTTTCCGTGGCCTCATAGTTTCCTCAGAGCATGAAATGCTTGGCACCCAAACACCCGGTAGTCAAAGCAGACCTCCTTGCAGATCTCCAGGGTTCTGTCTCTGTCCAGTTCTCTCTTTTCTGGAGCTCTGTCCTGTGAACTTCAGCTGCTATCATCTCCCTGGACTCTCTGCTTCATCTCCTCAACTCACAAATTCTGCCAAGTTCTTCTCCTGGGCTCCTCATTCCTGTACCACAGACCAGAAACCCTCTCACAACTGGGACTGGAAAAAATCAAAGGGCTTGCATCATTTGTTTCCTGTCCTTTGTTTGCCTGATGTCCAATATCTTCAAAACTATTGTTCATTTTTTTGGTTATTTCATTGGGGGGAGGGGGTAAATCTGGCCCTGTGATTTTTATCTTGCCCGGAAGACGAAACTATCTATTATAATGGATGATTTTCCCTATTTAAGTGTATAGCAAACATTTTAGTTTTTGGAAAAAATATTTTATGCATCAGGAAAAAAGAATTCAATTGTAAGGAGTGTCTATGACTGTAAGCCTAATTTCACAAAATGTTAGATGTGATAAAACATTTATTTTTCTAAGATATTGGAGATCACTACTTTAATGAAAATTTCAGATATATTCTCTGATATAGACTATTTATTCTTTTCAAAAGCTCTGCCAGGACTATGAGTAAAATATATTTAAGTAAAAACTATCTATACTATAATCACCTATGTGACCATGTTGAATTTAAATATAAAACATTTATTATTGGAATGCACACCTGGCCTGGATAGAATATGATATAACAGATTCATTATTTCCCGCTCTGAAAGAGCCATCTGTATCTCTTGACACATAAATAGAACCATGCCTGTAAGAATAGTTCCTTAGGATCGTCAACTAGTCCAGACAAGCATAATGCACTAGTCTATATGAGGCACTTTATGTCTCTGAGACCATTTGGATAAATTTTATAAATGGCATCTTGTTAAGGTCCTCATTACTCTGGTGTGGTTAATATACTTCATCAGAATCACTCTCACAATCCATCATTTTTAACTGCCAAGGCTCATATTCTAGCTCTGCTGCTTCCTACGTGCATAATTCTGGGCACACTCTGGCCTCTCTTTGGCTCATATCCTCATTTGTAGAATAGAATTAATATTAGTAGTACTTAGAATAGTGCCTGACAAATAATAAGTGCTGTATAAAACTTTTATTAAAGAAATAATTAATAAATGCAACTGATACTGGAAGAGGCTTGGTGGAAGAGGAGCATCTGATAATGATAACACTTGGTGGATTTTCTGGCATTCAGTAGCAGAGGGAACTCATATTTTTCTTCTAAGAGGAAGTCTGGGGTGGCAACAAGCCTAAGGTCAAGGAGGTCCTTGAAATCAATGTAGGACACAAGTGGGGTGTGTCCTAGAGCAGAGGGGCCAGGATGTTAAGAGGGTCAGAGATGGCTCTGCAATCTCCTGCAGCCCAGCAGCCCTAGAGAATATCCTACAAATATTTTGCTCCAAAGAAATCCACACAAGTGACTAAAAACTGGTTTGAGACCAAAGGAAGATAATAACTTCAGTATGGACTTTGGGGTTGTGGAAGAGCCTCAGGAGTAAGCAGTGGGTGCAGTGAAGGCCAAGGGCAGAGTCTAAAGCCTAGGCTGGCTAAGCCGCCTCTCTCCAATGTCAATGTGACCAGGCACCAGTGACCCTGGGCCAGTCACCTTCACTTCATTTTGTGAGAACAGGCAGGCCAACAGGCCAAAGAGGAAAAGTCCAGGAAAAAAAAAAGCACAAAACAATCAGAACATCTTTATTCCTGAAGTGTTTCTTGGATCATTAGGAATTGGACTGCATCTTCCTGGATGTGCCTATGTTGTTTCTAATCTCAGGCAGAAATAGTTACAAGGATGCAATTAAGTCCAGTTATGAAAAATGAAAGTTGGGAGTTTTGAACCTCTGAATTTCCTGACTGTTAGATTTGTACCAATAACTTTGAAACTGTATAGGTGCACATAATGATACATGACACTGTAAACTTTGGAGCTCTGGAGTGTGATCGGGAGGCAAGAAGCCAAGTAACAATTTTGTGGCTTATAATGGTGGTAACTTGAGCAATCTCATAACCTAAAGACATTTTTGTTTTCATGACAAAACATGGGTTATAACACCTGTCCAGCATTCCTCAGGTTTTCCATGAGCATCAAATGGGATTATTTATGTAAAAGTGCTCTGAGAATCTATAAAGTGTAATGTGATCACAGGGAATTTTTTTGACTTAGAACATGAGCAATGATGAATTTGAGAAGCATCATGCAATGCAGATTTATACCAAAATAAGTGCCCCCAAATGGGGTTATGAACATCAATATATAGTGAAGGAAGTCAATATACTGAGTTGGGAGGGAATATATTACAGTCCTCCAAGTCAGAATGACCTGATAAGGAATTCACGAATTCTTAGAGCAGATATTTACTATCTTTGTGGCATGAATAAAGTTAATTTTACATTTTTGAATCCAAACTTTTTCATCTGAAAAATTAGTTTGTGGTGAGGGATGTAAGTCATGTGATGCAAGGGCCTTGGACACAGCAGGCCTTCACCAACAAATAATAGTTATTTTAATTTGCTCTCAAATGGTATGAACTAGTATCCTTTACCAAGACATTGCAGGGCAGTGGGGGTGGATGAGAATGTAGGAGACATTAGGAATGAGAACAAAGTCATATACAAGATTGTCATGTTCATTGATTGGACACTGTGTACAATCTATGCAGTTTCCTCCAGAGGACAGGAAAAGTCACAAGAATCATTACGGGGAAGAAGGAGATTGAATTAGCTTCCCTCCATGGACCCTGGAAAAGCATGTGGGAAGTTTGGAGCTATCTTTAATTGACTATAAATACAAAGACACATGTGTTTCATGATAAGACAAGGACTAGTTCATTGTGGTATCTTTGGTATCAAGCTCAGGACCTGAACAGGACCCACACTGCTCCCCTTTTACTTACAATTTAGTGAGGCAGGCCAAAATGCTTAAGTGATTCTGAACATTATTAGGAAAAAAAAATGGTTTCATTGCTATGAAGTAAAAGGCATGGATCAGACTGAAAACAAGTTAATATGTAGTTTGGGACAAATTAGAGATCATGACGTCACTAAAAGCTGTATGTATTTTAATCAGAGTCATTACTTCAAGGGAAGAATGTGGTATCTCCCTGCTGGTTTAGGATAAAGCCTCTATGGAGGTGAGACTTGAAACAAAAGACCAAAGGGATGACTTTGACTTTGGGATTCATCTAATTAACATGACTTTGGCATCTTGTTAAAAAAAATCTGTTTTCGGGGAAACTTGGAGTAGAGGAAAAGGCAAAGCAAATCTATAAAGCAATGGGCCTCAAAGTTTAGCAGGAGGAATTTTGTTCCTCTTAGGTAGTTTAAGCTTTGGGAAGCAGATTGATAACAGTAGGATTTATCAATCTATCATCTTCACAATTTGCCATAACTTTTATTTGAATTAGACCATTTAATATCAGAAGTAGTCAAAGCATATGTCATTAGCCTTTGCCTGCGATTAAAAATAGGTCCAAAGAGAGCAAGTGACTTGTTTAAGACTTCACTATAAATAATAGAATCAGGGCTAGAACTCATATCTTTTGGATAAACAATCAAAGTCTTGCTACAATATACACTGTGGCATAATCAAAACACCATTTTAAATGAAAGAATTGCCCCAAACCTATAGATTAAAAAAAAAAAAAAACCCAGTAGGCCAAATGCAGATACTAGATCTCATATTTAGATAGTGTGGTATATATCATAGTTTCAGATTTACAGTTTCCTACTTTAATCTATAGGTATGATATCAATGGGGTTTACCCAATATTAGGTTCCCTATAACGGAATTTTTCAAGTCCTAAGAAATGTCTTTGTGAACAATTTCAATTCTTGTCACCTCTCCCTATTTTAAGGAGAAAATGGAGCTGTTTGCATTGGCAGTTCAAATCATAAGGTACTTAATTAAGTAGAAAGGCTTCCACTTAGGAGAAGCATATTCTTGGTGTAGGTCTGTGGGGGCCAACACAACATATCAATAGATCAAGGATATCTCCCATCCCTGAAATGTTAGGCTGATTCATTTGGGACATTAGAGAAATTTCTTCTTTGAAAATTTCATTTATGAGACAACCTTAAAATGAGCTGCCTTATGAGAATGAGAGATTATGGCTTTTTTTTTTTTTTTTTTTTAAGGTCATGCTGTCTTCAGGCAACATACACAGGCAAGAAAAAAAATCTATTTTTCTATTTAATTCTATTGATGGATACACTTACTCTGGCATTTTGATAAAGACCCCCAAAGCAGTTCATTTTTTTGTTATAAACTAATGTCTTTTTTTTCTTTTCTTCCTTTTCTTGTTGATTTTTTGTTTCTAAACTATCTGATCAATTAAGCTCATATATACACTCAGAGGGTGTGAGAAAGATGTAGGGTTTCTAGACCTACACAGACTGAGTTGGTAGTGATTACTGGTTCTGAAATTAAAAAGAGGAAATAATATCGTAGTTCAGAGATACATTTCTAGAGATGGGACCCTATGAAACCGAGGCCGCAGTGTTAATCCTGGATTTGTGCGATTTTGACCGGCCCTGAGTCCATCTGCTTAGACTGTGGAGGATGCCATTTCTCTAGGAGGGCAGGTCATCCCCCCTTTTATTTGTGTTCCCTTTCATTTAGTATGCATGGTGGGCATGGTGCCACTCTGACTTTTAACCCTAATGGAGAGAGTACACAAGTTGACTGGGAACCTCTAGGGAAAATTGAGCTTTAATGACAATTTGAGTGTAAAATCTGGTCTCTGGAAGAAAGGTCACCATATCTGCATAGCCCCTGGAGTCAGGCTTAGAGCCCTGTCTGCCTTCAAATAAAAAAGCCTTTTGCTGTGTCTCAAGGCTGCTTTCGTTTGAGGTACAAGAAGCACATGACAGAATCAGGGGAACTGAGTGATGTTTGTGCATGTTTGACTGCACTCTGCATCCTAAGAGAAGACTTTGGAGAAACTCAATCAATACTACAAGCATGTCCTGGACAGCAGTAATGCTGTTTTCATTCTGTTACAATAATGAATTGAAGTCTCCCAACAGCAGGTATAATAAGCACTACTCAACCCTTGATATTCAATCACCTTTAACTGGTTATATCTATCTAAAATTCACTGTTAACTGTGGTTTTACAATACCCCATTGGCAACCTTTTATGGCTCTCCTTGCACAAAAATGCAAAAACATCAAAAATGCCTCTCAGTGCCATATACTCAGTGCTTCCCTATATTTGCTAAAATGTTTTCCATTTTTTATTTAAAGTCCAGTGGAAGGCATTCAGACATTGTGCACAAAATGAAGTGGTTTTGCCTTCAGTTTGAAATTATTTTTGCCATTACTGTTAGCCTAGATTTCACATCTTCATCATTTCTGGTTGTGAAATGATTTCGTGTTATCTAGATCCCCTAACGCAAGCTAAGCTTTCATGAGTAAAAATGAAAAGAAAAGAGTTTTATTTATTTTTGCTTTGTTTTTTGTTTTCCAGAGGCTCACTTACTTTTTTTTGGTATTTAATTGCTTTTTACTTATTTAAAGCTTTAAAGGTTTTTTGTTTGTTTGTTTGTTGGCTCTAAAGTGAGAAGCAGAATTGCAAATACAGTTTATGCACAGGAGAAATGAGCAAGTGTTTGTGCCTTATTTTATTAATACAAATGAGACAATAAAGTAGGGCTCATGAAAAATCCTGATAAAATCCACATACTGGAGAAAATCCAGGTTTAGAACTCACAGTCTGAATGTGAATAACTCTACCTAACATATTGTATTAGCTTTTCAGTTAAAATCACAGTATTTGAGAAAGATAATAATGGGAGCCATTGCGATAAAATTCACAACTCAGTATTTGTAAAAATCCAAATATATGACTAATTTAACAAGGTATTGATTTAACTTTGTAAATAAGAGTTTAAATAATAAGCCTTAAGTGTATGTCTTGTATACAGAATGGGCAGACTTCTGCTTCCAAACAAATAAAAAGTTAAAAGTTTCCATCAAAGCAAGGGTGGTAAACTAAACTTAGCTTTTATAATAAAAATAGTGTCAAATTCAATTTCCCTTGGTACTACCAAAATTCTGAAATGTTTTGAAGTAGCACCAGGCTGCAGAGTAATACAATCTGCAAAATATCACCAATATTTTCAAACATGTGGTAATGATTTTCCTCACACTTAAAAGTGGCCCCAATTCTAACAATAAGCACAGTTGCCTTTGAAAAAATGCTATCTTTGACAGGTTTGCTAGCTATTTTTTATTATGTTTAATGAAAGATCACTAACTTCTTCTAATACTTCAAAAGATCGCCACATTTTTTTGTTGGGGGGAGGTGCAGTAATCACTCTAAATCTTTATCACCCAAGCAAAGAGTAGATACACTAGATTAAGACATTCATCAAAAAATCCCCACAAAAACCATTCATCACTTAGGTTACCTATATTTAAGATACTTATAATTTCAATAATAATTAATTCCCAAATGGTGGAACTCATATAAATCTACTTTATGAGACATATTATTAAAAATATTCTGATCTCCTGTCTACAATATAAAATATAGACTTGTTTTACAGAAAATAAGCTCAAAACTAGGAACATGCATAGCACTGATAAAACATGAATTATTTCTCCTAAATTATAGGGAAATCTAAATTTTATACAAATTCAGATAGGCATTGCAATTTGCCTCAGAAATATAAAAATAGACTAACTTGTACAATGACATTTGCAATAGTGAAATAAGAGAAAATGAAAGGAAAATAATTCAGGTCCAGTATCATAACCAAACTCTTTGGTTTGTTTTCATAAAAACCTAAAATAATATGTATTTTATATAATTAGCTAATAACCTGAAGCATACAAAAATTGTAAAAAGTCTTTTGTTTTGAAATGACAAATGTTCATCTTTTTGATAAACTTTCATTAAAGATGTGAAGTGAAATTCATTGAAGTTCAGTCACTGTAGAAAAATGTTTCATAGCTAGAACACAGAAATGATTTAATAAGTTCTATGTAAAGTCAATTTGCATGAGATCAGCACCTAGCCTGGTAATGGATTGTTGGCTTGATTTTATACCACTTGACATCAGATTACAATACACTGAATAAATGTTAACCTATAATCCCTTTAGTAAAAGCGAGCATTGTTTGTCTTCCCTTGTAGAGACCACATTGATTTTCTTTTATTGGATGCTCAACCACTGCACCTTAGATTGATTACTTTGAATTAAATGTGCAGAGAACATTTTTATTATTCTAAAACAGCAATCTTAACATTAAGGAGATGCACTTCCTCCCACCCCTCTGTACTACAGAATGTATACTCAGCCATATCATTTAGATTTCTTTAGTTTTCCCATTTTGTTTCAGGGCTGCTGTGATGCTGACCCCTACTCTGCCCCCATGACCCTTGACCCAGACGCATCTGACCAGTCAGGACTCTGGGGGTGGCAAATTAATAGAAGCCCTGCTTGTTAATTGCATAAAAGAAAAGCCAAAGAATTCATCACCTCAGTCATGGCCATTGCTTTCCTTTGACCTCCTTCTCCCACAAGGCTTTTGCTGGTGGTCACATCTGTGGTTTTCCTATAGCCTACATATTTGCCATATAATTATTCAGCATCAAACCTTATTAATCAAATCGATGCTGTGTTTTAAATGGAAATTGCAGGATTAATACAAGCATTCATTTCATCCTGAAAATCTTGATGGCTTTAGCACGTGAAATCCAATTGGAATATAAAAGAAGGGATGTAGAGACCTGATTGAATTAGGGGAGGCTTGGTGCACATTAAATTACATATGCCAGCAGGGTTCCATGCTTTTATAGTAAAATACTGCTTTGGAGTCCATACGTCATATACCTCTTGTGATTTTCTGTTATTCACTAGCACTCTCAATAAAAGCAAGTACATAAAAGGTTTCCATGTTTTTAAAGCTCTTTTAAAAATATCCAACGTGTCTTCAATAGAACGGAGACTTTTCTATGACTATCTCATTGAGTGTAAGAGATTATCATGAGAAGATATAGCTGAAATTTAAGTGTATTTTCTATTAAACAGTGTTAGACAGCTCTTCATGGGATGGAAAAGGATAGATAAATCTATAGAACCAACTTCTCATAAGCCCTTTTTTACTCTAAATGTCTTTATATGGTAGGTGGTCAATAAATATTAATTAAAGAAAACGGCATTTTATACACAGCTTGGGAAAATATCCTTGTTTATTTTACTGTATTTATTGCAGAAAACACTATTTGAGATTGAGACTTGAAAACGAGAGTCACAGCCAGACTGTTATTGACAAGTACCACAAAGATATTAGCAAGGCTCAATAGCTTATTCTTTGGGGTTAACCCTGACCTAGTGCAAGATTAGCGCAAACATATCAATAACCTTAGGAAATAGGCCAAATTATATTCTTTAATGCTTCAATTTGAAAATTTTGGCGCATTCAAGAAATTCTTTTCTCCCAAAGAGGTTTACTTAGCTCAGTTTTTGTTCTTAGTCTTTGTGAACTTGGGAGGGAAAAGTGAGTGTATTTGTAGCCCTATTAAGAATGTGAATAAGCTTTGGGCATATTTATAGGTAACCATTTGGAAGGAATTTAAATATTATGAAAGTGCAGTAATCCTGAAAAGATAAATAGTTATGAAATAATAAAGCAATTTGGTTAGAAGAATTCAGCGAAGGGAAATGGTGTCTCATCATTAGAAACTAGGTATTATAGAAGACATTTCTAAAATTTCATAGTTTTATGTAATTTAAAGGTTCAGGATTTGTCTCTCCTCAAACAAGTTTAAACTCACTTTTGGTACTGCAATTCTTTTTTGTGTAACAAGTAAAATGAAGAGCTTTCCACAAAGGCCTGTGATAATCCACATGGACCATTATGTGAATTAGAAAAATCTACTGCCTCTAGAGAAACACAGCCTCCTTAATGTCCAGATTGGTGAGCTTCTGTTTTTAGTCCAAATAAAGGAGGAACCATCTTGCCAAGATGCATGACGTGAGAGCTATATTTCATGCCCTCTTATGCTCATGGTTGGGTATTCTCATAGAGTGAACAACCAGTACTGCTTTATGAGGCCGACCTGTTTTCTATGAATACCCAGTGCCATAGCAACATTCTCACTTGGTTTCCATCATTTACTAATAGATAATATTTAGTTTTTAGTTTTAAAGAACACATTCAAACTCAAAGAGAATTAAGGGAGAAATCCAATAGGGAAAAGTTTCTGCTTAAGGAGCATTTTTCCATGGAGTACATCTAAATGCTAATTATCTACCAGTTCTACTTTCTTTTAGAGAACAGAAGTGAGTTTTCTGCACTTGATTTACTTGTGTAGCTGTGCAAGAAGAATGCCCTTGAAGGGCCCCTGCCAGTGGTGGCCCTCTTCTTCTGCACTATCGTTTTGGAGCAATTGATCAAAGAATAGGGGTCTTTTCTCCTCCCTAAAAACATTTAAGCATTTTTGAGTGATGCATTCCTCTGTAAATCCCATCTTCACATAAGAAAAAAGTTACTCAGAAGATCTTTATGGCAATATACTTATGAAATTGCATTTGGCAATCATGAAAACAAGCTCCTGTGGTTTATTTTATGATGCAGATTCTTTCATTGTAATACAGCCTTTGCCAAATTAGATGGTTTTACTTATGAGACTTTATATATACTTCATGATTAGTTGTAAAAGACTATTAGGTGTGAAATACATCACTTTACCATCCATACAGAGGACTTGAATAACAGGTTGATATACAAATACTGGCAGGTGCTGTCTGTTAGTTAAAAATAAATTGTACCTTAGATCCTTCACTATCATTCACAATTTATACATGATCTGGAGTTTGGTTCACCTTGGAATTGACTGTTTTTCACCAGGCTTCCAATAGGAGCTTAAATTAAAATGAAAATCTTCAAGATGAATGAAACTGTTAATTCAGCATTTTACCTGATCTTGCTATAATAATGTGCATAAATAAACTTGTGTGCATACATGTGTAATACAAGCATGACAAGCATGTCCTCTCATGTTCAAGAGAGAGGTGCTAGTAGTGGTTCTGTATGAGGCAGATTCTCCAAGTAGTTCTACCAATCTTTTCCTGCTAAGGTCTAGAAAGTAAAGTTCTTTAGAATCAATCCTTTAGTAAATAAAAGTATTGAATCAGTTCGATGTTGCACTTCATTAATAAAAGGGCAAAAATATCATCGTTTTACCAAGGAAGCACTACATATCCACTTACAAGTAATGTTATTTTTATTCAGAGGAAAAAGGAGATTTGCTAAGTGTATGTTTGATGTATTAGAAGTATTTCCAAGGTAGATGGATGCAGAAAACTGAAAACTGCACACTCTCAAGCCTAAGATAACTTTTTCTGGGCCAGTCATATCAGTGACTCTCTATGCACAGCCAGGCAAGCCTAACATTGGTGTCTCATTGAAGATATGCATTCTCTCTTCCTGAAGCTGAAATTCACTCTCTCTGTCCTTAGGATAAAGGCAATTATTTGGTGTAGCTAAAACCATGAGACTAGCACAGACCCAGAAAAATCTAGCTCTTTTGACCATAGCACATTGTTAGGGTCTGAGGAAAAGTAATGTCTGCCTAATTCTATCATGTCTGAATCAGACGAAAGTGTAGACTATTAAATACTCAATAAGAAATAAAAGAAAACAAGAAAACCCTTGTCATTTCTGGGGAGACAGACGTATAGAAAAGAGGTAGAAGTTTGAGTTTTAAAAGATGTGCATATTACTTCACATACATAAGAGCATTCTTCAAACAGTACAGTGAGAATCAGTCTGAAACTATATGATGATATTGTGAACATTTCTTAAAGTTGTACATTAATCTAAAAAAATCATTTTAATATTCCGTCAGATTTGGCAAGAAACCCGTAGAGCTAAGGTACATGTCACAATG